>NC_140587.1:839437573-840637573 GCF_964204655.1 Triturus cristatus
AATGACATCATCCAGTGAATGTGTGTTTTTCTGAAAATTACATATGTTTTATATATGTATATCTCAAGTTCGATGGAAGAATAAATGGGTATATAAGTGTCTAAATGGATGATTTGTTTTTGAAAAATTGATTGTATAACTGACTGATTAAGTGTATCTTAGTGAATACATGGCTTAGTGAGTAATGTTTAAATATGTAAATATCTGTATCAGTCTCTCACTTTGTGTATAAGTGGCTGCATGGGTTGGTGAGTAGCTACATGAGTGTCTAAATAGGTTATTAGTCGGTTTTTTGAGTATCAGTATGAGTGTCTGAGTGTCTGTATGGTTCGGTGGGGGTATTACGTAGTGCATAGGTGTATGAATGAGTGACTCACTGTTTGTATGTGTTGAAGACAGCATGTGTGCAGGACTGTATGGGTGGATGAGTGTGTGCATGGGTGTGTTAGTGAGTGAATGGCTGTCTCAATAGTGGCTTTATGAGTAACTGCATATGTTTTAAACTAGTATATGTGACTATTGGTGTATATAAGTGAGTATATGTGAGAGTGAGAGATTGAAAGAGTTCCTGTATGAATAAGTATGTGTTTCTATAAGTGATTGTTTAAAAGACTAAGTATGTGTAAGTTTCTGTAGAAGTAAGTGTGGTGGTGTGTGCATAACTGTATATGCAAGTAAATGGATGTTTGATTCTTTATTAGCATGAGTGACTATGTGTGTGAGTAACTTTATGGATGAGTGGCGTTGTGTAACAGGATGTATAGGTGTATGAGTACATATGATGAGTGAGTATATGTATGAGTGACTGTATAGGACTGTTGGTGAATGAGTGGATGTGTATGTGGATCTTAGAATTACTGAATAGGTTGTTGTAACTGATATTGGTATGTCAATTGTTTTGAAAATTTTAGTTTCTATTTTTGAATGTGTGTATCAAAGGTTATATTAGGGGGAGAGGAGGTCTGCCACACTATCACAAGGATGATGTCATCAGTGATGTCATTTGAGATTTCATCAGTGATGTCATGAGTGATGTCACTGACCATGTCATGAGTGATGTAATATGTGACGTCATCAGCAGTGCATTGCGGGCGCGCGAGTTATAGTCAGCTGAACTAACTATAAAGGGGGAATTTCAATGGTTTTGTACGAGTGAAAAGTCCAGCTAACTATAACGCCCCTGAAACCTATGGTTTTTTCAGTGAATTTCCATGGTTTTTTAAATGCTAATTCCTAACTATAACGTGCCTAAAACCTATGGTTTTTTCAGCGAAATTCAAAGGTTTTTTAAATGCTAATTTCTAACTATGCCTACAGAGATAGGACATGTGAAGAAAGAAGAAAAAACGCACAGAAAGAAAAAAAAGAAATGCAGAAAGAAGCAACAGAAGTCCTCAAAGACGAAGAAAAGTGCAGGAAGAAGGATAACGTGCAGAAAGAACAAACAGAAGAGCAGAAAGAAGCCTTGTTGCAAAATCATCCTGTACCCTCAACTTTTTCAGACGGATACTGGTGGTAACTGAGTCTGACTAACCAGTCCTAGAGCCAGTGCTATGTTAAAAGACACTCAGAATACAGTGAAACCACCTACATACACTAGGGAACACTATGCGTTGGGATCACCGTGTGATCAGCATGACCTCCTCTGTAAGCCCCTAGTATATAATAGGGCAGGGGATTAAAACTACCTCTTAAAACGCGCCACAGGGCGTGTTTGCACACGTCACCTCAGGCCCGTCCCCTCACTTCCCCACTGTGTAAACACGCCCTGTGGCTGTTTTAAGTTGGGAGATTAAGTCCCCTTGAAGAGGATCCCTAGGGTCCAACTAGACCACTAGGTACCTCCAGTAAGCGCCACAGAGCTGTGTTGCAGAGAGATGTAAAAAGGGGCATGGTCTAGACCACCTCTCTGCAACGCAGCGCAGTCGCGCTTACTGGAAGCACCTGGTGGGCTAGTTGGCCCCCAGGGTCCCTCAGAATTGAAAGGAAATTATTTCCCCAACTTAAAACGCGCCACAGGGCGTGTTTGCACACGTCACCTCAGGCCCCGCCCCCTCCCTTCACCACTATGTAAACGTGCCCTGTGGCCGTTCTAAGTTGAGAGATTAAGTCCCCTTGAATCCTAAGGGTCCCTAGGGTCAAACTAGCCCACTAGGTACCTCCAGTAAGTGCCACAGAGCTGCGTTGCATAGAGGTGTAAAAAGGGGCGTGGCCTCAGAACACTTGTCTGCAACGCAGCTCCCTGGCGCATACTGGAGATACCTGTTGGGCTAGTTGGCCCTCAGGGACCCTCAGTATTGAAGGGGAATTAATTCCCCAACTTACAACTGGCCAGGGGGCGTGTTTGCAGAGTGCTGTAAGGAGGGGGCGTGGCCTCCGGCACGATGCCGGTCTTTTACTCATTTCATTTTTTAAGAAGGAGGGCTGTGTGGCCCCCCTTCTTCTTCTAATTTACAGGCCCTGGGGACCCCATCCCCTAGGGTCTGCACCCTAATTTTTTTTGCTGAAAAAATTTAAGTTGGCCCTCCCAAGGTCTTAATCGGCCCTGGGGACCCCAACCAACTGGTCATGGACTTTTTTTTTTAATTCATAACGAGGGGGCTGTGTGGCCCCCCTCCTCAGGCCACTTATGGCCCCGGGGACCCCATCCCCCGGGGCCTGCCTTTGTTTTTTATTATTTAAAAAAATATATATTTATAGAAACACCTAGGACATGCTGGACAAACCGCATGTACCTATCACCATGACGATTTGCGTGATATTCATTAAAAGGCGACTATGCATAGAATGAATCCACGTGGAATGTATTTACACCGCTAGTGAAGCTCTGACGTGTCTGACGACCCACCGTGCCTAATCCCAGCGTCCCCGCCAGTGGGTACTCTACAAGTAGATACCCTTGTTGTTTATTTATACAAACATGGATAGCTATTGATGGGCACATTTAATATACACGCACACCAAGCCATTCAAAGGGGATTCGACAAAATTTCGACCAAACTATGCAAGAAGCCCCCCTTACGGTTAATAAAATACACATCCACCACCGGATGTGTAATCCTTTTTATTTTACTCTCTGGAAAGGAGATGAATCTCACTTGAGAGTCACAGAGTGCTCCGGGCTGAGCCCAATGCTGTGTTACACCCACCAGTGCCTGCCGAGTGCCTCACACCTCTCTGTTGTATTCCACCAATTAGTGTGTATGCTATGACACTCTCTAGCCCATGTGCACTGTAACACCACCCCGTGAATATGTCATGCCACACTTGCCTTCGCACAGGTTATATTGCCCCATCTAACGTGCCTTCCTTGATGCCTATGTTATAACGCACAGCGCTATGCCATACATATTACAATCTGGGATCTATATCTTTGTCACAGTGCATATGCAACGTTACACTCCCCAGCACATATTTTATATTACAACTTTTGAGACTAGTTAGGTTACACAACACTGCCCTGTGCATATTACACTCCAAGGCGCATATTGCATAGCACACGCTAGTGCCTGTGCTATCTCGCGCTCTCCAATGAATCTGTCATTGCGCACAATGTATTGCATATTATATTTCAAGCCCCGGTTCATCTTATATCACACTTTTTGGTGCATAGTTTATACCATATACTATATCTAGTTTTCATTTTCAATCGTGCTCTCAGGACTATGTTCTATATAACACTGCGTCCACCTAACCTTTTCATGGGCATTACATTTTGCGATGGGGGTGGAGGGTCAGGAGGTGTTTCTGCCAAGTGAGCCCGGAGTCACAGTCACAAACGTCCTCTTCTTCCTGAATAAAAGTGAGATTATGCTGCATACTTGTTCATATTTTAAGTAGTTCGCACAGACACACGTTTTAAAAACAATAAAGTTCCTAATGCCCACCTTCTCTGAACAGTTAGCTTGCTGCCCCATCCACCTCCTCCCTATCCTCTGTTGTCTGAATCCATAGGCTAGCCTCCTTCCTCCTGCCATGCATGGTCTGATGTGCTGCCACTGCCCTCCGTTTAGCATGATGTACCAGCACACTCCACCTGCACTCCATTGCCCAATTCTATGGCCCATCATTGACCTCCTGCTTAGCCTCTGTGCTTAGCTTGCCGCCCCTATTCTCCTTCCCCCTGCCCTCCGATGTCTTTGTGCATGCCCCTGCTCCATCCTTTTTGCCCACCATGTACCATGGACCTGCCACTCCTATCTACTCTGAGTGTTCTGTTGAGCTGCCACTCCCCTCCCACCTGCCTAGCATTGTCAGTTGACTGTAACTTGTCCCTGCCACCTCCACCCTGCCTGTCCACAGGCCATGCCTCTATCCCCTTCCTCCTGTCCTCCAAGGTCCATTTTACTGCCACACCCTTCTGCCCTCCCTGTTCTGTTGTGCTGCAACTGCTCCTCCTGCCTGCCCGGCGCGGTCTGTTGAGAAGCCCCTTCCCATGAACTCTCTTGTCTGTGCCAGGTCCTCACCCTCCCTTCTATCCTCCATGGTCCTTTGTGCATGCGCCTGCACCCTCCTTCTTGCCCATCATAGCCATTGTGCTGCCACTAACCCTCCCGCTTGCCATGCATGGTCTTCTGTGCTGCCATGGCCCCTCCCACCTTCCCTGTGTGGTCAGCTAGCTGCCCCTGACCCCCTCCCACCTTCCCTCCATGGTATGTGTGTATGCCATCATAGTCTCATTGTTGCTCTCCATGGTGTGTCTTGTTTGTAGTGCCCATCCTGCCTGACCTCCATGGTCATCTTGCTGCTTCTGCCCTGCCCCCTTGCCCCCAGCCCTCTGTTTCCATTTGCAGACCCCTATTCCCTCCCTCCTGGCTTGTCTGTTCCATTATAATGCCCCTGATCCGTCCCTCCTCCATTTATGGTCTGTTATGCTGCAGCTTTCTCTCCTGTCTGTCCATTATGGTCAGCTAGCTACCATTGCCTCTTTCCCCTCTGTTCTCTGTTGTCCATGTGCATGGTCCTGTCCCCTCCCTATTGCTTTCTATGGATTGTTGTGCTGCACTCCCATCCCGCATGCGCTGTGTGGTGTATTGTGCTACTGCAAACCTTGATGCCTGCCCTGTAGGGTCAGTTTGGTGCACCTCTCCATGTCCCTCCTGTCCTCTGTTATCCGAGTCCATGTCCCTACCCCAACTCCTCCTGCCTACCATGATCCAATGTACCATACTTGCGAACATTTTGAACTTGGTAAGAGGGAGATTTTGAAAAAAACTGGGGTATTGATTTTCCCCTTTGAGTTACATAGAAAAAGAGGAGATTGTAGACAGATCAAATAAAGCCCATTTGAGCTTAAAAACATTGGACGTTTCCTGGCTGAAACGGGTCTGTTGGCATGTATGTTTGTACTACCACTGCCTCTTCCTTCTGCCCACAATGGTCTATTATATTGCCACAGCCTCTCTTGCCAGTCTTGTATTGTTGGTTTGTTGCCCCTGCCCCCCTTTCCACTGCCCTCCATAGTCTGTTGTGCTGCCACTGCCCTTCCCGCCGGCCCAGTGTGGTAAAATTGTTGCCTCGGCACTCTCCTACCTGCCTTCAATTTTCAGAGTCCGTGCCCCTGGCCTGTGCCTCTCAACAGTATCCCAATGAACAACTAGATTGCTAACATTCTATATTTATTACAAAAGTGTGGAACGCCTGACGTCATCTTGATGTAATCAAAACTGTAATACCTAGAGTATTTCCTTTAGAAATTACATATATAAGAGGGCCTTATTTGCATCAAAATTATGGTTAGTGCTCTAAAAAACTAAAATGAGGACATATTTTCTGAGTTTTCAAATAGCGACAAAGAACTTTTAAATTATTTGTAATCTTTATGTTTTTTTTATCCAGTTGACCACTTGATTAAATGTTGCACCTAGGGGAGAGGATGTGGTGTTACTTCCAGAGCTGCAGACTTTGCAACTGGGGAACCAGGTTGGAGTTTCTGCTTCAGCTCAACATTCTGTGATTCTGGTCAAATCACTTGATCTCCCCATGTCTACAACCAAAATGAATTTGATCTTGTGTGATGTAACCAATGCTCATGTAAAGCACTCCAATACCTGACAAGTCTGCACTATATAAAACTGCAAATACACAAAAAATAAGTATTTTGCACACTTCTGTCATTGGGCTACATGTGGGCTACATCTGGGTGATATTTGGGCTACATTTGGGCTCTTTTGTCTCTGGTGGCTATCTTGGGAGATTTATTTGTTATGAATTTTCCTAATTTCCTCATTTACTACAGTCTCCTCAGTGGGAATACTTTCAGTGTTTTATTTTGGTTCCATCAAGAAGGCATTCAGATGTGTCACACATTTGGCATAAATTCTGAATGTTAGCACTCTAGTTGCTCATTAGATCACTGTAGTAAAACTACTGCTCACCAGGGAAGTCTGCTGCTGGTATTCAAAGTGCATGTGTCAGTCTGCATGTCAGAATTTGTTTATGAAATAGAAGAGGATTTGAGAAGTCAAAATGTGCCCTCATTTTTTTTTCTGCAGAACTAATCATAATTTCTATGGCAAAATGAACCCCCTCATTTTGTTCCTTTGTAAATTAAATGTTTTAAGTGTTACCACTTTATTACAATCAAGATGGCTTCAGGTGCGCCATACTTTTGTCATAAGTAAGACTGTTAGCGCTCTAGTTGTTCGTTAGTACACTCTGGGACATTCTGTCATTGGGCTATACTTGGGCTACATCTGGGTGATATTTGGGCTACATTTGGGCTCTTTTGTCTCTGGTGGCCATCTTGGGAGATTTATTTGTTATGAAGTTTCCTAATTTCCTCATTTACTGCAGTCTCCTCAGTAGGAAATACTTTCAGTTTTTTACTTTGGTTCCATCAAGAAGGCATTCAGATGTGTCACACATTTGCCATAAATTCTGAATGTTAGCCCTCTAGTTGCTCATTAGATCACTGTAGTAAAGCTACTGCTCACCAGGGAAGTCTGCTGCTGGTATTCAAAGTGCATGTTTCAGTCTGCATGTCAGAATTCTTTTATGAAATAGAAGAGGATTTGAGAAGTCAAAATATGCCCTAATTTTTCTTTTTGCAGCACTAATCATAATTTCTATGGCAAAATGAACCCCCACATTTTGTTCCTTTGTAAATTAAATGTTTTAAGTGTTACCACTTTATTCCAATCAAGATGGCTTCAGGTGTGCCATACTTTTGTCATAAGTAAGACTGTTAGCGCTCTAGTTGTTCGTTAGAACACTCTGGGATATTCTGTCATTGGGCTATACTTGGGCTACATCTTGGTGATATTTGGGCTACATTTGGGCTCTTTTGTCTCTGCTGGCCATTTTGGGAGACTTATTTGTTATGATGTTTCCTAATTTCCTCATTTACTACAGTCTCCTCAGTAGGAAAAACGTTCAGTTTTTTACTTTGATTCCATTAAAAAGGCATTCAGATGTGTCACACATTTGCCATAAATTCAGAATGTTAGCACACTAGTTGCTTATTAGATCACTGTAGTAAAGCTACTGCTCACCAGGGAAGTCTGCTGCTGGTATTGAAAGTGCATGTTTCAGTCTGCATGTCAGAATTTTTTTATGAAATAGAAGAGGATTTAAGAAGTCACTCAAACTGTGCCCTACTTTTTCTTTCTGCAGCACTAATCATACTTTCTATGGCAAAATGAACCCCCTCATTTTGTTCCTTTTTAACTTAAATGTTTTAAGAGTTACCACTTTATTTCAACCAAGATGGCTTCAGTTGTGCTATACGTTTGTCATAAGTAGGACTGTTAGCGCTCTAGTTGTTCTTTAGAACACTCTGGGAAGCTTCAGTAGAACACAAAGGAATCAACTGACAGTTTCTGCCCTTGTTGGATGCACATGTTTTATTGAGAATGTCAGACTTCATTCTCACGTGACTGAGAAAGATAATGTGAATTTACAGAAAATATGCTCCCAGTTTAGCTTATAGATCACCTTCCAAACCTCTGTGGGAAAAGCATGAGAAAATAGTTTTCTCTCAAACATGATTCATGATATCACAGCAGAAGGCTTTTTCACATGGTAAAATCACCTTAGAACACACCACAATACCTAAAATGAGTATGGTACCATCAACAAATGATTTATAATGTAACTAAAGTCTTAAAACCTTCTATTAACTGCAATGCTTTTTAATGAGGTGCTATCATGTATATTGGTCCCAAGATGGCTGCCAACACTTCTTGGATGAAGTGCTGACAGCCAATCAGATCTCACGATGAGATGTGTAGTTAGGCTCCGCCCGGATATATATGTGATTTTACTTTTGATTTTCTCAGGAACTACTAAACAGATTGACACCATATATGCAAAAGGCACATGCCTGACCTGAGGACTACCTCTTTGCCAAATTTCAAGTAATTCTGTTCAGCCGTTCGGGCTGTACCTTCGACTAAAGGTCCTATGGGAAAATGCATGGGGAAAACGCGTTTTGGGACGCCCCTTTTTTCTCAGCCCCCGTTTGACGAATCACCCCGAGACTTTCAGGGTAGGAGCTGAGCGGAGCGCCCCATTAGTTTTGATAATTTCACGAAGATAAGTCAACCGGCGCCAAAGTTATTCAAAATATAATTTTCAGATTTCCAATGGGAACTCGGTCCTAACTATAACTATCTACTGGCGACCGCCAGTAGGTAATATATATATATATATATATATATATATAATATATATAATATATATAATATATATATATATATATATATATATATATATATATATATATATATATATATATATCAACGCTACCAAGTGCGCGGTTAAACAGCTGTACTTAATGGGAATGGAAGCCCGCCCTGCATGAACCATTCTCAGCGAGAGCCTTTGAGAAAGAAAGAAGAACTTTCGAAACGCGTCAGGCAGCGAAGGAATGGCTGCTTAAATTGTAACCTGCAACCTGATGGATGTTCATATCCTTAATAAAGGCTTTCCCATGGTCTTTTCTCGAGTGCAACTCAATTGCTTGGGCAATCGGTAGCTGGAATATTAGGCGGCAGCCCCGCCGCCGAGTTTGCACCACCCCGTGAAGCAAGGGGGCCATGAAGCATCGGATTCACCCTGCTTTCAGATGGAACAAAGACTCTGGGGATCTAGAACGGACACAGGTAGCGGAGGCCCATCGAAGGGCTTTTAATCTACTCGGCAGTAATTTTAATCATGCAAGGAAATCAGTGTGACTCCATTTACCAGAAGCCCCGCAGTGTCAAATGACCAGCCCATCCAGGGCGCGGTTAAACAGCTGTACTTAATGGGAATGGAAGCCCGCCCTGCATGAACCATTCTCAGCGAGAGCCTTTGAGAAAGAAAGAAGAACTTTCGAAACGCGTCAGGCAGCGAAGGAATGGCTGCTTAAATTGTAACCTGCAACCTGATGGATGTTCATATCCTTAATAAAGGCTTTCCCATGGTCTTTTCTCGAGTGCAACTCAATTGCTTGGGCAATCGGTAGCTGGAATATTAGGCGGCAGCCCCGCCGCCGAGTTTGCACCACCCCGCGAAGCAAGGGGGCCATGAAGCATCGGATTCACCCTGCTTTCAGATGGAACAAAGACTCTGGGGATCTAGAACGGACACAGGTAGCGGAGGCCCATCGAAGGGCTTTTAACCTACTCGGCAGTAATTTTAATCATGCAAGGAAATCAGTGTGACTCCATTTACCAGAAGCCCCGCAGTGTCACATGACCAGCCCATCCAGGGCGCGGTTAAACAGCTGTACTTAATGGGAATGGAAGCCCGCCCTGCATGAACCATTCTCAGCGAGAGCCTTTGAGAAAGAAAGAAGAACTTTCGAAACGCGTCAGGCAGCGAAGGAATGGCTGCTTAAATTGTAACCTGCAACCTGATTGATGTTCATATCCTTAATAAAGGCTTTCCCATGGTCTTTTCTCGAGTGCAACTCAATTGCTTGGGCAATCGGTAGCTGGAATATTAGGCGGCAGCCCCGCCGCCGAGTTTGCACCACCCCGCGAAGCAAGGGGGCCATGAAGCATCGGATTCACCCTGCTTTCAGATGGAACAAAGACTCTGGGGATCTAGAACGGACACAGGTAGCGGAGGCCCATCGAAGGGCTTTTAATCTACTCGGCAGTAATTTTAATCATGCAAGGAAATCAGTGTGACTCCATTTACCAGAAGCCCCTCAGTGTCACATGACCAGCCCATCCATGGCGCGGTTAAACAGCTGTACTTAATGGGAATGGAAGCCCGCCCTGCATGAACCATTCTCAGCGAGAGCCTTTGAGAAAGAAAGAAGACCTTTCGAAACGCGTCAGGCAGCGAAGGAATGGCTGCTTAAATTGTAACCTGCAACCTGATGGATGTTCATACCCTTAATAAAGGCTTTCCCATGGTCTTTTCTCGAGTGCAACTCAATTGCTTGGGCAATCGGTAGCTGGAATATATATATATATATATATATATATATATATATATATATATATATATATATATATATATATATATATATATGTATATATATATATATACACACACACACACACACATATATATAAATATATATATTATCTACTGGCTGTCGCCAGTAGATAGTTATAGTTAGGACCGTGTTTCCATAGGAAATCTGAAAATTCTATTTTGAATAACTTTGGCGCCGATTGATGAATCCTCGCGAATTTTTCAAAATAGGTGGGGCGCTCCTCTCCGCTCCTACCCTGAAAGTCTTGGGGGGATTCGTGAGGCGGGGGCTGAGAAAAAAGGGGGGTCCCAAAACGTGTTTCCCCATGCATTTTTCCATAGGGACCTTTAGTCCAAGGTACAGGCCGAACGGCTGAACAGAATTACTTGAAATTTGGCATAGAGGTAGTCATCAGGTCAGGGATGTGCCTTTTGGATATCTGGAGTCAATCTGTTCAGTAGTTGCTGAGAAAATTGCAGTTAAAAGTACATAGATATCTATAGGCGCGCACCGTACGCGTACCGTAAGCTCACCGTACGCGCACGATGCCGTGCGCGAGCGTAATTCTGATTGGTTGTTCTATGACAGTAAACATTCCACTCGGACGAAATCAGGAAGTGTCGGCCGCCATTTTGTGTGTCTCACACTAAAAAAAAAGGTGGAGAACGTGAAAAGGGGGCAAGGTAGAGAGTTGGAGACCCCCTAGCCTTTGTCAGGGGGTCCAAGAAGGACTCAGAAGTGTGAAAAATACATTTTAATTTTTTGTAAAAAAATCACGGGGTACGCTTACCGTGCGCGTATGGTAAGCGTACGGCGGTAAAACAAATAAAAAAAAAAGATTTAAAAATAAAGTTTAAGTGTTTAAATGTTGGTTGGCTCTAAAAAGAGCCGTTGTGTTTATTGAGTGTTTTTTTTGGGTACCTACAAGTAAGTACCGATTCAGAGTCTAAAGTTCAAGAGGAAGACTCTGTTCCCTTCATCATTGAAATGTACACCGTCTTGCATGTTGTAACGCAAGTTGTTGTGGTATATAGAACCCATACCATAGTATCTGAGGAAAGCAGAAACAGACTTATTGACGTGCTTTCTTACTTTGTCAATCTGTGGACAAAATTGGTTGGACCAGTTCCACTTTGCCTTTGGCATATATTAGAATATACAAAGGCAGTTTGTGGAAAAAGTGACATTAATTGCACAAAGGTGTCCTTAATAAGCATTTCCAGAACTACCCCAGTTAAAGTGCCTAGGTCATTTCCACCACAGTTCACAATAATAAGGTCAGGCTGTGGGAGATGTAGAAATGTTTTCACCAAAGGCATTAATTGGTGCCACTTTAACCCTCTTTGACCAATCCATTTAATGTCTACATTTGGCAAAGCAAGGTCTTTCACAATACCTCTTTTTTCTGCAAACTTTTCACTCCAGAAGACATAGCTGTGACCTACAATCCACACTGTGAACATATTTCAAGGAGATCTGGATGCACTCAGAAGGTGTCTTTCAGTAGAATGGCAATATGAAAAGAAAGATAGCTGTAAAATGGAGGCTAACATACTTTTTTTTATAAAAAAGAACTGATTGGCTGATTCAAACCATTTTACAGTTAAAACTAGGCTGTATGTTTAGATTTTTACAAGCATGTTTTGTATTGGTAAAGAAAAATGTGTTCCCACAGAACATTAGTTTGGATTTGCTGTTAGGTTTGAAAAGTCAAGCACTCTTGCTCTAAGGATTAGAAACATTGTGTGCTGAACTTCTGACCTCTCTGCTCACACCAGTGTTCCATGACCTGTTGCTATGGTAGCAGGCAGAAGTCAAGTTGGGGGAAGGGAACATTTTGAAAGGGTTGAAATTAGCAACCAATAGAAATGTGTGATTCCATTTGAAAAAATGAGGGAAACACTGTGATTTGGAGTTAACATGTTTATGTGTGAAAAAAGAGAGGGACACTTTGCCATTAACTGGTTCTGGTGAGAGGAGAGAGGTGTACAGCTCAGAGATTCTGGCTCTGATAATCTGCTGTTTGAGTGCCACATAGTTTTCTGAACTAACTACTTTTAAAGGTGAGTTATGAATTTGAGTGGGAATGTATGTGGTGCATTTTGATATAAATAAAAGAAATGTGATTGGTCTTTTAAAGATGTTTTTCACATTTTGTGTTTTGGGAGATATTTAATTGTCTTGAACTTGTAAGATATTATTGAGAATGTCTTCAGCATAAGTTAAGGTGTACTTGTATCACCCAGAAATAATGTTTTCTGCCTAGAATCACACCATGAGTCTGTGTGCACACAGGAATTGTTAACAGAGATTTAATTTGTGTTGCTCTTGGTATGTTAGCCTTGCACTTGCAGGAAATGGGCAGTTTGTTTTCTTTAACTATGATGGTTAGCATTCAGCAGAAATCACTTTCTCACAAATGAGAGGCAAATGCAAACACATTTGAAAATAGCATGGTACATTTTCCTAGCACTTTAAAAGTTGTGTTTTACATTTTATGTTAAGGAAGATATAGCTTTCCGTACGCGCACGGTAAAAAATCCTAAAAAATAAAAAATAAAAAAAATAAAGGTTTGTAGAAGATATTAACTATGTTATTCAACTATATCTAACTATTTATTTAACAAAAGGTGAACCTTTCTATATTGCAGGATACAGTAAATCAATGAATATATACATAGGTAGCATATTGTTTCTAAAAAAAAAAAAAAAAGAAAAAATTGAAAGAAAAAAAATGGATTTTAAAAACCTTGAAAATTGACTAAAAAAAACATAGGTTACACACACGTTATAGTTATGAATTAGCATTTAAAAAACCGTACAAATTCACTGACAAAACCATGGGTTTCACACATGTTATAGTTAGCTGGACATTTTACTCGTAAAAAAACAATGAAATTCCCCCGTTATAGTTAGTTCAGCTAACTATAACTCGCGCGCCCGCAATCCACTGCTGATGACGTCACATATTACATCACTCACGACATGGTCAGTGACATCACTCATGACATCACTGATGACATCTCAAATGACATCACTGATGACATATAAATATAATTATATAGTTAGGACCCAGTTACTATAGGAAAATGGCAACATTCTATTCGCAATAACTTTGGCGCCGATTGATGAATCTTCGTAAAATTTTGAAAACAAATAATTTGTTGAGATCAGCTCCTATGTTTGAAAGTTTGGGAGTGATTCATCAAGGGGGGGCCGAGAAAAAAGGGGGTTCCATAACGTGTTTTTTCAATGTTAATTTCCATAGGAAACTGAAGACAAGGCTACAGATCGAACGGGTGAACGGAATTGCCCCAAATTTGGCAAGGAGAAGGGTCTTGGTCTTTAAAGCACGCTTTTGTTTATTTGATGTAAATCTGTTCAGTAGTTTTTGAGAAATAGCGAAATTTACAGATATCGATATTTGCCATCTGATTGGCTGAGGCATTACGAGCACGAGCTTGCTGCCGATTGCCTGCCAGCGCTGCGAGCGTTTGCAACTAGGAAGTGTTCGCCGCCATTTTGTGATTCCGTTGAAGCGAGTAAGGGGAAAAAAGGGCAAAAAAATTGGGAAAGAGGAGGGTAGGAGCACTGTAACCTTTGTGGGGGTGTTTAGGGTGTGCGAAGTGAACTACTCATACCTACCTGTCTGAAAGTGCTGGGTACGGAAATTAAGTGAGGTATTGTGTAGTCTGATGCTGCTAAGGTGAGCTGCTGCGGGAGTCGGGGATGAAAGCGTGAGCCTAAACTGTGTGTCTTATGGTGTAAAGTCATGTGCCCTGGCCACTGCAGCACACCTGTGGAAGTAGTGTCAGTATGTGTTTATACCTACTAGGATGAACTACTGACTCCTACTGGTTTGAAAGTCCTGGGGTACAGAAAATATGTGAGGTATTGTCTAGAGTCTCATGGTGCTAAGCTGAGGTGCTGCCGGAGTTGGGGATGAAAGCGTGAGACCAAACTGTGCGTCATATGCTGTGAAGTCATGTGCTCTGGCCGCTGTGCCACATATGTCAAGTAGTGTCTGCATGTAGGCATACCTACTCGGAGGAACTTTTGTTTTGAACATTGTAACTTGTGTATGGTGCTTAGGGGGTGTTATACAGGGAGTGTGAAGGTAAATTTGCACGTATCAAATCAATACGGTATTTGTAAAGCGCAAACTACTCACCCCTATGGGTCTGAAGGCCCTCGAGGCCGGCGTGGAAATTATGTGAGCTATTAAGTGAGCTATTGCCCAGAGTCACATGGTGCTGAGCTGAGGTGTCCAAAGGTGTCCTTCATAAGCATTTCCAAACCTACCCCAGTCAATGTGCATAGGTCATTTCCACCACAATGCACAATCATGAGGTCAGGGTGTGGAAGATGCAAAGAGGTTTTAACCAAAGGTAGCAATTGGTGCAACTTCAATCTTCTCTGTGTAAACCATTTAATGTCCACATTTTGTAAACCTAGGTCTAAGTCAATACGTCTGTGTTCTGCATACCTCTTGAACCTGAAAATATAGCTATTTCCTACGATCCATACTAGCATTTTGAAGGTATGGTTGGAAGGTATGGCAAGATGTCTGTAGCTCATGCAGTTCCTTGGTAGAATAAGAGATATGTTTAAAGATGGGGAAGTACTTTTTTTGCCATACAAAACGATACGTGATTGGGAGTTGAAAAGCATTATTTTTTAAAAGTAGGGTGCACATTCATTTTGTGGAAAAGCATCTTTGTTATTAGTTAAGAAAAAGCAGTTTCGGGGAGGAGCCTAGCGCGCATCCAAGATGGTGGCGTGAGCACAGGGCTCCCCGGACCCTTTCTGCTCCTCGGAATATATCCTGAGACTATCCTGATTTGGTGTATGGAATCTGGGAGATGAAGACCAGCTGATCATATATCTCTTTTCAAAACTCTAATCGGACCTGGGAATCCTGAGTTGTCGTCGTCGGAACTTTTGGGACCCACCCGACGGAGGTGGCCGGGGTGAAGGTGACCCGTGGGGCCGGGCTGCAATTGAACAACAGCGGCCTCAGCGCGGTGCCAGTTACCGATTCAGCACTTTCGGTTTCGGTTTTGGCCTTCAGGAGATCATTTGGCGTGCGTGCTCAAGGTGGCGAGGTGCCTCCTGGGCCTCTGCCCGAGGCTTGCTTCCATCTGCTACTGGCGGGCCTAACGCCTCCTACACCGACAGTTTTTGGTCCTTTCCCCTTGATCGGAGGTCCCATTGAGAGACTGCGCTCACATGGCGGGCAAAGGGGGTCCGGAGGGGCGCAAGACCAAGGCTTCACTGCGCGGGGGAGCGGTCCAGAGCAACAACATGGACCGCTATACCCAGGGCAAGGGGTCCCCTGGCGCTGCTGGCCTCGCCCCGGATGCTGCAGGGGGAGGCACGACCGTCTCTGCGGAACCTTCCCTACAAGATATTATGGGCGCCATCGAGGGCATCAGGGAAACTATCGCGACGCAATATGAGGCCCTGGCCCGTAAGATCGATACTGTCGCGATCGACGTCACCCTGATCCGGGCCGACCTCTCTAAAACCAACGAGAAGGTCCAGGCCCTTGATACACGGACCTCCACCCTGGGTGCGGAGGTGTCGGATCTGCGGGCCGCGCTTGGGGACATTAGATTGGTCAACGACCATATGGCCCGGCGGCTTGAGGACTTCGAGGGACGGGCCCGACGCAACAATATCCGCATCATTGGGGTACCGGAGTCCTCCGACAGCCGCCCGGTGGACCTCGTGGTCGAGGAACTTATCCTGCAACAGCTGTCCCCGGTTGGCCTAAGCAAATTCTTCGCCGTGGAGCGGGCCCATCGAGTTCCGGGCGGCCGGCCGCGGCCGGGGGCCCCCCCGAGGCCTATCGTGGCTAAACTGTTCCACTACAGGGACCGCGATGCTATTCTGCAGGCTTCGCGGACCCGTGGCCCGGTCCGCTACGAGAACTCGACCATCAACTTTTACCCGGACTTCACGCAACTGGTCCAGAAACAGCGGATGGGATTCCAAGGGGTGAAGCGCCGTCTCCGCGAGCTAGGCCTGAAGTATTCGATGATCTACCCGGCGAAACTTCGAGTGGAGCATGGAGAACGGACAGTCTTTTTTGACTCTCCTGTGGCCGCAAGTGACTGGCTGGACTCGCTGCCGGACATGGGTGGCCGGCCCGGGCCCTCTGGGGGCACCGCAGGTGACGGGTCCCCGTAGACTGACCTTTGGTCCTTGCTTTTGCGGTTTTGCACTGTACAGTTGGGTCTTATTTCTTTTGCATACTGTGTTTTGCCAGGACCCGTGAGGGGTGCGGGCGGGTTCGGGTCCCTTTCCTCCTCCGGGGTCTTTTTGTAGAATGGGGTTAGTGGGGCGACAGGCACACTGCAAGTTGGGGGGGGTCTTTGGCCCGCAGGGGTGCAGGGTGGGGGGCGTTGGACTTGGGGTGGGGTTGGGGGGGAAGAGGGGTTGTTTAGTTGTGTGTTTTTTGTTTACAGGGCGAGGTATTGATTTTTATCCATATTTGGGAGCGGTGCTGCGGGCTGGGGGCCTCTTGATCTATTGGAGGGGATGGGGGGAGACGGGTTGAGGCTTATGTCATGGAACGTCAATGGGTTGGGGGACCGTATTAAGCGGGGTGTTGTACTGCAATATTTGCGTCGTTTGACTCCTGATGTGGTGTTTCTCCAGGAGACGCATTTGGTCGGCAATGTCTGCCATGCGATGAACAGGGGGGGATACCGCCTCGTAGCCCATTCTGGTTTCACAACTGGCTCCAGGGGGGTGGGCATTCTCCTGCGAACCTCCCTTCCGGTGGAGATCACGAGGATAGTCTCGGATGACAGAGGGCGCTATGTGTGTTTGATTGGGAGGTGGGAGGGGCAGCCCCTTACCCTGGTTTCAGTCTACGTCCCCCCGGGCCTCCAGAACTCCACCTTTACTGATTTGGGTCGAATGCTGCTTGACCTCCCGGACGGCCTCCTGCTCATGGGCGGGGACTTTAATTCTGTGGTCTCGGGTGAACTGGATCGTCACCCACCGAGGACCCTCCCCGCTGCCCAGTCATGGCTGGGCGGGATGTTGGAGACCTTCGGCTTAGTGGATAGTTGGAGACTAATGCATCCGACCCAGTGCCAGTTCACCTTTCATTCGGGGGCGCATGGGAGTCTCTCCAGGTTAGACTACTTCCTTACGTCCGCGGCGCAGACTGGTCGGATTCGAGAGGTCAGACACCTGGCGCGTGGTATCTCCGACCATTCTCCGCTGTGGCTTCTCTTTGACACCGGGTCGCGGTCCGCAGGGCGGATAGCTCCCATTAACCCCTGGTACCTGCGGGACCCTGTGACTCGTGACAGCCTGGTTAAGGCCATGGACCAATACTTCAGTGAAAACGAGGGGTCGGTGTCGTCTGCGCTGTCCCTTTGGGAAGCCTTTAAAACTGTTATACGCGGACACGCCCTCGCCCAGATAGTGGTGGCCAAGAAGGTCAGGAGCGAGGCGGTGGTGAAGCTGGAGACTGACATCTCGGGGCTGGAGTCGGCCTTGGGGGCGAATGTTACTCCGGACGGGCTACATGCCCTTAGCCTGAAACAGTTCGAATATAGGTCCCTGGTCACTGACGCGGCCAAAACTATGTATAGGGAGCTGCAGGGCCGATTGTATGACGCGGGGGACAAAGCGGGAAAGTTGATTGCGTGGCTGGACAAAAAGGAGAGAGTGAATCGTGTGGTCCCCGAGTTGCGTGCTGCGGATGGTGTGTGTGTGACTGAGCCGGATGAGATTGTGGAATGCTTCGCTGACCACCTCCGGGCGGTGTACTCCCCGGTGACTGACAGGGACGAGGATGACTCTCGCCTCCTACTGAGAGATATCGCTCTGCCCGGCCTGTCCGTTGAGGACCGGGAGCGGCTGGACGCCCCCCTATCGTCGGATGAAATAGCGACCGCGATTCGTTCCCTTCGCTCGGGCAAGGCTATGGGTCCTAACGGTCTGCCCATTGAACTATACAAATTGCGTCCTGATAAGCTTGCGCCCTTCCTCGGCCGCATGTTCCGCGACTCTCTTGCGGCGGGTTCCCTTCCGGCCGACCAGCGCTTGGCCTCTATAGTCGTTATCCCCAAGGAGGGCAAGCCGCGTGACCGCTGTACCTCTTACCGGCCTATTTCACTGCTCAATGCGGAGCCTAAAATCCTGGCGAAAGTCCTGGCCAATCGATTGTTGAGTGTCGTGTGCGACCTTATTCATCCGGACCAATGCGGCTTTATCCCGCACCGCAACACCGCTCTTAACTTGCGTCGTCTGCACGGGGTCCTCGCCAGGGCGGAGTTCCTCACCGAACCGGCCGTGCTGGTTTCTTTGGATGCCACGATGGCATTTGACACTATTGAGTGGCCATTCCTCTGGGCCGTCTTGGATAAATTCGGCTTTGGAGAGGGATTTATTGGCTGGGTAAGGCTCCTTTACACGGGACCCATGGCTCAAGTGGTGGTGAATGGGCGGGTCTCTCGGCCCTTTGCCCTCGGCAGGGGCACGAGGCAGGGGTGCCCGTTGTCCCCGTTGCTTTTTGCTCTCGCCCTGGAGCCACTCGCTGCCTGGCTCCGTTGGGAGCCCTCGCTTAGAGGGATCCGGTGGGGCCCGGGCTTCGAAGATCGGGTCTCGCTGTATGCGGACGACATTCTCCTGTATCTCACCTCACCGCGGCAGTCACTCAGCGTCCTCTTTGACGTTCTGACCTCCTTTGGGAACAATTCGGGTCTCACGATCAATTGGTCTAAATCCTGCGTTTATCCCATCTCTGGTGGTCCTCCTCTCCTGCCGCCTCGGCTCCCGCTTCAAATATCTCTGAGCGGCTTTAAGTACCTGGGGATATACGTTTCGCTGGACCCGGTGGCTCGCTATGAGCAGAATCTCCTGCGTCCACTTCGGCGACTGCGTGAGGACACGGCCCGGTGGTGCAGGCTGCCCCTGTCCCCGCTGGGTCGGGCCGCGCTGTTTAAAATGATGTCCCTTCCCAGGTTCCTCTATGCACTCCAGAACTCCTTCGACGTTATCCCAGTGGCCTACTTTCGGGAGGTGGAGAGCCTGCAGAGGAGACTGGTGTGGAACGGCCGGGCGCGTATCGCTCTTGCCAAGCTCACTCTCCCCTGGTATGACGGGGGCATCGCGCTTCCTGACATTCGCAGGTACTATTGGGCCTCGCAGCTATCTGCCATTAACCACGCCACGTATGCGCCCGGCTTGAATCCGGCGTATGAGATGGACAAGTTCCTACTTCCCGGCGGGAACTACAACAGGGCACTTTATTCCCACCTGGCTGACCGGACCCTTACGGGTCCTACTAAGATTGCTGTGCGGACCTGGAGGGCTGCCACTGCGGCCATGGGCTGGAGTGAGCGAATGACATGTGCTACTCCCTTGTTTGCCTCCGACCGCCTGGGCAGCTTGTGGACCACCAAGGGGTTTGACCAGTGGGACACGATTGGTATCAGCAAAGTGGGAGACCTGTGGCACAAGGGCGCGGTCAAGACTTTCGCGGTGCTCCAGGCCGAATACGAGCTGACCGACAGGGAGTTCTTCCGCTACGCCCAGGTTCGACACGCCCTGCTCTCGGTCTTCGGGGAGGGGACCAAGATCCCTGTCTCCTCGCCCCTCGAGGACCGCATACTTGACGGACATGTCCCTGATAGTACTATTTCTTTAATTTATAAAAAATTGATTAATCACCGGGCGGATCTCCTGGTGCGCCTTCGGGAGGCTTGGACTGGGGATGGGGTCGAATTGGACGACGAAGACTGGCAGTCCGCACTGTCGTCCCCCAAGGAGGTTGCCATTCCGGCTCGTCTCCGGTTGGTACAGCTCAAGATTCTCCACCGGGTGTATGTCACGGGTCCGCGCTTGGTCACGATGGGATTTTCCGACGACGGGCTCTGTAAGCGAGGCTGTGGGCTCAGCGCCACCTTTCTTCATATCCTTTGGGAGTGCCGCGAGGTGGCGGACTACTGGCGCCGGGTCCACACGGTTATGGGACAGGTCACCGGGGTTGTGCTGCTGCCGGAGGTGCGTCGCTGTGTCCTGAATGTGTGGGAGCCCAATGACTACAACGCGGCTCAGACTCGGTGGGCGGCCCTAGGGAACATGATTGCCAAGAGGGATATAGCGCAACTTTGGGGCGCTCAACGGCCGCCCACCGTGTCAGTATGGAAGGAGAATATGGACTGGTGTATGTTTCGGGAGAAGACAGTGTATGTGGCCCGTGGCAAGCCGGGGGCATGGGGTAGAATTTGGGGTCAATGGAATGCGTATCGCGGAGGCATCTGTACGCCCCCCCTGGTGGACACTGATATCGCCATGTCCCCCTGACCCTTGGCGGCTCCCGGCGCTTTTTGTAACAACTACATCTGGACGTTCATCTCCCTTGACCCCCTTCCCCCCCCCCCCTCCGTCCCCGGCCTCCCGGTGCTCCTCTCTTTAGCTGATTGCTCAAATGTTCTGACTGGAGTTCCCGGGGGGAGCCTGAGCCGCACTGGTATCCCTCATAACTCGCCTTTTGTTTTTATTGTTTTTATTGTTTTTCATTTTGTTTCTGTTATTGTTGGACTCACGCTTGCTGTTCTTCGAGAACTATCTTGAGCCACTGCGGGGCAGTGCCCTGGGAACTGACTGTAGCTTTGATATGTGTATATTTCCTTATGTACCTAGCGGCCGGCCCGGGTGGTTGTAGGCCCATTCTTGTAACCGAATTACTGTTCAATAAAAACTTTTTCAAAAAAAAAAAAAAAAAAAAAAGAAAAAGCAGTTTCAACGTGGAGTACATATCATTGGATAAAATTTGCTCAACTGAACCACAGCTGCTACTTGCATTTAGAAGGCACTGTTTGAACTTGAAACAATCGTGAACTTTTAACCTGCACGTGCCGTTAAATGTTCGAGAAAATGTTGCAAAAAAATATCGTTAAGTTTAAAAAAATTGATGAACTTTTAACCTGCACGTGTTGTAGAATGTTCTAGAAAGTGTGTTGATAGAATACGTTGCACTTCTGACTTCTATGTGTTGTTGAATATAAAAAAACGGTTTATATGGAAAAATTAAAAAGAAACCAATAGAGAGAAGTTTTGAAACGTAAAAGAATCAAAGAACTATTCTAATTTGTTCTTTACATGTGTTTATGTGTGGAGCAACAAAATTATAGACACAACAGCACCAGGTGACGTTGTCGATCTATTATATTTGCATGGTCACATGGCCTGTGACGCATGTGCCGGATGGGTGTGGTGTTTGTGCAAACCTGCCCTGAGGGAGTGGCCATGAGATGTTGAGGACTAGACCACTGACCTGTACACCAACAGCGTTTACGCCTGCGACAGGTAGCTATGTGGGGCCAACGTCAGAACGTAATCGCAGTGGCGTGGCATATGACAGAACAGGGAAGGGTTAGCTACAATAACGCGGATGGCTCGTAGTACTGCATCTGTGAGTCAAGCGGACGGGCCGCAGCTGGCCCTCTGCGAGCCTGGGTGCGAACTGTTTATTACTCACACTACATAAGCATTGTAAAACCATTTTGTGATTCAGTCCGTCAGCTGGCATTTGTCTGAGGCATGTGTGAAAACATATCGGAGTTCTTTCTGTGATAGATACCACTTTGACGCTGCCTCTCCCCACATCAGCAGGTAATGCACCCTCTTCCCACATTACCATCATACCCCCAACAACCTTCTTCGGCCTGGAAGTGTCCCTGTGCGGTTGGACAAAGAATCTTAGTCATGTATAGATTTACATATAAAAACAATTATTTAAAGAAAAGAACAACAAATAAGACTGAAGGGAGTTTGGTGCTGTGGTCGCTGCCACGAAGTTGGGGTCACTGCCATTCAGGACTCAGGACACAGTTACACATGTGGGATCGGCTTGTATATAAGAGGGCTAGTGGGACTACGTGTCGCCGGCCTTGCATATCGAAATATGCGTCACTGATCAATGGGAGTGTGGTGCTGTGGTCAGTGCTATGGACTTGGGGTCACTGCCATTCAGGACTCAGGACACAGTTACACATGTGGGATCAGCTTGTGTTAAAGAGGGTTAGTGGCAGCAGAAGTATTGAGACTGTATGAGCCTGTGATGATGCTTGGTGTGGACGGACCGCACTGGGAGCAATGTGTCTTGGCTACTGGACTGCGTCATGTGGAATCAGGTCTCTATCTGAATTGTGAGGCGTCCTGACCATAGTGTAGGCCAGAGGTAGCAGTGAGCAAGGGTACACAGCCACATGCATACGTTGGTGGCCCCACCGGCCTGCGTAGTGGAGGTTCAGTGGCACCACGTGTCACCGGCCTTCCATATGCCGATACCCCTCACTAATCGAAGGGAGTGTTATGCTGTGGTTGCTGTTACGAAGTTCGGGTCACTGTCGTTCAGAGCTCAGGACACAGTTACACATGTGAGATCGGTTTGTGTTGAACAGGGTTAGTGGCACCAAGTGCTGTTGTCCTTGCATATTGAAGTATGCCTCACTGATGAGAGGGAGTCTGGTGCTGTGGTCACTGCCACAGACTTGGGGTCACTGCCTGTGGTTCCCGCCCCCCTTCCCTTAGTCGTACGTGAGGCAGAAACACTGGTGGATTACGTGATTCTTTTATTGGTTGTTATGGAGGCAGTTCAAGTAAGGATGTCAGGGAAGTTCGTTTGACGCTGTTTCAGTCTTTGTGTGCTCAAAAAGGGGAGGAAGAACAAACGTCTTGACAGTCTTCTGGGGGGGAGGGAAGCTGTAGTGGTTGTCAGCTACGGTCAGCCGGTTCCTCTTCTTTGTCAGGGGCCACGATGGGTGACCGGTTTCCTCCAGGACAAGAAAAAAAACAAAGGAACAACAGGGTCAGCAAGGAAGGCACGGGCTGATCTATGCCACCACCGACACCCTCAGGCTGTGTTCGTGTACAAGAAGGTGTTGTATACTGAGAACGGGAGTGCTAGAAACAATATGTGTGTGATATAAAAGACGGGGAGGGAAGAAGAGAGAAAAGGGTTCTCTCTAGTCCTGCCCTCCACCAGCCTAACGTGAGGAACGTAAACAGGGGTACTTGCCTCCAGCCACGGCCCTCCGGGGTCGTGGCTGTCGGGTCTGGCCGCCCTCTTCCTCCTCTCCATGGGGCTGGCTGGACTCACGCGCATTGTCACACAACTCTTCTTGGCCTCTTCTTCCTCCATTGCGGTGTCGTTTTCTGCCATGATCCTGCGAGTTTCGGCGATGCCAAAAACCGCCGCGCTGTTCTCTGGCTTCCTGCTTTGAAGGTCCTCCTCCCGCCTCTGCGCGCCTTGTGGAGAAAAGACTAGACCGCCTACGCTGTTCTCCGGCGGTCTAGTCGCGGGCGCCATCTTGGAGGTCCCGCTCGCGAGGAGCGCGGGACTACACTGCCATTCAGGACTCAGGACACAGTTACACATGTGGGATTGGCTTGTGTTAAAGAGGGCAAGTGGGACTACGTTTAGCTGGCCTTGCATATGGAAATATGTCTAACTGATCAAAGAGTATGCTGCTGTGGTCGCTGCCACGGACTTGGGGTCACTGCCATTCAGGACTCAGGACACAGTTACACATGTGGGATCGGCTTGTGTTGGACAGTGTTAGTTGGCACCACGTGTCCAAAATTCAAATTGTGAGGTCTGCTGCCCGCAGTGTAGAGTGCTGAGTGTTCATTTGTACTTGAAAATGAATTTGGTCATTGTACTAAAGCTATAACTGATATAAAAAATGTTCAAGAATAAAGGATACTAAAAGGATATTATGTATATTTGAGGCCTGTAATAGTTACTTGCCTAGTGGACTCTGTTGTTAATGAATGAAGAAATTATTTTCATTGTGAGCCCTACTGAGTGCAGTGTAGGGATATGATGAAAAGATGAAATAAGTATAGAATACATTGACGAAGTGTTGTATTTTCAGTACAATCTTGTTAGAAATTAGAATTTAAAATTGGAATTGCGAGCTGTACTGCCTGTAGTGTAGACTGTAGTGTAGACTGCTATTCCATGTTAGTTTGCATTTGAAGATTAATTTGGTCATTGTAGTAAAGCTATAACTGATATAAAAAAAAATCTTGAAGCGAGGATACTAAAAGGATAATATGTAGGGTGTAGGACTGTGATAGTTAGTTGCCTACTGGAGTCTGTAGTTGCATATGGAAATTCCCCTCATTGATCAAAGGGAGTGTGGTGCTGTGGTCGCTGCCACAGACTTGGGGTAACTGCTATTCAGGACTCAGGACACAGTTACACATGTGGGATCGGCTTGTGTTAAAGAGGGTTAGTGGGACTACGTGTTGCCGGCCTTGCATATCGAAATATGCCTCACTGATCGAAGGGAGTGTGGTGCTGTGGTCACTGCCACAGACTTGGGGTGACTACCATTCAGGACTCAGGACACAGTTACACATGTGGGATCGGCTTGTGTTGAAGACGGTTAGTGACACTATTTGTCGCCAGTCTTCCACTGTGTAGGCCAGAGGTAGCGGTGAGCAAGGGCCCACAGCCACGTGCATACGTTGGTGGCCCCACAGGCGTGCGTAGTGCAGGTTCAGTGGCACCATGTGTCGCCAGCCTTCCATATGGAAATACCCACCACTGATCGAAGAGAGTCTGGTGCTGTGGTTGCTGCAATTCAGGACTCAGGACACACTTACACATGTGGGATCGGCTTGTGTTGAACAGGATTAGTTGGCACCACGTGTCGTCGGTCTTCCACAGTGTAGGCCGGAGGCAGCGGTCAGCAAAGGCCCACAGGCAGGTGACGTTGACTTGAGCTGCACAGATTGGGAGCATGTGGTCTTCTTAACACATTATAGTGTCTTACACAATTTGCGTCGCTACTAATCTTGAATTGTGAACCATGTAACCCCAGTGTAGGGCAGGCAGCGGTCAGGATGGGCGCACAGCTACGTGGCGATGATTTATGGTGAAGTGAGTTAGTAGCACGTGAAGCACACAGCGTGTGCGCACTGTGCGATGATGCGTGTTCTGGGCGAGCCGCACTGGATGCAAAGTGTCTGCAGTGTAGAACGAAGGCAGTAGTCGGTGCTGACATAAGTCTGTGGTGCTGTGTCGCTGGGTTCACAGGGGGCCTGTGTCGAGGAGGCCCGTGGTTATGGCGGCAGACACATGCCAGGGTGAGGGCTGCCGCTGTGACAGACTCGTTGGTCTTCCCTCAAGTGAACCACGCCTAGGACCTGGCCTATTTATTCATACTGCTACGCTGAAGTGGCGTACGTTGGAGCAGCCCACTCCTCTTCCACTTCCCAGGGGGGACAACACAACTACATGACCTAGATCTTCCCCACTGCCTGAGGTAACATGGTTGTGTCCACTGTGCACTACACTACAAGTATCAACAGTATATCTCCACATGGAGAGGTTTGTGCTTTGCATAGTGAGGTCTGTGCAGCACATCTTGAGGTCTGTGCTTTATTGTTGAAGGGTGACATGCCTCCTTCATATATAGTTGGTTGCCACATCTCCCAACATTCAGCTATTGTGTGGCTGAGGGCATGGTGTTTTGGGAAGGTCCGTTGTCCTGTTTTGCGCTGCCTTGGTGGTAGTAGGGGTGGTAGTGCGGGGTGAGGTTCTGGTGATGGTGGCGCTGGGTGTTGTGGTCTAGTTGCGTGTCGGACCTGCATGATCAGTATCTCTATGACGTGTTGGTCTTTAGATGTGGCTGTGAGTTGGGTCCAATTCACGGAGTAGATAGACGACCTCCTTAGACCAGTTAAAGGTTGATGTTAATTTGTTAGTGCTAACTCAGCTTATCACCTGCTTTTTGGATCGCATTGCAGTTTTGCCTGGTCTTTGAAAATATGGGGAAGTGGTGTTTTCATGTTTTTTGCATGGGAACGTCTACTTTAAATTTCATTAGAGTTAGTTGTGGCTCTGGTATGTGGCGATTTTGTTGGCGTAAGGTATCGATGGAAGAGTGGTGAGATTTGCAGTTTTCACCAAGTTGAGAATGGGTTGATAATTAAAAAACACAGAAAAAAAGATAGGTTTAATGAACATTATAATTAGAAATTAGCATTTAAAAAACCTTTGAAATTCACAGAAAAAAACATAGGTTTCAGGCACGTTATAGTTAGAAATGAGCATTTAAAAAACCTTAGAAATTCACTGAAAATACCATAGGTTTCAGGCACGTTATAGTTAGAAATTAGCATTTTAAAAACCTTTGAAATTCACTGAAAAAAAATAGGTTTCAGGGATGTTATAGTTAGTTGGACATTTGACTCATATGAAACCAGAGAAATTCCCCTGTTATAGTTAGTTGAGCTAACTATGACTCGTGCCCCCGCAATGCACTGCTGATGACGTCATCTATTACATCATTCATGGCATGGTCAGTGACATCACTGATGACATCATTGATGACATCACTGATGACATCATCCAAGTCAACATCTGATGCACCTTATCAGAACTTAATATAACACTTGAAACACCCACTCTAACATACAGACTATAATATTCGAAACCATGAACACACCAATACCAGTTAGTACATATCCACACACTAATTCCTAGGTCTACACACACATCCATTAATTCACCCACACAGTCACTCATACATACAGTCAGCCAGCAATACAGCATTATCATATCCAGTCACATATCTATACAGACACTCACACACTGCCTTTCATTCATAGAGTTATTCACACACCTAGTCAGTAATGGAAATAATCAATCACACTTTCATTTACTCACCTGTACAGTTATACACATACCACATCACTTATTTAAACATATACTAACACATACTTACACTCTAATACAATAACTAATACAAGCACACACTGATCCATATAGGCACTCTCACAATCACTCACTCTCACATATAGTCATTTATACAGTCCAACACTCATATATACTGCCTTTCACATATGGAGTTACTCACACATGTACCACTGAGGCATCAATTTACTCACCAAGACACTCATACACACACTCACCAAGCCATACAGCCCTTCATAGATACAGACTTGATCACATATACCCAGTGAATTATCCACTCACACATCTATGCACAGAGTCACCCCCCCACCCACCTACACAGACACTCAGGCACCCATACAGGTACTCAGACAAGCAATCAATAGCTCATATAGATCCTCATTTAGTTGCTAACCAAACCATGGAACTGCTTACACACCAACTGACAAGATAAACTGTGTGAATGTCTGTATCAGTCGCTAACACATGAATTAAGCAAGACACAATTAATCACTCACTTATACAGTCAGTCGCACACCTATTTAATCATCCATCCTGACTCTTATACACCCATTCATTCTTCAATACACCTTGGCATATATATATAAAACATATTTACATTTTATAGGTACACACATTCACTGGATGATGTCATCAGTGATGTCATCAGTGATGTCATTTGAGATGTCATCAGTGATCTCATCAGTGATGTCACTGACCATGTCGTGAATGATGTAATATGTGATGTCATCAGCAGTGCATTGCGGGGGCGCAAGTTATAGTTAGCTCAACTAACTATAACAGGGGAATTTCTCTGGTTTTATATGGTTCAAATGTCCAACTAACTATAACATCCCTGAAACCTACGTTTTTTTCAGTGAATTTCAAAGGTTTTTTAAATGCTAATTTCTAATTATAACGTGCCTGAAACCTATGGTTTTTTCAATGAATATATATATACATATATATAAAGGTTCCCATATGCAGAACAATTTGCGCTTGTAAGTGAGTTTATTCCTATTCAGTACAGTAGTTATCAGGTGTTCATTGTCTTCAAGTGTTCGCTTACTAGCAAGTTGTGACAACCCCTAATCAAAGTGTTCAAGGGAAATGCATTTCTATCAATTACTTAATGTAAGTGGCCATTTGGGGTTTGCTAATTGTACAGAAGAATATCCTTTTCACGTTTCAGTAAATTTGCCTAACTGCACTTCCAAGTAAATTAGTGAAAAATGCCGTTGCTATTTCTTCACATCACTATCAGAGATAATTAGGCACTTGGAAAAATGCTACTGACAGTGTGCAGGGTGCCTGCTGTATGAACATCGGACAATGATGCAGTAAGAGGCTCTCCCATATAGCTTTGACTGCAAATATAACACAGTCATTTTGTTCATTGTGAGGCCTTTAAACACAAATACAAATTTGACACTATGTATGTAGCTTAAACCACTTACTCCATTTGACAACATGATTAAAAAAGAAAATTGTAAAATTAATTATATTTGCAGCATGCAACAAGATTTGTTTCTACTTTTGATTGCCTAAGATCAAAGCATTTTGGACTTGTTTCAACTTGGATAAAAGTCTGAAATCTACCCCGAAAGGTTTACTGACTTATATTAAATATTAGGATTTCTCTTTCATACCGTTGAAAGGATTTTACAAATTGGGCATAGTGTACTTTATGCATTAAAGCAGGAAAGTACAGCAATCCATTAAACATTTAAGATCTAATTTACAGGATTTTGCATAAGGCAGTGCAGAAAGGCGCCTTACTGTGCTGCCCTACGCCAAAGTGAAATGGCAGTAACCCACTGTATTTATGTAATATGGTTTATTCCTGTCCTTTCTCCCTGTGCTGGTGCTGTTTCAGCAGTCTAGAGCGATTGTAGGCACCCTTGTAGAATGGTGAACGTGTCTCCATTGGATGCAGTATAATTTTTGTGCAGGAAGGGGCACCTTCCTGCACTGAAACAATCCTAAGAGGCATTTCCTCTTTGTTTGTGTGCTTTAGAATGCAGCATACATAAAAGGAGGAAAGAACAAGGAGGAACAAATGAGGGGAAATAAATATATTTCTCCTCATTTTACCTCATCTCAGGACGCATAAGGATTTGATGCATCCCCAGGTTTACATGATTTTGTAGATCTGAGGCAGCATCAAAATCCATGGGTGTTACATAGAAAATTCTTTCTTCACTTCTCTTGCCTCTTTCTGCACCCCTTTTGCCTCTTTCTGCACCTCTGTTGCTTGTTTCTGCACTTCTGTTGCTGCACCTCTATTGCTTCTTTCTTTACCCCTCTTGCCACTTTCTGTACCATTCTTCCCTCTTTGTGCACCTCTCTGGCCTCTTTCTGCACCTCTCTTGCCTCTTTCTATACCCCTCTTGCCTCTTTCTTCACCTCCTTTGCTTCTTCTGCACTTCTCTTGCCTCTTTCTGTACCACTCTTGCCTCCTTCTGCACTTCTGTTGGTTCTTTCTGCACTGCTTTTGTTTCTTTCTGCACTTCTTTTGTATGTTTCTGCAACTCTCTTGCCTCTTTCTGCACTTCTCTTGCCTCCTTCTGTATCTCTGTTGCTTCTTTCTGTACTTCTCTTGCTTCTTTCTGCACCCTTCTTCCCTCTTTCTGTATCTCTCTTGCCTCTTTCTGCACTCCTGTTACCTTTTTCTGCACCTCTCATGCCTGTTTCTGCAACTCTGTTGCCTCTTTCTGCAGTTCTCTTGCCTCCTTCTGCACCCCTTTTGTCTGTTTGCATACCTCTGGTGATTCTTTCTGCTCTGCTCTTGCCTCTTTCCGGACCTCTTTTGCAAATTTCTACACCCATCTTGCCTCCCTCTGCACTGCACTTCCCTCCTTCTACACCTCTGTTGGTTCTTTCTCCACTGCTATTGCATCTTTCTGTACCTCTTTTGCCTGTTTCTGCAACTCTCTTGCCTCTTTCTGCACTTCTCTTGCCATATTATGCACCTCTTTTGCTTCTTTCTATACTGATTTTGCCTCTTTATGTACCCCCTTTGCCTCGTTTTGCACCTCAGTTGCTTCTTTCTGCACTTCTCTTGCTTCTTTCTACACCCCTCTTGCTTCTTTCTGTACTTCCCTTGCCTCATTCTGCACCTCTATTGCTTCTTTATGCTTTTATCTTGCTTGTTTATGCATCTTTCTTCCTCTTTATGCACTACTATTGCCTCTTTCTGTGCTTTTGTTACTTTTTTCTACACCTTTCTTCCTCTTTCTGTGCCACTCTTGCCTCTTTCTATACCTTTTTTCCACTCTCTGCAACTCTCTAACTTCTTTCTTCATCTCTAGTGGTTCTTTCTGCACTTTTGTTGCCTCTTTGTGCACTTCTCTAGCATCTTTCTGCACATTTCTTGCCTCTTTCTGCACTTCTCTTGCTTATTTCTGCACATTTCTTACTCTTTCCGCACCTGTCTTGGTTTTTCTCCACTTCGCTTGCCTCTTTCTGTGCTTCTCTCCCCTCTTTTTGTGCTTCTCTCCCCTCTTTCTGTACTCAGATGGAAAGTGCAAGCTGTTAAGTTCAAAGGTCTGCATGCTCTCAGGACTGAGGTATATGTCTACTTGTACATGTATTCTTACATGTGTTATGCATCTGAAGATGGTAGCTTAAAAAGTGGTTAACTTCTCCTATAGGTGGTCAAATCTTCTCAGTTCTGCTCTGTCATTCGGTTGCACAGGCAGACATGTCTTATGTTATAGAGCCCCTCAAATATACTATTGAATACCCATGTACCCTGTATTGTGAGCAGAAAGAAATGAAGACATCTTTTTGTACACAAATTTACAGAGTATGCTTTTTAAAACACGGGTAATCAAGTATTTGTATGTTTATTTGAATGTAAAATGTCACTAGTTAAAAGCTGAGATGCACACATGCATACCTTCACAAACTTGGTAAGACTTACAACAGTGATGTGGTTAGGATTGCTGTTTTACATTTGGTAGGCATAACATTCTGAGCAGTCAATGAGTAGTGAACCTTGAAGAGAAAAGTGAGGTTTATGACATCTTTTGAGAAGGATTCATGATTAGGCTACTTTGTATGAGTCTGTGGAAAGGTACAGTCAACATAGGCCTTTTTCTGCTCCTCTGTTGCTTCTTTCTGTATTTTCTTGCTTCTTTCTGCACCGTTCTTCCTCTTTCTGTAACTCTCTTCCCTCTTTCTGCACTTCTCTTGGTTCTTTCTGCTCCTTTCTTCCTCTTTCTATACATGTTCTACCTATGTAGGCATAGCTAGAAATTAGCATCTAAAAAAACCTTAGAAATTCACTGAAAAAAACACAGGTTTCAGGGACGTTATAGTTAGGCTGACATTTCACTCGTACAAAACCAGAGAAATTCGTCTGTTATAGTTAGCTGAGCTAACTATAACTCACACCCCTGCAGTGCACTGCTGATGATGTCACATATTATATCCCTCATGACATGGTCAGTGACATCACTGATGACATCTCAAATGACATCACTGATGATATCACTGATGATATCATCCACTTAATATCTGATGCACCTCCGGACACCCTAATATAACCTTTCATACACCCACTCTAAAATACAGACTATCATACACGAAACCATAGTCACAACAATACCAGTTAGTACACACCCACTCACTGATTCATAGGTCTACACACATCCAATCACTCAACCATACAGTCACTCATACATTCAGTCACTAATACAGCCACTGATATATGCACTAATATACCTATACAGACACTCACATACCACCACTCACCCACAGAGATACTCACATACCTAGTCAGTCACCCAAATACTGAATCACACTGCCATTTACTCACCTATACAGTTATACGCACACTACCTCATTTATTCATACAGATACTAACACATACTTACTCACTCATACAATCACTGACACAAGCACACACTCATCCCTACAGCCACTCTCACAATCACTCACTCTCACATATAGTCGCTTATATACTCCAACAGACATATACTGCCTTTCACAGATATAGTTACTCACACATATACCACTGAGACATCTATTCACTCACCAACACAGTCATATGTACACTCACTCACCCATACAGCCCTTCGCAGATGCACTCATAAACCCATACACACACTGAAATACCCACTCACACATCCGTGTAGGGAGTCACACCCCCCACCTACCCACACAGATACTCAGGCACCCATACAGGTAATCAGACAATCAATCATTAACCCATATAGACACTCATGTAGCTATTCACCAAATATGCAGCCACTTACATACCAACTGATACAGACATTCACACAGATTGGTCATTCATCCATGCATTCAGTAAGACAAGTTTAATCACTCACTTATACAGTCAGTCACGCACCCACTAAATCATCCATTCACACACTCATACACCCCCTCATTCTTCAATAAACCTTGGCCTGTATATATATATAACATTCTTAAACCTTTTAGAAACACTCAGTCACTGGATGATGTCATCAGTGATGCCATCAGTGATGTCATTTGAGATGTCATCGGTGATGTCACTGACCATGTCACGAGTGATGTAATATGTGATGTCATCAGCAGTGCATTGTGGGGCGCAATTTATAGTTAGCTCAGTTAACTATTACGGCCGAATTTCCCTGATTTTGTATGAGTGAAAGTCAGCATAACTATAACATCCCTGAAACCTGTGTTTTTTGCAGTGAATATAGATATATGAAAAATAAAAAAGAGATTTAACATTGTATTATATGCCTTCTTCAGTACTCATTGGAGAATACTTTCATTGGAGGACACACAAACGTAACCAACAAAAATGTACTGCCATTCATAGTTCAGATAGCAGTGTTGTTGCCCACGATGCCAGTGTGTAAATTCACTTCTCCAAACCAAATGGATGACACTTTGTTTTTCAATATTTCAAAGTTCTCACAGACTCAAATAAACACATGCAGCATTTACTCTTGCAAAGAGCGAACAACTAAAATGCCTGTTGTACCTTGCATGTAGGTTGGATCAACACCGTCCTTTAAAAGATGAAAGGCCACTGGTCTCCCACAAAAGAGGTGCCATATACCGGTCTTACTGTCACTCACCACTGCCACAGTTTAGATTTAGTACATCCCGTAGGTTTTTGTCTGTGTGACTGCAATACATTAATTCAATAATTAAAGACCTTTCTGTATTGATCCAGCTTACGTGCAAGGTACAACAGACATTTTCAATTTTCACTCTACAATAGCATATGGACTTTGCTTGCTGCAAGTCTTACCCTGCCAAGTGGTGCCAACCCAGTCATGGGCACTTTGAAATGGGTAAAAAGTGCTGAAACAACTGCTAAAATTCCACAGATTGACGACAATGTGCTGAGTGGAACAGTGCATCTCCCTCAAGGCTGATGCATCACCGCTGCTGCACGGCTTACCTCGCATTGCCATCTGCGTAGCCTATCGCCTCCAGTTCCTGATGCGTTGCCTACCTTCTGCAGCTCAAAGATGATGCATACCTGATTTGAGCAGCTCGGCAAAGACACATCGCCTTCGATCCAGAGACTTGATGCTGACGCATCGCCTCTTTGCCTCTTGCATCCCAACTCTGTTGACAACGCATCTTAGGTACTTTTCAGCAGGCCGAGGCTGGTCTCTGTATCCGATCCATGCTCCATCATAGTCGGCCTGAACTTTAGGATTTACCCCAGTCACGAGCAACCAGATGTCCCCGGCTGGTGTTTTAAGCCTTTCAGCACTATATTTCAATTTATTCTTTAAAAATTCAGAACTCCAGTTATGCTTATTGGATTTCTGTTGGTTAGGTCTTGTTCTGTTCATAACAATATAAGCTATTTTTCTAACGTGGTGTAGTCTTTTAGCTGTGTTTTCACTGTGTTACTGTTTGAAGTGGTGCACAAATACTTTACACATTGTCTCTGAAGTTAAGCCTTCCTGCTCTGTGCCAAGCTACCAGAGGATGAGCACAGGTTAATTGATGTAGTGTATCTCACTTAGCCTTACCAGGATTATGGTTCCTATTTTGACAGAGTGCATACTTTTTGCTAACCAGAAACTCAATTTTTAACAGTAATGAATTCCATAGTTTGGCTGCTTGGACAGAGTAAGATATACCATCCTTGTTTTTTTCTTGTATGATGGGATTTAAATGGTGACGTGTCAATCTGGAATGGAGATTCCTTTGTTGTATGTATTTGGTGATTTTCTTCCTGATAAAAAGTGGTCCTGTTCAATGTATTTTTTTGTGGGTGATACAAAGCAGCATGAAGGTGGATCATCCGGCAACCTGTGAACAATTTAGGGCCCTCAGAGAAGGGCAGATGTGGGATTGTGGCTTCACATGTATAAGTAGTCTGGCAGCAGAGTTCAGAATTTCTTGTAGTCTTTTCATAGTAGATAAAGATGATCCATGGTGGAGGCCATTGGCATAATCAAGTTTAGACAGTACAAGAGAGACGGCAGCTTGACCTTGTGTAGAAATCCTAGGTGGGGGAAGATGTGTCACAGAATTTCATAGTAAGGAAACTTGATCTTGCTAACTTATCCACTTGGGCATTCATTGATAGCTTAGAGTCCATGGTATTTCCAAGGTTTCTTACTTCCTTGACTACTTTAAGAGGTGGTCCCAGAACGTTAACTGACACAAATGGGTGTTAGATAGGATACGGGTGCTCATATGACTCTCCAAGTAAATTGGCAGCCATATTGCAAGCTAGGTACTTACTGTTTACTCCAACCATAATACAGCTGCCAACAACATGTCTCCTATTAGCACTGACTTATTACATTTTTTGTCAAACTACCAACAGTGAATATTTTAAAGCCTCCTGGAAAAACCTAAGGGCACTAAGAAAATCTAAAACGTTCTCAGCTTCCCCCCCTGCCAAAAACTCTGCAATTGCAACTGAGGTAGAACTAATAGTTCACTGAAATATTTGAAATACCCTCACCCCTACTGGCCAATACATGCACTGCTCACCCATAGAATATGTACTTAGGGGCTATATAGAGAACACATTGAATACTTATCATGTTCTCTTGCTTAGTGCATTAAGCTCAATTTCCAATTCAATCAGAAATTCTCTTTGAATTAATTTTTCTTGATCTTGAGCAGATCCTTAACACTAACTGTATGGCACTACTTCTCCAATATATTGATTACTTCTTTAACCCTCTAGCTGTACTCTCGTTTCAACTCACATTATGTTATCTCATCCCAGGAGGAATAACATGCTCAAACTTCACCAACCCACGCCAGGCAGCATAAACCCAAACCACCTCAAAACTCTTGTGAAAGATGTGTATCACAAAACTTTCAAAAAAGAGGATGAACTCACCTTTAAATGGCACTGCATAACTGCAGGTCATCAAACATGCATCACATGATACTTGCAAACAAAATATCTGATCACAAACAAGACTTGGCTTTCCTCTCCAAACCATGTCTATAAAAACACTCTCAAGTTATTATTGACTTTGCAGTACGCTCAGGCTTCTCCTTTTTCTGTATGGGCTAGGACAGTTGCATTAGAAGATGCTTCACCACTAGTCACTGCAACTTGCTCTCAAGCAAAAAACATAACAATCCCTTTAATAACACATTTGTAGCATTAATACTGGTGTGGAACCCTTCACCAAGTAAACTTATCAAATTCTACTATATGTCACCATCCTTGGAAAACAAAGCATTTTTCTCCAAATTCAATAAATACATCCTTGAATGGCAAACACGCTCCAACAAAAACATTTATCTTGAAGATTTCAGTTTAAACTGAGGAAAACCAAGAGATTATGTCTTCTGTTTTTTCAAATATCTTGACAACATAACCCAGTTCAACTGTTAGAACTTTCCACCCCTACCAAAGGCAAGATTGTAGTCATGTTGTCTCCAAGAAAGTCACTGTTTCCTGCCTTGCACTGATTACTGGTCCGATTACTCCATCCTCCCTGTAAATAATCTAACCTCAAAAATACACAGATCACCACATTCTAACATCATACCTACCCCTAAGCCAACTTTCAAACTCATCTCTGATGACACACTAGATTATTTGATCAACAAAGTTACAGAGTCACTCCTGTCTGGAGCCAACACTAAAAGGCTGTTTTAAGACTACTCCTCTCTCAAGAAATTGACAAAATTGCTTCACTCAAATTAAGAAAATCCACAACTTAGTCTGCAACCATGGTTTGTGGACAACCTCTTACAGAAAAGAAATGATCACAGAAAATTGAAAACAAATTGAGAAACTGACAAAAAATGTGAATCTCTTTCGGTATTTCAGGTCTCCAGGAAATATACAAACTTGACATCATGGCAATTAAACCCCTCGTTTCTGAGCCAAGATTCACAACTCCCTAAATAAACTGAAAGAACTACACAAATTAGTCAGTGTCAATGTAAGGCCACATGCCTAACGCCACCTCACCCAAACCAACTCTAAAGGCGAAGAACATCAATAGATTTTCCTCTTTAAAATATCTAATTAAGAACTTCAGTCCCATGCTCATCCAACATTCAATCAAACATCCCATGCCTTAAACTGTTAAACTGCACCACATGGTCAGAAGTTAACCAATTGCTGAAACTTAAGAAAATTAAAGCCAACCTTTTATCTCAGGAACATCGTCTCTGCAGGAATCATCAAAAAGAACTTCTATCTCTTCACAATATCATGAGGTGAGCTAATTAGTGCATTCTGGAAAGAAAGCATCTTCTCAGACAATCTAAAAATAGGTCGATTCACCTCTTTCCTAAAGAAAGTGGATGCAGACCCCGAGAGACTTTGGAGCTACCGATCCATCACAACCTCCCTTGGTTAGCAAAACTCATTGGAAAATGTATTGCTAGTCTACTGGCAAATCACATTGTCAACACTAATCTACTAGCCGCTATCAATCCAACTTTCACATAGCAAGCAGCATGGAAACATCCACCCCAATAATTCTCAGCTCCAGATATATCATCTTAGCTAAACGTAGTACATGTCTACCTGTCCTCGTCGACCTATCGGCACCCTTCAACATTGTTGCTCACCTAAAGATCATTAGGGTCTTTGAGACTCACTTGAGATTTGATGGAACAGTTCTTAACTGTAAGAAACTAATCAGTTTAGTCCCAGCTTCACCCGACCTAAAAGAGATCCTTTGAGGTGTCCCACAAAGATCCATCCTTGCACCCATGCTCTTCCACTTATAAATGGTTCCACTGAAATAAATGTTCAAGCAATTAGGAGCTCAACCCCATCAATGTGCTGATCAAACACAGTAAAACATAGAAACAAACTCCTTCCAATGTATCCTCATCATCATATTCTGCCTAAGAAAACTGCAAGCTGAGCTATAAGAGTGGTCCGAGGATCAAGAAATTATTCCATTCAAACAGACAGGGTTCTGCAAAGAAACGGGCACAACAACTAACAATGTCACTTCTTATCGACATGGCCAGGGCAACCAAACAGGCATGGCATTTCTGTTTCAAAGACTTCAAAGCTGCATTCAATAATATAGATCGGGCAAGGCTGTGGAAAAAACTCGCCAGCTGAAATATCCTGAATCCTCTCCTAGACAAGCTAATACAATTACATACTGGAAGCTGGGTGCAGGCAAAACTGGGGGTGCACACATCCCCATGACTAACTGGCCTAAACAGGGCTGTGTGCTTGCACCAACACTATTCAAATTGTATGCTGCAGACTTAACCGAATCCTTAAACTCATGTAATGCATATGCTCCAAGAATTGGTGGCAAGGCCTTCTCCAGTATCCTATATGCGGACAACGTGGTCCTGATTAGCCACAAGCAAGTAGTGTTGCAGCACCTCCTGAGCGCACAAGAGAGATATGCCACTAAAAACTTCCTGGAAGTAAATCTTGACAAAACTGAAACCATGTCTATAAAAAGAACTTTACAAGGATCCTGTGCTTGGCATCTGGGGAATGTTAAAATTCAGAATGTGGCAAGCTACAAATATTTAGGCATAAAGATTGATAACGGCGGTCAATTTTTCAGCCAGCTTGAATCAATCAGAAGGAGAGGTTTGGTCCTTGCAACATCTCTGAAACTACTAAAAACTAAGCCCCAGGCTCTCTCCTTTACTTCAGGTTGCTCAGGCAAAAATGTTACTGACCATCTCATATAGAAGCGAAGGTCTGAGAGGAAGAGACTCTAAAACTCTAGACAGCATTATCATCAGAGCCTACAGGGCTCCTTTTACTATAATGACTTATGCCTCGACGGCTCCAATTAGACTGGAATTTGGGCTCACCAATCAACATCTAGCAAGACAGAGGTCCTACCTAATTTGCAGGTACAAAATTAGGCATCACCCCAAACTCCTTAAACCATCAAAAAATAATCCAGTTTCTTGTCTACAAACTGGAAGAAGCTTGCACACAGGGATCTCTTAACGGCCAGCTGAGAATAAAGGACTATGTGATCCAAGGATAAGCAGACCATGATGACTATACAAGCCTCTCAAAACTTAAATTCTACATTTTAAACTCTTTTGTATTTTGTATTTCTTAATCGTTTTTCATTTTATTGAATCTGAGCTTTTAAACATGAATTTAGAAAACGTTTAATTAACCATATACAATAAAGGCTACTTCTACTTCTAAGACTGGATGGCCATTAACTTTCTCAGGCTCACCCTAGATAAAAAAACTTCATACTCATGTTTAATTTTAACCAAAATTGTCACCACACCTATTTTTAATGTGAGAATAATGTAGCATGTCTCTTCTGTCTTAAGATTGCATGGTTGGCTTCCAACCATAAAAGGAAAATCTTCAAGTGAATGGTTATTGTAGATTAGACCACTCATCAAGATTTTCCTTATTTCTCTTAGATTCAGGTGGCAAAAGCCTGTGTGCCAGTTTCTATCTGCCATGCAATTGATTCTAAAGTTAGAGAGCCATCTCTTTTGGTGATAGCACCTTGTAAGTGGTGACTGTCAAAGTGTGGAATGATCTGCCTCTTTCTTTATGATTGGAACAATCTCTCCTTCATACGACGACAAAGCTGAAAGCATATCCCTTCAGAAACTGAATTATAGTATTACATGTGTGTTTTCAATTCTCAAGCACCATGAAATTTCAGTTTATGTCCTGTATAAACAACAGTAGCATTACGTAACATAAAAACCATCACCACAAATTCAACAAGACTTGCTAATGGAACTACAGTTTCAACCAAATCTTCATCTGAAGTGAAAACCCCTAACACTTAGATTCACCCACCTGGTTTTATAACATCAAAAATTAATCTCCATGAGAAACACAGCAAGAATCTCTCTCCTCTCCCCCAAAATAACATGACAACCTTTGTAACACCAACAGACTTTCACCATGTATTTCAAATCATGATAATTTCCTGAATTGGCTATTGGAATGCAACTCTCTTTAGAGCCTCAAAGGTCTTTCCCCCTCCAATCACGCACAAAGATGTGTTCCACTCTGCTTCTTGCCAGCTTTCAGGTACCCATAAATATGACATCACCTAGTGCCTAGAGATCTCCATTGAAGCCAGGAGAAAACTCAAACTGGGCCTATTATCCTTAAACCAATCCAATACCCTCAATTAAAAATTACCCACTCACTTCCATAAAAATGTCAGAAGAAAGCAAAAACTTAAGATGCAGCAGGAATCTACCAAAGGAATGGTTAATTATCCTTGTGATTTAGAAATTCCTACGGAAATACAATTAGCAGCGAGGTAGCCACTCGTAACCAGGAGTTGTACTCTGATCTTTGTGAATCTATTGAAGTTAACTACATAATTGCTTCCATTAACCAGAACCCTGAAGGAAAAGCTCCTGGACCTGATGGAGTCCCCTAGATCTTTCCAAAGATAACATTACACTTTAGGCTCCAATTTAAAATAATGTTTTTAAAGCTTCTATTAAAGGGGAAATCATTCCAACTTGGATGGAAGCTGTAGTTGTCTCCATTTATAAGACAGGGGACAGAAATTCTCCATGCTGTTACCACCCTCTTGACAGCTCCCTCAAAATACTTGGTTGAATAATTGCAGCTAAACTTGAAGGATAGTTGGAGGAAACTCAGCCTTTAACAAGAGTTCAGTATTGGTTTCACCCCAGGACGGGCACTGTTGACAAATGCCTGAATCTCCATGTGATTATTGGTAAATATGTCAAGGTGAAGAGAGGCTCCATTCACCTAGCATTTATGGAACCTCTCCTCTGCCTTTGACATGTTTAATAGAGCCAAACTCTGGGACATTATGGGGAGGATGGGCATTTACCAGCCCATAATTGTTTTTTTTTTTTTTACAAAAGATGCCCTTGGATTGTATGGTTAGGGTCAGGTATGGAACTGAGGGCAAACTATACCCTCTAATTAAATCTTCTGGGTCAGACAAGGTTGTGTGAAGGCGCCCCATTGTTCCTTATATATAATAATGACTTAAGGCCTGTTTACAAGTTTGGCGACATGACACCAGGTCCTCCCTGCCTCTGCACCACCAAAGCCATGGTCAGGCTGCCCCAGATTAGGGGTTTCCTCCTGTCTGTCTGGCTTTTGTTTTGGTGTTCCCACAGTGGTGCCATTAAAAATGGGCACCACAATAGGAATGCCAAAAAACAGTTGCAGGAACTGGTGTGCATAAACACAGGGGGGCACATGTTGTGACCCCCTGTGTGCATCCACATGGTGTGAGGCACCGAGGGACCTTGTAGGGCCTCCTTTGTATCCTCTCCACCAAGTTTTTCATGCAGGAGGAACCATCGTGAAAACCGTGTCAGAGAGGAAACTTGTAATACACTTGGCGGCAATGTGTCTATCCTGTGAAGCATATTACTGCCTCTACACTGCCGCACCACCGCCAGGAAATGGTGGTTTTCTGGCAGCTGCGGTGAGGCAATTGCGGTCCGACTGCCTTAATTGTAATAGAGGAGGTTGGGACACCGCCTCCACGATTCCCCCATGAGTCTGGCGGTCTGTGGACTGCCAGACTCAAAATCAAGCCCTTAGAGTATCATTTGCGTAAAGCAGGGAAATATCTGACCACAGAGAAGTCTAGCATCCTACTGGTCTTACTGTATGCAGACAAAGTGGTCCCATTCTCAAGAATTGCAAATGCATGACAGTACCTCTTAGATGCCCTTTACAGTTTTATGGGGGAGGCGAGCTAGACCTCAAAATAAACCTTAGCAAATCTTTTGCTATGATTGTTAGATCAAAATATGTCAAAACCAGAGCATTTCATCTGGGTGGGTCAGAAATCTGGAGGGTCAAGACTTTTAACTATCTTGGCATTCTGCTGGACTAAACTTCAAACTGGCATAGCCTTTATACTAACAGAGTGGCTCAATGTCAAAGAGTTGTGGAGTCGTTTTTCACCTTTGCATGGCAGCTAGGGGTTTTAGCTGGTGCGTTTGATGACCATTTTACTTCGAGGAAGTGCAATGCTGTAGCGACATATGGAGCAGGTGTCTGGGGGTACCAGGGTGCAGGTCTACTTCAGAGGGTTTAGAATACATTTTTATGAAGACTAAGGGTAGTCCCTCATTCTACTCCCTCATTTATATGTCACTCTGAGGTGGGTCTATTTCCCTTGGAGGATAAGATCAAGCTGGTACCTCTGTTAGTTTGGATTAGAATTTGGGGCAATACGGGAGCCCATTTCTCAAAAGATGTGTTGGAAGACTTCCTCTCCCAGGATGATGCTTTGGCGAGCACTTGGATTAATTATATTAATGGGGGGTTCTATAGACTTAGGTTTTCCAGAGCAATTTTTTAAACCAAGGACTATATAGAAAAGTGCTGTGTCTCAGGTGAAAGAGGCATTTGGTGAAAGGCAGGGCAGACTTCACCAGAAATATTTTGACAAACTTTGCTGTAGCGCCAACTACAACCTTATTAAAACATCATTAGCATGTGTATTTTGTTTGTTATCAAATTTTAACATGAATTACAGGTTTTAACTTACAAGGTTCCATTTTAATACATTGCATTTACTAGTGCCATTTCCTAGGGATGTTGACTGGAGTACAACTTTGCCAAATTGTCCCTGTGACAATGCCTCTAAGGAAAACACTTTGCACTTTGCTCTTTTTTGTTATCTATGGGGCATATTTACAACGAGGCGATACTAAATTATCGCCGCTTTAGCGGCCGTTTTCGGCCGAAAAGCGGCGATAATTTTATCGCAATATGAGCAAGATCACGCTAACACGTGAAACCTTGCTTTAGCGTGGGGATTTCTAACGCCCAGCTTTGCATCTCTAATGAGATGCAAAGTGGGCGTTCCTGACCTGACATGATAGGAGAAATGTCGCTAAGCGACATTTCTCCTATCATCAAAACCCACGCTATGAAGCATAGCGTCAGGAAAAGTAGCGATAACACCTGTTATCGCTACTTTCCTAACACCTGCTTCAGGACTGACTTAGCCATGATATCCTATGGAAGGTGGATATCATGGCTAAATTTGCCTGTCCCTATCAACAAGGTAACGTGAGATTATCACTGGGTTTCCAGCGATAATCTCACGTTAGCCAGTTAGCGTGAGGATTTTTCTCGCTATTGAGATAAGCGTTGCTAATAGCACGCTATCTCAGCGATAAAAATCTGCGCTAGCCGGCGATAATTATCCTAGCGCTAAATGCGCTTTGCGATAATTATTGCCGGTTGTTGTAAATATGCCCCAAAGTTCCTATCTCAAGAAGTGTTTTCTGACCCCAATTTTACATATGTCTAAGATCAGATCCCATACCGAAGCGTTTATCCTCTTGGAAAAATTGTGCATCCGAGAGCTTTTTGTTGCAATGACAAATTTTGTCGAGTGTGCCTGAGAATCAGAAACAGATATGGGGCACTGTAATGTATTATATTCGTAGAATTTTGGTTGGTTTATATATGTGACTGCTGATTCCTTTTTAATACTGTATTTTAATCATGTTTATATGTGTTAAGTGTCATATGTGTGAGCTATTCTTAGCATGTGCTTTTATGCCGAATAAAGATTATTTGACTATTTGGAGGCTTTCCTTTACCACCCAACTTTATATCAGGCCCTACATAACAGAGGTGACCCCTGAACGAAAGAAAGTTATCAACTGCATAGGTCCGTGGCAGTGCATTTATTGCAAACCAAACGTGTAATACCTCATGCACTCTTGATAACTGAGGGGCATATTATCAAGGACAGCGTTAAAAATTATCGCCGCTTTAGCGGGAGAAAACTGCCGCTAAAACGGCGATAATGGGCTTGATAATATGCTCTATGGAATTCCCATAGAAACCCATGTTCTGGTGTGAACATGCGCTTCTATGGGAATTCTCAAGGGCAAATTATCAAGGCCCATTATCGCCGCTCTAGCGGCAGTTTTCTGCCGCTAAACCGGCGATAATGTTAACGCCGTCCTTGATAATATGCCCCAATGTTAGGCATGTCACTTTGTGATGGGGCGGCAATCAATAGTTTGCAATTCTCATGTAATGCCTTGCATAAATAACTGGGAGGAGGGTGTAACCCTAAACTGCGATCCGTTTTGGGTTTTTGCTTCCCATTTAAAAAAAAAAAAAATGAAGATAAAAATAAACAATACCTAATCTGTACCTACATTTTCATCGATTAAACATATATATGAGAACGCTGTTGAATCAAAGATTAAGACACGATAAGCAGAGCTGAATGCAGTTATTAGAATTTGACTGAATTTTGGATATTTTCAGATGTAATGGTGGAATAAAATCTATATACCAGCGGATAGCTAAAAACGCAGGGTAAATTATTGTCAGGGAAATCCCCTGATATCTTTTTATTGCAAGTGGGAAATGGTAACCTTTACAAGCCGTCAAGAAAACTGATTAGAAGCATTACCATGGACCGCTGGGAGTTGTGTTTAGGTAGAGAGCAGCATTCAACATCTGGATGAACTTCGTATCTATCATATTATGGATGGGGGTGGCATGGAGGCAGAGCATAGGTGTTCCAGAGAGAACGCTGAGCTTGTTAGAGGAGATTGAAAAGTGACACATTAGCTAACTATCAGAGGGGGATATTTACAACAAAGGGGCAGATTTATGTTTCCTGGCGCATCCCTTCAAATCAGCAAGGATGCGCCAGGAATGATGCGTCACGCAAGTTTACCCTTGCGCCACACATGATGCGCCGCATTTACAATGCGGCGCATCATGGCGCAGGAATAAACAGATGCGTGACGCATCCGATGGCGTAAGGTTGGCGCAGTGCTTCAGTTGCGTCGCAAGCGCGACGCAACTCCAGTACTGTTCCAACCTACCCTATCCCTAACATGGTGCGTCAAGCCTTACGCCTGCTTCAAGCATCAGCGTTGGGAAAGTGACTCAGTCAAATCTTATAGATTTGACTGAGTCACTTTTCAGGGGCGTTCCTGCGACGGAACGCCCCCCCCTCTGTCGACACGCCCACGTGAAACCTGATGCAGGTTTTACGTGGCGCAGGGCTTTACATCGTGATGCATCTCCATAGATGCGTCACGATGTAAATATGGCGCAACGTGGCGCAGGGTTTACACCGCCGCTTCGTCACAAAAGTGACGCAACGGCGGCGTAAAAGTGGCGCATCTCCAATATAGATCTGCCCCAAAATGTTGGAGTGTGGTGTTACGCCAAAATTGGTAATGCTGCTCTCTGAATTTCTTTTAATGCAGGGATGTGCCGTAATTACAAAAACATGGCGCACCCCTGTGTTTCCACTAGCGCTGGCACAAAAAAATAGCAGCCAAGCGCCGGCGCAGACACCCTTGCACCATGTTGCAAGGGTGCCTGCGCTGGAGGGGTGAATGTTTATGTGCAGGGAAGGACACCTTCCTGCACATAAACAATCTTTAAAGGCGGTTTGCTGTTTCTATGTGTTAGAAAGAGCAAAGTATGAGAAGAAATTAATAATTACTCCTGGTATTGCCATCCTAAAAACAGGTTTTACCAGGCTGCAGTTTTTGGTGCTGCCCCATCCTTGTGAATACAGGGCAGCGTAAAAAAGCAATGAGTGTTGCGGTGAAATGCCCACAGCAACACCCATGCAGGGACTGCTGCGGCAAGGGGCATATTTACAAGGTAGCTTTAATCCACGTTAAGTGTCTTAAAGCCAATTTGTAAATATGGGGTGGAAAGCAATGCCGCCGGAGCATCAGGTAAAGGGACGCCACGGTGGCATTAGTAAATATGCTCCTCAGTCTCTTCAGTTAATTGTCATTTTGTAATAAGAGCCACGCAAAGCATGTTTACACTGTGAAAAACTAAAGTGTGTGCTGGAATCTGTTGAATAGTGGACATGAATCATGATCTCAATGCTCCAATAACATTTTTTTTCTTTTTTTTGAATTTTACATAGTACAAACTAGACCCGAGACATTGGGTATCAGAGCGCTTTACATGAGCACCAGTTTCATTACAGAAGGACACATTCATTTTTTTGTTTTTAGGCACGGCGAGATTGTGTGATTTCTCTGAGCATTCTTGTCGAGACTCGAACCCGGTTCCCCAGCTTCAAGGCCAACCACTCTAACCATAAAGCTACATCCTCTCCCCATTATGAACAAATATTAATTGATAAGAGGGGGGCAAAGGAAACACTACAATGTTTCTGTGAAGAGAATTAACACTGTTTGGGAAGCTGGCACACAATATTGACTGAAAACAGGTGACCAGCGAAAGCCCACCTTAAGGTGGTTGAGCCTCAGCCAGGGGGAGCACCAAGTCCACCTCTCAATGTGTGCTGCTCTTTGTTGTCCCTGCTGACATTTCATTGACCATTGCTGCTCTGACAAAGTCTAGAGCACACCAGTGCTGAGCCCAGCCAGGTTCTCATGCTGGGGCAGGTGGAGAAAAGCAGGGTTTCTCCCTGGTTTTGCCAGTTCTAGTCGCCACCCTCAGGGCCATAGTGAAACACTTATACCCCCACTTTGGCCCAGTAAGGTAAGGTAAAGCAAGGTTTAAGTATTTATTGTTTTTAGGCATTTAAAACAGTAACAATATAGCAAAAACATATGAAAATAGTTAAAACAAAGCAAAGTCAAATTATGTCTCCGCTAATCCCATCATGTATACATCTAGCAATAAGGGGCTCGCGTTAGGTGGCAGGGACACAGGAAGATTCAGCCAAATCGTAGGGGATCACAGGCCAATGAGTAAAGTGCAGACTACAATCAGATTGAATATAATAAAGTGCATGTTGTAATGCCCTGTGGCCTATTGGTTTTGGCTCACTCTGGTCCTAACTGTGCTGCAACAGCCAGTTCCTAAGCCAGTTGGTAACGTGTGTAAAGCTATTTCAATTGGCTTCACAAACCAGGGTTACAGGCCAATGAGTAAAGTGCAGGCTGCAATCAGATTGAATTTAACAAAGTGCATATTACAACATCATGTGATTTATTGGTTTTGGCCTACTCTAATCCTAGCTGTCCTCCAGCAGGCAGTTCATAAGCCAGTCAGGCCCAGTGTTCTAACACAATATTGAGTTTTACATTCAGTTATGCCAAAATATGTTGTCCATAATATTGACTACCACAATATTATGATGGTAAATGTATATAGGGTCTTAATTAAATGTATATTGCCAATGTACTTAAATGTACTTTTAGGAATAGTAAATTAACAAAAATCTTCACAATATTGTGGTTGTCAATAATCTGAGCTTCATGTTTCGGCAGGAATATGTTTTGCTACAACATTATGATAATGAGCTACTTGACCATGACATTGCCCCCTGGCATGAGGGCGTAATGGGACCCAGCCAGTCTGCTGGCAGCAAAGATGGACAGACACAAACTCTCCTGATCCCAGACAATGTGAAGAGGGGCCCACAGGAGTTACCAGTTAGTACCATGGTCACCCAGGCAGTCTACCTCCACAGTGACCACAGCCTAGACCCCAGCAGAGCATCTGTGCTGTGACTGATAGCATACACAACATTCGGTCATGGTAGGCATCCAAACTGCAGTCACAACAGCGATTCCAACCTGTAGCGGGCTGGAGGAACTCCACAATGGGCCCTGGACAGGCACACTACCTTGGCCCTAGCCATGTTTCAGGTGTTCCCTAGTTTCACATCCATCATCCTCTAGCACTAAACGAATTCACTCATGCAGGAGTCTTTGAGCAAGTGTTACAGGATTTTCCACTGCTCGATGAATTTGCATGACGGCGCTAGGTCTCCCGACACTTGCACACTAATTGTGCTAAATGTGCAATGCAGCCTAATATTTCACAATATTTCAGTGGTCATTTTGGGAACAACCGAATACAGCCTGTGCCCAAGAACACTGCCTTCCCCTGACTATACATTATCAGATGACAATTGACCTGTATCCCACACCCTGCTCATTCTTTTACTTCAGATGCTGCCTGGTGTTCGCTGCCACACACCAGTTCCCAGTGGAAAGCCAAACAAGGGTTGTAACAGTAGCATCCTCCCCAGCCCTGGAACATGCAACATACCATGCCACACAAGGAGCTCTGGTTTTGCACGTCTTTGTTCTTCAGCATGCAACCATTAACTGAATGCACTGCGTCACAGACTTTATTAACCACACCCAGTCGCAACCACAAGATCACATAATACTTGTAAGGAGTCTGCCGAGACCACTAAAGGGCTCATATGCACAGGACATGACAGTAACTGCCAAGACCAGCGAATTTGTGCGCTAATAATAAACCATGTGATGTGACTGGACTGAGTGTATGTAGACCATGGATCCCCTTGAAATAGGAAAATCACCATATAAGTAATGAGAGTGGTACAGACTCTTAGTAGGCACTCATATGGCGTTTCATTAAAATAGCACCGTATAATGTTCTATGATGTCTTATTTATTGATTTTTTCTTTAAATATATAGTGTTTGCAGTCTGATTGAGTTCTAATATAGACACTTGACCCCTATTCCGTGAACAGAAGTTCTTAAGATGGCATTCCCTTTTCCTTTCCCATTCATCCTTTTACTGTTTCACTTCCTACCCTACTCACGTTTTGTTGATATTGATAATAATGATGCTAATGCTTATGATGGTACACTTGCATAAACAAAGGAAATGGCATAGCTATTGTCAAATTCATCTATCATGAACTCTCCATCTACCTCTACATGAAAATATGTGATCAGATAGGCCCTGCAACCCAGACCAGTGACACGCTACAGGTGGACTGGCACATAGCCGGCAAACAACCGTAAGAACAGGAAACTCAGGTCCATCCCCCAGATAAGCGCAGCAAAAGCACAGTGGGCCAGGAAAACTGGCCCCAATAAAGCACACATGGCCATAGGGGTACGCACATTGCAAAAAGACCATAAAAGTCAGATGCCACTTAAAGTTAGAAACACACAGCCAATCAGGATACAACACACACAGAACATGCAATGAACATGCACCACTCATGCCGGACATCTGGGCACACTATCCACGGGCCTAGATTGTGTCCATGTAAGGTTGAGACCCACCCACATTTGCTATCATGGGCCTTTAATTTATGCCTCTAGGTACAGGTACCACATTATTTTTCAGGGCAAGGATGGCCGGATGTACTTTTATTGCTCCCAAACTGTTTAAAAATCTTTCAGATTGATTGTACTTTGAGACAGTCCTCAGACCCGTTTCTGTAAGCTGTACTCCTGGCTGCAGTGTTTAATTAAACCAGCTTTTCCTGTTTTTCCAAACACCTCTTGTCTTTTATTTTTCAAGGTAAATTGATATTCGAGCAACAGTTTCGTGTGATGGCTTATGGTGGTAGTAAGTTAAGGGTAATAGATTGTTCGCAACATCTTGGATACCTGGTTAGTGGGTTACCTGTCTGAAAGGCCTATATATGCTGATATTTTGAACATTTTGTACATATATCTCTACTATTGATGTGATACATGTTTGGAGGATGTTGTAAGTGTCAGCTGATTGTTGCCTTCAGATTTCATCCACATGAGTGTTAGTATTCATAATGGCCATTGTAAAAAATCCTACTAGTGCAATGAACTTAATTTAGAATGTCCATCCATTTTTCATATTTAAAATGTTTTATGGAATCAAAACAAATCTGACATTAAAAAAACAAAGAAATATTGTTCAGGTCCTCGTTCTTGTTTGTGACACACACCTGTTATTTGGTGTTACTCCAAAAAAGTTTATTCTGACTGAAGCTGTACGATCTCATTAAGAAATTGAAATGGATGGACCCTGAGGTACTCCACAATAAGAGAGGATGGAGTCTGTGATTGCAACCAGGTTCAAACATGAGATGGAAATGGATGGTCTAGAAGAAACTGAGATGATAATTGTTGCTTTATTTTGGTGGAGAAGTGACTTTAGGTGTGTAAAACTTTTGCACATAACCAGCAGTAATACAGAGAAAACACTACAAAAAGACACCACACCAAATTTATAAAAATATCCAATATGTTATCTGAGCAAACAAGACAAAAAATGATAAAAATCCATCATACAGTTCTTAGAAATATCAATAAGCAAAAATGGGCTTAAAATACAGTCCCTTGAAGTCGATAGCTCTGTCCGAGGCTATCACAGCATCGTGAACAACAAATCCAACAGTTCTGGCTGACCGTGGCATCGCAGACCAGCTACTATGTGGAGAAGACCGGAAACAGTTCCTATAGAAATTCAGGGCATCAGTGACCTCGCAACCACTCTAACCATAAAGCTACATCCTCTCCCCATTATGAACAAATATTAATTGATAAGAGGGGGGCAAAGGAAACACTACAATGTTTCTGTGAAGAGAATTAACACTGTTTGGGAAGCTGGCACACAATATTGACTGAAAACAGGTGACCAGCGAAAGCCCACCTTAAGGTGGTTGAGCCTCAGCCAGGGGGAGCACCAAGTCCACCTCTCAATGTGTGCTGCTCTTTGTTGTCCCTGCTGACATTTCATTGACCATTGCTGCTCTGACAAAGTCTAGAGCACACCAGTGCTGAGCCCAGCCAGGTTCTCATGCTGGGGCAGGTGGAGAAAAGCAGGGTTTCTCCCTGGTTTTGCCAGTTCTAGTCGCCACCCTCAGGGCCATAGTGAAACACTTATACCCCCACTTTGGCCCAGTAAGGTAAGGTAAAGCAAGGTTTAAGTATTTATTGTTTTTAGGCATTTAAAACAGTAACAATATAGCAAAAACATATGAAAATAGTTAAAACAAAGCCAAGTCAAATTATGTCTCCGCTAATCCCATCATGTATACATCTAGCAATAAGGGGCTCGCATTAGGTGGCAGGGACACAGGAAGATTCAGCCAAATCGTAGGGGATCACAGGCCAATGAGTAAAGTGCAGACTACAATCAGATTGAATATAATAAAGTGCATGTTGTAATGCCCTGTGGCCTATTGGTTTTGGCTCACTCTGGTCCTATCTGTGCTGCAACAGCCAGTTCCTAAGCCAGTTGGTAACGTGTGTAAAGCTATTTCAATTGGCTTCACAAACCAGGGTTACAGGCCAATGAGTAAAGTGCAGGCTGCAATCAGATTGAATTTAACAAAGTGCATATTACAACATCATGTGATTTATTGGTTTTGGCCTACTCTAATCCTAGCTGTCCTCCAGCAGGCAGTTCATAAGCCAGTCAGGCCCAGTGTTCTAACACAATATTGAGTTTTACATTCAGTTATGCCAAAATATGTTGTCCATAATATTGACTACCACAATATTATGATGGTAAATGTATATAGGGTCTTAATTAAATGTATATTGCCAATGTACTTAAATGTACTTTTAGGAATAGTAAATTAACAAAAATCTTCACAATATTGTGGTTGTCAATAATCTGAGCTTCATGTTTCGGCAGGAATATGTTTTGCTACAACATTATGATAATGAGCTACTTGACCATGACATTGCCCCCTGGCATGAGGGCGTAATGGGACCCAGCCAGTCTGCTGGCAGCAAAGATGGACAGACACAAACTCTCCTGATCCCAGACAATGTGAAGAGGGGCCCACAGGAGTTACCAGTTAGTACCATGGTCACCCAGGCAGTCTACCTCCACAGTGACCACAGCCTAGACCCCAGCAGAGCATCTGTGCTGTGACTGATAGCATACACAACATTCGGTCATGGTAGGCATCCAAACTGCAGTCACAACAGCGATTCCAACCTGTAGCGGGCTGGAGGAACTCCACAATGGGCCGTGGACAGGCACACTACCTTGGCCCTAGCCATGTTTCAGGTGTTCCCTAGTTTCACATCCATCATCCTCTAGCACTAAACGAATTCACTCATGCAGGAGTCTTTGAGCAAGTGTTACAGGATTTTCCACTGCTCGATGAATTTGCATGACGGCGCTAGGTCTCCCGACACTTGCACACTAATTGTGCTAAATGTGCAATGCAGCCTAATATTTCACAATATTTCAGTGGTCATTTTGGGAACAACCGAATACAGCCTGTGCCCAAGAACACTGCCTTCCCCTGACTATACATTATCAGATGACAATTGACCTGTATCCCACACCCTGCTCATTCTTTTACTTCGGATGCTGCCTGGTGTTCGCTGCCACACACCAGTTCCCAGTGGAAAGCCAAACAAGGGTTGTAACAGTAGCATCCTCCCCAGCCCTGGAACATGCAACATACCATGCCACACAAGGAGCTCTGGTTTTGCACGTCTTTGTTCTTCAGCATGCAACCATTAACTGAATGCACTGCGTCACAGACTTTATTAACCACACCCAGTCGCAACCACAAGATCACATAATACTTGTAAGGAGTCTGCCGAGACCACTAAAGGGCTCATATGCACAGGACATGACAGTAACTGCCAAGACCAGCGAATTTGTGCGCTAATAATAAACCATGTGATGTGACTGGACTGAGTGTATGTAGACCATGGATCCCCTTGAAATAGGAAAATCACCATATAAGTAATGAGAGTGGTACAGACTCTTAGTAGGCACTCATATGGCGTTTCATTAAAATAGCACCGTATAATGTTCTATGATGTCTTATTTATTGATTTTTTCTTTAAATATATAGTGTTTGCAGTCTGATTGAGTTCTAATATAGACACTTGACCCCTATTCCGTGAACAGAAGTTCTTAAGATGGCATTCCCTTTTCCTTTCCCATTCATCCTTTTACTGTTTCACTTCCTACCCTACTCACGTTTTGTTGATATTGATAATAATGATGCTAATGCTTATGATGGTACACTTGTATAAACAAAGGAAATGGCATAGCTATTGTCAAATTCATCTATCATGAACTCTCCATCTACCTCTACATGAAAATATGTGATCAGATAGGCCCTGCAACCCAGACCAGTGACACGCTACAGGTGGACTGGCACATAGCAGGCAAACAACCGTAAGAACAGGAAACTCAGGTCCATCCCCCAGATAATCGCAGCAAAAGCACAGTGGGCCAGGAAAACTGGCCCCAATAAAGCACACATGGCCATAGGGGTACGCACATTGCAAAAAGACCATAAAAGTCAGATGCCACTTAAAGTTAGAAACACACAGCCAATCAGGATACAACACACACAGAACATGCAATGAACATGCACCACTCATGCCGGACATCTGGGCACACTATCCACGGGCCTAGATTGTGTCCATGTAAGGTTGAGACCCACCCACATTTGCTATCATGGGCCTTTAATTTATGCCTCTAGGTACAGGTACCACATTATTTTTCAGGGCAAGGATGGCCGGATGTACTTTTATTGCTCCCAAACTGTTTAAAAATCTTTCAGATTGATTGTACTTTGAGACAGTCCTCAGACCCGTTTCTGTAAGCTGTACTCCTGGCTGCAGTGTTTAATTGAACCAGCTTTTCCTGTTTTTCCAAACACCTCTTGTCTTTTATTTTTCAAGGTAAATTGATATTCGAGCAACAGTTTTGTGTGATGGCTTATGGTGGTAGTAAGTTAAGGGTAATAGATTGTTCGCAACATCTTGGATACCTGGTTAGTGGGTTACCTGTCTGAAAGGCCTATATATGCTGATATTTTGAACATTTTGTACATATATCTCTACTATTGATGTGATACATGTTTGGAGGATGTTGTAAGTGTCAGCTGATTGTTGCCTTCAGATTTCATCCACATGAGTGTTAGTATTCATAATGGCCATTGTAAAAAATCCTACTAGTGCAATGAACTTAATTTAGAATGTCCATCCATTTTTCATATTTAAAATGTTTTATGGAATCAAAACAAATCTGACATTAAAAAAACAAAGAAATATTGTTCAGGTCCTCGTTCTTGTTTGTGACACACACCTGTTATTTGGTGTTACTCCAAAAAAGTTTATTCTGACTGAAGCTGTACGATCTCATTAAGAAATTGAAATGGATGGACCCTGAGGTACTCCACAATAAGAGAGGATGGAGTCTGTGATTGCAACCAGGTTCAAACATGAGATGGAAATGGATAGTCTAGAAGAAACTGAGATGATAATTGTTGCTTTATTTTGGTGGAGAAGTGACTTTAGGTGTGTAAAACTTTTGCACATAACCAGCAGTAATACAGAGAAAACACTACAAAAAGACACCACACCAAATTTATAAAAATATCCAATATGTTATCTGAGCAAACAAGACAAAAAATGATAAAAATCCATCATACAGTTCTTAGAAATATCAATAAGCAAAAATGGGCTTAAAATACAGTCCCTTGAAGTCGATAGCTCTGTCCGAGGCTATCACAGCATCGTGAACAACAAATCCAACAGTTCTGGCTGACCGTGGCATCGCAGATCAGCTACTATGTGGAGAAGACCGGAAACAGTTCCTATAGAAATTCAGGGCATCAGTGACCTCGCAATGAGCCTTGGAGAGCCGGAGTCAGCAGGCTTCGGTTCCGGAGGTCAGTGAAGGGGTCGTCGGGCCCTTGAAGTGGCACGCGTTGCAGATCAAAATCTGTGCGGTTGAAGTCAGGAGCGCAAGCATCAGCGGGCATCAGGACTGTAGTGCGAAGTGCAATGGTGTGGTGTGCGGTGCCCTCAGGTTGCATGTAGGCAACGGCTTGGTAATTGCATCCAGTGGCATCTGTGAAACCTGAGTTGCGGTGTGAAGTGGGGCTGTGCTTGCTGCGGTGCTAGCAAGTCATGGAGCAAGCAGTGGAGTCGCTGGCACCAGCGTCGGTAGGCCAAGGCTGGGGTGTGGGAGGGGGTGATGCATCGTGTAAATCATGAGTGTTGCTCTCAAACCACGGTGTAAGCAGCGGTGTCGAAGTTGGTGTGGAGCGTCGTCATGGGGATACCAGGGCAGTGGTGTGAAGTGAGGCATGCGAAGTGCGGTGCCCACAGGTCACGGTGCAATCAGCGACTCGGTGGCAGCAGCAGATGGCATCGTTGGTGAGACCAGGGTTGCTGTGCAAAGTGCAGCGGTGCCCTCTGCACTGCCTCCAGGACACGGAGCCGGCAGCGGCGTCATTGACGGCATTGGGTTGCTTTTTTCTTATGTTGCAGCTCAAAACACACAGTCCCATTGCTGGTAAAGACGTGAAGTCTTTGCTGTTCCTGAGCCTTCTTGAACCGGGGGCAAGTCCTACCTCAAGTCCTTGGTGAAACTCAAACAAAGAAGTTGCAGAAAGTTCAGTCCAGTCCTTTCTCTGCCCTTGGAGAAATTCAAACAAAGAAGTTCCAGAACGTTCAGTCCAATCCTTTTTCTGCCTAAGATAGAAGCAGCCACTGCAGGCCAACACAGCAAAGCACACAGAAAAGTAGTAGTTCCTCCTCACAGCTTCTCCAGCTCTTCTTCCTGGCAGGTTCCATAATCCGAAAGAGTTTTGAAGTCCTGGGGTTAAGGCCCCAATATTTATACCACCTTTTCTATGTGTTCTCTTTGTGGCAAGGGTCTCCGAGCCCAGTCCAAACCTGTTCTGCCCTTTCTACCCCAGCTTCACTACAGGAGGTGGAGACAGCATTGTGCAGAGGAGACACTGCTTATTCAGGTGCTTGTGAAAACTCCTACCACCATTCAGAATGCAGATGAGGCCTAATCAGTCCAACTGAGTCACCCAAGAAAGGCAGGACACACCTTTGCCCCCCTTGTGGCTGTCTACAGAGAATGCACATCCCCAGCCCCTGTCACTCCAAAACCAGACAGTCAATAACTAAACCAGCAGAGGCACACAGAATGGTTAGGCAAGAAAATGCCCACTTCCTAAAAGTGGTATTTTCAAACACATAATATAAAAATCATCGTTACTAAAAGATGTATTTTTAAATCCTGAGTTCAGGCATACTAAACTCTATTTCCCATGGGCAGGGTGCAGTGCATTTAAAAGGTAGGACATGCACAGGTGTGTTTTACATGTCCTAATTGAAATTTTGTGTTTCACTATTGCAAGGACTATCTCTCACATGGGTAAGATGGAGATTGCCTTGAAATATGTTTTAAGAGTAATTTCCTATTGAGAGCAGATAGAGATTTGGAGTATGGGGTCTCTGAACTCACACTTTTAAAACACATCTTTTGGTGAAGGTGGTTTTTAAATTCTGTGTTTGAAAATGCCACTATTTGAAAGGGTCATTTTCTTGCTTAACCATTCTGTGCCTCTGCCTGTCTGTAGAATACATATCTGGGTAGGTTGACATTTGGGCTCTTGTGCATTTACTTTGGAAAGTCACACAAAGGGAGTTGAGGTGTGCCATGCATATCCTGATGGGCCATCACCAGGTTTACGGCCCATCTAGAGCTACAGTGAAGGGAGATGTTGTCACTGACACCTCAATAAGGCTGTGCCTGTCCTCGCACAAAGCTGCCTCTACTCCCTTGCAGTGTGTCTAGAGCCAGAACAGGGAAGGGCAGGGTCTTGTGCACAACAAAGACTTTCCTTTAAAGCTTGCCTACTTCAAAGGCAGAAAGAGGTTTAAGTATTAGACCTCTGACACCCCAAAATCAGAACATTTCTGGACTGAGGACATTCTACCAGAAAGAAAAGCTGGATGCTATAGGAAGGCCTGCCACTCTTCCCGTTGCTTTTTTGTGCTGGCATGCTGCTTGCTGATTCTGTCCTGGGAGTGAAAGGACTGGACTTTGCTTTCTACATCCTGCTTCCAAGGTTCTCCAAGGGCTTGTGCATGCTTACCTCCTGTCAAGAATGCTCAGGCCATCAAAGACTTCACCTACCAGTAATTGGGCTCTTCTGCTAAGAGTCCTGACTTGCAAAGTGGTGTCAAATCTAGTTCCGGGACCCTTGGAAGTGTGACCTGGTGATCTTAAAGAGATAATCGACGCATCAACTCCCAGCGCTTGTTTTCTCTGTGCATCACTGCAAAAGATCGGCACATCGCTTCTGCCTGTATTAAAATGTGGTTCCCACTGCACGCATCAACCACGGCTTTCACTGCAGGTCCCACCTCGCTGTCGCAGCACATCAGAAAAATTACGGCAGCACAAGTCCCAAGCTGATTTCCATGGCAGTCACTCCGACTCCAAAAAAGAACCTGCTCACGGCTGAAGCATTGATGCAGCACCTTCCTCGTGGCTGCAAAATCGATGCAGCGTCTGCATTGCCGCTGTCGCATCAACGCAGCACATCTGAACTTTTGACGCATCGTCCTTCGACGCTGACTCTTCATAGACACTGCACCACTGTAAGGAACCAAGGCCACGTGTCCATAAACCAACATCACCTCCCCTGCTAGTAAGGAACTGACGCATCACCTCCCGTGCCCATCAGTAAGGAACCAACTCATCACCTCGTCTGCCAATAAGGAACTGACGGATCACTCCACCTATGCAGGCACCTCACCTCCCCTGTGGTTTGCACCGTCTTTGATATTTGATGCTTCTCAGGTACTTTGTGCTTAAATGAATGCATCCATTGATTTCTATGGACTAAACTTGCTTAATCTTTTAAAAATTATACCTTAACTTGTGTATGTTGAATTTTTGGAGGTTTGGTCTTGTTTTATTCAGATAAATATTGGGTATTTTCCTAAGCTGGTGTGGAGTCCTCTTGTAGTGTTTCAACTGTGTTACTCTGTGTATGTACAAATGCTTTACATATTGCCTTTGAGATAAACCTGACTGCTTGTGCCAAGCTACCAGGAGGGTGAGCAGGTGTTTTCTTAGCTTTGTGACTCCCTTACCCTGACTAGAGTGAGGGTCCCCACTTGGACAGGGTGCAAATCACTGCCAACTAGAGACCTCATTTCTAACACACACATTAGATTGGTGCAGGCTGGGGGTAGTCTAGAGACAGTTGTCTGGAAGATTAGCCTTTTCACAGAACATGCCTGTTTGTTCTCATGGAGTTGCTTCTTCTCAATGGTTGCTAGGTGTGAGTCCTTCCTCCACCATTGTCCCCATATTTTTGGTTTCTCCCAGTAGAGACACCCAGCTTTATCCTCTCCTCACCACCATCACCTCAATATGAAAAATGTGGCTGACTTGGCTCAGATAAATGTACACAAAGAGGTAGATCCTTTCCAATCAATTCTGAGTGGCTACTGCCACAGAATACACATGCTGATCTGCAAGACTAGTTTAGGAGAATGTCCAAAAAGCCAAATAGGTGTTTCTGGACTTCTCAGTAACCAGTATAGGTGACACCCCACACTGTGATGGAGGTTCTTCTGAGGTTCCAGGGCTGGTGTATTTGACAGGCAGCTTCTAAGTCAGGTAAAAGACTATCGCCAGAAAAGTCTGTAATTATAGGCTGGAAACACTATGGGTCTGCATTGGTAAGAGGTCTACCTAGATGTAGGAGAGTAGGATCTGCTTCACATGGGTACCCCCACTATTTGTTGGTATTTCACTGTTTTTCGACCTTAGTCTGGCTGTGGCCCTGCTAATCAGGCCCACAGCCTAGCTGCTTCCTCTCTAAAATGGTTTGCATGCACATTAGGTACATATCTAATTGGATTCAGGAGTGCCTTATAAGCCCCTAGTATATGGTATACTATGTACCTAGGGCCTAGGTACCTCCGAGGCCTACCAGGGGCTGAAGCATGTATTATGCCACCCCGGGAAGCACTCCAAAATGACACCACAGGTCTGCTACTGCAGCCTGGGTAAGGGTGAGCTTGCACCCCTTACACTGGTATAGGCTACCTATATCCACCTATATATACAGACACATATAAACCTATAAGTCACTCCTATGACAGGCCTTGACAGTTCTGAAGGCAGAGTGCTTGGTTTTGTGTGAGAGGGTGCCCAAGCATGACCTGAGCCCCTCTGCAGCTTTTGGAAATACTTCCTTATGGCTGTTCTGAGATACAGCCATACCATATGCTCTTAAGTGCATTATAACCTCGCGGTAAATGCTAACTTTGGAATGGCTGCATCAAAACATGTCGTGTTTGGTGTCAAACACTTTGGAATACTACCCCCCCCCCGCCAGTTCTGGTGGTGGGGGTAGCATTCCACCCTTCTAGAGGGAGAGACATGTTCACACTGGTCTAACCCGGTAAGACTTTCCTGAGACCTGGCATCACAAAATGGATGCCTCTGCCACAGACACAGGTCTGGCCTCCTGCTGCTGACTGAAACTCCGGCAGGGTAGGTCTGGACAATAGGTTTCCTAGACAGACTGATGTGTATTGGGGCTGGGCGGGAGCACTCTCTGGTGCTTTGAAGTCCTGCACTGGGGGCACACTTGGTGTCCCCCAAACTTAGTATAATTATGGGAACCCAGTCCTCGTGATTTCAGATTACCCTGGACGAAACTCTGCAACATATATCCTGGACCTTCGATGTTCTACTTTGACTAGAAGACTGAAGAAATCTCCCTTGGGGCCAAGGAGTGACTCCCCTGCTTGGCAGGCACCAAAGAAGCAACTGACTGGTCTGCATCGCTGAAGCTCCCGCCAGACGCTGAAGTCTTTGCATCACCAGAGGTGGATTTCCAGACTTCCCAGAGGCTACCCTGAGGCCCGTGGCTATCGTGGGTGACATGGAACTGTGACCCCTGGACATCATGAACTTTTGCAGCAACACTATCTTCTGGGAATTCCTTAAAGTTGTGCTTTGGGCTCCGAGTAGCCCCAGCTTTGAGCACCTCCTGCACCAAAGATTGCTGGCATCCACTCCACTTGTGACCCGTGGGCCAGTTTCAAGTGCGACAGCTCGAGGCTCCTTCGCGATCGCTAGCCCGTTGGCTAGTAGGTCCCCACGAAGGTAACTCCTCTTCTACTTGGGCTTTCCTGATTGCTCCAGATGTGCCCTGACTTACCTTCACTGTGTGAGTCCCTCAGGCCTTGCTGGTCTACACCGCAGTCCTTTCTCTGAATTCCTTTGACTTGCCGTTGCCAAGGCTTGTTGGGTCCAATCTGGTCGCCGACGCTGCAGCACTCAACAGACTTTGTGGTACAGCTCAAATCCGGTTTGTGGACTTCGTTGACACCTCCGGGACCTCGTGGCTGAAGAGCCAAGACACCCATCAACTCACCTGAAGCACCCGACATCTGTGGGCATTGGTCCATCCTGCCCTCGGTCACTGGCTAGTGACCCAGACTCTGTCCCCTCTGCTTTCAGGTTCCTTCAATCCTAGATCCCGACTTGGATCTCTTCGGACACTTCTCCTCTTCACGGCAGCCGCAGTTCTTTGCAGGCTTCCATTGCAATCGACGACGCGACCCGACACCAAAAGACACCTATGCACCCGGCTTCCCTGGGTGAGGTAACTCAAGTACTCCAGTGCTCCTGTGGGTGCTAGCCCTAGAACTTCTTAAGTCCAAAAGGGTTTGGTCATGACTCGATTTTAAGTGTCCCTAATCTTTAAATTTCCAACTGCGTCATTGCCCATAGAAGCTAACGGGAACCCGCGGTTGTGTTTACACACTGCATCCGGTCCCCTGTGTCACTACCTTGGGTGGTTCCTTGGGGTCCGCGCGATTCTACAGGCTCTAGGCCTTGTGTCTAGTTCAGTCGTGGTTCATATACCACTTTTTTGGTATATGGTTAGGTACGCCCAAAGGGCCCAAACGTGTATTTCTGCTATTACTGTTGATTGCTAACTTGTAAATTAAGTACTTCGAACTCCAGTCTCTTAAAGAGACTAGAGGGGTGTGTTTTATCCTAAATACATATATTTTGAATATATACCTGATGTGGTTGTCCTTTCATTTGATCATTCAAGAGATTATAGAGACTGGTAAAACAAGCTGCTTTACATTCCTTCAAGACTTAGGCTGAAGGCTGCTCTCCATAGCTACCATTAGGATAGCTTTCAATAAAGGTTGTCTTTAACCAATTCACCATAAGGGGTTGTTTGGACTGATACAAGGTGCCCACTAGAACTAGTGGACAGCATATATCAGGCCACCTTCTCACACTAGACTCCTGAGAGAAGGATGTTGGAGGAAATCCTGTCGATGGAGCCTGCCCAGAGACAAATCCTAACTGTACCTGTCTAGTGGAGGCGATATCAAGAGAGGTAGATGAAACCTAGTAACTGAATCATAAATCACAACTCGAGTGAAGAAGGAGAAGCACAGCAAGAGACTGTGGTAAGTTCAATTGCTTACTGTGAGACCATGGTCTACCAAAATTGGCCATTAAGGTCTTGAGGACCTACTCCCTGACTTAAAAGTGTTTAGCAGGGTCTGCAGCATGCCCCACAATGCAAATGCAGGGGAAAATATTTTTTAAGGGCAGGCAATGGTCCCAGGGACCACTGCCTGCCCTTAAAAAATAAAACGAAAACATTTCATTTTTTTATTTTTTTTAAATACATCCCGTTTTCCTTCAAGGAATGTTGGCAATTTATGTACTTTCATGGACTCGTTTTGTGTTATGTTAGCATTTAGAAGGCTATGATTAGTAGCAGCTGCCACACCTAAATTTAACCCACTGAGTTATCCTTATAGTACAAGCTTAAGTTAGCATTTGCGGCCCCATTTTGTGGTTTGTAGGCCATGGTATGTGGTGACTGATTCAAGCTCCAATTATTCGTATTTCTTACCACAGCTGAAGATTGTGTTCAGCTATTTCTTTCTCTTGTGTTCAAGGTTAGATTCCGACTCACTAATGAATAGGCCATTCTACCTCTTCATGCCTATCTCTCTTCATAGCCCTGCTCCCATGTTAGGAGGAGCCGAGCCTAGTGAAGCAACCTTGAGATAGTGATAGTGTGTACCCAGCACGCAGGTGGTAGCCCATCCTTCTGTGCCATCTTTGTTCATGTACAGCTCAAGCTGGTAACTTTCCACTGGGGGGCGTGGTTGGGGGTTGTCAGAAGAATGATTATGCATTACCAAGTGTTGGGGAGCCAGTCCCCTCGACAGCCATCTCGGGTGCTGATCACATTGGACTCCGCTGCAGTGTATTTTATGAATAAAGGATTGTCTATATTCTCTACTGTCTGACTGACTCTTCACTTGTTTTGAAGGCGATGAGGTAGTCGAGAGCGACCCGGGTGGTCCTAATCGGGTCACTTCCTTTAGGAAAACAGGCTGCGAAAAAAAAAGCTGTTTTATTAAAAACCAGTCCCAGACATGGTGGTCTGCTGAGCCCAGCATGCCACCATCCCTGGGAGTTTTACAGAAACAAGGGAACCCAAAATAGGTATGCAAGGACCTTGGGTATCAATTTTTATCATGGACAACGGTCCTTGTAAGTAGTAAATCAGGTTAAATAAATATAGAATGGAATCAATTCTATATGTTGACTATCCAGACGGATAGGGAATTAATCCAATGTATTCTTAATTAACAAAGCACAAAAAATACAAAGTGGGATACAATCCTGTACCAGGAGACATAAAGGTGAGGTAGTTTGTGACATTAAGACACAAGGAACAAAAACATTTAGGCAAACCAAAACAAAGAGGCTTGTTAAAATTATAAAGAATGAAACATGCGTAATAGTTAGCACAACCGTGACACTAGTATGAGAAAAATAGTAAGTGTGCACGTTGTTTACAAATGTCGACGACGTTTCGATCCCGTTTACGAGAATAAAGGGATCTGACTAGGAAGCCAAGGGGTCAGGATGGAAAAACCACGCTGGAAGAACATCAGGTGTGAACAATTACCATGAAGGTGGGGCCATAGGAAGCCAAGGAGTCAGGATGGAAAACCCGCAGGAAGAACATCAGATGTGAACAATTACCGTGAAGGTGGGGCCATAGGGATAAAAAGACATGAGATAACGGCGCAGTTAAGACTAAAATGCGAGCCAAGGTTAGCCTTATGTGCATGGTGTTGAGTATTTAAAGGTATAAAAAGATGACCTATGGAGTGAACATAGGATGCACACTTAATTAAGGTGTGTGAGGAGATCGACTTGGGTGAAGGAAATGGGAGAGGGCGCAAGCAATGTGATGCGTAATTGGAATAATTAGTCTTACCTAGAATGGTATGGATAGAAATACCGTTGTGATTGCAGATTGCAATGTGAGGAAGAGGGATGTTGGAACTAATGACCAACGTCAGAACACCTAAAATGAGGTAGAATCGGTGTGAGGTTAAGGGCAAGGAGAGGGGAAATCGTGGCGAAAAACGCGCATGAGTCATATGTGCATACCTTGGATTAGAACTCAACCCATGGAGGTGGCGGCAGGATTTACAGGGGGTCCCGTAGTTGTTGGAACATCTATATTTCAGCGAAGTATATTAGTGTGACGCTCGCCAAGTGGGGAGCGAGATGCCTGTAATAGAAAGGTTGCGTAGATGTAAGGGACTGGATGACAATAGAATTAACAAAGCCGGGCACCGCATGAATTACCGCCGCTTACCTCGATGAGGGTGATTAGGATGTCGCCAATTGCGTGGGGGTCCAAGAAGTGGTAGATACCGTTTAAGGGAGAGCTCAATGGCTCAATGGTCCTGGTCGGGTGTGTAGCCGAGCACCTTAAGAGACAGGAAGAGTTTGAGAGCGCGGGAATCGCTAGCGCATTCATTGGAAGGTAGGCTGGAGCACGAACTGTGGCGGCCATCTTGGGTGAAGGGATGCTGCGAGTGGTAACAGTATCCACGAGGGCGATAGAGTGTACGAGAAGAGAAATGGTTGAAGGAAACATAATTAGAAGCAAACTAATAGTGCGTTTAGGGAATATAATTATTTTGGTCACTGGAAATGAATTTCTTGGGAGCGAGGAAAAAGGGTGAAATAGAGGAAAGACTCAATAAGTGGACAGTTGGTCTAAAATATATGTTTAAACAGTCTAATACAGAAAATGGAACGGCAAAACAACTGGTGGCATATTACATGTATATACAATATGAAGTAGCGATGTGGAGAATATGTCTATGACAACATGAGTCGTATCATTGTATATGATAAGTGAAGAGAAATTGTTGAAACTAACCTGACCCCTAGTGAGTTCAGGGAATGGTCCAATTATGAAAAGTTTTACCACAGAAATTGAATAAGTCAAAAAAACGTTACCACAGAAAATAAATAATACAAAAAAGCGAGGGCAATGAGTATACTGGAAGGGAGACTGAATTGGTGAACAGTCTGTCATCAAATGCATATTAACAAAGTCTAAAACAGATTATGAAGGTGGAAGAAAGCCTTCTGACACATTGTATGTAAACGAAGTATGTAGTTGAAGGATCACAATAACGATGTCCAATCTTAATTTCAGTTTCTGCAACCAACATTGCAATGTGTTTTCTCTTCTTCCACCACTATCACTATGGTCATTACAGATATTGACATTAATTACATTACTATGATAACCACAAGAAATATGTGAATAAAAACAATGAATACAATTATGGATATAACTACTGTGGTTACAACACATGTGGGCTAATGCTATTAGGGTTTCAAAAAAGATCCGATTGCAGTCACCAGGTGGAGTAGAGGAAAACACATTTCTCAGTGTATTTTTCTTAATCAAAACAAGTTCAAGAGACATTCTTATTTGCTTCCACTTGTGGATAAGAGCAACAATATGTCAAAGTTTCAGAGGCATTATTGTCCACACGCAGGGCTTCTGAAAGCACATTGCCAGCTCTTACTGAATGATGAATGTCCCTCAAACGTGGAAATGTGGCAAATCTAATTTCACACACTCTCCATCCATACCAAAGTGTGAGCATCACTTCTGGCTCACCACACCAGGACACCGTGCAGATATATTACACGAGTTTTCAATAATGTGTTGGAATAAAATATTGTAGCCAGAAAAATCGACTACCAAACTCAGATGTTACTACCATATTTCTTCAGATAATAATATATAAGTAAGCCTATTGGCCTGAACATGTGAATATTGTTTTTGCAAAAGCTTTAAAGAAGTGACTGAATTACACCACATTTATGTGTACTGATGTCAGGATTTACAGGATTTGATGTCAAGCCCCAGGACGCCCTTCTTGAAGCAGCAGTTACAATTTACAAATATATTTTCATTCATTCAAAGCTGAAAAGTACAGTTGAAAAAGAAGAAAGCCATCTTGTTCCTTTGAAATAGTTGCAAAGTCGTATTAGGTCAGGGACAACTTTTTAACCTGTTGGGCATTTGGTTAGGTAATAGCAGATTACACAAGAGGAATGGATAGGCAGTTTCCTCCATCTGCTTTCTTGATTGGGGCTTTAATCATTAACAAGCAATGGAACTTTAATGAGCAGGAATGGTGTTAAATTTGATTTTCTATGTTGTTTATCATAGTCTTTGGACTTATTTATTATTTGGCTCCCGGTGTTGATTTTTCAAAAATGCATTGAGCTAAAACCATTGGACTTTAATGAACTTAAGCACAAGTTGTTTTCCTTGTACAAGACGGGCCAGGAAGTGCCGGACTTTGAAAGAAAAAGGTCTGTAGTGGAATCAGGAGTAGGCCTAGTGAGTATGTGACAGCCCCAGTACTCACCAGCGCTGGTAAAACTCTCCTAACAAAAAGTATGGTCATCTCCACTTTTTATTTATTTGTTATTTATAAATTTACCATCGCCTAGCTCACATCCTTTCCAGAAGCCATGGGGCATATTTACAAGCAGGCGATAAAAAATTATCGCCGCTTTTGCGGCCGTTGTCGGCCGAAAAACGGCGATAATTTTATCGCCCAATTAGCAAGGCCACGCTAACGCGTGAAACCTTGCTTTAGCGTGGGGATTCCTAACGCCCAGCTTTGCATCTCTAATGAGATGCAAAGTGGGCGTTCCTGACCTAACATGACAGGAGAAATGGCGCTAAGCGACATTTCTCCTATCATCAAGCCCCACGCTATGAAGCATAGCGTCAGGAAAAGTAGTGATAACCCCTGTTATCGCTACTTTCCTTACGCCTGCTTCAGGGCTGACTTAGCCATGATATCCTATGGAAGGTGGATATCATGGCTAAGTTTGTGAGGCCCTATCAACAAGCTAAGGCCACATTGCGCGAGATTATCGCTGGGTTTCCAGCGATAATCTCACGTTAGGCAGTTAGCATGAGGATTTTTATCGCTGAGGAGATAAGCGTTGCTAATAGCACGCTATCTCAGCGATAAAAATCCACGTTACCCGGCGATAATTATCCTCACGCTAAGAGCGCTGAGCGATAATTATCGTCGGGTGTTGCTGATATGCCCCCAAGTTCAATACAAAAGATTCTCACAAGGTGTGAAGGTGGGGGAGGGTCCAAGGGATAATTTAAAGACCTGCTACAGTATAAATCCCCTAATCAACATATGCTTTACAAAGAATGCTGAGGGTCTAATGTTCTGTATACACACGACACTAACAAAACAAGCAAGTTAAGACCTCAAAACAAACATTAGTGAGAAGCATATCAAAATAGTTTAGTTCCCATCACCCACCAATGGTGGCTTATCATCATCTGGGAACTCAGGACTGTGCTGAGAAAACCAACCACTCTGATGGTAATGGTGGTTATTCAGTTGTCCCAGGAGTGAGTACAAACGGTGGGGTGATGGTTGCAGTGCAAAAAAATGAAGAATATAAAGAAAAAGTGCTATTAAAAATGGCTATCAAGATGCTATAAATTTTATTCTGGCGCTATCTTGATGTCACTAATAAAATCAGTGCGTAGACAGCTTAACAGATAACTGTCGGATCGATGGTCTACATGTTTCGGCTGTTGGACATTGAGTCCAAGCTCTCATCAGGACCCTATTGCGCTACTGCAAAAAGTGTTGAACAATACAAACAGAAAAAATAAAGATATCCACCAAATTGGTATACCATACAACCTGGTCGGATCTGTATGTCCCTATGGAACTGTTACAGGTTAAGAACCTAAATGTGAATCAAACAAAAAGAGGTTCAGCCAGATATTGTAAGATGTTAGTGGCAGTACAGAACATATTTTAAAAAAACATTGTGTGTATTATTATTTGTCATACTCAAAGTATTGCATGACCTGAAGTTGAGTCAGTACTCGGTCTGTGCACTTACCCGGAAGATTATGGGTACGCACCTCGCCTCGCCTGGCATCTGCTCAGGGTATTGAGGCACAGCTCTGCAAAAGGAAATTTCAGGTGTGATATTTAGTATTAATCCCAGTGGACATGACGTATTCAGTACACCGGAGTTACCGGAAATAACCATAGGAGCGCTCAGCTGGACAAGTGTAAAAACATGGCAGAGTAATGGTCTAAGAACAGAATTTTTTTTCTTTATATTCTTCATTTTTTTGCACTGCAACCATCACCCCACCGTTTGTACTCACTCCTGGGACAACTGAATAACCACCATTACCATCAGAGTGGTTGGTTTTCTCAGCACAGTCCTGAGTTCCCAGATGATGATAAGCCACCATTGGTGGGTGATGGGAACTAAACTATTTTGATATGCTTCTCACTAATGTTTGTTTTGAGGTCTTAACTTGCTTGTTTTGTTAGTGTCGTGTGTATACAGAACATTAGACCCTCAGTATTCTTTGTAAAGCATATGCCCCCAAGTTCCCCTGCTGTGGCATAAATAGGCACTGAGTGGCCATTCAGTGAAAAAGATAGTCACATGTCAACAAAGTTGTATTAATCCTGATACCGATACCGGCTGCAGCAGGATTACAGGCTATGTGGCGTGAGTGCACTCTAAAGTACTTTCCTATTCCACATTTCACCAGGAAAAGCCTGGAGGAAGGTACAGGGGGAACTCTGAAACAGAGGCAAATACCTGTGAACATCGATGGAAAACCTTGATGCAATGTTGCTACAGAAGGATACTGAAGGCCACCATGTTGCCATTCGCATTCTACGAGCTCTAAGAACTGTTTTGATCTTAAAGGAGGAGGTCGGTCAAAGTTCATAAAATGGTGGATTGGGTCAAAAAATACATACGGAAAAGGAACTCACATTGGTCAGTCAGGCATTGTCCTGAGCATCCAAGAGAAATATTGCCATCATTGTAATAACAGTATTTTCTATATAGGTACTAAACACATCTTTAATACCTTCTTTATGGCAACCTGAACACATGACACCCACCATGCAGCATAATGGCTGGCCAGCAACCCTTTGTGTTAAACAAATGCTGCTGCTACTCACATTATTCCTGACAAACGGGTTCAAATACAGAGGCCGTCATGATGCATGAACAGCTCAGCAGCACAGTTCCACTCACTCACAAAGGTAAGCTTACACTACTGCGCATGTTTAAGATTTCTTTGTGGTATTCACAAACTACGAGTCAACAGTAAGTTTATGACTGGAGACTCCACAGTCAAGGCGGAGAACTCTGTGCATAAAATTATAGGACAGGGCTATCTTTTTATGTGTGGTGTCCTCTGTCGGACTGCGAGATGTCGTAATATTACTATTAGCCCCTTAGCTGCTGTGCCTTCCTCTTTCCCCAGTGCTGCACATTTTTTTTGCTATTTGGAGTAGTTTGCGCTTAGGGCTCCATAACTCTTTTCCACATAAGGTATCCATGCCAAATTTGCCTCCTTTTTGTACAGCATTCTGGGGATTTTAAAGGTACCCAGGGCTTGTGGGTTATCCAGGAGGTTTTAAAAAAATAGGCAAATATAGAAACATTTTAAGTTTTTAGAGAAAAAGATTTTCTAGCTAAAAGTGTCTGTTTTGTTCCTAAAAATGTAACCAACGGCTGGTTTCCTGTACTAAAGTCACCATCTTCCAAGCTTTCAGAAGCAAGCAGAAATGCATAAAAAACTGTTTTTGCACCACAGTTTTGCCATTTTTCAAAGCAGAAGCTGATTTTTTATGCCCTCGACCTATATCCAGTTTGTGGTGAAAAGCAGTGTGAAGCCCATGGGTGAACCAAGCTATAGATTTCAGAAAAGTAGATTGAATTCAGAATTCAGCAAGGGGTATATGTGCAGATCCTTCAAGGTTTTCCCAAGGAAAATAACTGTTTAGAAAATGAAAAGGAAAAAGTGGCCATTTGTGACAACATTTTCATCTGCAACTTTTTGTTACAATGGCCAATTTACAAAGGCAGTATACTATTACGTCCGACCCTTTTGGTTGTGGGGATGTATAGGGTTTGTACATTCTCCAAGAACCCAAGGTACCCAGAGCCAACAACTGAGCTGCACCGTACAATGGTTTTCATTGAGTATTGAATATAGACCTATTCATTTAGTGAAATAAGTAGAGTGAAAAATGGGTATCAAGGAAACCTATGTATTTCTGAAATGGGCACAAGATATGGAATTTAGGAGCAGTGGTTATTTGTACATCTCTGAATTAGTGGGTACCTGTACTAACGTATGACTTGGAGGGTATTTTTCAAAATCTCTTCTTTTTTATACTCTGGCTTACATTTGAAAAGCACAAACATAGTGAAATCTAAATAGTAATAACAAATGTTCTGATATTCTTTGCTCCCACAAGTCTTCTGATACAAATGATACCTCACTTGTGTGGGTAGGCTTGGTGCCTGCGACAGGAAGTATGTCAAAACACAAATTCTTCCACTGAAAAGTGACCATCTTATTTCCAATGTAGGTAGCTCTAGATTTTGGACCCTAGCCCAGTCAGCACCTAGATAAACCTAGCGAACCAGTCCATTTTTTACAACTAGACACATAGGTGTATCCAGTATAGGTTAACTTGCATGGCTCTCACCAGTCCTTTTTACCGAGAAACCCTGGCAAACCTGAAATTTAGGCTAAAAACCAGAAACATGGATGCATTACATTTTTTCACTGAAAACTGACCCTTTTTTCCAATGTGGGTAGCTGTAGACTTTGGACCCTAGCTCAGTCCGCACCTACGGAAACCTAGTAAACCTGTAAATGTTTCAAAACTAGATACCTAGGTGCATCCAGGGTGGGGAGACCTGTGTGGCTCTCACTAGGTTTTGTTTACCCAGGATCCCTTGTAAACCTCAAACTTTGAAAAAAACATATTTTCATCACATTTCTGTGATGCAAAGTTTTTGAATCTGTGGGGAGCCACAAACCTCCACCCAGCCAGTATTCCCCCAAGCTTTCCAATAAAAATAGTACCTCACTTGTGTGGCTTGGCCTAGTGCCTGTGACAGGAACAGATCAAACCAAGGTCAATGGGAGTCCCCTGGCAAGGGCTCCCATTGACCTTCGTTTGAACCATTCCAGTAGCGGGTACTAGTCACAGTCACACAAGTGGGCCTGCATTTTTATTGGCACAAGTGGAGTAATGCAAAGTTATAGGAATTTTGGGGATTCCTGTGGATTTCCGAAGTTTCCATCACAGAAATGGAAGGAAAATGCATGATTTCAGGCAATCAATCAATCAATCAATCGGGGGTTTATAAAGCACGAAACTCACCCGTGAGGGTTGCAAGGCGCTGGGGGGGGGGGGGGAGGCAGCTATGGTTTAGTCGAAAAGTCAGGACTTGACTTTGGAGGGTGGGGAAGCGTTTGATGTTCACTGGGAGCTCGTTCCAGGTTCTGGCTGCAATGTAGGAGAAAGCTTTTCCTCCTGCTCTGGTTCTGTGGATGCGGGGGTCTCTGCGAGGGCGAGGTCTGTAGAGCGAAGGTCTCTTTTGAGTACGTAGAAGGAGACTCTCTCATTGAGGTATTTGGGTCCGAGGTTGTGAAGAGATTTGTAAGTGTGGGTGAGAAGTTTGAAGGTCACTCTCTTCTCGACGGGGAGCCAGTGAAAGTTATGTAGGTGTTGGGTCATGTGTTCGTGCCATGGGGTTTCGAGGACGAGTGTGGCTGCGGCGTTCTGGATGGTCTGTAGCCTGTGTAGGAGGGATCTGTTGATTCCGGCATAGAGGGCGTTGCCATAGTCCAATCTGCTGGTTATGAGTGTGTGGGTGACGTTTTTTCTGCTTTCTGGGGGTATCCATTTGAAGGTCTTGCGGAGGATCCTGAGGCAGTTGAAGCTGGTGGAGGCGATGGAGTTGATGTGGCGGGTCATGGTGAGGGAGGAGTTGAGGATGATGCCAAGGTTACGTGGGTGGTCTGTAGGGGTGGGTGGACTCCCGAGGGCAGAGGGCCACCAGGTGACAACCCAGGCGGAGGTGGAGGGTCCGAGGATGAGGGCCTTAGTCTTCTCCGAGTTGAGCTTCAGGCAGCTGCTTTTCATCCAGGCGGCTATGTCCCTCATTCGTTCTTGGGAACAGAGTCTGGTGTCTTCAGGGTTCTTCGTGAGGGAGAGGATGAGCTGGGTGTCGTCAGCGTAAGAGACTATGCTGAGTCAGTGTTGTCTGACAATGGAGGCCATGTAGATGTTGAAGAGCGTGGGGCTGAGCGATGATCCTTGGGGAACTCCGCAGTTGATTATACTGGGTTCAGAGAGAAAAGGAGGGAGTCTGATCCTCTGGGTTCTGCTGGAGAGAAAGGAATGGATCCCGGCGAGGGTGGTTCCTTGTATCCCTGTGTCGTTTAGTCTGGCTGTGAGGGTATGATGTGAGATGGTGTTGAAGGCTGCGGAGAGGTCAAGTAGGATGAGGACTGTGGTGTGCCCCTGGCCTAGTACCATGCGGAGGTCATCAGTGGCAGCAAGGAGGGCCGTTTCAGTGCTGTTGTTGCTGCTGAACCCAGAATGGGAGGCGTCTAGGATGGAGTTTTCTTCAATGAAGGCGGTCAGCTGGGTGTTTACGATTTTCTCGGTGACTTTAGCAGTGAAGGGGAGGAGAGAGATGGGCCGGTAGGAGAGGTTTGACCTCCACCCACTTCCAGTCATCAGGGAAGATGCCGGATTCGAAAGAGGCGTTGGGTGCGATGACGGCGGCGGCCCTGTGGTAGATGTGTGGTAGGCAGGGGTCCGTGAGAGCTCCTGAATGGGTGTTCCTCATGGTCACGGTGGTGTGCTCGACGGTGGCAGGATTCCAGGTGTTGATGATTGGTTCTTTGTCGGTGGTGGTGGAGCGTGGGGTGGTGTCCTGCGTCTGTTTGCTGAAGTCGTCATAGAGGGCCTTGATTTTCAGATGGAAGTAGGAGCTGAGTTTGTTGCAGAGCTCCTGGGACTGTGTGATATCCGTGGCTTCACTGGTGGGTTTTTGTGAATTGCTGTATGACGCTGAAGAGTTCTTTAGCGTTGGTTTCATTGGTGTGGATTTTGTCCCTGATGAAGGTTCGCTTGGTTTCTCTTAAATGCTTTTGGTATTCCTTCAGGGCGTTCCAGTAGCTGTTCGGGTGTTCTGTGGTTTTCTGGTTTCACCAGGTTTTCTCGAGGCGTCTGCAGGAGCGTCTGACTGCCTGGAGATGGGTGGTGAAGCAGGTAGGGTTTGCGATCTGCAGAGCATTGTGGGTAAGAAAACCTTGTGGGATCTTTGCAAGGCACACCACCCTGGACTCCCCTAGGTGTCTAGTTTGTAGGTTTGCATGGGTGGCACCACAGCACTGGCCCAAATACAGCACCTACCCCTATTGATATCTCTCAACATAGCAATTTAGGGCATTTTGTGTCATTTTCTCTCAGCCTACCCACACAAGCGGGGATCTGTTCACATTTGGAGACATGTGGAAACTCACGGTGGTAGGAAACTTGTGTCGCCCACAGATTCAAGTTCTTTCTGTCATAGAAATGTGAGGAAAATGGGTGTTTCTTACCAAAGTTTGACATTTGCAGGGGCTTCTGGGTAAAATTACCTGGCTAGAGCCACACAAGTCATGCACCTCTGAACTCCTCTGGTTGTCTAGTTTTAAGAAAAGTGCAGCTTTGACTCGGTGCTGGCTGAGCTAGTGCTCAAAATCCAGAGCTATCCACATTGCAAAAAAATAAAAAGGAATAGTTCTCAGTAAGGGCAATATTTACATTTTCGCTGCAAAGAAGATTCCATCACCCTGGCAGAGGACTTAGCATCTTCCATGCTGAGACTACTCCATCCATCAAATTTAGAAATGGCCACCAAGCTGGCGGTTACTTGAAAACACTGACAGGAGACACCAAAATGACAGTTCATGTCAATGCCTTTTTACTTTTGACGTACTACTCCATCAACATGATGGAGCTGTCCATCAATTTTATTTTTTAAATCTGTAAACCTGACTTTTTTTTTGAGAAAAAAAAATCCCTTCTCATGTGGGAGTTTTCTACCATGACAATGGGGGCATTCAACAGTTTTCACTGCCCCTTTCCATGATGATTTTCGAGGTGGCGATGGGCAGTGAAAACTAACCTCTATGTCTGCACATCTAAATTAGGTGGATGGACACAGAAATCAGCTGCACAAGACCCTTACTCAGTCGGGACATGAGAGTGGTGCAACCATGCCACAGATGTAGTGGTCTTTCCCACAGTTACACCAATGCTTCATCCACATATATATGGGGCAGCCAGACCATTATCTTCATGGTCCGGATGTTGCCAGTGCGACAGAGTATTCTTGGAACCACAGATATAAATCTCGTACTAATTTTTAAAGTGAATCCACCACTTACAGTGGTTGGTTTTGGCACCTTCAAAAAAACTAGATTCAAAGCACAAATCCGTATCTAAGTATCTGAATATTGAAAGCAAGACTACTGAAGGTGAGCCATAAAATCAAGCCAAGGCACCAATCAATTTATGACTCATTTACATGCCTTTCACGCACCACATACAAGACTTTCATACTACCGGCCACAGGTTCAATTCAACAGATCAGTGCACTCATATTAACATACCGCCTCCATGCAAGGCCCATCACATTCATGCGCAACAAGACCGAATCCCCATTTATGTGCAGACAGTTGATGCATTCATAACTTTCATTAATGAAAAAACAGTTTGACTACATGTTAACCACCTGTCAAGTATCTGCCTCCTTTCTGAAAATTACCAAATGCATGCCTAGTGAACCTTTTTCTAATGGCTCCCATGACAGCCACATGAGGCTCAGGTAGACATATTTTACAAAGAACCACAGTTACACCCAGGGTCTGGCCCGGGGAGTGAACTAGAGGCGTTAGGGCACTAGAGAACGGTCAGCCTCCAACCAAAGTTATGAACCACAGAAAGGACCGTCCCTAGTTGTGTCTAAGAGATGCCCAATTTAGTGGGGGCAAATCACAAAAATTGACGGACTGGCATCACACACCACCAGGTGTCATGCTTCATCATCTGCCAGTCCTCGCCCTCTAAAAACCGCGTTTGATAGAGGGCGGGCATACACCTGGGACTTCTAAACTAAGTGGGGGACCAAACAAAAAAAGGAGTGAGTGAATTTAAAAACCATCATAGTATACCTGAACAATTTTTATTCTATGGGGTTACTATGTGGGATTAAAATATATAAGTGCGGTGAGTGGGGACCTTATCATCCCGTCGCCGCTGTGAATCAGTGATTGTTAATAGGGGGTCAACATGTTTCTGCCTGTATTGTCCACTTGGGTACGTGGCATTCATCAGGACCTTAAATATTGGGCTCCAATCTTACCACTGGGGGCGTAGGCCTATAGCCAGCTGCCACCTGTTTAGAGAAACCTGTAAGAGAGAAGGGGTGAGACAAACATATAATACTCAAAATGGTTGTCATTCGGTAGACCTTGATGTGTCACAGTCATGCTCCATACTTACTGCTCTCTCCTAAAGTGAAAAAGGTGAAACATGTATATGAGTGTCAGGCATCTGTGTTCACTCTGACATTCATGTGAATAAAATAGAAGTCTTACCCTATTGGAAAAACCAATTTGCCCCATGGGAGGGGTAGGGGGGAAATCCTTGTGGCCACATTCTGGTGGGAGACGGTAAAGGATGAAGACAAAAGGGTTAAAAACCAGACTGGTTAGGAAGGTATATCAAAGGTACTGAATTAGTTAGCAGAAAAAACCGTCAGGGCGTGCTTGATCTACTAGAGTTTCAACCTGTTGGAAGAAGAAATCAGAATAACGACTTACAGTTCAAGGCGTACTCCCCGCTAGAAAACCTAGTGCTGCATGTGTCCAGCCTCCTCCCCGGTGACATTAAGTGTAGTGCGCAGCAAGCTTTTATACTGTTGGGTGGGATCGTGGCATGCGATATGGGTTTCAGGTGAGCGTGGCGCACAGTGATGATGCTGCATTTACTGTGTCCTGAGCAAAACATGCAGAAAGGACTGCACGTTGCCTGTTTGTTGCCTGACCCTCGTGGGGATGTGTCAGCACATGGCGCTGCTCGATGACACGCCGCTTCCTGTGTCCCGTCATTACCTCAGAGGATTGCCTGGGGTGGGGCGGGACCAGCTTTGGTCCAATGAAAGTGCCTGCCATCGTTTCTGGAGATACAAGGGAGTAATTTAACGTGTATAGGCACGTTATATAGAAATATGGGGAACATGTGCCCCGCTCATGACTATTATTTCATGACGGGAGCAATTTCGAGTATTTACACAAAAGAAAGAAAGAGAAAACAAACCCAGATTGTTTACAGTCAGGGTGACGGTGTGGTTAAACCCACAATTAGTGCACAAGTCGATTTTACAGCTACCGCATGATGGCTGATCAAGATGATTCTAGTTTTAGAGAGTAAGGGAAACTGCGTCTAGCTCTATTCACATGTATAACTGTGTCTATTGTTTGTGTTTTTGTCTTTATAATGGGTACTATTAAAGTGTATGTTTTAGTGAGCGCTAAGGGAAGTTACTTCATTTGTAGCCAAGGGATATCATCGTTCAATCCGTTTTTCCATGTCCCAAGGCGAAACACCCAGCGCTGTTCTCTAACGTGTAAGACATGTGAGAGGCAGCCATTGCTCTTCTGTACTATTTCCAGTACCGTCCATCTTAGATCTTTATCAGAGTGTTCTTTCTCAAGTAAGTGTTTTGTTAATTTGGTGTTATCTTTCTTCCTTCTGATAGTGCTCCGGTGCTCACTAATTCTGATCTTTACACGCCTAGTAGTCATGCCAACATACATGAGTTGGCAAGGGCATTTGAGTAGGTACACTACATTCTCTGTGTTACAGTTAGAGAAGTTCTTCTGAGTCCATGGTCGCTCAGTACCCATGTCCACTTCTTTTGTGGTGGCCGTGAATTGGCATGATACGCAATCGCCACAGGGGTAATGTCCAGTTGGTCGTTGGTGGCCCCATAGTGTCAGTTGGTTGTCATCTGTAGCGGCTGGTAGTTTTGTATGGACTAGTTCATCCTTGATGTTCCTACTGCGTTTGTACGCAAATAGTTGTTGGGTCCAGACTTTGTCGCTGGTGTTTAATATGCGCCATTTCTTTTGAATAATGTTCTGAATTTTGTTGGACGCTGGGGTAAAGGTGGTGACACACACCATCCGGTTGGCCGGCTCCTTTGGCGTATTTTCTAAAAGAGCTGCCCGGTTGTTATTTTGAGCTCTTTTTTTGGCATTCTTGACCAATTTTTGGGGGTAATTTCTTGCTCTGAGTTTCATTTCCAGGGTGTCTGCTTGTTCATGAAAGTCTAAAATTTCTGAACAATTTCTGCGGATGCGCAGAAATTGCCCTACCGGGAGGTTTTGTCTTAGGGCTTTGGGATGGAAGCTTTCAAAAAGCAGAAGGCTGTTTTTGTCGGTTGCTTTGTTGTGAACTCTTGTGCGTAGGCCTTCTGAAGATAGGTTGATTTCAAGGTCCAGGAAGATTGCTCTTTCTTTGTCGATGGTATGCGTGAATCTCAAATGTGGATCAATGCTGTTTACCCATTCCACAAATGATTGTGCTTCTTCATTGGTACCCCTCAAGACGATCAGAACGTCGTCGATGTACCTCTTCCACATTTTGATTTGATCAAGGTAGGGGTTGGTTTCCTTAAAGATATGGTCCTCCTTAAATTGGTGTACGTAGAGGCATGCCAGACTGGGAGCGAATGTGCTCCCCATTGAAGTACCTTTGATCTGGTGGTATATCACGTCCTTGAATTCAAAAACGTTCTCACATAGTGCCAGTTCTGCGCATTCCATTATGAAGTGTTGTGGTGTGACATAGTTCCAATCCTGGTTTAGAATTATTTGCTCTACCACTTGTAAAGTGCGCTCCTGTGGTATACTGGTGTATAGCGCTTCAATATCCATGGTGACCAGGGTGTCTTCCATATGATTGATAGGCATGTCACGTAGGAGACAGAGAACATCCTTGGTGTCCCGTAGGTAGGTTCTTGAATTTTGGACAATGGGTCTCAGGAACCAGTCACAGAACTGGGATAGGGGTTGTAGTATTTAACCGATCCCTGAGACTATGGGTCTTCCTGGTGGTGGGACCCTGTTTTTATGTATCTTCGGCAGGGTATAGAACCTGGGCATCCTAGGGTTCTCATTAATGAGGAAGTCTGCTTCATGTTGTGTAATCCAGTTGTTGGCGGTGGCTTCTACCACGATGGACTTTATTTTGGTCATTAGGCGTCCAGTAGGGTCCGTCTGATAAACCTCATAGCTGGTTGCATCGGCTAATAGTCTCAGGCACTCTTGATCGTATGCGTTTGTGTCCAGGATCACTGTGGCCCCACCTTTATCCGCTGGTTTAAACGTGATGTCTCTGTTGGTTTTGAGATTTGACATCGTGGATTTTTCTTCCCGGGTTAGGTTTTGGAAGCCTTGTAGATTGTGAAAATCGATCTTTTCAATTTCTGCCAGTACTGCCTGTTCAAAAGCCAGAACCTGGCATGGAATGGATTGTATAGGTGGACAAAAGGTGGATTTATTTCTTAGATCAGTATGTCCATCGTCCTTCGGTTTGTTTATTTCAGTGTCTCCAAAGAAGGCCCTGAGTCTGATTTTCCGAAAAAAATGTGCCAGTTCGGTGTGTAGGGTAAATGGATCATTTTGAGGAGTGGGTACAAAGCCTAAACCTTTCTGTAATACTGATTGTTCAGGTCCTGATAGTTGGTAATTACTCAGGTTCACTATGTTCGTGTCTGTTTGCTCGTTGAGGCAGTGGTGCCTTTGCCCCTGCTCCTTGTTACTGCGCCTACAGCGGTCGGAAAACACTCCGGATCCGGCTCGGTCGGAGAGCTTTCCGACCCGGACCGGAATCGGCCCCAGAGCGTAATCAGTGAGATTGCATTATATGTCATGTCCATGGTTATGTGTAGTGCTGTGACTGTAATGCACTTTTCATACATTAAACACATCATGTAGTTCTGACGGAGGATGAACATCCCAAGGGGGACAAACATTTTACCCATATGTTTAGCGTTGGGTGCAGAGTTTTCCTTAATGTTATGATGTTTTTGTAAAACGCAATATTATCCAAGAGGATATCCTGTTGTGACACAAGAGCAGTAAGGGCTGATCCATAGTGTAACCAAGTCGAACAGCCAAGTGTTCTGCTTTGTGTGGAATGAACTCATTTTCGAGACGGCGTATATGTGTAGGTGCAGGGTATTACATATATTTGGAGCCAATTAGAAGATGTTTATTATCCTTGTAATGGTGCTGCCTATGCTGAGCAAAAGAGTCTGGAAGGTTTCTGAAATCTGAGGTGGTATTGAGGAATGCTGAAAGAAGTGCTCTGTAAGACCTTGAATGTGTGGTTCAGGAGTTTGAAAAGAGCTGTCAATTGGGAGCCAGTGAAGCTGTTTCCTGTGCCGGGTGTGTGCCTGTTGGGATGTTGAGGGATTAGGCTGCCTGCTGCATTCTGTATGGTTTGGAGTCATCTGCTTAGTTGAGTGAGGTAGTGTTGAAAAGTCATCCTGTGCCCTGGGCAACCCCCAACATTTTGCTGAATGGTACTGGTGGTAACTAACTCTGAATGAGCCTGGGCTCTGCCTAACCAGGGCCAGTGCTATGCTGAAAGAGACACTTAGAATACAGTGAAAACACCTACAGACACTAGGGTGCACTATGGGTTGGGGTACCCCTGTGATTCGCATGACCTACCCTATAAGGCCCTAGAACATAATCGGGCAGGGGGATTGAAACTACCTCTAAGTTCCTGGTATATAATAAGGCATGGCAGTTTAGAGGCCAGCTACCTTTTCAGCTCCTGCATGTGTGCACTGCTGAAGCCTTAGGTCAGTTTAAACGTAGTTCTGTGTAGCAGGACTGCTTTTAAAAAGTAGATTGCGCCCAAGCTCGACTTTGGTGTTTGGGGCACCTAAAAATGGATAGCCTACAATGTTTGGATATATCAGGTACCCCCAGGGTCTCCCCTAGGTGTCCCAGGGATTGGGGGTCAGGTATTTATAAGGAGGACCCTTATAAAATGAGTTTGATATGCCCTGGGTTAAGTGAAATTGCATATTTCACTCCCCACATTGTTATAAAGTGCATCCCAAAATCGATTTTGTTGCTAGGAGCACAGTGGAGGGAGAATCTGCAAATATAATTATATATTTACTTACTTACTAAAGTCTCCCCAAGGTGCTCCAGGGGTGGGGATCCTGTAGATAGAGGCAGAGTACTTATAAAATATGTATTTAAAAGCCCTGGTGCTGGAAAAAAGGCCCAAGTAGTTTTTCCCCTTGCAAATCCCCTGCCACATAGTTTAACATGGCAAAAAGTTATTAACTAATGAAACCTGCTAGGAGAATGATAAAATTTCATTCAAGGACTTCCCAGAATTGTATTGATAAATCCAACAATATGAATATAATATTGTTGAATTTCTCCTAAAATGTACAGACAAGAATTTAAAAGACGTTCTTGTCTATAAGCCCAGATTCAGCCTTCCAGTGGTCTGTCCTCATTGGTCAAAGTTAAGTGGATTAGCCATGCTCCTTTGAAGAGGTGATAAAGAGGCCCTGGAGTTAGCCAGCTCTCCTGGGAGGGCAGTGTTCTGTTACACAGTAATGCCAGAGAAGGGGGAGGAGTCATAAACAATGGACTTCAATGGAAGGGGAAGACACAAGTGTCATCTAAAACTTTACTCTTTTGAACCCAGCCAGATGCTAGGCTTAAGAAAGGAATGAGCAGATACCGGGTAGAGAATCTATGGAGATTAGCCTTAATAGGGGTGTGTTTAGCCAGCTCTTCTCTCCCCGCTGGAAACTCAGCTATGATGAATTTGGAAGAATTGGTGCACTCTGGGACCAAATATTGCCACACTCTGAAGGATGTGGTCATACCTTGGGGAGTTACCCTGCCCCAGATTGGACAGGAGTTCCCTCTTGCTTGACCCAGAGAAATTGGAATATGTATCTGAGAGGGGTAGAACATCTCAGATCTACTGCTTGAAACCTAAAAGCGCAAGAAGGGCCATGCTGAGAAGTTTGATGTTCAATCACTAAGGCCCGCACTCTGAAGATTGCGCCTTCTGCACCATCTGGAACTATAGCCCTGTGGACTACCTTACTGTAAAAGGACTAAAGAGTGGACTCTCTGCAAGCTACAGGTTAACAGAGCTCACCTGGAACATCACCACCAAGAATCCTTAACCTGGAGCAATACCAGTGAACTTGTAAGCGTTTTGTCCAAGTGGATTGTGGGAACTGAAGTCCTGAAATTTCAAGGACCATCTTGAAGCTTCCAGATCCTTGGAGTAAGTTTGAGACACTTTGGGACCCTTTGGGGAACTTCAAGAAGAAGTTCCAGAAGTTTCGAGAACTTTGGAGCAACTTTGGAAAAAAGCTCCATAAGTGGACCGACTCAACCTGGCCAGCCAAGCCACCTGCCTTCAACCGTAACTGGCCTGCCATCCAGGGTCGACCCGCTGAAAAGCTCCGTAGGTCTGACACCCAAAGTTTCATCGGGAGTAGGCGAAATCCGAGGCCGATGAACCCTCACCGAATCCGACCTTGTGAAGAGCATCAAGGGACCACTCAAGAATAAGCCACGCAAACGTTTCTAAGTCCGAACGAACAAAGGGTGACAGGGAACAACTGCGAGAGCCAGGCTACCTGCCTCCAAACGCGAGCCGGCCTGGATTCTTGGTTCGTCCCGCAGGAACGTTCCGGAGGTCGGTCTTCCATAGGTTTGACTGGGAGCTCGTCACAAGGTAATCCGGCGAATCCTCACTGAATCCGACTGGCTGAGAGCATCGATAGACCCTGGGAAGAAAAGCTCCTTAAAAGTTTCTCAGTCAAAACTTTGACCGAAGCCAACCACGAGAGTTAGCCGCATAGGGCTCCATGGCGGTCAGCCTGAAACTTTGATTCTGACCCGGTCTATGGCGACAAGATGTCCCGATTAGGTGCTATAGGTGTCTATGTGATATATAATGCAAAATCTTTCAAAATTCATAGCTCCGGTTCACTACATTGGATTTTTGTCATTTTAAACATAAAAATATTTCCTATTTTCATAAATTAGTGTTGGATTTTTATTGTGCATTGTGCCTTGATTATTTACTGAATTGGTATTTTTAAATGCTTTACATGCCTATCTTTAACGTTATTCCTGCCTGCTCACAGCCAAGCTACCAAGGGTGAGCATGGTAATAATTTTCTAAGACCTATTCTGAGCCCTATACAGTGTTAGTGGCCTTATTGCCAGCTGCAGATATACATTTGCCCTTACTAATAATCCACTTTACAACAGTAAGTAATTCAGCATTGGGGTGAATGTGGCACCAATTGGTTTGAATCTGTAAGTGAAGATGAAGTGATGCATTGTATCTGTACTACCTTTACTATCTGCCTTCTACCTCTGCAATATCCCTGTGAAAGCATTTCTTGCCAATTTATGTCTCTATCCTCATCAGAGTCCTGACTAATCCTGTATGCTTGCTAAGTGAACCTATTCTAAAGCCTTTCATAGCTATCTACTTGAATCTCATGAAAACTTATCTTTTATTCTCCTTGAGTGCACTCACCATGCTAAATTCAACTCCTTCCAAGTTGGGGATGTTTGAGTATACCTCCAAGGCCTAATTTCTCAAACTGAGTGAGCATATCTACCTTTGAAACTAAGGCACACATGCTGAGGAATACAACCTAAGGAGCATATCATCAAGGCGGCGCTATGAAATTATTGCCGCTTTTGCGTCCTTTTTCAGACATAAAGCGGCGCTAATTTCATCGCCTTATCAGCATGTTTTGCTGACTTAGCGCCCGTTACAACAACGCCCAGCTTTGCATCTCTAATGAGATGCAAAGTGGGCGTTCCTTCCCAAAATAACTGGAGAAATGTCGCTAACGACATTTCTCCAATTATCAATGGACACGCTAACAAGCATAGCGATAAGAAAAGTAGCGCTAACCGCGGTTATCGCTACTTTCCTTATGCCTGCTTTTAGTTTGACTTAGCCATGATATCCAATGGATGGTGAATATCATGGCTGAGTCTGCCCTGCCCTATCAGCAAGCTATCGCCAAACGTTGTGCGATTATTGCTGGATTTCCAGCGATAATCGCACATTTGGCAACTTACGCCTGGTATTTTATTGCTTTTGAGAGAAGCGTTGCTGACAGCACGCTATCTCAGCGATAAAATTCAGCGTTAGCCGGCAATAATTATCTTCGCACTAAGCGTGCTGAGCGATAATTATCGCCGGCCCTTGCTGATATGCCCCCAAGTTCCCTAAAGTAATAAGCCAAACAAATGTCTTGTGCTACTCATTCACCAACACTTCTACTTTTGCTTTGAAAGTGTGAAAACTTGATTAGTTACTTGTATCATAATCAATAGTATTGAGAAAGAGTACAGAACACAATATCATGTATAATGATTGATTTAAATCTTTAGCATAAGGTCAATATATATTTCATTATATATTCAAATTAGTGCAGACGACGCAGTGCTCAGACTGTGTATAAGTATATTTACAACACAATTGAACAAGAAACTGAACAGATCCCAAGGTTGCATATCAAACAAACATAAGCAGAGATCCTGTATGTTAATATATGGTATCTCCTGGTAAATCATGACGTGTACTGAAAGCAACTTAGAAAGGGGATGTTAACATTCCGACTTATAGTTAGCCTTTGGGTCTCATCAGAACAGAAGTCTGACTAGAGTACCCTAGAAACGGTGGAATCTTGGGACCTTCAATAAGGCATCCTGTAAGCAATACGTGCAAGAACACTTCAAGATACAGTCTACAATGTATAACGGATACCGGCCCGCTTTGTTAGTTGGACAGTTAAGGTGGGGTAAACAAATTATTTTGGAGAAGTACACCATTTTATTGTGTGGAGAATGTGGTCACACCTACAAATACAAGAGTTGTTAGATTTGGGGGTCTCTAGTTGGCAGTGGTAGGTCCCTTTGTCCAAGTAGGGGCCCTTGCGTCTAGTCAGGGTAATGGGGTACACCCCTAAAATAACCCCTGCTCACCCCCTTGGTAGCTGGGCACGAGCAGACAGGCTTATCTCTGAGGCAGTGTGTAAAGCATTTGTGAACACATACAGTAATCAAGTGACAACACTACAGATGAACACCACACAAGTTTCATATAAAAAATAAGTATTCTTTACATAGACTTATCACAAGACCACAAACGACAAAAATCCACAATACTGTACTTAGAATGGAAGAACTAGCTTAGTTCTCTTAAGATGGTAAATGCGACACTCAGAGTTCAATGTACCTTAAGATGCGTAACGCAAGACAACAAAAGTGTTGCAAGGACGGTGATGCGTTGAAGATCTGGTGCAAAGAAACAAAGATGGCCCTTTCTTCTTGATGCGACACGCTTCCCGGTAATGCGGCAGTGTCTGCTGCGACGTCGATCCTCTTCTCCGGCGATGCGAGATGTTTCCACACGGTGCGAGCTTTGACAGGCCCTGCGACACACTTCCCAGTGATGTGGCGGCGTCTGCTGCAATGTTGATCCTCTCTCCTGGCAATGCAAGTTGCTTCCACAACGATGCGAGCCACGACAGGCCATGCAACACTCTTCCCGGTGAAGCGGCGGGGTCTGCTGCGACGTTGATCCTCTTCTCCGGCGATGAGCCGCGACAGGCCCTGCGACATCCTTCCCAGTGATGCGGCGGCATCTGCTGCGACGTCGATCCTCTCCTCTGGCGATGCAAGGCGCTTCGGTGGCCCTGCGATGACTCAACGATTCTTCTGCGACAAGCTTCCCAGTGATGCGGCGGCATCTGCTGCAACGTCGATTCTCTTCTCCGGCTATGCGAGGCGCTTCGTGTTGTGAAGCGGCAGTGCAGCGACATGCGTCTTGCTCGTGAGTCATGCTTCCAGCTCCTTGCAACATGCAGTCCCTCAGAAAGCCTCACAAAACAGCAGGCACTTCCAAAGGACTCTTGGGGCGCTGTTGGGTGAAGTCTGTTGTCCCTGAGACTTCAGCAGGAGCAAGCTCTTTTCTCAAGCCCTTGGAGATCCTTCACAAGTTGAATAAAGTACACAAAGTTCCTTTTCTACTCTCTTTGGCAGTCAGGCAACCACTGCAGGCCAATCCCTCAAGCATAGGGATAGTCTCTCCTCAGACTCTCTGGTTCCACTCCTCAGCAAAGGTTTCTTCTTGTTTCCCAAAGTGATCTAAAGTTCTTGGGTTTGGGTCCCAGTATTTAAACCCAGTTTCTCTTTGTTCTCTGAAGGCAGAGAGGCCTTTGCCTAGTCCAAACCAGTTCTGGTCAGTCCTGGAGCACTTTGTTGACAAGACTCTTTCTTTCCTTTCAGAGTGCAGGGCAGAGACATCAGACGCACCACAGGAGGAGGAGCCACCATTGTGGAGGGAAGTAGGGGTGGGCTGAATTTGTGAAATCCACTTTCGCAAATTATCGCGAAAATGTTAAAAATTATCGCAAACACGCGGAAATATCGCGAAGATGCGGAAGTTTTTTTCCCGCATGTTCGCGAGATTTTCTGCATGATTGCGGCTCGCCAACTTACCCATGTGGTTGCTCGCGGGCGTGGCCATCTTGTTTTCAGTTGTCTCGCGGTGCATGATCGCGAGAAGAAAGACGTGATCGCGCGACGCATGACGTCACTGCGGGCGCGAACTGTCGCGAGACAGCGCAAATGGCTAAAAACAATACATCTCATGGAGAACGCGACCGGATCAAGAAAACTTATCGGCGAACGCAGGGATTCAGGTAAGGCGATCGCGCGAGAATGTATTATTTTACAGTGCAAGGAAGAAACAAATTATCGCCAAGCTGCGGAATGCGGAAATTTTGAAATTTTCGCGGTCTCCGCGGAACGCGAAAATGTCAAATTATCGCAATTTCCGTGAACGAAACGAAATTTTCGCCCAGGCCTAGAGGGAAGGCACAGCCCTATTCAGGACCCAGGTGCAACTCCGCCCACCCATCTAGATGCTGATCTCTCTATTCAGCCCTGTACTGACTCACCCCGTCTCCTGGAATCCCCCAGCCCCTGTCACTCAAAATCCAGATAAGGAATACACAGCCTAGCAGAGACAGGATAGACAAGAAAATACCTACTTTCTAAAAGTGGTATTTTCAAACACAGAATGTTAAAATCAACCTTAGTAAAAGATGTATTTTATCATTCTGAGTCCAGGCATACTAAACTCGAATGTCCACCATGTTCCCTGAGTCAGTTAAGATTATAAGATGTAATAAACAAACTGCCCATTCTGGCCTATAGGGAACATGTAACCTTCCAATAGTGAAAAACGAAAATGGCTGTAATTCATTATTAGGGCATACCACACACACCAGGGCATGTCATATCTTATACTTACAATGCAACCTGCCATTGGGCCTACCATAGGGGTGTCTGATATGAAGTAAAGGGAAGGTTTAGGGACTGGCAAGTGGGTGCACTTGCCCAGTCAGCATGACAGTACCAGACTGCACACAGGCTCTGCAATGGCAAGCCTTAGACAAAATTTTACAGGCTGCTTCTGTGGGTGGCACAACCAGTGCTGCAAGCCCACCGGCAGCATTTGGATTGCCAGCCCTGGGCACCCCTGGTGCAGTGTACTAGGGTCTGACAGGTAACCCAAACCAGCCAATCATGGAATCACTAATCCATACATCAATTTACGATATTGAGAGCATATGCACTTTAGCACTGATCAGCAGTGGTAAAGTGCCCAGAGTCATAAAACCAACAAAAACAGGTCAGACAAAATACAGGAGCAAGGCAATAAGTTCAGGGATGACCCTGCAGAAAGGGACAAGTCCAACAAGAGTATTCCCGAACAAAGCTAGCAATGTGAAATAGGCTACTCAGTTCCTTAGACAGTCCCATAGAGGTGAATGGATTACTCTGGAAAAGCACAACTTTGCATTGTGTCATGCCACCACATGATCTGCAATCATGTTGGTGTTATGGCAGTGGCTTCTGTGACAGTAAGACTTTCAATGACTGCCAACTGAAAGTCAAGGAAAGACATGAGTCTTCCTGGGATGGTCTCATGATAAACAACATACACCAAGTGCATGTTTTACGACTCACATTATATGGCTGAAGAACATGGTAATTTTTATCCACTCTGCCCATGTACTTGTTGTAATGAAGTATGCATGTGATTGTGAACTTCAGCCATCTGACTCCAAACTGTTATGTGGAAGTGCTCTCTTCATCAATTGTAGTGAACACGTACATATCATGTCTATCAGAGATCTTGACTATGAGCAGTTATTTAGAATGCAACACAGTGCTCTGGGATTTCTGGTTCTCCTTACAAACAAGCTCCTGCAGGAATCCTGTGCAGTGACAACGAACTGTACCGCATTCCACAGTGCCAGCTTTGTACAGCTCACTGAACAACTCTACTCCCACATCGAATATTTCCACATAAAGGATATAACCTTTGTGAAGGACTGGCTGGACAATCTCCCATACAGTGTTTCGTGTGACTCCTAGCGTAGAAGGACAACATACAGGTTTTTTTCAGTAAAACAATATCACGTGACGGAATCTATGTCAACTCATCAACCTATAAATAGATTTTTGAACTCATTCATTGTTTTATGTCATTCACATCTTCTCAGATACATGTAGGCCTCAATATGTAACACTCATGTTGTCTGAGTGTATGATCAACATGGGGCCAGAACACCAAAAATTAAAACAGTCAACACAGCAAGCCAATGTGATACTGCATGAAAGCGACAAGGCAGGATAGCCACATATCTACATATTAATGGACCAGTCCTGTCCTCCTGCACTTACGCAGTGCAGTGCACTGCAGTGCAGCACAACAAGCAGTCTTGCTGTGTTCTGCAGCATCAAAGTGTGCACCACGTGGTATTCAGTGTATGATAGATCATAAATCTCATAAACAGTTGGTCCATGAGGCAAACCCCTAATTCTAGTGTGTCCCACATATCGGCCAGCATGCATACTTTGTGGGAGCATAAATCACAGCAGATGCTATCTCAGATCATGGCTGACAGTTGCCATGCATGGAAGGATGCCTGCTCTCAGGTGTAGATGTCAAAATGTCAGTTGTTAAGAATGAATTCATGCATGTCTGGGGATCCACAAACCATCACACATGCCACACTTTTCCTGGGCAGATTGATGTGAAAACCACAACTGCACACAGTTCTCGAGATACACATCCCCCATGCTTTGCACAGCAATGCAAGGAGGATCAAACACATGTAACAATACATAACAAACTGATGACTTAGCAATGCATGGCATAAGTCAGAAAAGTAAGACAAGGGAGATGTTTGCCAACCATCACATCACATCAGGAAGACAGAGATGGATGGTGTGTGAAGAGTCCATGTCAAAAATAATACACAAATGCATGGGTACATACACCGTTTCATTGAAGATGGTGCCATGGAGGTGTTGGGTTGGAATGTTCCCCTGCATGGTAAGAGCAATCTACTCCTGCCCTGAGTGCCCAACCGCATAATTGTGTGGCTCACTAATTCTTATATAATCCCAAAGGGGAACAAGGAATATGCATGTGTGCCATGACGTAGGCCTGTGTCATGGATTGCAGTCTGCTCGGACCAGAAGAGCCAAACAAAAACTTGCACTCATAATAAATGTATGCTTCTGTCTTTGCCAGGAGTGCGACAGAGCTAAAGTGGGGGTGGCAGCATGCTGTGTAGTGAAAAGTAGTAGTGAGCATGGCCATTTGAGCCTGGCTCACTGCAGTGAGGCCGACTGGCTTACTCACCTCTTCAAAAGGTCTTTTGCTGTGCATTATATTCAGCCCTACCCAACATCAGGTTGATCATGAAATGTTTGCATGATAAAACCACGTGCAGAATGCATGTGCTTGTGCAAGACATACACAATACATGGGTTTAACTGTTGAGCAGTGTGCCAATGGTTAATGTGTATGTGTTGGTAGTGTGTGTTGAACATGAAATACTCTAGTACAGTTCAAAGGGAGTGTAGAAGCAAACAGTGTGCAATGACTGAGTGAGTGTGCTGGATGTCAGTATGCTGGTGGCAGCCTGATGCATGTAAATCACAGTATTGGTCACCAAATGTCTTGTGACTGTATATTGAGGAGCATAATTTGAGCTTGGTTACACAATATACTGTATCTAATGGAATACACAGCGATCCTGCCTTTTCCCCTGCACCTTTATCATTTTGGCTGCTTAGCAACAATGCAGACAGGAATGTATTTGTGCACGAAGAGGCATCTTACTTCAAAAAACAAATCCTGAGAGGCATATTCCTCCATCTATGTATGTTGCAGAATGCAGCCCACATAGAAAAAGGAAGTAACACAAATAAATAAATGTGTTACTCCTTGATCCACCTCTCCTGGGAAGGTGTATCTTTCTGGTGCATTCCTAGATTTACCCGGTCTGGTAAGTCTGGAAATTCATCTAAAGTCATGGGAGTTGCATGGGTACACCCATGCAACGGCCATGGAACCTTTTTCTGGTGTACAGTTGGGCAAGAAGAAATTGGTAATGCATAGCTTCACTTGAGATGAATGGCCCTCCTCAGGGTTACGTAAGGTGGCCTTGCACGGCTTCACAGATATCATATTAAAGTTGCATTGTGCATGTACCATGTTGCATGGTGCTTGTGGGGAGATACATATACCCCTAAGTGCAGAAGTGGCTGCGCTACTACATTACATGGAGGACGTTGGCTAGCTTTGTGCCTGGTTATCTTGGCTGGGGGTGTTGTAGCAATCCATTTTTCTCTGTCATTTTGGTGTTCAAAAGGGTATTTGGAAAATATATTGGATAAAAAATATTTTGTTTTCAGAAATATTGTGTCAAGAATATCAGGATTTCAAATATATCGTGGACAGGAATATCGTTGTCAAAAATATCGTTTTAAGTGTTGTTTTAAAACTCAGTGTTACAAAAAAGATGTAGTAAATATCGTTGGTTATAATATTATTTTGTAGCGTCAAATAGTATGGAATGTATTCCTTTTTAAAATGTTATGTGTTTATATGCTTTATGTTTGGATTTTAGATTTTTTTTATTTATTAAATATTTTAATTTGTAATTTTTGTTTAATGTTTTTTTAACTACTGATTTCCTTTTTAGTAGTGAGATGTTTAATTAGTAGGGGGTAAGGTTTGGAAGATTTAAAAAAAATGTATATTATAATTTAAAATTTTAAGTTAATAATTTTATTATATGCAAATTGTTTTATGTATTTCATTATATTATATATTTTCTTAAACATTTAAAACTATTCAAAATCTTTTACATTTTATTATTTATGAAATTTTTCTAATTTATAATTTTTAATAATTTTTATATAGATTTTTTTTTGAAGCGTGATGTTGTGTTAATAGGGGATAGGAGTGGGGAGTTTTTCCAAAAATGTGCATTATAATTTTAATTTGGAGTTATTTCACATTTCTAGATGACAATTGTTTATTAATTTTAAAATGTATTTTATTATTTTATATCTTTTTGAAGGAAAAGAATGTGAAATAAAATATGTTTTTTAAATAAAATATTAAATATTTAAAATTATAAAACAAATCTTAGAAATTCTAATAAAATCTTATATTTGTATTTATTTATGTTTCAATTAAAAATAATACTTTTTTGTTTGAAATTTTTTTACATGTTTTAAAAAAGTACAAATAATTGGAATGGAATTTTGTTTTTAATTCTATAATGTTAAGTATTTTAAATAAATTGATAAAATGATTTAGTGAATTTGTTTACTTGCAAAAACATTTATAAATTGTAGTAAATGTTAATTAAAATTTTTGAAAATTTCTTAGTAAATGAAAAATATTTTTTATCTTTTAATTTACTTTTTTATTTAAATAATATTAGTTTAAACTAGTGTTATAACATTTTTAGAAAACATTTATCAATATTTTAATCATGATAATGTATAGTATTAATTAGGTATTTTTTACTTTTTAAATATAGTATTGTGTATAAAATGGTTTATTTTGAATTGGAGTTAGTTAAGTTGTATTTTTAAGTTTTTATACCTTCCCCAAGTTTGTTTAGATTGGAGTTCAAACAGTAAATGTCACCCCTTTACTGTCCAACACCTTCCCCAAATTGCTTTATATTGGAGTGGTAATGGTAAATGTCACCCTATAAGGTGCTTCTTACGATGGTTGTCAGAAACCCTGTCCGCCTTCATTGATTTCAATTCTGACCAGCTGATTATGAATCAGCCAGTCTGAATTGAAACTGGCCACTCATTCTGGCTGGCTTCCGATGGGTTCAAGTCAGAGGCCGGCCCGTAATTCCAAAGGGCAGTCTCTCCGCCCTTGGAATTACGATGCACGGTTTCTAGCAGGGTTTCCATGCCATCCTTTCTTCATGGAAACCCTGTCGAAAAGCGTGTTTGGGGACCCCTAGTTGTGACCCCTTGTGTGTGCAGCCTCCGGTTATGGGCCGAGGGGGCACCTATGGTACCTCTTTGTTAATCCCTGCTCCCCGTGGCAGGCTCCTTGAGGTACCTGCCACAGGGTGCAGGGATTAACCACCACCTCCCATTTCCCTATGGGAGCATGTACTACGGCAAGTTTATGGCGGTACCACATGCTCCCACAGGGAAATGTCAAAATGTGACCGACCAGTGTTAGGTCGCATCCAAATCAGGTGGTTGGGGCCCCCGACCGGAGGTCAGTCTGTCCCGTTTATGAGGGGACAGACTGGCCTCCTTCCAACATTGTAATTGGCCCCTAAGTGTTCAACTCCTTCCTCAAGTTGGTTTAGGTCTGAGTTGGAATAGCAATTATCACCCCTTTACTGTTCAATACCTTCCACAAATTGATTAGATTGTTGTGGAACTAATACATGTCACCCATTTAGTGCCCAACACCTTCCCTGAGTTGGTTTAGATTGGAGTGGGAATAGTATGTCAGCCCTTTAGTGTCCAACACCCGACTGCTGGGTCCGCATCCTCTATGACCGCTATGCCGGCGATCTATCACCTGACGTACAAGTTATGCTGTCTGAAACACTGACCACAGCCACAGCTGTCTTACTGCAAGACTGCGGCGGTCTGCAATGTCGTTGTTTTAACTGACACCCTCAGGTCCGCGGTTTACCCACGAGCGTATTACAACTATACAGTCATACTTGCGGTCTCTCAGTGGCGATTAACAAACAGTGGTTACCCAAAGGCGGTTGACTACACGCAAAAAAAACACCAGAACAGTGACCATAGGATGGATTTAAAAAACACACACCTGATGTGCTTTGGCAATGGGACGTGCCTGCAAATCATAATATAAAACACACCCATCCCAGCACCATTTGCTTCACAACTGAAGCACAGCAAGACAGACAGCCCTTTTCTCAGCTACCCATTTTCATCTTCCCATTTAGCAGTCTCCACCAACTGAAGTGTTGGCTGGCAGAAAGAAAACACACTTCACTGAGCAAGAGTTGACAGCCATAGTGGATGAATTCATTCGAGTACAACCCCAACATTTTTGTTCCCAAGTCCAGCATACCCCTCTCAGTATGAAAACGGAAATGTGAGACAGGATAGTGAAAATAATGAATGCTGCTGGTACCACCCTGCACATACAGGTCGACATTAGGAGGAGATGGACTGGCCTCAGCTTGAGGGTGCATTTTATGTACAATAACACTCACCTGGAGGCTCAGAGGACTGCTGGAGGCCCTACCAGTGCACCATTGCAATTCTATCTCTGAGAGGAGGAAGTGTCAGCCATCCTGTATTCTGAGGGCTTGACAGGAATAGCTGGGGGAGTGGACTCTGGTAAGTTACACTTCAATAACTGCCACAATAGTATAATGTTCTGTTTGCTCTCAACTCTACTTTTGCTATTGTGTTCTCTATTTACTTTTCAAACATACAATACTGAAAGTATCTGAAATGTTGGCTTGTATGTGGAAATCTGTATTGCTGCATATAAGAGCACATGTATCCAACTGCATGACATGCCACATGTTGCAATGCTGTCTGTTAGTGGGTTTCTACAAAAGATATCAATCCAGAACCTATGGCATGTGTGAATATTTAAAAGTATGGTCCACCCCAAATGCATGTTGCCAACAGGTTTGATACAATAACCATTTGTCAAGTATTGCTAAAGTGACATGGAAGTGACTACAACTACCATTTGGCTCTCTCACTGCAACTCTAACCAAGATGCTAGACTCCTTTTGCCCCATCTTACTTGTCTGCCATGTCACCTCTGATCTTCACTCATCATGGACCGTGCAATATACAAGCAATGCTCCACTCAGATATAGGTCTGAATACTTTGCATCATGGTGCCCTGGTCTCTTCAACTTGAAACTATTGATGGCATGACTAACACCATAACAACGGTGTACCCCTAATAGTCTAGTCAAATTAGTTTTAAAAAATGGGCTAACCTAGAACTAATTGCAATACAATTTCTGTGAGTGGATTGTTATTGAACTTTTTCCGTAGAAAACGATGGTGAAAAGTCTACCACTCTATCATGACGCGTTAATCCAACATGGCGGATTTTTCAAAATGGCTGCCCATTATTTGAGATATAGGGTATAACTGTTTATATGCCCATGTGTGGTATCATTTTATATGTTTTTAGGGACGGGAAAGTTAAAAATAACATCAAAAATTGTTTCTGATGACCATAATATCAAATAATCACGGAATATGTCAGATTGACAAAGTTTGTATAATTTTTTTGTTGACTTATATGACAAATTGTGAAGAAACGTAAATATTACAATTAATTTTTGAAATAAAAAGTTTGCTATTGTTTGTGTTTTTTGTTTTTGTAAAAAGTTTGTTATTGTTTGTTTGTTTTTTAATCAAAAATGTTTCATTTATGTGTTACAGGTTCTTGCGAGTTGCTGTGAGATACAGTGAAAATGGACGTAGAAAAGTGTTTCATTTGTGATGTGGTGTTTCAAGAAGATGACAATGTATCTGTACTCACTGAAAGAAGAGTGACTGGAATTTAAAAAACATGCAAGGAGAGACAAATATCTAAGTTTCACGTTTGTGTTGGGCAGAAAGTTCACAAGAAATGTAGAGCGCGTTTTGTTAACTTGAAAACTCAGTTCCAGGAGAAAGAATCAGATACCACAACTTCTCGTGTTCTACGGTCGTGTGAAACCCCATTTTATTTTTGGAAAAATTAGTTTTTTCTGTGGTACTGAGTTAAGTTTATACTTCAGGGAGAGGAAAAAAATGCATGGTTTAATGCACGAACAGTTGAATTCAAATCATCAGTTTTACAAAAATGCAACAAACGCAATTATGAATGGGCAGACAAAGTTAAGAGACGTATCAAAAATGTGTCTGATTTATATGCTGTAGATGCATGCTACCACAAACAGTGTTACGTCAATTTTTATACTGGAAAATCAATTCCCGGGCAGTTCACTGATAACCCTCCAATATCTTCAGGTCGACCAGAGGACTCAGTTCGCCAGGAAACTTTTCTTCAAGTAGTTAAATACATGGAGGCAAATGATGAAAAACAAACTACTGTTAAAGAACTTGTTAAAAAAATGCGAGAATTACTGCCAGAAGATAGCGAACCATACAGTTCGAAGTATATGAAACGAAAACTCAAAGAGCATTTTGAAGATGAAATCTTCATAGGAACAGTTGCGGGGACCGTTGATGTCGTTACATTTAAAAGTACAGCTGCTCATGTATTGCAAGAGTACCACAGTCATAGCCGTGAAGATGTTGAAGAGGATCGAAACAATCTCCTTATGGCAGCTGCTGAAATAAAAGAAATGATATTAAAGACATCCCCGTAGAACCAGAAACATATCCACCCATTGAAAACTAGGCCTGGGTTAAAATTTCATTCCGTTCGTGGAAATTGCGATAATTTGACATTTTCGCGTTCTGCGGAGAGCGCGAAAAAGTCAAAATTTCCGCATTCCGCAGCTTGGCGATAATTTGTTTCTTGCTCGCGCTGTAAAATAATACATTCTCGCGCGATCGCCTTACCTGAATCCCTGTGTTCGCCGACAAGTTTTCTTGATCCGGTCGCGTTCTCCATGAGATGTTGTATTGTTTTTAGCCATTTGCGCTGTCTCGCGACAGTTCGCGCCCGCAGTGACGTCATGCGCCACGCGATCACGTCTTTCTTCTCGCGATCATGCACCGCGAGACAACTGCAAAACAAGATGGCCGCGCCCGCGAGCAACCACATGGGTAAGTTGGCGAGCCGCAACCATGCAGAAAATATCGCGAACATGCGGGAAAAAAACTTCCGCATCTTCGCGATGTTTCCACGTGTTTGCGATAATTTTTAACATTTTCGCGATAATTCGCGAAAGTGGATTTCGCAAATTCTGCCCACCCCTATTGAAAACATGAGTAGTGTTGACTATAATGTGAGCTATATTCCTGATTCGTTAAGGCTCTTATTATCAGTTTTTGTTACTGATAAAACCAACAGAGAGAGAAAAGTAACTTCTATAGGACAGGCAATTATGCAAGCTGTGCGCCCACGAGTCTTAGTTGCACCGTTGCAGTTAGGGCTGGTAGTTCAATTACATGACAACACAAGCTCGAGATTTGTAGTTGAAGCAGGAAATCATATGGGATTCTGCAGCTCCTATTTAGAAGTTCTTCTTTTTGAACGTTCAGCTGCAGCAGAAAGAGGAAATACTATACCTGTCCTTGTGGAACCTTCTGAAAGTCCTTCGAAATTCGTTCAATATGCAGCTGAAAATATTGATCACAATATTATTACAATAGATGGCAATGGTACTTTTCATGGGATGGGCATTATCGCCACTGTGACTCCAACTGGAAAACTTTCAACGGTCATTAACAAACGTCAAGTTTCATTTGAAGAACTGAGGGGGTTGGGGCAAATCCCAATAAAAACATATAATTCACAGGCCAGTGGGATGCGTTTCTTAAAGTATAATACCATTAAGGAAATCGCATACAGTGAACCATCTGCAAACCTGGATATTTTATTGAACATCTCACATCTACTCAGCAACAGTGTTCCAGGATGGCAAGGAGTATGCCAACTACTACATAAAGGTAACCATCCCGGTGTATCATCTGTCATCTTTCTGCCAATGATTAACATGGATCCAACAAATGAGACGTGTATTCTCTCAACACTGTTTTTTGTTTCTGACCATGCCAAGAGATACAGCCAGACCCCTATTATAACATTCAACCAGCCTCTTTTCCACAAAGCACTTAGCATCATAGCCAATGAATCACAGGATAGTCCTTTGAAGAAGGTCATTCTGAGACTAGGAGGCCTGTACATAATCATGAGGTTTCTTGGATGCATCGGTTTTTTGATGAGTGGAGCAGGCTTGGTTGATATACTTGAGATCATATATGCAGGAAATGCTGTACAGCACATGCTTTCTGGTAAAGCTATTGCAAGAGCGATTCTTGGTCATCTTATTGTTTCATCAGTTTTCAACACGATTTTAGCAACGCAAGCCCTAGATGATAACGACATTTACAGGCAGCTAGATCATTGTTTAATAATCTTCGTAATGGGGAGCTTTCTGTTGAGGATGTTACACATAATGCTGTTGTCAACATTGCAACCAAACTGCTGAAGGCCAAAGATGAACTTACATTTTACATGACTCCTCGACTTTGGTTTCAATATTTGGAAATGGTCAACATCCTGAAACAATTCTTAAAAGCTGAAAGAACAGGAAATTGGCATCTACATCTTGCAAAGGTAAAGGAGATGCTACCTTTTTTTGCAGCATGTGGCCCTAATTTAGGTTCCGCAACAAATTGACTAGTCTATAATATATGTGGGCCATTTAGATAACTTAGCTGATTAGCAGTGGCAGGTGACTCCTTAGATCTGCACTTCTCACATGATGAACAAAGCTTAATAGATAACAAAGCTGGGTTTTTGCCTTTATTAGACACAACTAGGCCTTGGAATAGACTAATGCACAAGTTATGACTGCACTGTGTTTGTGGCAGAGTTTTGGGGATGTCATGTGTATCCCTAAAACCAAAACACCACAAATCTGCACATCTAAAGAGCTGAAGGAATCTACTTCATCAATTGAATGTCTACAAATGTCTAGTAACGAACTTCAACTCCACGCAAATAGATGACAATACTAATCCCTATCTATTTTGTTCCGTTCAAGGTCCCCATTTACTTTGATGCACACAACGTGGATGTAGATACCTCACATCCACCATTACCATTTTTTATCTATTTTTCAACAGGTTGATCTGCCACTGCACCTACACAGGCATTGGAAACCTTATAGAGTTCCTCTCCACCCCAGGATGAAGCCCTCAGTGATAACAATGCTCCTGAAGAGATGGAAGTGGGTGACGGCCCTGGCCCATTATATCAGCCTAGATAGACAGCCACAGTGGGGCTCACTGTGCCCACAACAACACCTTCCACCACAGCTGCAATAACACAGCTAACCACTGCACCATCAACCTGTGCAGCTAGCACAGTGAGCCCCATACTGCGCTCCCAAGTCCTGGATTCTGAGGCGGCTATCACCACCCCTGTCATGGAGTAACCAGGACCCAATGGGAGGGTGCAGTCTGTGCAAAGGGCAAATGGCTGTTAGGGTAGGCATAGTGTCAGGGTAACTGTGGGTCAGCAGAGTGAGCCTACTGGGGACACCGACACCCAGGCTGACATCAACCAAATCCTGGTAGTCTACCAGGACTCCAAAAGGTGTCATGGGCCAGGTATTGACTGAAATATGGGAAATCAAAGAGCTGCAGAAGGACACATCCCAGGAGGTTGCTGGCATCCACACTGAGGTGGCCCTCATAAACACAAACTTGGCCTCCCTAGATTGGGGTGCTATGGGACATCAACACCACACTCTGCAGGGCTTTTCTACCAGCATGTACCCCTTTCTGTGGTCAAAGAACATCCAGGCCGTCAACATCTGCCGCTGCCACAGAAAGGGAGATCCTGTCAGAAAAGCCCACACCTGCATGAGCCCCTGTCTCAGAAGCTTTGGATCCCCCCTCTGGCAAAAAGAGGGGCCGTCCACCCAAAATTCCAGGAGCTCAGAATAGCAAGACACCCACCACCGCCTGGAATAAATCTTTCCCCTAATGTCCTCCTGTGTGTGCTAGTCATTCACTTTGTTGACTATTCCTGCTCACTTTTCCATATCTGAAGTTAAGAGTATGTTGTACTCTGGACTCCTGTCAATTTGGACTCTATTGTAATGGTTTTATCTACCATGACTGAAGAATTCACTTTTTGTTTGCACTGTGTAATTTTAAGTTATTTTCTTATCCTTGTTCATTTCATTAACAACAGACATCACCAAATCATTGTCTCCGGTTGTAATTCTCTCATATAACAATGTGAATGTGCTACCATGTTAACTTTGCAATGCCAAAATTAGGGACTTCTGGAAGCATGGACATGTTCGTTGCATGTAAACAATACAACTCAGGATCACTACCACGTCACAACAACACATACATGTGTCCGGTCTGAGAACATCTTTATTCCGTTGTTCAAATCATAGGCTGACATGATGTCAGAAACACAGCAAATAAGACATGACTCAGTTATTCTGTGTCAGCGATCGCATATTCATTTGCAGACTTTCACAGCATGGAAGTAGGGGATATATCTGTCAAAATCCTACACAATAGGCAACAATAAACTAGGTCTACATCATCAGCCATATTGCCTACCTTGCAAAAGGAATCCTACATAAAGAAAAACACACTTTCTGACCTCAGGGTAATTTCAATCCCTAAGGGCCATTTTAACCCAGTGTTGCTTGCATCTGGTGGAATGTCACAAACAACTGTCTGTGATATGCTACAAGCACTCAGGCCTACAATGAGGAGGCACATCAACAGCTACATACAGTTCATACACAATGAGGAATTAGCCAATGTGAAGGCAGAGTTGCATGAATTTGGCACAACACAGCATTGTGTTGGATCACATGATGGCACACATTAGGACCGACACAGCACAAAGAACAAGTCTAATGGAAGCCAGGTAACTTGCATCCTATTGCAGTGCAAACTATCTTGGTACCAGCTTTGTACACCCAAACTCTGTTACAGACATTCCCAGGAACACTCCATGTCCACTTCGTACATCTGCATCATACACATGCTCATGTTACAACTCTGTAATGTCCAAATGAAGATGAAATGGTGAAGGTGCCTAACACAGACCAAATCAGAGAGATTAGCTAAGAACACATACATATGACACACATCACATTGTCAACTTCAAGAAAACACAGTGCAAGACAACATTTACTTCTGGACAAAGCTACACTTACAAAATAAACACCTTTCTCCAGATATCTATAGACCCATAAATTCCTAGTATGTAGCATTAACATCCTCCTCAGTCACAAGATCACTAAAAGATAGTCAAAGTCATAACATCTCACACCATAAATACACTCAGAAGAACTAGTTTCGGATGAGATCTTGACGCAAGTCAGCACCTTTCTCTTCACCACTGTCATCATCTTCATTTGGCATTTCAGGGTCCCCACAAAGCGGGTCTTCATGGCTGTCATCCTCTGCAATGGAAGGGATGTTCCGTCGAAGGGCAGTGTTGTGGAGTATGCAGCATGCCATAGTGATCTTACATACCTTCCCCGGTGAGTAGAAGAGAGCTCCCCCAGTCATGTCCAGACATTTGAATCTGGCTTTCAAGAGCCCCAAATTGCCCTCCACTCTCCACCGTGTTCTTTCATGGGCCACATTGAAGCAGACTTCCCCAGATGTAGTAGGATTCCTCAGTGTTGCCAACAACCATGGCCGGTAGGGATACGCTGAGTCTCCTAGAGGGAACATAGACAGAAGTGCAACAATGAGTCACTCACTTTCAGATTTGACTTCTTTACATTTCCCACACAAAGTTAGTACAGATGACACTTACCTACAAGCCAGGCCCTCCCGGGTAGTAGTTGTGACATCAGCTGGGGTATGGTGCTGTTCTGCAGTACAAAGGAATCATGTAAAGAGCCTGGGATCTAGGCACAGACTTTTGAAATGTACAAATTCGATAAGCAGACAACTTGAACGTTGATAGAATAGAAGTGCTTCCTGTTCAGGTACCATGCCTCCTGGCTTGTGGTGGTACTAATCCAATATGGGTGCCATCAATGGGTCCACTGATTTGTGGGATAGGACCTAATCCACAGAAATGCGCCTTCACAGTGGCTAAATCCTCACATCTGGAGAACCGGATGTAGCTGGCCAGGTGTCTCAAAAGTGCTGCTAGCACCTCTTTGAGTACCCTACTGAGCATAGCTTGTGGCATTACACCTGAAATAGCAACAGCAAAATGCAAAACAGACATGAGTTTAACAAGTGGTGGTAGTGATGTAGGATTATTGACATGAGGTAGTCTAGGCTTCTTCTGATGACATAAATACAGGATTGTTCGGCAATTCAAACAGAACTTCTGGATGACATGTTACTCTTCCATGGTGTGAAGGTCTCGAAATGGGAGGTACACTGAAGCCTGGCATCTCCTCCTTCTCCCAGGGTACCTATGTGAGGAGTAACACAAAAATGTATTTTCGTCACAGTGTGTAGAGTAACAAATGTGAAGAGTAAGGCAAAAGTCATGTGTCTGAACATCAATTCTTCATGAAACATTACACATTTTACATCATCATTGTCAAATCTTGAACATCCACCAGTCATCCCCAAGGTGGCCTTCACAGGTCTGTAACAGACCAGTGCACACAATAAATTCTGAAATTGTAAATTGCCATTATAGTGAGGGTAGCATGTCATGTGAAATACTACCAACTGTGGTATAGAGTTCACTGTGTAAAGTTTGCCTATGTGCACAGTAATGCACTACACAGATAACGTTTTGAACTGGAAATGACATGGAAACAGGGAATTTCAAATGTAAACACGTTTAGCCTCATTTGTAGTGGTGGTGAGGCACTTAACTGTCATCAATACAGTTTTCCCAACCGTTAACATGGCGAATGCCTGACCTCGGTAATAGGACATGTAAAATGTATGCTGCCGGCGAAAGGCCACCGCGCGGTTGGCGGTCACATGCACGGCGCACACACACATAGGCTGACATTGGGGATAGTGACAATTGTGGTCTAATGGCTGTGTGGGCTGATGCTGATGACTGCATACATGGCTACATGTACGTGATGGTTGGAAAAATAACTCACTTGCCTCCTGACACTGCTGCTATCAACACCTCTTCCATCTTAGCTGCTGCTTGCCACCTCTGGGAGCAATCATAGCACATACTACAGGAGAGAGGGCCATTCCCTTCACTCCAGTGGAGCTGGATGCCCTGGTTGGTGAGGTTCTTACCCTGTATGCCAAGCTCTATTGCTCACCAGAGGAACACGTACGTTTCTCAAATACATATTGAAATCCATTTCACTGCTTCCTTACTATTTCCCTAGGTTACAATGGGACTCTGAGTGTCAGAGTGTAAGTATTATGTTGATTGTTTACATTGTGTGGCCCCTACATGGGGCACACATGTAATGGATTAATGGGGCCCTGGATTTTGCGGGAGGAAGGCCACAATTGGAACGTGTGATAAAGGTGATTTCAACTTGTGTTACATGCATATCTCTATGCAGGACTCAAGTTCATAATAGCTTCAATTAGTTCTCAAAACACATCATGGTATATGTTATAAGAATTTGAGAATGATGTTAGTCAAGTGTACCATCCCACTGATCACTCGGACTACATCAGGCATTGTAAAACAGTTATGTGGGAGGTAGATATAGCTCACAGACCCCTTCAGTGTGCCACACAACTGTATTCTCACATATGACATGGGCAGAAGTTTCATTTTCTGTAATAAATTGGTGGAAATGGGAGGTACACGTGGGATAAGTAGTCTCAGCCTGCAGAGAGCAAGGCCTGGCTGTGGCAGGAGAACTGATGCACAGAGTAATGTCCCTGTAGACCTACCGATTCTTGGATGTTCCCAGAAAAAGTTATCTATACCACTAGTAGCCCTGATGGCTGATATGATAATAATATGAGGCATGGTAACTGAGGTGATCCCCTGACCTGATACTACTTTCCATTGACCCACAGTTTCAATGTGTGTCTGTCACTAATGACTGTACCCTTACTCACACAGATCTGTTGAAGCTTTTTTTAATAGTGTTGCTTACACTGTGCAGTCCTTTTGCACATCTGAGACATGAACAAGGTAGATAGTGTGTTACTTTTGAATAGATGTAGAAATGTGAATCATCTGCTTGGCCACAATGTACCCTATCACTCCACACATCTAATGGTGATTACCATCCCTGTTACAGTGCCACATATGGCACAAGTGGTGTCTTATTATGGCAGTCCAAACAATACAAACTCATAATGACTTGCTAGGCTATTCATATAAGTAGTCCACATGTCCACACAGCCCCCAGAGAGGTAGCTCTGAGTGTCACACATAACCACCTTTACCTTGTGAGCTTAGTCTTGGGATATTGTGTATACTATGGTATTTGCCTCTATGGACCACATGTATCAATGCAATGTGCCTGGTAGTAAAGGTGTCTGGAAAGTCATTCACACGTAATTTACTCTATAGAAGGTCCAAATGGTGTGCTGTGTGTCATGGTACCTCACATCACATTCCAAGTGGGGTGGCCCTGGCCTGCATGATGTTAGAGGGCTGTCTCAGTCAGAGTAGGTCATGACCAGGGTTGAGATTAGCAAATAGATGACCACAAAAGTGTGTATCCATGCTTTAGTTGGGCTCAGCATGTGACATGGACACATATATAGTGTTGACTCTTGATGAATGTTTGTGCTAGGTGTAAGAAAAATGTGCATCAACCATACAGATATTCTTAAACTTCCAGTTATAGTCTCTTTCTACATCTATTGCATCCATACAGGTTAACGTCCATTAGAAGAAGGCCATTTGGAGAGCCATTTCCTGGAAGGTTCAGACCCTGGGGGTTTTCGACTAGCATAGTGCCCACTGCTGAAAGAGGTGGAAGGGCCTGCAGTGTTTGACCTGGGAGATCACAGAGATTCATCTAGAGAAGTCCTCCCAACATGGAAGGGGCATGCGCCGGACCCTGACCCCTCCGATGGCCATCATACTGGCAATGGCATACTCGGACCTTGATGGGCAGTTGAGGGCCTAACAGCAGCTACATGGGGGTGAGTACTGACCAGAGTCATACATGTCATATTGCCAACTTTGAGTATTACTGATTTCAACAACCACATTTGTGTTGGCCCATGTACCACACATAAGATGAGTCATTGTTAGTGTAAGTGTGGTGGTAGGTGCACGTTGCTGTGCTGTGCCTATTGTCATTTTCTGACCTGGAACACAGCAGAGTCCTGTCCACATCCAATTCGCTTTTATTGAGCAGAAACCTCTCTAAGTGAAGTGAGTAAGTGACAATTGTACCACACAGGCAACTTGTCTTGCTTGTGTCAGGAGTGATGTTCCCTCACTACTGCCGCTCATGTGATGGTGGCCCTATTACATGGGACATGGCATGGAGTGCACAGTACATTCAGCTACTGTACATCAGTTCCCATTGGTAAGTACTGGTCATTCAGTGAAATGAGAATGCAAACATCACTGGTGCCATCAGCTATAGTCCCTACATGTTGGCCAGTGTGCATTAGCCAGTTGATGGTTGTGAGAAGTTGGCCTGGTATATGCTGTTCACTAGTTAAAGTGGACACCTTGCACAAGTACAATTCGACTCTTATGGTAGTAGGCTTAAGACAACCTTTTAAAGAAAGCTATCCTAGTGGTAGCTGTGGAGAGCATCCTTCAGGCTAAGTCTTTAGAGAAATGTAAAGAAGCTTGTTTTACCTTATAATCTCTTGAATTACTAAATGAAAGGACACCACACAGGTATATATATATATAAAATATATATGTATTTATTACTAGACACACTCTGCTCATCTCTTTATGAGATTAGAAGTCAAGGACATATGCACAAATCAACATTACACAACAAGTTAAGCACAAATATGGCTGGGGCCCTAGGGGCGTACCAGACCATATACTAAAAAAGAGACTTAGGGATAACGACTTGCAAGGGGACAATGCCTAGGGCCTTCAGAAGTGCTGGGGCCTCACTAATCCACCCAAGGCAGGTAAGTAAAGCACCCACGGGAGACGCATGCAGTGTGAGAACACAGCCGCGGATCCCAATTGACTTCAATGGAGCAAGTCGCGATTGGAAATTTAGAGTTTTAGGATACTTTGGGAGAGTCTACAAGCAAGTCACTTACAGGGTAAGTAGTTCTAGAGCCAACACCCACAGGAGCACCATAGTGCTGGAGTTACCTCACCCAGGGAAGCCGGGTGCATAGGTGTCTTTTGGTGTCGGGTCGCGGCATCGTTTTCAATGGGAGACAAAGAAGACTTGCTGCTTGTGAAGACAGGAGAAGTGTCCGATGGAATCCAAGCCTGGATTCAGAAGAAGGAAGACCTGAAAGCAGAGGGGACAGTGTTTAAAGTCACTTGTCAGTGACCCGGGGCAAGGAAGATGGATGCCCACAGTCGTCGGGTGATTTCAGGTGATCACGGGTGTCTTGACTCTTCAGCCACGAGGTCCAGGAGGCGTTGATAACAAGAAGGAGATGGATTCAGCGTGTCCCATAAAGTCTGCAGCTTACTGCGGTGTCGGTGACCAGATTGGAGCCAACAAGCCTTGGCAACAGCAAGTCTTGTGGAAAGTGTAAAAAGTCAGCGGTGCAGACCAGCAAGGTCTGAGGGACTCACCCAGTGAGGGTAAGTCAGGACAGGCCTGGAGCAACCAGAGGAGCCCCTTTGGTTTTGTAGAAAAGTCTTCTGGGGGCCCACAAGCCAACTGGCAAGGGATCGCAAAGATGCCTTGGGAGGATTCACTCAACAGGGACCCACGGTCACTCGGGACAGGGCAGGCCTCTTATCTTCAGTGGAAATCCTGCTGGAGGCTTGGACCACACGTGGTCCAAAGCACAAGTTTGTAGAATGTCGTGAAGGGGTTGCAATCGAAAATAGTGCACAGTACCAAGGGATTGCGGATCCTCATCACTCTTGGGGTCCACTTGCCTCAGCGTCGCTGGAGACTCACGATGGCCTTGGAGAAGTCAGGAAATCCTCTTCCTAGGATGCAGGGACTTCGGACTCCGGCATGAGTGGGAAAGTTTGCGACCGTTGATTGCAAAGTTTGGTGCCTGCCAAGCAGGGCAGTCACTCCTTGACTCCAAGGGAGATTCTTCAGTCTTACAGAGGTAGTGGAACGTCGAAGGTCCAGGATTCTTCTTTAGAGCGTCTTCCATGGATATCTAGTTTGCAATGGCAAGGGTTCCCTAACTTATACTAGAAGGAAGGGAGGGACTAGCTCTATGACCCCACCTATGGGAGGGTTAGGGGAGTGGGTGGCTACACCCACTTCCCTTTGTCCAGTTTCGCACCAGAGCAGGGGCAGGTAGCCCCTGAACCGGTTTGAGCTGGCATATGCACAGAGGAGCCTACTGCTCCCCCAGTGCAGGACTTCAAAGCACTCTAGGAGCGCACCCACACAGCTCCAATACACTAAACCCTATCTGGGAGGTGACCACACCTCCCTGTGACAGGATGCCTATTGTTGGGCCTCCTCCACTGCGAGTTTCAGTCATCAGCAGGAGGGCAGCCCAGTGTCTGTGACTGGTGGCATCCATTTTGTGATGCCAGGGCTCTTCAGGATTCTACCGTGTTTCCACAGCAGGTACATGTCTATCCCTCTAGAAGGGTGGGATCATACTCCCACACCAGTTACTGGTGTGGGGGTATGATTCCAAAGCATTTGACACCAAACACGACATGTTTTGATGCAGCCATCCCAGAGATAGCATTTACCGCGAGGTTATAATGCACTTAAGAGTATATGGTTTGACCGAATTCACAAACAGCCCCAGAGAATAGACTCTGAGAGCTGCAGAGGGGCCCTGCTCAGGCAGAGGCACCCCCTCACATGGAAACCAATCACCCTGCCCTCAGGATTGATAGGGCCTGCCTTAGGGGTGACTGATAGGTTTAAATGTGTGTGCAGGTGAGATATAGGGAACCTATATCTCAGTGAGGAGTGCTAACACTACCTCAGCCAGGCTGCAGTAGCAGGCCTGTGGTGTCAGATTTAGCCTGTTTCCCAGGGGTGGCATAATACATGCTTCAGCCCCTGGTAGGCCTGTGAAGTGCCTATGTCCTTGGTACCTAAGGTACCATATACTAGGGGCTCATAAGGTACCACAGTATCCAATCACTAGTGCATCTAATATGCACTCCAAGTTGTTTAGAGAGAACAGAGAGGCTGGGGCCCTGATTAGCAGGGTCCCAGCCAGACTAGAGCCAGAAACCAGTGTAAACATCAGAAGAAAATTGGGGGCAACATAAGGTGCAGATCCTACTCTCATACAATGGTTCAGCTGAAATAGTGTTTAAAAACACTAATTCACTGATGGGTGACATTCAAAAGGGAGGGAGAGGTAATTGTAATTGTAATTGTAAGATCATTTATATAGCGCATGGCTACCTTTAGGCATCCCAGCGCTCTTGGCAACGGTGACCCTGGGCTAGTCCGATCTACATTCCTACTACAAGCTAATTTCTGGGGAATAGGAAGGTTTTGAGTTTCTTCCTGAACTGAAGGAAGGTCTGTTCCTGCCTCAAGTTACATGGGAGGGCATTCCATTCTCTTGCTGCTTGCAGAGAAAAGAGCCGGCCGCCCGAGCGGGCTCGCTTTATCCTGGGAATGATTGCCAGGTTGTGTTCACTCGAGCGGAGATTAAGTTGGGGCTTATAGGGACTTATCATATTTTCCAAAATGGAAGGGCCTTCTCCATGCATGATCTTGTATGTGATGCATAGGGATTTAAATCGCACCCGTTCCTTCCCAGGGAGCCAATGAAGTGATCTTAGAGCTGGCTTCGCTGACATATATCGACTAGTTCCAGTCAAAATCCTGGCAGCATAGTTCTGAGCCACTTGTAAGGTTTTAAAAGTGGATGCCGGTGCCCCAAGATATATAGCATTCCCGTAGTCAATTCGTGATGAAACCAAGGATTGAACTACGGTCTTCTTTGCTTTTTCAGGGAGTTGGGGCAGGATTTTGCGCAGGGATTTGAGTATCCCATGACAAACTGCAGAGGTCTTTCTGGCTTGTGTTTCGAAGGACAAAGCGTTGTCGAGCCAGAAGCCTAAACTTTTTATTTCTGGTTTGGGTGGTGGTATGGCACCCATACAAGTGGGCCAAGCTAAACAGTCGGGGATATCCTGCTTTCCTAGGAGCATCAGCTCGGTTTTTCCTCCGTTAAGTCTGAGCTGAGACGAATTCATCCAGTTTACTACCACCTCCAAACAATTAGCCAGATTGTTCGGGGGAGCATCTGTTTGTTGCAAGGAAAACACCAGCTGGGTGTCATCCGCGTAGCTTATTAACTGGATGCCAAACGGAGCAACTAGTTCCGCCAACGGGGCCATGTAGACATTAAACAGTGTGGGGCTAAGGGACGACCCCTGTGGTACCCCACACTGTAACGCTAACAGGCGAGAGCAGTTGTTACCCTCAAACACCTGAAAATATCTTTCCTCGAGAAAAGATCTCAACCACTCCATGGCTTTCCCGGTTACCCCGATGTTTCGGAGTTGAGACAGCAGCAGATGATGACTTACCGTGTCGAAGGCGGCGCTGAGGTCCAGAAGGATAATGCCCGCGCTGCCACCTGCATCCAAAAACCTTCTGGCCTCTTCTACCACCCTCAACAGTGCTGTCTCGGTGCCTTGTCCCTTCCTGAACCCCGTCTGGGATGGATGGAGGAGATTGTACTTCTCCAGGAATGCCGCCAATTGGGTGTTTATCAATTTTTCGGTCAATTTCCCCATCCCAGGTAACAAGGATACCGGTCGATAATTAGCCGGGTCTCCTGGGTCGAGGTTCGGCTTTTTAATCAGGGATCTGACCATGGCCACTTTCCATGCCTTTGGGACCGTAGCCGATTCCAGGGAGGTGTTAACCATCTTAATTACCGGTTTGCTGATGGTTGGAAGTGCCTGGCTAAGTATTTTCATGGGGACTGGGTCTCGTGGTGATCCACTTTTTATACTCCTCAACAGAGAGGGGAGAAGCTCTTCCGTGAGGGGGGCAAACTCGGAGAGTGTTGGACATTCACTTCTTTCCTCCGGGGGAGGTACACTATGATGTGAGGCCGGGTCCGATACCGGGATCGTCTCCAGAATTTTATGTATTTTAGTCTGGAAGTAGTTCGCCATGTCATCACATCTTGTGTCCTGCTCGTCTGCTTTTACGGGAGGATCTGGGATTTTTGTCAAGAGCTTTACAATCTTGAACATTTCCCTGGGGGCATTGGCGGCGGATTCGATTTTGTTCGCAAAGAATGCAGTTTTAGTGGTAATAAGAGTAGTTTTGTATTTCTTCAGTGTGGCTTTGTAACTGGTCTTCCTTTCCACGCTAAAATCCTTCCGCCAGTGTCGTTCTGCCCTTTTACATTCTTGTTTTAGTAACCTTAAGTCTGAGGTAAACCATGGATGTTTCAGCTCTCCCTTCCTAATTGTTGAGGGTTTTTTCGGTATAAGCTTATCTAGGGATAACTGTAGGGATCATATGTGAGTGTCTACACTCAGCATTACAAGGCGATCTGAGCAAGTAAAGGCATAGGGCCCGATTCACAGAACTAACTTAAGACAAAATCCGAAACTTACTACCATTTTGGTATTCACAGAATGCACTTACTGCTTTTGGTATTCACAGAATGCACTTACTACTTTTGGTATTCACAGAATGGATTTACGACTACTAACTTTACGTCCGCACTCAGGCTGGTTATTCTGGCCCGGAGGCGGAGCTTCTGGCCTGGAGGCGGGGCTTCCGGGCCCAGAGGTGGAGATTTTGGCCATGGCTAAATCTCCGCCACTGGCCAGAATCCCCACCTCCGGGCTGGAAGCTCCGCCTCCGGCCCGGAAGCCCCTCCTCTGGGCCGGAAGCTCCGCCTCCAGGCCGGAAGCTCCGCCTCCGGGCCGGAAATTCCAGCCCGAGTGCGGACGTAAAGTTAGTAGTCGTAAATCCATTCTGTGAATACCAAAAGTAGTAAGTGCATTCTGTGAATACCAAAAGTAGTAAGTTTAGGATTTTGTCTTAAGTTAATTCTGTGAATCGGGCCCATAGAGTGGTGTGATGTGTCTTCCCATTGGAACTCTAGTGATCTCATATTCTCATGTCACAGATGATCAGGGGCACCCAAAAACTTCAAAAGTGTCTTGGCTTGTGGATATACAATCTCTGACTGGTGTTATCACCTGTACCAAGCAGGATAGTGGATGTTCATATGGCTATATGGAGTCTTGTGCTGTGTGAATTCAGCATATCTATTTCACAAATGTTGGGACCTCAATGTTTTCAGGGAACTTTATCTGCTAAATGTGATAAATAGCTAAACTAAATGTGTGCAGCTTTCATTTGACTTTTCAGGTAGTGGACATATGCTGTAATTTGGAATGCAAGTGTCATCAGTGTGCAATGAGCATTTGCATGTGACATGAGGTCTGCCACAACTTTAATTTATGGCACATTGGTGCTCAACTTGATCTTCATGACATCATGATGTGTTCTGAGTAATATTTTGATTTGTTTGCCTCTGGGTCTTGTGTGAGCATCATGTAAATATCACACTTGCATTCATCCTTTTTGGTTACATCTTTTTAAATGGTATACAACAAGTGCCAAAGTATGCATGGTTATCGATTATCCTAGTATGGACATAAATATGGAGTGTAGAGAATTCCATCAATGCATTTGGGCCTGTCTTGTGTTATGACATGATTGGACCCAACACTTTGCAGGTTATATAGCATGTATGCATGTGCTCATGTTAAATTTGAAGCTTATGGAGGGAACCATGAAGGTGGTCTGATATGTGGACTTCTATGTGATTCTTTTGATTTGGGATGATCAGGTGTGGAAAAGCAGTTGCAATAAACCCATGTTCAATGTCATTTCAGATACATCCAGGGCAAGCACAGGAGAATGGGCTAACATCATTGAGGACACAGCTGGTCACAGGGGTTCCTGACTTGAGACTTCTGACACGGAGGGACCCAGTGACCAGGAGGGTGTGAGGAGTGCCACAGAGGACAGCAGCTCAAGCTCTTCATCATCTGAGTCATCCTCCGGTGGACACTCCCTGGTGGTGGTGGATCCAACAGAATAAGTTCCACCTTCCTTGTCTGCCACCCCCAGTTCCATTGCTATCCTCCTTGTTGACCCCCCACAAGTTGACCGTTCCCACTCTCCTAAGAGGGTAGTGTTAGACCTGGCATCTTTTGGAGTGTTTCCCCTTTCTTTTTGCTTTCTGACCTCCTGGATTTGACTCTGTTTTTGCTGGTTTAGTGTCTCTGCGCACTTTCTCACTGCTTTTCCGTGTTAAAGTGCAAGTGCTCCTGTTGTAAATTGGATTATGGATTGGTGTTTCCATGATTAGCATATTTAATTTACTGGCAAGTCCCTAGTAAAGTGCACTGAGAGTGCCAGGGCCTGTAAATCAAGTGCTGCTAGAGGGCCTGTAGCACTGATTGTGCCACCTACACAAGCAGCCTTCTAAAGGGTTCTCAGACCTGCCACTGCATGCAGTTTTTACTGCCAGTTGCCAAGTCCTAACTTTCCCTTTTATTACATGTGATTTGCCTTTAATTAGGTCCAAGGTACACCTATGGGCAGGGTGCAGTGTATGTGAAAGGGAGGACATGCACTTGTGTGTGTAACATTTCCTGATAGTGAAATACAGTGTAATTTGTTTTTCACTAATGAAAGGCTATGTGTCCCATAGGAAAGAATAGGGATGTCAGGACTAGGGCGTTGCGCGGTCTAGGGCCCGCCCCACTTCACTCAAGTGCTTCTGTGGTAAGTCAACACCACCGGTACTTGCCTATGTCCTCATGTGCTAAGCCACGCTGTGGGAGCGTATGGCGCTGTTTCTATGGCACATTGGTGGGCCTGGTGTCGCTTTCGTACTTGATGTCGATTTGTGCTTAGGTGCAATACAATTGTTTACGGAAATCCTGCAAATCCTGCAATGTCTTTGTATGTACAGGAATCTTCCACTAACCGTTTTGTAATTTACAGGCATTACCCACTAACTGTTTTGTTATTTAGTTGTATGTCTTTGTTTGTGCATTTTCTTTGCATTCCAGGATTTAGGACAACAAGAGTCTATTTAGACTTCAACTCCCATGGTGCTTTGAACTTTCATCCACGTGCTGACATTAGCGGCAGCAGTCACGCCCTTCCTTCCGTGCTCACTATTCTGTGTCAGCTCGCACGGAAGGATCATTCTGCTCCGGTTCCGTTTTTCTTGTTGAATCCTTGTCAGAGAAGGTGGTGAGTTCTCTTTGTTTGCTCCAAGGGCTTTCCTACTGCAGTCCAGGATTTGGCAGGCCCTTTTCGCCCTAACGTATCGGAGGAATTTTCCTTCGGCTTCGCTCAAGCAGCCACGCCCATTTTCCCTTCGCCGTGGTAGCCGGCTCCAGCACTTCCTTTTAAGTGCCGATCTGAAGTAGGTCATGTTCCGGGTGACGGTAAGAGTATTCAGGCACCACTTTAGTTGTGTGAAAGTACGTTTAGCGTAAACCTTTGGCAATAGTCATTTATGTTTTATTGGTCATCGTGTTTCCCACGCAAAGCTAACAGTTAACGGAGTAAGGTGCATTTCTAGAACCTGAGAAAGAAAACGATGCTCTTAAGAATTTGTATGTGTGAAATTGAACATACACTAGTGAATCTATATACCAAGGATTTTGAATGTGGAAAATTAGAGTGGAGTTAACTCTTATTTTTAGGACTACTAGCTACATCACCGAATGTCTAAACTCCTGTTTACGGAGGAGTGAGTTATTGACTATTACAACTGAGAACTCAGAGTACATGTACGACTTTGCACACAAGAACAACAAGAAGACAGTATTGTATTGACTATTTGTTTGTGTATTAACCTTTTGCTTTGCAGATCTCCCTCCCTTGCTGTTCCCAACCCAAACCTCCTTCCCCCCACTTGATCACACCAATCGTCTGTTACTTTTAAGGTCAGAGATGGTGGTATCGAGAGGTGGGTCCATTGATCTTCGCATGCAGATTCCGAGGAAGGACGTTTGCTCTGACAGGGAAATACTTTGTAACATCTTACAATTATATCTTCCCATTGGTACAAGATACAGAAATGCAGTTTAGTATGCCTGAACTCAGAATGTAGAAATGCATCTTTAAAGTAAAGGTGATTTTTATATTCTGTGTTTGAAAATCCCACTTTTAGAAAGTAGGTATTTTCTTGCTTAGCCATCCTGTGTGCCTCTGCTGGGTTGTGGATTGACTGTCTTGCTTTTGAGTGACAGGGGCTGGGGAAGAGCATTCTCTCCAGACAGCCACTGGGGGGGGGTAGGGGTTGAGGTATGTCCTGCATTTCCTGGATGAGTCAGGGCTGGGCTGAATAGACCTGGGCTGCATTTAGAATAATGGGGGGAGATTTCCTTGCACCTGAATAAGCCTGGTCTGCCTTGCACAATGCTGTCTCCACCTCCTGCTGGGAAGCTGGATTTGAGAGGACCAAACTGGTTTGGACTAATCACAGACAATCTCTGCCTGAGACAAGAGAAATGCAGTATAAATATTGGGGCCCAGACCCCAGAACTTTAGAACTCACTGGAATCAAGGAACCTGCCAAGAAGAAGAGCTGGAAGAACTGCCAGGAGGAGTACTGTCCCTTTGTTGTTTTGGTGCTTTGCTGGGTTGGCCTGCAGTTGTTGCCTCTGCCTTGGACAGTGAAAGGACTGTACTGAGCTTTCTCAACTTGTTGCTGAGTATCTCCAAGGGCTGGAAGTAGAGCTTGCCTACTGTTCTGAAATCTCAGGGACCACAAAGACTTCACCGATCTCTGGGTACCGCCTCTGGAACCATGGTTTCAGGGGGAAAGCAACCGACTCCGTCACTGACTCCATCGCTGACTCCGTGTCCTGAAGGCACCGCAGAGGGCACTGCCGCATCTCGCACTGCAACCCTGGTCTCACTGACGACAACGACTGCTGCCACCAAGCCACTGCTTGCACTGTGACCTGTGGGCACCACACAGCGCACCACCTAGCTTCACTTTGATGCCCTGGTCTCACCAATACCGTTGCTGCTTGTTGACGTCAACACTCGTGACTGCACCATGGCTTGGGGGCACCACTCATAAGTCTCACGAGGCAGCGCCCCATCCCACACTGCAGTCCGGACTGACTGACGCCAGCTCCCCGCAACCAGCACTTTCATCTGCACTATGACCTGTCAGCGCTGAAACGAGCACCACCTTCACACCACACTGCAGTCCTGGTCTCACCGACACCGCTGGATGACCGTCACCAAGCCGCTGCCTGCACCTCGACTTGAGGGCAGCACACTGCTCCACTTCACACCGCAACCACGATGGTTACCATGACCGGCGCACACCAACGTGAGCGGCCACAATAAAAAAGGTACTGTTTAAGAGTGTGCCAACACCAAGACCGATGCAGACGGAAATGTTGCATTCTGTTCTCAGCACCGCGTAGCACCAGACAGAGCTACCGACTTCAAGGAACTGCATTTTTTGGGGTATTCTGGCAAAGTGCTCATTTTTAAGTACAGGATTTTGGATTTTTATCAGGTTTGTCTTGTTTTGAATATATAAAGTATTTGATATTTTTCTAAACTGATGTGGTGTCCTTTTGTAGAGTTTTCACTGTGTTACTGTTGGTTATGTGCAAATGCTTTACACACTGCCTCTGAAGTAAGCCTGACTGCTCATGCCAAGCTACCTAGGGGGCGAGCCGGGGTTACTTTAGAAGTTTATCCCCCTCATCCTGACTAGAAGGAAGGGCCCCTATTTGGACAAAGGTGCAAACCATTGCCAACTAGAGACCGCCTTTTCTAACGGGTAGAGAGTTGCACTTTGCGCCAGGCACCTCAGCCCCTGTCCCTGTTACCCCCGCTGGCCTAAGTGAGAAAGCTGTTTACCTCATGAGAAGCCTCTCTGTAGGGTCAGACTACAGTCCCAAAGCGACCGGCTGACCCAGATGGTTGCCTACCTGGAAGGCATTTACACTGCTGTGTCTGGCCTACATGCTGTTTTCTGGCTCTTGCCTCCTCCCTCAAGGCAGCCGCCCACCCATCCCAACCTTTCACCCCCGCCCCTTCCCTATCCAAATTCCCTTTTCCCTATTCTCAATCCTATCTCAAGCACATGCACACCTAAGCATTCACACACTTCATCAGATACAAGCACCTCACACAAACGCATGACATCAAAAAACCTCAAACATGCATGCACACAGCAGACACTCACCTCCCTCACCATCCCCACCCCCCCAGCATACCTCCAGGCACCACACCAACACATACAGAACCCTCCACAGACAAACACATACCCACCGACACCACAGCAAAACACACTGACCCCGCCATGGATACACCCTTACCCGCAGACACCACAGCAACACACACTGACCCCTCCACAATACCCAGTACATCCATCTCACTCCCACCAAAAAAACACAAACACTCACAGTCACCAATACAGCACATGGTACAAATAGTAGACCCAGCTTACACTTTCACTACCTCTTCCTCCGAACCCAAACTCCATCCCGAATACCCTACCAATTTTCTTTGTGAGGATGTCATGTTTGCCCTTGCCCTTACCCCTCTGAAACCTGACCCCCCAAAGTCTTAAAAAAGTCTCCCAAACCCATCCCTTCCCCTTCCAAATCCACCCCTGAACAAAAGCATCCCTACCCCCTTGAACCCAGCCCTAAAAAGCAAATAACATCAAATGCAAAGTGTAATTAAATATCTTACACATTCTTTTTTTGTATATATATACATATACAAAACAGTCCCTTATATGGTCCTGATGGTTCCGTTACAGCTACCATGCCGTGACTCGCTGTTCACCATCAAGGTAACAATTGCTACCCACTGCCCGTCTCGCTACCGCTCATGTGTATCTCCATCAGGACCATATAACGGACTGTTTTGTATATGTATATATATATATATGCAGTAGAAAAACTCCCGAACACGTCAGCTCCACTCCTCTCGGGGCCGGTGCGAGTTCCCGGGTTCGGGTCCCGGTAATATATTAGTGAAAACTCCTCCAGCTGAATCCAAAGAAGGAATACTCGCACTCCAAGGCTCGTAGTTCAAAAAAGAAAGTTTAATGGCAACGCGTTTCGAGCAGACGCTCTTCTTCACTAGCCACAGTTGTAAATCACTCATCCACCATTTCTAGTGTATGTAAACATAAAAAAAGGACTCAATGTTGCTCGTGACCCGAGCACAACAATAGAAAACAGACTTTTCATACAACTCAAAGTGAGAGAGGAAAATACATAATTCACTATACAAAAAACGCTAGTGCAAGATTTCCAATTTCATAAGCAAAGAGAGTGTTCACTTACAAATGTGAATTAAGAAAAAAGATCCAATAAACAAATTATTGTTGCCCAGTGGCAATTAACTAAAATAGTGCATCAGTTCATTATTTTCACAGAAACACTCTCACAAGCCAAGTCAAGTGACTATTGAATATCGTCCTATGCAGAAAAAATCAGAGTGAAAAAACAAACATCCCATATTAGATATTTATACGGAGTTACGAACACAGCTAGAGAATAGGCAGGGGGCACCCAATTAGCAGATATTGTCCCAAAGACATAAATCCATAATATAAATTTGTTCACTTTTAGCTTAAAAAAAAATGATAATATTTCAACTACATTCTTAGTCATCAAATGTGGACAAAAAGCTCCTCATCCTCATTCAGGCCAAAAGGATTCTTAGACTCGAGAAGAATGATATACTGTGACTCCAGAATTCTTAACTGTTTTTCACGATCCCCCCCTCTGGGGTTCGCTGGCACCCTGTCAATTCCAAAGAATGAAAAACAATTAACATCCTTGTTATGATGTTTCAACCAGTGCCTGGCAGTTGAATAATTTGAGTCCACATTTTTAATCGCTCTCAGATGTTCAAGAATTCGCTTCTTTACGGGAAAAATTGTACTCCCAACATACAATTTGGCACATGGGCATCTGATGGCGTACACACAAAAATTAGAATTACAATTCATAAATTTCTTGCTAGTACCAGTCTTCCCTGTGGGTAAGGGATAAGACTTAACATTTCTGCTAGTACTGCACGCCTTACATTTCCCACATTTAAAAAAGCCACTCTGCTTTTGTATCCATGTCATCTTTTTGCTTATTCCTAAATAACTTCTCACAAGCATATCCTGTAAGGAACGTGCTTTGCGGTAAGTTATTTGCGGATGTGCATTAACATTTGCACCCACAACCGGGTCACCTTTCACCAAATGCCAGTGTTTATTGAGTGTGTCGCTGACAGCTTTTTCTGCCACATTGAAGGTAGTAATCATCCTGATGTTATTGACCCCTTTATTAGGAACAGGTCTTTTCATCAATAGTGTAGCTCTACTCTGTTTGGAAACTTTATCCTTAGCAGTTAAGAGGACATCTTCCGGGTACCCCCTCCATCGGAACCTTTGCAACATAATCTCCTGTTCTTTCTCGAAACTACTGACGGAGCTACAATTACGTCTAGCCCGTAGTATTTCGCCATAGGGGATACTCCACTTGAGTTTGGAGGGATGGTGGCTACTAGCATGTAGGATACTATTCCCAGCTGTGGACTTCCTGTGTAGGCTAGTGGTCATAGCCCCATCCACAATCCTAACTCGTACATCTAGAAAGTCCATCTCATCCTGTGCAACTTTATGTGTGAAACGAAGATTGACATTATTGCTATTGAATGTCTGAAATAGCGTGTCAAGATTTGATCTTGATCCACCCCAAATTAAAAAGATATCATCAATGAATCTAGTATAAAAGACAATATCTTTTGTTAGATGTTCATTTGTCTCTGTCCACACAAGTTGCTCCTCCCACCATCCCATCATCATGCAGGCATAGCTCGGCACAAAGCAACTTCCCATCGCCGTGCCAACCTCTTGCTTAAACCATTGATCCTCAAACAGGAAAAAGTTATTATTCAAACAGAAAATCAACATGTCCAAAAGCATATTTGTTTGATCATATAAGAAAATAGACCTGTCTCTGAGAAAATGTTTGCACACTTGTACTCCATCAGAATGCCTGATACAAGTGTACAACGATACCACATCCACCGTTACAAGCCAGAAATTCTCTTGCCACAGTATGCCTTCAATTTGATTAATAAAATCTGTACTGTCCCTACAGTATGACAGGAGGGCCAATACGTAGGGGGAAAGAAAAGCATCAAGAAAAATAGAAGTATTTTCGAGAAGACTGCCTTTGGCAGAAACTATTGGTCTTCGGAGAGAGGACAGGCCCCACTGTCTACACTGAACTGATGTCGTTAAGCCCAGAATTGGGTCACATTAGATGGAAATAGGCCCCGGGCCGGGGCAGACTCAAAGAAATCAAGAGAACAAAGAAAATAAAAGAAACATATTTTATTTAAGCAACAATATTGTGATAATGGTCTTTGCCAAAAGGATAAACGATATAACAAGCCGTTAGTTTTAACTATAAATGCACAGTCCCACACAGAGACACAAACAAACACACTCTCATTCAAACAACACGTTCATATTTATGACAAAACAAATGCAAATAAGACACTTTATACATACAATTATCATCAGTACATTAAAAATCGCATCTGGTTCGAAATGGGCTAGTACAGTCCCATTAGGTGGGGATAGATAAGTTCTTTCAATGGGCCCACAAGGGCAGGAGCCAACGCACGTTTCGGTGTAAGCTACACCTTCATCAGGGCAACGACAATGTAAGGTGTGTGGGACAACACTGAACGGGTCTATAGTGAAAGAATGAACAAGGGTGAGAAAAACAAAACAACATCAGATTGCAGATTGTACTAAAAAAGCATTAAACATTATAATCAGTAGATTAATGTACAACAAAGCATATATATGTTCATATTTTCTTCTCTTCCTTTCTTTACACAATTAGAGTCCAAAACCGCCCGAGGCTAGGGTGATATTTGGATGACAGAGAGTCAAACTGATAGGAGGCTAAAAGTAGAGGAAAACGGGGTGCGCCCTACGAGGAAGAATCTATTCATATGGTAACAAGTTTACAAACCAAGAAATAGATACACACCCATAGTGAGAAATGGAGTGGGAATAAGAACGTGCAAAGGTAGTCAGCCAATCACCACCCGGTAAGACAGAAAATGCAAATGGGAAAAACCGCAAGAAATAAATTTATTATTATTATGTAAAGGTAAAGGTCGGAGAAAGAGATATATAAGTGATTATCAGAAAGAAGCAATACCTTTCAATCCGCAGTACTATTTACAAATCGGCTCTTCAAAGCGATATAGAAGAGACAAAAGCTAAGCGACAAGGGGGACACATGTGTTCTGTAAAGAGAAGAAATGAACAGAACATCAACAAAAAACAGGCAATAATGAGACCGACCCTAGAGGTCAATGGAAACGATGTAAGTAGACATAAAGTGTACAAAAATACCGGGTCGCAAGTGAAGAACAGTATGCAAAATGAAGAAAGCTTACCAAGGGGGTAGTTAAATCGACTATGTCCCTGAATCAAAAGGCGGTTAAAGGGCTAGAGTCAGGGGACCAACCGCAATCGGCATGTCAGTTGTGCGGCCCCCAAGCTATGTAAGGGTATTTCTGAGGGAGAAAAAAAGGAAAACAATAAAACCAAGAGAAGTCCGCTAAGGACGCAGAAAGCATGTTATACATGAGGCTAAGGGTTAAGAATACTGCGTTAGTCCCACCTATAGCTGGCCGTCCAATCGGGCGGTACGTTAACAGTCCGCAAACAGATTCTTGAGAACACGACAGATAGGGGGGGAAATGCAGCAGATATCAGGTTCGTCAATGGGATGAATGATCTGAAAAGAGAAACGGACAATACGTTTCAGAAATTCTATACAAACGGATGCCAAGTTAGTAATAAGCACCGAGTGCCAGCTAGCGTCCAAAGGACACAGAAAGGTCCCAAATGGGGTGTGTCTAAGATAGAAAAAATCACCGGTTTTACAACAAGCCCAAAACGAAATGAGGCTACACAAATAAACAGTCGGGGGAGGGATAAATGAGTCCAAGAAACTGCCAGTATACTCAGGACCGCAATGGTGCAGACTGGGAGAGGACAACGAAGAGTCTTACCGTTGACGAACACGGAGCTCAGACGGAAAACGAATCCAGCAAGATGATTGCGGCAGTATCAAGTCCTGATGGCGCAAATGACATGGGCCGAACAGTCCAGGGTTTAAATAGAAACCGACCAAATCCAAAGCCAGGGAAAGATTAGTCTCGCGGGAATCCCAGGAGTGAAGAAATAAACGAAGGGGCTGCGGGAGCAGTACTGGGAGGGCCGTTTAAGAGGAGCGGCCATTTTGGAAAGGGAAGGAATCACAGCAGTATAGCGGACGTGACTAGGTCTAGTACTGTAAATAAACCGAACAGTACGAACAAAAGGATAATCAAAAACGAGTAAATGGAGCTATATAGGCCAGCTCAATTTTGGGTAGAGTATCAGAATTAACATATATATCTCAAGGGGAGATGCAGGGGGGGGGAAAGGGGAGAACCTCTTTCAAATAAGCAGGTCCAAGCAAAACAAAACAAAAGGTAAGTCTACATCGCAGTGGAGAAAACCACAGAATAAAAGATATATATAAATTTATTCGAGTAGACAGAAATAGGCAGCCGGGCAGGTAGAGGGTCCCGGAGTATTAGCTCAAGTAATGGCATTTTCCCAAGGGCAAGTCTCGTTGAAGCCCTGGGCAACAGAATCAAGATACTATATCCAAAAAACCTCCCTCTTCTTTCTGAGAGTAGTGGGGTCCTTACCCGCCGGGGTACGTATTTTTTCCAAAATGACCCATTTGAGGTCTAGTTCTGAGTGGCCCGAGCTAGTCCAGTGAGGTACTAGAGGAGCCCCTGATTTCTTCAGGCGAATGTTAGACTTGTGTTCACCAATCCTCAGGCGGCATTCCCTGCCTGTTTCTCCAACATAAATCAGGTCACAAGGACAGAAAATAGCATAAACCACATTAGCGGTTCGGCAGTTTGTCATATCCGTCAATTTGATGGTTCGTTTGTTGATGTTGAGGGTTTGTCTGACCAGGGAGTTGGGACATGCTTGACAGGATCCACAACGGTGGTTACCCGTGATGGGGGGGAGGCCAGTGATGGATATTTGGCGAAGAGGACAAGGCAGTTCAGGTAGTTTACCACGAACGAGGTGGTTCCTGAGATTTTTGTTCCTTCTGAATGCGAAGAGTGGTTTGGATAGCCGGTCATTGTCATCCATGTTAAGGAGGTACCAGAGGGAATTGATGGTCTGGCGGATTTTATGGTTGATGTTTGAATGCCGGGTACGCAAACCAATCGATCTGTGACCTTATCTTCTTTTTGTTGGAACATAGTGTCACGGTTATAGTACCTGGCTCTCTTAAAGGAGTTCCTCACCAATCTAGGGGGATAACCCCTATTCAAAAGTTTGGTTTTCAGGATGTCAGCCTGGTAAAGGAAATCCTTGGTCTCAGTACAATTTCTTCGAAGTCGAAGAAATTGGCTGAATGGAATACCCTCTCTTTGGCAGCGGGGATGGTAGCTGTCAAATTGGAGCAGCGTATTCCTAGCGGTGGGCTTGGTGTATAAGGAGACAAATAGATGATTATTTTTGTGCTCTACCCACACGTCAAGAAATTCAATCCTGTTACTGCTAGAATGAACAGTGAATGTCAGATTATCATCAGCTAGGTTAATCCATTGAACAAATTCATCAAGGGAAGTCTGGTCACCCTTCCAGATGAAAAAAATATCATCTATGAAGCGTGACCAAGCATAGATATTTTCGAAAAAGGGGGCGATCTCGTTGAAAATATTGGTTCTTTCGAACTTCCCCATGTATAGACATGCCACACTAGGGGCACATGCTGCCCCCATGCTGACTCCCTGAGTTTGTTGATAGAATTTGTTGTTGAATTCAAAGTAATTTTCCCCCAGTATGATTTTCAGACATTGGAGAATGAAGGGGGTGTTGGTGATGTCAGGTTCTGAGTTTAAGATTTCTTGTATAGCAGATAAAGCTCCTTCTTGCGGGATATTCGTGTATAAGGATTCGACATCCATAGTAACCAGAATCTCCCTGTCACTATGGTAGTCCAAGTTCTCAATTTTGGCGATGAAATGGCCAGTGTCTTTTACATAGGATTCCAGTTTGGCGACCAACGGTTTTAAAAACTGGTCCACATATTTGGAGAGGGGCTCAGTGGCTGCCCCTATGGTGGAGACAATGGGTCTTAGGGGGGGGTCCGACACGTTTTTATGGGTCTTGGGCACCCCATAAATGATAGGCAACCGGGTGTAAAGGGGGTAAGGAACTCAGCTTCCTTAGTGCACAAATACCCATCGTCCACAGCCCTACGTACAATATTCAAAATGCGTTGTTTGAGAGCTGACATCACCAACACCCCCTTCATTCTCCAATGTCTGAAAATCATACTGGGTGAAAATTACTTTGAATTCAACAACGAATTCTATCAACAAACTCAGGGAGTCAGCATGGGGGCAGCATGTGCCCCTAGTGTGGCATGTCTATACATGGGGAAGTTCGAAAGAACCAATATTTTCAACGAGATCGCCCCCTTTTTCGAAAATATCTATGCTTGGTCACGCTTCATAGATGATATTTTTTTCATCTGGAAGGGTGACCAGACTTCCCTTGATGAATTTGTTCAATGGATTAACCTAGCTGATGATAATCTGACATTCACTGTTCATTCTAGCAGTAACAGGATTGAATTTCTTGACATGTGGGTAGAGCACAAAAATAATCATCTATTTGTCTCCTTATACACCAAGCCCACCGCTAGGAATACGCTGCTCCAATTTGACAGCTACCATCCCCGCTGCCAAAGAGAGGGTATTCCATTCAGCCAATTTCTTCGACTTCGAAGAAATTGTACTGAGACCAAGGATTTCCTTTACCAGGCTGACATCCTGAAAACCAAACTTTTGAATAGGGGTTATCCCCCTAGATTGGTGAGGAACTCCTTTAAGAGAGCCAGGTACTATAACCGTGACACTATGTTCCAACAAAAAGAAGATAAGGTCACAGATCGATTGGTTGCGTTACCCGGCATTCAAACATCAACCATAAAATCCGCCAGACCATCAATTCCCTCTGGTACCTCCTTAACATGGATGATAATGACCGGCTATCCAAACCACTCTTCGCATTCAGAAGGAACAAAAATCTCAGGAACCACCTTGTTCGTGGTAAACTACCTGAACTCCCTTGTCCTCTTCGCCAAATATCCATCACTGGCCTCCCCCCCATCACGGGTAACCACCGTTGTGGATCCTGTCAAGCATGTCCCAACTCCCTGGTCAGACAAACCCTCAACATCAACAAACGAACCATCAAATTGACGGATATGACAAACTGCCGAACCGCTAATGTGGTTTATGCTATTTTCTGTCCTTGTGACCTGATTTATGTTGGAGAAACAGGCAGGGAATGCCGCCTGAGGATTGGTGAACACAAGTCTAACATTCGCCTGAAGAAATCAGGGGCTCCTCTAGTACCTCACTGGACTAGCTCGGGCCACTCAGAACTAGACCTCAAATGGGTCATTTTGGAAAAAATACGTACCCCGGCGGGTAAGGACCCCACTACTCTCAGAAAGAAGAGGGAGATTTTTTGGATATATTATCTTGATTCTGTTGCCCAGGGCCTCAACGAGACTTGCCCTTGGGAAAATGCCATTACTTGAGCTAATACTCCGGGACCCTCTACCTGCCCGGCTGCCTATTTCTGTCTACTCGAATAAATTTATATATATCTTTTATTCTATGGTTTTCTCCACTGCGATGTAGACTTACCTTTTGTTTTGTTTTGCTTGGACCTGCTTATTTGAAAGAGGTTCTCCCTTTCCCCCCCCCCTGCATCTCCCCTTTAGATATATATGTTAATTCTGATACTCTACCCAAAATTGAGCTGGCCTATATAGCTCCATTTACTCGTTTTTGATTATCCTTTTGTTCGTACTGTTTGGTTTATTTACAGTACTAGACCTAGTTACGTCCGCTATACTGCTGTGATTCCTTCCCTTTCCAAAATGGCCGCCCCTCTTAAACGGCCCTCCCAGTACTGCTCCCGCAGCCCCTTCGTTTATTTCTTCACTCCTGGGATTCCCGCGAGACTAATCTTTCCCTGGCTTTGGATTTGGTCGGGTTCTATTTAAACCCTGGACTGTTCGGCCCATGTCATTTGCGCCATCAGGACTTGATACTGCCGCAATCATCTTGCTGGATTCGTTTTCCGTCTGAGCTCCGTGTTTGTCAACGGTAAGACTCTTCGTTGTCCTCTCCCAGTCTGCACCATTGCGGTCCTGAGTATACTGGCAGTTTCTTGGACTCATTTATCCCTCCCCCGACTATTTATTTGTGTAGCCTCATTTCGTTTTGGGCTTGTTGTAAAACCGGCGATTTTTTCTATCTTAGACACACCCCATTTGGGACCTTTCTGTGTCCTTTGGACGCTAGCTGGCACTCGGTGCTTATTACTAACTTGGCATCCGTTTGTATAGAATTTCTGAAACGTATTGTCCGTTTCTCTTTTCAGATCATTCATCCCATTGACGAACCTGATATCTGCTGCATTTCCCCCCCTATCTGTCGTGTTCTCAAGAATCTGTTTGCGGACTGTTAACGTACCGCCCGATTGGACGGCCAGCTATAGGTGGGACTAACGCAGTATTCTTAACCCTTAGCCTCATGTATAACATGCTTTCTGCGTCCTTAGCGGACTTCTCTTGGTTTTATTGTTTTCCTTTTTTTCTCCCTCAGAAATACCCTTACATAGCTTGGGGGCCGCACAACTGACATGCCGATTGCGGTTGGTCCCCTGACTCTAGCCCTTTAACCGCCTTTTGATTCAGGGACATAGTCGATTTAACTACCCCCTTGGTAAGCCTTCTTCATTTTGCATACTGTTCTTCACTTGCGACCCGGTATTTTTGTACACTTTATGTCTACTTACATCGTTTCCATTGACCTCTAGGGTCGGTCTCATTATTGCCTGTTTTTTGTTGATGTTCTGTTCATTTCTTCTCTTTACAGAACACATGTGTCCCCCTTGTCGCTTAGCTTTTGTCTCTTCTATATCGCTTTGAAGAGCCGATTTGTAAATAGTACTGCGGATTGAAAGGTATTGCTTCTTTCTGATAATCACTTATATATCTCTTTCTCCGACCTTTACCTTTACATAATAATAATAAATGTATTTCTTGCGGTTTTTCCCATTTGCATTTTCTGTCTTACCGGGTGGTGATTGGCTGACTACCTTTGCACGTTCTTATTCCCACTCCATTTCTCACTATGGGTGTGTATCTATTTCTTGGTTTGTAAACTTGTTAACATATGAATAGATTCTTCCTCGTAGGGTACACCCCGTTTTCCTCTACTTTTAGCCTCCTATCAGTTTGACTCTCTGTCATCCAAATATCACCCTAGCCTCGGGCGGTTTTGGACTCTAATTGTGTAAAGAAAGGAAGAGAAGAAAATATGAACATATATATGCTTTGTTGTACATTAATCTACTGATTATAATGTTTAATGCTTTTTTAGTACAATCTGCAATCTGATGTTGTTTTGTTTTTCTCACCCTTGTTCATTCTTTCACTATAGACCCGTTCAGTGTTGTCCCACACACCTTACATTGTCGTTGCCCTGATGAAGGTGTAGCTTACACCGAAACGTGCGTTGGCTCCTGCCCTTGTGGGCCCATTGAAAGAACTTATCTATCCCCACCTAATGGGACTGTACTAGCCCATTTCGAACCAGATGCGATGTTTAATGTACTGATGATAATTGTATGTATAAAGTGTCTTATTTGCATTTGTTTTGTCATAAATATGAACGTGTTGTTTGAATGAGAGTGTGTTTGTTTGTGTCTCTGTGTGGGACTGTGCATTTATAGCTAAAACTAACGGCTTGTTATATCGTTTATCCTTTTGGCAAAGACCATTATCACAATATTGTTGCTTAAATAAAATATGTTTCTTTTATTTTCTTTGTTCTCTTGATTTCTTTGAGTCTGCCCCGGCCCGGGGCCTATTTCCATCTAATGTGACCCAATTCTGGGCTTAACGACATCAGTTCAGTGTAGACAGTGGGGCCTGTCCTCTCTCCGAAGGTTTCCGTTGTTCCCTCTTCCCCTGTCTACCCATCCTTCCCCTAGGGACCCCCCTTCTTATGAATAGAAACTATTGGTCTGCCTGGGGGGGTGGTTGGGTTCTTGTGGACCTTTGGTAACATATAAAAACAGGATGCTACTGGATGTTTCACATAGAGAAATCTGTATTCACTTTCCTCTAAGAGGCCTTTCCTCCTCCATTCCCCAAGTTTGGTATAGTAAACATTCATTGCCCGAGTATAGTCTTCCCTGCTTGCTTTGACATAATTACCTGAGAGACTCAATTGTGCGTTAGCTTCTCGTTTATACAAGTTGATGTCCCAAAGGACAACATTGCCCCCTTTATCCGAGGGTTTGATTAGAAACCCCGGGTCACTATTCAAGGTACACAATGCCTGTCGTTGTTCAGGTGATAAGTTATGTGCATGTCTGTTTTTGGTCGTATCCCAAATGCGCATCAAATTCCTAACCACTACCTCGTGGAAAGTGTCAAGGGAGTCATGCGGGGTATTAGGATTAAAAGTGGATTTTGGTTTGAATTTTGTGGAAACTTTCCCTGTTAGCTCCAAACCCATCTGTTCCAACAAAACCCGTTCATCACCAATTGTTTCTCCGCATAGCTCCATTGCAGATGCCAGGCCCTCTATATCTGCTAAGCAAAGATTCTTAGAGATCAGGACACTAGTATCAGTTTCATCAGTCTTAGATTCCACAGCACATTTTTTCATTTTTTGCATAAACATCTTTAACAATTTCAACTTGCGCACAAATAAAAACACATCAATTCGAGTCCTAGCATAATCAAAATTTGCCATTGGACAGAAAGTCAGACCAAGTTCCAGCAAAGACTCTTCTGCTTTGGTCAAAACATGGGAAGATAAGTTTAAAACTGTCAAGTTTTTCTCACCCATTACTTCTGCTTGGATTGCCGTGTTTGTCTCCCATGCGGCATTGTGTCCTTGGCGCTTCCTTCCACCTCTCCTTGTTTTTTTGCCCTTATGTTTGCGCCTCTTCCTTTTCCGTGCCCTGTTTCTGGGGGTCGAGATCTCAGAGTCATGTTTGTTTGTAAAAAACGATACTCTTCGAAGGGCCTAAACGTGGGTATTTCTTCACCTGCAACCTCCGGTACCTCATCCAAATCTGAGTACATATCTGATCCAGATTCAGACGTTACGACTTCTGGTTCTTTTCTATATCTATAAGCTACACTATTGATGAAAAGACCTGTTCCTAATAAAGGGGTCAATAACATCAGGATGATTACTACCTTCAATGTGGCAGCAAAAGCTGTCAGCGACACACTCAATAAACACTGGCATTTGGTGAAAGGTGACCCGGTTGTGGGTGCAAATCTTAATGCACATCCTCAAATAACTTACCGCAAAGCACGTTCCTTACAGGATATGCTTGTGAGAAGTTATTTAGGAATAAGCAAAAAGATGACATGGATACTAAAGCAGAGTGGCTTTTTTAAATGTGGGAAATGTAAGGCGTGCAGGACTAGCAAAAATGTTAAGTCTTATCCCTTACCCACAGGGAAGACTGGTACTAGCAAGAAATTTATGAATTGTAATTCTGATTTTTGTGTGTACGCCATCAGATGCCCATGTGCCAAATTGTATGTTGGGAGTACAATTTTTTCCATAAAGAAGCAAATTCTTGAACATCTGAGAGCGATTAAAAATGTGGACTCAAATTATTCAACTGCCAGGCACTGGTTGAAACATCATAACAAGGATGTTAATTGTTTTTCATTCTTTGGAATTGACAGGGTGCCAGCGAACCCCAGAGGGGGGGATCGTGAAAAACAGCTAAGAATTCTGGAGTCACAGTATATCATTCTTCTCGAGTCTAAGAATCCTTTTGGCCTGAATGAGGATGAGGAGCTTTTTGTCCACATTTGATGACTAAGAATGTAGTTGAAATATTATCTTTTTTTTTAAGCTAAAAGTGAAGAAATTTATATTATGGATTTATGTCTTAGGGACAATATCTGCCAATTGGGCGCCCCCTGCCTATTCTCTAGCTGTGTTCGTAAATCCGTATAAATATCTAATATGGGATGTTTGTTTTTTCACTCTGATTTTTTCTTCATAGGACGATATTCAATAGTCACTTGACTTGGCTTGTGAGAGTGTTTCTGTGAAAATAATGAACTGATACACTATTTTAGTTAATTGCCACTGGGCAACAATAATTTGTTTATTGGATCTTTTTTCTTAATTCACATTTGTAAGTGAACACTCTCTTTGCTTATGAAATTGGAAATCTTGCACTAGCGTTTTTTGTATAGTGAATTATGTATTTTCCTCTCTCACTTTGAGTTGTATGAAAAGTCTGTTTTCTATTGTTGTGCTCGGGTCACAAGCAACATTGAGTCCTTTTTTTTTGTTTACATACACTAGAAATGGTGGATGAGTGATTTACAACTGTGGCTAGTGAAGAAGAGCGTCTGCTCGAAACGCGTTGCCATTAAACTTTCTTTTTTGAACTACGAGCCTTGGAGTGCGAGTATTCCTTCTTTGGATTCAGCTGGAGGAGTTTTCACTAATATATATATATATATACAAAAAAAGAATGGGTAAGATATTTAATTACACTTTGCATTTGATTTTGTTGCAACAAACTCTTATTATATCGGTCATTCACTATTGATATTACAAAGCTACATACTGATTAGATATAGGAATTAATCTCTTTTTCTATGGCATTATCCCTCCCTTTGCACAGTCTCAGATGTGGTGTTTGGACCATCATGGTCACTCTGGATTTAAAGCAACTCGTAATTGGGCCGGCAGTTTCACTGGTGGTCCGAGCCTCCCACAGCCTCACAGGCCAATTTAATGGCCGCCACAGTCGGAGTTCGCTAGTGGTAGTCAGCTGTTCAGCCGTGGTCTTCTGAAAACCAATTTGCACCACTCATAATATGGTGGTTGGACTACCGAAGTCGCAGTGTTCAGACCACAACCGTGGGTACCACGGTCCATGGACCACCATAATTGTAATAATGCCCTTGGTTTAGATTGGAGTGGGAATAGTACGTCACCCCTTTCGAGCCCAACACCTTCCCCAAATTGGTTTAGATTGGAATCGGAATAGTAAATGTTACAAATTACGTACCCAACAACTTCCCTGAGTTGGTTTACATTGGAGTGGGAATAGGAAATGGTACCCCTTTGGTATCCAACACCTTCTCTGAGTTGGTTTAAATTGGAGTAAGAATATTAAATGTAACTCTTTTATTGTCCAACACCTTCCCCAAATTAGTTTAGATTGGAGTGGTAATAGTAAATATCACCCAATTAGTATCCAGCACCTTCCCTGAGTTGGTTTAGATTTGAGTGGGAATAGGAAATTCCATCCACTAAGGGCCCAATTCCTTCCCCAAATTAGTTTTCATTGAAGTGGGAATAGTAAATGTCACCCCTTTAGTGTGCAACATCTTCTCTGAGTTGGTTTAGATTGGAGTGGGAATAGTGAATGTCACCCCTTTACTGTCCAACATCTTCCCCATACCTCTTTAGTGTCCAACACCTTAACCAAGTTGGTTTAGATAAGAGTGGGAGTAGTTAGTTTTACCCCTTTAGTTTCCAACACCTTCTCCGAATTAGTTTGGATTGGAGTGGGGATAATACATGTTACCCATTTAGTGTCCAACACATTACCTTAATTGGTTTAGGCTGGAGTGGGAATGGTAAGTGTTACACCTTTAGTGTCCAAAACCTTGCCCGAGTTGTTTTAGATTGGATTGTGGATAGAAAATATTACCCCTAAAATGTTTTCCGTAATGTTTTTTTTACAGCCTTTTTACAGCCAATATATATATTTTTTAATGTATTTATCTTTTTTACATAACATTTTTTAACATACGTATCAGTGTATATTAAATAAATGTATACATTTTAAACTGTTATTTAATATAAACTTTACAGTTTTTGGAACATTTGTTACAACATAGTTTGACATATTTAACATTTTAATAATATTTTTAATTTTTGTTTACTTATATTAAACATGTTTACTATGTTTCCCATTGATTACTTTATAGAGATAGTCTTCTTTTTTGTTTCATTTGGAGACCATTGTTTTACTACTGGCTTCTATTTTGCAATCTATTGCTGTTAATTTGGGTCTTTTTTACAGGAGGCAAGGTAGGTGCTGCTGTACATCGGAACAGGTAAGTCCCCTTATAAAGATTTTTTAAGGGCTTTTAGGGTAGGGGGTATTTAGGACCTTATCATGAGGCTGGTGGACTCACGGTGGTGGTCTCCTGACCACGCTATTACAACTAAGGCGGTCGGGCTGCCCTGGGGCCATGGCAATCGTCACAATCGCCAGGGGACCACCATTCCCTGGTGGTTGAGCAGTGGTCCTGAGGTCCCAATATGCTTGCCGGGGCCGCTGCAGCCCCACCAAGCATATTATGAGTTTCTTCACCACCACACTTTTCATGGTAGTGTGGCCATCATGAAAAGTGTGGTGGTGCCTCACACCATTTGGCTGTACACAGGGGGTCACAACATGTGCCCCCCTGTGTACATGCACACCAGTACCTGCACGGCATGGACTGCAGCATTAAAGATGTTTATAATGTGCTTTTATTGATTGATTTAGAATAATTTAAATATTTTTAACAGTTAGGTCTTTGATTAGTTAATGGTAATTTATGTTTTTAGTAGTATTATATATAATTGTATTTATTTAACTATGAGTTTATTTGTTTTAAAATAACATTTTATATTGTTATTTGTATTTAAATGTTTATATTAAATAATAATGTTTTAGATGCATTTATTGTATATTTTATAGATGTACTATCTTTATGGGGTAAATGTTCAATTTTTGGTGATGTAATCTATTTTAAGTTAGTTCTAGATGTTTGTTCAAAGTTTCGGATTTATTTATAATGTGAAAATTAGCTTTTTGTGTTTTTTTAATTTATTAGTTATGTTGACGATAATTTTATAGTCACCATTGTGGTAATCAATATTTTTGACGTGATATATGCTTACAACATTTGTGTTTTCGATATTTTTATTATCAATTTAAGTAAAAACAATATTTTTGTTAATGATATTCGCGTGCTTGATATTAGTGATTTTTATAGTTATGTATATTATATTTTTGTATTAAATTTCCGATATTTGTGTTTCTTGATATTTGTAGGAACGATATTCTGTCACTGATCCATTCAGAAGTAATGTAGATTGAAACGATAAACAGGTAAAGCTGCCTCATTAAAAGATAAAGAAATCTTAAAAAATGTTTAGTATATCTTATATGAAGTGACAACATATGACACCATGAAACAAATCATTCAAAACCTACATGATTCATTCAGTAAATAAATTACAGGGTGCATCAAAAAATTATTTGATTTATATTCAAAATAAGACACAGGTTTAAAAGCAAATAGTTCTCAAATACATTGATAACAGAAATCAAAGAAGAAAAAATGAAAGTATGTTAGTCATCAATGTATAAATACCCATCTCCACATACTCAGAGATTAAGTCAATCCTAAGAATAGGAGTCAAGATTCAAAATAATTAAATTTAACAATAACTAAACAGAAGAATGGGTTATACTTCGATGTTTCGGTCTCCATTGAAATGCATCAATGAGACCATCTTCAGGATCTGATGGAACTTGTGAGATTCCTTGACCGTTTGCTCAATGAGTTCAAGGTCGACACACTATATACCAGGAGAGTCTCTTCAGTGATACACAGAAGTAGACTTAAGGTCGAGTAAAGATGAACTCACATGATGCAGTTGCATTTTAGTATCTTGTATTGCCTTTAAATTGTGGCCCTAGCATTAGTCCAACTATCCCATTCCGTGTTTCACAGACGTTGGTAGATTCAAATACATCCTTTTTTAAGCTACCCACCATGCAATGCTCTCCTGCATGACTCAAAGCTGCTTTGCGGCACCTAAAAGGTGCTTTGCGACATGCAAATCAGCTTTGCGTCAGGTAGGGTGCAGTTACATTATAACACTTTGCAACATTCTGTTCACCAATGTGTCAGAATTTTTTATGCACCTTTGATACTCGCCACAAGGTGCTCCGTACCAATAGAGCACATCCATGTCGCAAGTTAGTGACACAATACAATAGAGGTTTTTCTGACGCAATGCTGACACAACGCAGCATTGCGTCAGTTCCCATAAACATGCCCTTCTGTTCATACCAATGAGCTGAGATCACATATTATTATATATTATAGTCAGTAACACCAAAAACGGATTACGTGGATAATGTAGGGGCATATTATCAAGGTCCAGGGATAAATATCGCAAAGCGTGCTTAGCGCTTACATATTTATCACTGGATATCTCTGGAATTTATCGCCCGGTTAGCGCGTTATCAACAACACGCATCGCTGAGATAGTAGGGATAGTGGGGATATCGCTGTTTTTCATATTGGAAAATGGCGATATCCTAGATGATAGGGACCGGGGTTTTAGCCACACAATCCACCCCCCCATGTTAGGTATGCCTTAGTCAGGAATTTAACATATGTTAAATTCCTGCGTTAAGGCATACTTAACGTAATTTTAAATATTGCTAACCCTCCTTGTCAATATGACGAAGCTGGGTTAGCGATATTTTCCAAAGGGAGACTTGTCAGGCAACCTCCTTTGCATCTCATTAGCGATGCGATGGGAGGCGTTCTTACAAGGGGCGCTATTGCCAGTAAACTGTCGCTAACAGCTGTTAGGGCGCTAAAAATATCGCCGCTTTAGCGGCAAAAAGTGCCGCTAAAGCGGCGATATTACCCTTGATGATATGCCCGGTAATACTCTTACAATATCTCCACATAAACTATTTACCTTAGGTGACAGATAAACATTCTCTTTGGGTATCATAGCCATTGCAGCGCGCCACTCATCCTATAAAAAGCCTAGTTGATGACACGTTTACACCTCCCAAAAACACGCCACATAGAGGTCCATTCCTTATTGACTGGCCGATAATTAGCATTTCTGTAATGCTCCCCTGCAGCGCTTTGAGCAACTTCTCTGACCTTTCGCGAACTTGAGAAAGTTACAGTCATTTTCATCTGAATTCATTGTCTTTGAAGCATAGCCGTTTCTTCCATCACATACACCGCCGAGCCTTTGGGATCTGCGATTCAAACATGTTCCTGTTTTTAACACGTTTAGGCAAAAAAAAGCAATTATTAAGGAAAACGGAAGTCATTTAAACTTAGTTCCAGGCATTAACCTTCTTATCCATTCAGTCGCTTTGAATGTATAAATGCTGACTTAATTTTTTTTTGTTGCCTGTCCGTGGGAAAGTTTCCCATCAATATGCAATAATGTGAGGGAAGGGATTGATGTACTGTGCTGTTGGGCAGAAACAATAGAGATTGTTCTCCTTGAATTCAAATTAATGAGCAGCTTCTGTTTCACGCTGCACATTTCTGAAAATAAGAACATTTTGTGACGCCAAGAATATATCAATTTCTTAATATTTAACTGGGTCAAAACTCTTGATTAAATATGACATCCATTTCCATTGCTGTCAGTGATATTTCTTTAATGCATTCCGAGCATGAGAAACGATTGGGGTCAGTTGATGGCAATCGAGCCCAGCGTTTTTAAGGTCTTTGATCAATTCCTCAATTTCAAATGATTTAAAGCTGTATCTGTTGTCTCCTTACCCGAGGGAAAATTATATCTAACGACTAATGAGTTATTGGATTACATATACTCCAGAGAATAAAAAGCAGTATTGAATTCATGTTTAACTTCGAGATGAGGAATTATTTGTTTCACATTATCTGTAATGTTTATAATGAAGTTTCCCTTAAATCAATTTGGAATGCAAGTCTTTCATTAAAACTAAACGGTGTAATGTATATTGGATTTGTTCTACATTTTTTATAGTGTGATCGTTTTCTTACCATATGAGAAAATGAATTAAAGCTGAGTTATTTTACCTTTTCAGAAAGAGATAGCAAGAATTCATATTGGAAAGCTCAGAAATCTACTAGCAATTGTTATAATCTTGGTCTCGGGAAAAAACCCCTTGTGAAGGCAGCCCTGAGCCCACCCTCAGGGAAAAATGCAGACTCAAATTGACAACAAATGGCCCACAAAGAAAATACTTCATAGCCCTTTCAGGGATCTCAACACATTGAATGAATGTTGTGCGAGTAGCAATCAAAACACTTTTAGGTTTCAATGGTGTGTTGTTCTACTCTGCAACGAATCACAATAGGATTGTTTGAGGAGCAAATACTGAAAAAATATGCAAATATGTATACTGGTTCCAAGCAGCCCTTATAATGGAACAATATCTCCACCTCTCCACTTCAGCTACTCCACTCACACTTATTGCAGCCCTGTACACTTAAACAAAGCAGCTAGTGGAGACCTCAACTGGTGAGCATATTATCTCATGTAAAATATATATTAGAAATTGAAATTTCACTTCTTTTCAGAACAGGTTCCCCCACATGCTTTCTAGCTGAAACAATCATGATTTTTCTTTACCAGGATTCTGTGTTTACAACTAGATGTGCCCCAAAGAATACTGCTCAGGTTTGACTATGTCTTTCTCGTATGTCTATTTTGCGACTGCGGCAGTGAAATGGGGCATTTTTTTTTAAATTCTTTTTATTGAACAATCAAGGAAATGATCATTACATACAAGAGATCATTATTAATATCTGTGTTACACTGTCGTCGTCAGGCAGCAGTGTCATACATTATAATAGTGGACAGTACTAAGATGTTCACATTCTACTTATATTAGGGCGTTAGTGGTTCGTCAAGGGAGGGGACACATGGGGGCTCACACACATTCCCACGATACAATTTCCATTTAGTCCAGAGCGCTATCCATTTTCGGGGACAGCCACAGGCTACATACACTGTTTTCTCCCGTGTCACACACCAATCCAAGTCCTCTCTCCAGGCATTGAGTGTCGGTGGTGTTGCCGCTCCCCAGAGGCAGGTTATATTTCGCTTAGCTATCATCTGTCCAAGCGTCACCCAGGTTTTGCCCTTTGCGTTCAAGTCCATGGGCTCCCAAATGTTCTGGAGACATCTTTTGGCCTCAAGTCGAATTTCAACCCCCCCATACCATGCTCATACATTCATGCACTTTTTTCCAGTAGTTTTGGATTAGTGGACACTCCCAGAGTATGTGTAGAAAAGTCCCCTCCAGGCCACACTGCCTCTTACACATCCCATCTTCACTCCTGCCCATCAGTACCAATCTGTGTCCAGAGAGGTACACCCGGTGTAGAATCTTTAGTTGGATCAGCCTTAGTTTCACTGAGATATCAACTTCCTTAGGGGAAGAGAGTGCTTCCTGCCATTCCTCGTCGTCTATTTCTAGACCGTCCCCCATTTCTCCCTTCAGTGTCAGTAAAGGATCAGGAGTGTGGTGTATAAGCTTTTTATATGTAAGGGATATACCTCTCTGTGGCAGGTATCCGTCAAGCAGTCTATCCTCAAGAGGGGAGGGCTACGGAAGTGATGACCCTGCTGGAATGTTGGCCTGAAGGGAGTGTCTGACTTGTGCGTATCTAAAGTATTCCGAATCGACCATCTCATGTGTCTGCTGTAGTGAGGCAAAGGACACCACTCCGTGCGGTCCCCAGAGGTCTCCTATGTGGGAGATCCCTATTAGGTCTGACTTGTCGAACCCCTTAGTCCGACCCAATGCACCCAGGCACTCGGAGTCCCAGAGTGGAGTCACGAGCGTGAGTCTATTGGCCCACCCCAAGCTGCGGTTTACCACGTGCCAAAGTTGGACCGAGTGTCTTGTAGGCCCTTTAAGGGGATATTTGTTTGGTTTAGAGTAAAGGGCCCTCGTAAAATCGCCCCCGGGAGAATCCACCTTTCCATACAATAGGCGGGATCGTCACCACTGTGGTATGTACATTGGTTTATAGCAGGGAGGTGCGCTGCCCAGTAGTATTTTCTAATGTCAGGAAGGACAATACCCCCATCATACCAACCAAGTGTTAGTTTATGGATTGATATGCGTGGTTTCCTGTCCCATAGTTGGTCTCTTTGTGTGGCTTCAATGTCCTTAAAAAATCCAGGTGGGACTAGGTCTGGGTAGTTCTGGAGGGCATATAGGAAATGTGGCAGTGGCATCATTTTAAAAAGTGCTGCCCGTCCTAGGAGAGACAACAGGAGTGTTTTCCAGGTGGTGGTATCTCGCTTGAACCTCTGCAAGGGTGGGAGGAGGTTACGCTCATAGCGGGTCCTGGCATCAGTGGTAATAAAAATACCAAGGTATTTAAATCCTTCTGTGACTGTCTGAATAGGGCAGTCCTTTGGCATGGAGGGGGGATTCCCATGTAGGATGTAAAACAGCGATTTGCTCCAGTTAATTTTGTAGCCAGAGTTTCTCCCGAAGCCAGTGAATATATCTAGAACCACTCTTAATGACTTTTGGGGGGAAGTAAGGTAAAGAAGGATGTTGTCTGCGTATAAGGAGATCCAGTCTTCCCACCCTTCGGCCCATTTAAGTCCCCGGGTAGAAGAATCCCTTCGTATCCAGGCCACGAGCGGCTCAAGGGATAGAGCAAAAAGCAGTGGCGAGAGTGGACAGCCCTGTCTCGTCCCCCTACCGAGTGTGAACACTTCCGAGATTTTGTTGTTTACTACTACTTGGGCCAATGGTTCTGTATAGACGAGCTGCACCCATCCGATGAACTTAGGGCCAAAGCCCATCTTTTTAAGGACCGCCATCAGGTATGCACATTCCAGTGTATTGAACACCATTGTCGCGTCTAAAGAAACTACTATTGTATCCTCTTGGATAGTGGCGCAGCGCCCCAACACTCCGTGAAGTCGACGCAGGTTAAGAGCAGTATTGCGGTGTGGCATGAAGCCCAATTGATCTGGGTGGACTAATTTAGCTATTATTGGCCGGAGTCTATTTGCTAAGAGCTTGGCGAGTCTTTTGGGTTCTGCGTTCAACAAGGAGATCGTTCTATACGAAGTACATTCGTCTTTTGGTTTCCCCGCTTTAGGAATGGCCACCAGTGTGGTGATACGCTGGTCTCATGGCAGCAATCCAACCTCTCTACTGTCTTCATACATACGTTTCAAGTAAGGGGCCAATCTGTCTCGTTTGAGCTTGTATAGCTCAATAGGTAGGCCATTTGGGCCCAAGGCTTTGCCTGGCCGGAGGTCCCTGATTGCCGCAGCCAGCTCATCGTTAGTGAGTGTGCTCTCCAATGCCTCTCGGTCAGGGTCAGAGAGAGTGGGTAATTGGATGTCTGCAAGTAAGTTGGAAGAGTCATCCTCCGGGAGTTCCGAGCCCCTTCAATACACCCGCTCGAAATGCGCAGCGAACTCACGAACTATGTCATGAAATTCAGGAAAAATAGCACCAGAACTGCTTTTTAGCTCCGATACTAGTCTCTGTGCCCTTTCTTGTTTGTCTAGCCTGGCTTTCAATTTACCCTCTTTGTCCCCCTGATCGTATAGGCGTCCGTCCCTGTCTCTTGCGAGGGTTTTTTCAGCGTCAGTTGCTATTGCTTTGTATTCGGCCGCTTTAATTTGCATTTGATGAAGAGCAGCTTGATCTTCGCCGTCTTTTGCTACCTCTTAAAGTCGAAGGAGGTCACGTTCAATAGTGAACATTTGTTTTTCTCTTTCTTTATGTAGCTCCGCTATAGCCGAGAGGGTATGCCCCCTAATTACCGTTTTAAACGCTTCCCACAGGGTGGTAGGGGAATTCGCTGTACCTTTGTTTTCTTGGAAATATTGGTCAATGGCCCGGGTGATAGTAGTTTTGGCTTCCTCATTGTGGAGACACCAAGGATTTATAGGTGCAATACAGCCCACCCTCTTCTCCCTAATGGTGAGGTGAACCCACAGAGGGGAGTGATCGGAAATACCCTGTGCCAAGTGTTTGATATCCTGCGTGGTCGTGTTTAAGTGGAGAGGCATGAGAATGCAGTCTATCCTGGAGAGAGTATGGTATGATCCCAAGAAGAATGTGTAGTGCTGGAGGTTCAGGTAGCGCTGTCTTCAGAGGTCTGTGAGGCCAAATGCCTCGATAAAGTTAGAGAGCCAGTTTTGCCCAGCACTGATGTCTCACGGGGGTGTCGGTCTAGCAGGCCCGACACAACTGAGTTGAAATCCCCCCCAATTATGAGTTGCCCCTCCGGAAAGGAGAGTAGGAGCATCCCAAGATCCTTGTAAGATTGAGTTTGGAGACCTGGTGGTATGTAAACCATTAACAATGTGAGTGTGAGTCCCTCCCATTGTTCCAAGACTGCCGCGAAGCTTCCCAGCGGGTCAGTCCAGGAGTGTTTGGTACTTAGTGGGAGGGTACGCCTGAGTAGGATGCCCACCCCTTGAGACCCCAATGTGAAGCTGGCGTGTGCCACCATTGTGTATCCCCATCTGTTTAGTGCCTTACAGTTGTTTCCGATTAGGTGTGTCTCCTGGAGTAGGGCGACATCGGGGAGGTGACGCTTTATATGTTGGAGCACAATACTTCTTTTTATCTTGTCTCCCAACCCGTTGACATTCCAACTCAAGAGTTTTTAAACTTTTATCCTACTTCGTACTGATTGTGACACTATACAGTTCTGCACAACCTGCGAAGTATGCAACACCACCAAATCGCAATATATTGTATCATGCATGACCAATGCGCATCCCCCCGTTCCCTCCCCCAAAACCAACAAGAAAAATGTAGAACACATTCGACCCTCAAACCTCCTCAACACCAATCCCCCTCCCTGCTACCCTGCCACGTAGGTTTGAAACTACCCACATCCCCAACTAGCAGAGTGCCTATCGCCCTGAAAACTAGTCAACAGTGACGTGTGGAAGTGAGCTAGTACCAACTTCCGCCGCCAGAGCCCCCCCTTTGCTTTACGAGATTTGTCAGGTTTGGGACCCCAAGATAGTATCGTCCCATCACACACAACCTATCTTCTGCCCCCTTCCTGTGAGGAACATGTGTTACCATTAGTGATGCAAAATAAGTTTTTTAGTCCGGTACACAGAGTCTATGATGTTTTATGCCTCTGGCCATAGGTCCACCCCCAGCTTTGCCCAGAGATGACAAGATTTGAGGCTCCACCCTGTTACTGGCCAACGCCTCATGGGCTACCCCCATTCACTTTATCAGCAAGACAAATTATACATTACTGTTTGTCGAGATAATCCCGTCAGCTCCACCTCAGGAAACTAGGTTCAATCATTCCTGGGCTGCTGGATCTCGATCTCCAGGAATGCAGGCTTCGTTTATTTGTGTCCGATCTTTCACCTGTTGATTCCGGCGATCGGGCATGAGCCTCTCTCCAGTTGCCTCCTGTTGCCGCTGCTTTTTTCTGCACTGCCTTCCCATCCAGCCAGTCCTGTACCTCCGGTGGGGTGGTGAAGAAGAGCGATTTGCCGTCCGCTATGACTTTGAGCTTTGCTGGGAAGAACACCATATAGTTGATCTCTCTTTGTCTAAGTGCCGCCTTCACCCCTTCGAAGGAGGGTCGTTCTTGTTGGATATTAAGCGTGAAAATCCGGGAATAATTGTATCGTCGAATTTTCATATTGTAGGTCTCCCTGTACTCGAGCTGCCTGTAGTATTGTGTCGCGGTCCCTATAGTTGAGGATTTTGGTGATTATAGTCCTAGGGGCCGCACCCGGTTTGGGTTTGGGGATCGGCGCCCGGTGCGCTCCCTCAATGGTGAATAGTGAGGAGAGCTGTTTCGGTTTGTGGCGGTTGAGGATTAGATCTTCAAGGAAAAGGTCCATGGTCTGCCCTTCCGCACCCTCCGGGACTCCAACCACTCTGATGTTGCTTCGACGGGCCCGCCCTTCTTGATCTTCGAGTTTCAGAGCCATTTGACGGTGTTGGCGAGTCAGTGTTCTTTGAGCTTCTTCGTAGAGGCCTGAAGTTCCAGAACATTACCTTCATTAGTTTTGACTTTGTCCGCTGTTTTGTTCATATCAGCTCTCAACAAGTTCATTTCGATGGATACTTTGTCAATTTTTGTTTCGAGGGTGCTCCCCAGCCCCTGGATAGCCACCATTATGGATGTGAGAAACAGTTCGGTGTGTGTCAGACTGGCCCCCCTGAGCTCCCTCATCCTTTGGGGTTGACTTTGGGACAGCATATTTATCCAGTTTGTTGGTTTGCACTGCTGTGGCACCCTTGGGCTTCATTGTATATTCTCACTGATCCGGGCCACACCGCACAAGGATTGCACCTCTCTTCGTGAGGTTGTGTCTACCTCTCAAAAGACTGTAGATTGTTTGAGCAGTGGTCCCCTGCGACCGCAGTCTCCAGCCGCTATGTCAGTATGTGCGGCAGGGAGTGTAGCCCCCTCAGGTCCTCAGGGGTATCTTCACTTATTTGCCAGGTAGCGATTTCTGCCCCCTGTCTGGTAAGCAGGCAATATGGTCCAGGGCATCTGGAAACAATCTAACCGCTACAGTGCGTACCACACCCGCAGGCACCGATAAAGATTCACAGGGTCTGGTATTTAGTTTGTGGGCCCACTGCTCCCCAATCCAGGAAAGAGAGCGACCCCCCGCTGCTAGTACACCGCCCCCTCCACACACTTCTGCCTCAGGCGTGGGGCGTACAATCACCCCAGGGTGCCCCCGGTAATGTTGCAGTCCTTGTCTCCGAGTAGGCCGCCCCCGCCACAGGAGGAGAAGGGAGTCGTCTGCACACTTGCTCCGCGAGCGTCACACGGCTCAGCTAGGCTGCCTCGCCGCGTTCTATCTCGTCCCTGGATATGAAGGTGTGTCCGGCCGGGGGGTGGTACAGAAAAGTCTCCGCTCACCTGGATCAGCAGGATAGCGCAGGAGCAGCAACACCGCGGTGCCACCAGTGGCCACCCCCGCCCGGCGTCCACAGCAGAAGGAGCGTCCTCTGGGAGGCCCGGGGCCGGCAGCCCCACACCTCACAAGCGCCGCCGATGTCTAAGCGGGCCGATGGCGGACACCCGCCGAGTGCTATAGATGGAGCCAAGGAGGGAAGGGGGGCCCCAATACGACAGCTCAGGTCTTCTCACGGCTATCAGAATCGCCGTACAAAGCGCGCACTCCAGCGGCCGAGGGCGTCCCTCCCAGGCCGTGTTCGATTATGCCGGGCTGCCGCTTCGGTGTCTCCAGGGTGCAGGGCGGCCTCAGGAACGTCTGTCAGAGCCAGATTTTGTAGTGATCCGGTACCAGCCTACTTTACTGACACAGGAATATTCTGGGTCCCCTCCTGTCGGATCGTAGACAGATTAATACGGGGTTTTAGGGCTCGGCTCCGGCGGAGCTCGTTCGTTAGGCGGCCATCTTAATTGGTGCCAAGCCTCGCCCCCGAATTGGTGAATTTTGTAAAAGCAAATACCTCATAAAATATCATCCCTCACATAGAGGATATGGGGAAGCCTTTTGCAGGGGTCAAACTGTGCTTCAACCTGTAAGCTTTCAATTGTCTACCCTTGGCTGGTGCTGTGCTAGATATGTCAGATCTGGGCGCCTGATCAGGCTCTTCAGGTATCTGGGTCAATATATCAGCACTGTAACCCTGGGCGTAGTTTGCGTAGTAGTGCTACGCATAGCTACGCGAAGTGCACTTTGCAAAATGCTGTTTGCGCTGCTTGCACAGTGCCGGATGCTTGTCCGCACTGTGCAAGCATCGCAAACAGCATCTTGCACAGTGCAAGCGGTCATTTTCTGCCGTTCGAGTAGATTTCTACTCGAGCGGCAGCTTTCTCAACGCGGACATGTAGTTTCTCATTGCGAGTGGCCGCGAGCATACAGGACCACTCGCAATGAGAAACCTGATCTCCCTGCGTTGAGAATCTCGCCGGGAGGTTTATTTTCCACGCTCGCGATCGGCAACTTGATGTTGCTGATCGCGAACGAGGAAACAGTCTCGCCGGGATGTCATTTTGCTCGCTCGCGGTCGCCAACTTGACGTTGAGGACCGCGAGCAAGCACAAAATGAACGCGATGCTACGCTACACTATGCTACGCATGTTTGCACTGTGCTATGTGCAATTTGCATAGTGCAAACTACGCAAGCGTAGTGCTTCTCCCAGGGTTAATCAGCAGTAGGAAGAAGGTGAAGGGTTTTTTTTCAAAGGAAGGAGCAATAGCTGGATGACCTGTGCTTGATGATTGTCCTGAATGTGGTTTGGAGCAGTGCACCGGACTCCAAATTGTACGGCTAGAGCTGCACCTGAGAAAATGGACCGGGGGACGCGAAAAAAAGGGCATCATTATGTGTGATAGTGTGCAGCAAGCTATGCGAGTAATAGTATAGAACTGCAGATATGGGATAAATTATCTATTTATTTAAATATGTATTTTAATATTCACCCTCCTTGGTAGTGCAAAGCCACTAACTGTTTGGCGGTAGCTTGGTCTTACTTCCCCTCACAACTTGTCCTTTCCCTTGTTCCTATCTCCTCCATTGCTTCCTTTTTTTCTATTTTATGCCCAACACGTTCTGCACATGAATGAAATCGAGAGTATTGAGAGGATATTATTGAATGAGTATCCTGAGATGGAAATAAATAGGAGGCACTGATCAAAGCTCCTTCTCCGGTTAACTATCAATAGAAATTGCTTCAGAAAACAGCAGGCAGTGAATGATCCCCAGGGTGCTTCTGGAACCTTAGCATGTGGCACACACAAGATTCCCTCAGAGGGACCTTTGACCCACTAGCAACTTCCCTTCAGTCTTGCCCATCAACGTCTCCGGGAAGACCCTAGTGGGTTATATAATATCATCTACAATTACATCCAAATTCCTTTGAAAAGAATTCTGAAACCTTCAGAAAAATCACCGCAGTTCCCCAGGACAAATGGTGAACCCCTCTCCTTCGTTTACTGTTTTTCCTGTGGTTATGTGGAACCTGCAAAGTCTGCAAAACTCATCAAGATACAGTCCTCTTTGCTATGTCTGTAGGTTTCTTTATATTAGTGTCATATTTGCTCAATGTGCACAATGCCTTCTAGTGGCTTAACAACAACTGCATATCATACCACCATCAAACGACTCCTAATGCCTCCTGGACATTTTATGATAACCGTGCCATCCTGGTATCTTGAGGCCGCTGTAAACTTTCTGTTTCTATGATTACCTTTGAAGCCCAGAAGCTAAGAACAGCCTCTGTCCATCCAATATGTCTTTCAGCAGTACCAAAGCAGACCTCTAATTAGTATATGTTCACTCAGATTTGCTTCTGGAAAGCTTATCATAAGGATCCTCTAATTTCTCCTTCATTTGTGAAGGTATCTTTTGTCACCATTCACAGAGTACCCCCTCTCGAGATGTATGAAATAATTTATCAATTTTCTAATCCGACTTTGACCAAGCATTCCTATTTCTAATTGAGAGCACAAATGTACCTTTCTGGTTCATTTGTAGTTACTTTAGGTAATTTCTGTTGAATGATTTGTTCTTGTTGTCTTTGTTACATGCCCTTTTTATCTTTATTGTCAATAATTGTCAAAACATGAATCCTTTATGCTTCTTCTCTTTCTTTTATGCATCTTCCTTCCTACTTTTCATAGAAGCTCCAGATAGTCTGTAGCTATTCCAGCTATATCCGCCGGATTTTGTGTGGGGTTGGATGTAACCTTTGTGCATATAAGTCAACATTTGTTCTAGAAATTTGTGTCACCCCGCTCACGTAAAAAGAATTACATTACTTCCATGACTTTTGACGTTGGCGCTGATCAAAGCTCTCTCCTATAAAGCAATACAATGGTGTATTTCAGTTTTAGCTACCCCACATTGTTCTAAAACAACATATGCAATACCAGTCATGGTTTTTAGCCCAGTATTGAAGGTGGCTCACTATTGCGAGAAGTTTGCTTGATGATGCTCAGAGATCACATGAGAGTTTGCTAGACGTCTTGGACTGGCATCATATACAAGAGAAGAACCCATTAAGCACATGCATTTAGAAACATACACATTGTGGAGATGGCTGGTTGCAGACTCAGTTTTTTTCTGTGTGTGATTCTTAGGATCTGATCTTAACCCACAAGGTACAAAAAATTCAATCCAGAAGCCAGAAAGATGCAGGTAAGATGAGGCAAATGATAAAAGATAAGAAGTCAAAGATATTGTGAATTACAAAAAAAGTGATATAACCAGCAGCAATTGAGTCTGCTTTACAGTGACTCTTGGGATATATTTTAATTCACAAATTACTATGCTACAGATCTGCGACCGTTATGTGCCCAAAGCTTTTCCTAAATTGAGACTAAGGGGCAGATTTATGTTGCACTTGTGCCACTTTTGCGCCGCCGTTGCGTCACTTTTGTGACACAGCAGCGGCGCAAATCCTGCGCCATGGTGCGGGGTATTTACAACGTGACGCATCTGAGAGATGCGTCACGTTGTAAAGCCCTGCGCCACATGTAGGCGTTCCAGGGCAGGTGGGGGCGTTCCGGCGCAGGAACGCCTCCTAAATGTGGCTGAGTGAAATCTACAAGATTTCACTGAGTCACTTTTAGGCCCATGCTGCGTCAAAACCCTGCGCCTGCTTGAAGCAGGCGTAAGGATTGACGCAGCATTGTACAGATAGGGCCCCCCAGAACATTGCTGGAGCTGCGTCGCGCTTGCGACGCAACTCCAGCAATGCGCCACTTTTACGGCACAGATGCGTCACGCATCTGTGCCGTTTTTGCCCCATGGTGCGCCGCATTATAAATGCGGCGCATCCATGGTGGCGCAGCTGTGGCGCATAATAATTGGCGCATCCCTGCTGATATGCAGGGATGCGCCAGTTAACATAAATCTGCCCCTAAGGGCCTAATTATGGGTTTGGTGGTCCCAAGACTGCCATACCTGTGATGGCGGTCTGACCGCTGCGACCTCGGCAGTCCAAAAGCCATATTTCAAGACATATGGGGCCTCATGTAGGTAGCCCAATACCGGTCGGTAACGGACGATTTTCGGTAATTATACCGTTACCGACCGGTATTTAGGCGTTTGCAATGTAGGGGGCACATTACAGGATTCGGTAATTTACCGAATCGGTAAAATTACCGAATCGGTAATTTTACCGAATCGGTAATTTTACCGATTCGATAAATACCGAATCCTGTAATGATATGTAGGGGGAGTGTGTGGGTGTCGTGTGGAGTCGGTATTTACCACCAACTAATAGTTGGTGGTAAATGAAGAATGGCTCTGTAAATGCATTTTCAAGCGCTTAGAAGTGTGCAATGTGGCAGACATACATGCCCTTAGGGCATGTATGTGTGCCACATGTGCACACATGCAGGAATCAGGGGTGCAACAGGGTGTCAATGTGACACCCTGCCACCCTTGATTGTGCTCCCCCCATTACCGATTCGGTATTTACCGATTCGGTAATGAGGCATACCTTCCCATTGATTCAATCAATGGGAAGGTATGCCTCATTACCGAATCGGTAAATACCGATTCGGTAATTACCGAATTTCTACGATTCGGTAATTTTTACCGAATGAATACCTACATAGCATTTACCACTTCATAAATACCGAATCGGTATGATTCGGTATTTATGAAGTGGTAAATGCCAGGGCACCTACATAAGGCCCATGGTTACATAGATGAAAGACCGCTGAAGACCTGATGCCACCACCAGCTAAATCTGACTGCTGCAGCAGTGGAATAGGCCAATGAGTCTGTCAGAGGCTCAGACTGCCAGTGAAACCGCCGGCTCAATTCCAAGTTGCCTTACAGCCGGCGAGACTGGGGCAGCCCAACCACCACATCTGAGCAGGCGGAAAGGGAGGTATATAAGGGCAAATTCTCTACTCACATCTACATGTCCTGTGCTGCCATGGAGCTGATAGTACAAGTCCTGCCACTGCTATACCTGCTTGATCATGTCCAAAGCCCACACCTTCATTGATGCAACCTAGGGTAAGATATACTACTACCTGTTTCCATACATTCCTCAGCAAAACGATGTTCCGCTATGGACCAGGCAAGGGTGTAGGGGTGGCATGGTCAAACATATTTACTGGGGCACTGTGTGGGATTAATTCAAATGTATTATTCAAATACATCTCTATGATGCCCTCTGTCCCCAAATCACTGTTACAGCATACGCAGATAGGACTCATAATCAGTGATAGTAATGTTTGCATTACATTACGTCACACAACAGCACTTCCTCATCAATATCGCACCTTTCAATCTCCCTAACACCCTCACATTGCACATATCCTAGGTCTTGTTTTGATATCAAATATACATCTGTATGAATCTGCCACTAAACCGAAACACAACTTTTCTGCTACAATTCGATATTTGACTCTCCCCATCACCCACCTGAAAAGACAATGTAAACAAATGGGATTACAAAGAATCAGTGTGAAACAATTCTAAGGGCACCATGGAAACAGTCTCTGCAGAATAAGTATGCCTCTATCATGGGGAATCCTGAAAGGCTAGGACCCTGGGGCACAGTACATTTTGCACATGCCTGAAACATTCAATGTGCACAGGATCTGTGAATTGAAGGATATCAGAGACACCAAATAGTATAAACAAGTCCCATGCATGTGTAGGGAATGTGTAAGTGCAAGTCATGAAAACAAACATAGCACTAACAGCATTTTTCATACAACTAGATAAAGCAGGGGCAAGGTACACACAGGAAAATGGACACATTGTATGACAATTTAACACCCTCCATTTGTGGATAAACAAATATCTAACTTGAACACTTCAAACACATATCCAGCCTTCATCATAGAGGGAAAAAATGGCCAAGCTGAAATACTTACCAAATAGCATGACACTCAAAGCAATGTTTGCCCCATTTTCTGTTTCATCCCACATAGACATCCATCCTACATTTCCCATTGTCCTGTGTAACTCCTGCACTAGGTCCAAGTTCACATCATAGTAGCCGCATCAACTGGAGCAGCAATCAAGGATGTAAGAAACACAACTGTAGTCACACATCACTAACTATAAACTAACAGAAAATCATTAGAAAAGAAATGGCAGGACCAATGCATTCACACCTATGACAAGGTTTAATGGACATATTTTGCAAACCATATTGTCCAACTAAGGCCGATTGGCCAGTCCATGATATAATAATGTGCCACAGAACAATGCTGTGCCAACACACTTGCCCTTTCTGACACTACCACAGAACCTCCTCACAAAGGGGCATCCATTGGGCACAGCAGGCACCTCAAAGATGATACTTGGGGAGGGCTGTGTTTTGGGCTTGGTTTAGTAGGGTGGGGGACCAGTTTCTCAGGGTTGGAGTGGGATGTGGAAGGGATGGGTTGGCCTTTGGGAGTTTTTTTGTTGCTTTTTTTTGTGGGGTTGTGGGCTGGTTTCAGAGGGGTGGGGATCTAATTTCTCAGGGGTGGAGTGGGATGTGGAAGGGAAGGGTTGGGTTAGAGTTCGGTAGGGGTGGGTTCTGGAGTCACAGGGCTATGGGCAAGGGCAAATATGATGTCTGCACTGGGGAAAAGGGTAGCATGTTCAGGACGGAGTTCGAGTTGGGAGGTAGAGGAAGTGGAAGTGGAAGTGTGAGCTGTGTCTCCTGTCTGAACGTTGTGTTGTGTGAGTGGCTGTGTGTGTTTGAATTTTTGGCCTCTGTGTCCTGTGGATGTGCTGGGTGTTGTGAAGGGGTCTGGGTCTGTTGCTGTGGTGCCCGGGGTTATTATTGTGGGTACGTTAGGGGTCTGAGTCTGTTGCTGTGGTAACCGGGGGTATGGTTGTGGGTGTGAAGGGGTATGTTGCTGTAGTTCCATGGGGGCATGGTTGTGGGTGTAGAGGGGACTGTCACTGTGGTGGGTGGGGATATGGTTGTGGATGTGGTGGGGTCTGGATCAGTTGCTCGGGTGCCGGGGGTTTGCTGGGGGTGTTGGGGGTGGGTAGGTGAGGGTGTCTGGTAAGTGCTTTCATGCCAGTGTTTTTTGTTTGTGTGCGGTGCTTGTGTCTGTTGAAGTGTTTGCTTGTTCTGCTGTACTTGTGTTTGGCACAGGAATGGGAATAGGACATTTGGAAGGGGAAGGGGCAGGAGGTGGGGTGACCAGTTGTGTCCCCACCAACGTTGCCTATTTCTCCTTTTCTTGCCCTTGATGTTTCTCATTTGACATGTAACATGGGTTTATTGCATATGCGTTCCGACACCTGACCATCATAAATCAACCAAAAACATTGATGAAGTCCACATATCACACCAGCTTCATGGTTCACACTATAGACTTCAAATTTAGCATGAACCTGTGCGTGCTACATAACTTGCAAACAGTTGGCTCCACTCATGTGATAACCCCAGACAGGGTTAAATGAATTGATGGAGTTGGATACACTCAATTCTCATGTCCATACTAGGATAGTTGATCACCTTGCATACTTTGGCACTTGTTTTATTCTCCCCCTCTGCACAGCACCGCCTCTGTGTCCCTGCCCCAGCTGCTGCTGAGGAAGTTCGAGGCCCTCCACCACCCTCAGGCTACCAACTGTGCCTCATTCCTGGTGGCCAGTGGTAGGCCGTAGGTTTGCTTATCTTCCGCTCTATTATTTTATTGTATTGCCTGTATTTGATTGTTGTGTCTGTGACTGCTGTTGTTCTATCTTCCCCCGCTGCCTATTCGTGGTCCATGCCCGTTTTTTTGCTTCCCTCGCTGTCCCCGTGTCTCTCAGCCTGGTTTTTCCTTCAGTACCCCTCGCTGCCCCCGTGTCTCTGCCCGGTTTTTCCTTCTGTACCCCTCGCTGCCCCTGTGCCTCTCCGCCCGTTTTCGCCTTCTGTTTCTCAGCTGCCCCTGTATTCTTGTGCCCTGTTTGCCTTCTGTGACACTTGCTTTTCCTGTATTTCTGTGCCCTTTTTGCCTTCTGTGCCACTCGTTTTTTCCCTGTATTCTTGTACCCTGTTTGCCTTCTGTGACACTCGTTTTACCTCGATTTTGTGCCCTTTTTGCCTTCTGTTCCCTTCATCGTCCCTCACCACCCCCGCCACTGCGTCCCCTGCGGCCCCGCCCCCTGACTGCCCACTGCCCATTTGCTGCCCCTGCCTCCTGCCTCCCAGCTGCTCCTCCCTCCCACCTCCCCACATATGCCGGCCGCTGTGCAGCCGCACGCAGAAGGCACGCCGAAGGCGCGCCCATCTGTGCCTGGAACGCGCCCAGCACCAGAACCCCTGGCCCCCGCACCCACCACGATGACTGCTGCCACTACGATGCCAGCTCTCTGCACGCTCTCAACTCCGGACAGACCCACACCTGCTTCAAGGCCGCCCCGAAACGCACACACGGTCCCTTCACCTGCCGGAACTGCAGCTACACCAGCCTCAGAGACAACGAACTACCCGCCAAGAAAGACCCCAACCACCTCCGATGCATACTACTGAACACCCGCTCCGCACGTAAACACGCCGTCGAGCTCTGGGACCTGCTCAACACAACATCCCCGGATGTCGCCTTCCTGACAGAGACCTGGCTGGATGACTCCTCCGCACCCAACATCGCCATAGCCATCCCAGACGGCTACAAGATCACCCACAGAGAACGCACCAACGGAGTCAGAGGAGGAATCGCCATCGTCCACAAGAACAGCATCAGGGTCTCGACTCGCACCGACGACGTGCTCAGCACCGCTGCACACATGCACTTCCAGATTGACACAGACCCTAAGTCCACCCTCAGAGGCACCCTCGTCTACCGACCCCCCCGGACCCCGTCCCCAGTTCAGTGACTCCATCGCCGACTTCATCAGCACGCACGCTCTGACCTCCACTGACTACATCCTCCTCGGAGACCTGAACTTTCACCTTGAGAACAACAACGACAACAACTCCACCACCCTGATCGATAACCTCGCCAACCTCGGACTGAAGCAACTCATCACAACGCCCACCCACTCCGCCGGCCACACGCTCGACCCCGTCTTTTCCTCAAGCCCGCACGTCTCCATCAGCCACACCACCAAACTCCTCTGGACTGACCACCACTGCATCCACTTCACCTTCCAGAAACCCACCACACACCACCGCACCCAACAGATCCCCTGCCACTGCTGGAGCAAAATCACCGAAGACCAACTACATGCAAACCTCGCTCTCAGCCCACCCACCTAACCCTCCAACACCGACGGCGCTGCCCACAGCCTCAGACTCTGGACCGAGGACTGCGCCAACACCCTCGCCCCGATGAAGAAACCCCCCCACAGAGACACCAGCAAGAGGGCCAGCTGGTTCACCCCAGAACTCCTTGCCTCCAAGCAAGCCTGCCGGAAACTATAGAAGGAATGGCACAGTGAACAAACTCCAGACAGCCACGTAGCACACAAGGATGCCATCCGCAACCACCACCACCTCATCAGGGCGGCCAAGAGGACCTCCTTCAAAGTCTGCCTCGACAACAACCAACAACGCACACAATAGCAAGGAGCTCTTCAACATCGTGAAGGAACTCTCCAACCCCAGCTCCAACACCAACGACATCCCACTGTCGCAAACCCTGTGTGACTCCCTCGCCACCTTCTTCCACCGCAAGATAGCAGACATCCATGACAGCTTCAACACCCAGACAGCTCCAACAGACAGTAACACAACAGACCCTCCGCACACCATTGACCATGACCCCCTGCTAGCCTGGGCCAGCGTGAGCGTCGATGACACCATCAAGACCATGAGCACAATCCACTCCGGCTCTCTGTCAGACCCATCCCCGCACTACTTCTTCAACAAAGCAAGCAGCTCCATCGCACCCCACCTGTGCAATGTCATCAACCTCTCCCTCGAGACCGCGACCTTCCCAGAGAGCTGGAAACACGCCGAGAAAAACCCCCTACTCAAAAAACCTAAGGCAGACCCAAGAGCCCTCAAGAACTTCCGGACCATCTCTCTGCTCCCCTTCCCGGCCAAGGTCATCGAGAAAATCGCCAACAGACAGCTAACCCAATACCTTGAAGAAAACAAAATCCTGGACCCTTCCCAGTCAGGGTTCCGCAGCAACCACAGCACCGAGACTCCCCTCATCGCCACGACCGATGACATCAGGACCCTGCTGGACAATGGTGAGACTGCAGCACTCATCCTCCTAGACCTCTCCGCCGCCTTCGACACCGTCTGCCACCGCACACTAAGTGCACGCCTCCACGCCGCAGGGATCCGAGACAAGGCTCTGGAATGGACCACCTCCTTCCTCTCCGGCAGAACCCAGAGCGTCCGCCTCCCCCCATTCTGTTCCAAAGCCTCTAAGATCATCTGCGGCGTACCCGAGGGATCCTCCCTCAGCCCAACACTGTTCAACATTTACATGGTCCTGCTCGCACACGTCGCCCGACAGCACGACCTCAACATAATCTCCTACGCCGACAACACTCAACTGATCCTCTCCCTCACCAAGGACCCCATCACCGCCAAAGCCAACCTCCACGAAGGAATGAAGGCCATCGCCGACTGGATGAAGATCAGCCATCTGAAGCTGAACTCGAACAAGATGGAGCTCCTCATCCTCAGCTCCAACCCTTCAGCCTGGGACGACTCCTGGTGGCCGACGACACTGGGGGCAGCCCCGATAGCCACCGACCACGCACGCAACCTGGGAATCATCCTCGACTCAACGCTCTCAATGACCAAGCAAGTCAACGCCGTCTCCTCCTCCTGCTTCAACACCCTCCGCATGCTCCGCAAGATCTACAGATGGATCCCGACAGATACAAGAAAGACAGTCATCCAGACCCTCGTCAGCAGCAGACTCATCTACAGAAACACCCTCTGCGCGGGAGCCCCCACCAAGCTCATCAAACGACTACAACACATCCAAAACGCCTCGGCACAACTGATCCTCGACGTACCACGACACAGCCACATCACCCCCCACTTGAGAAACCTGCACTGGCTCCCCGTCAACAAGAGGATATCCTTCAAGCTCCTCATCCACACACACAAAGCACTCCACAAGACTGGCCCAGCCTACCTCAACAGACGGCCCTCTTTCTACATCCCCAACCGCCAGCTATGCTCTGATGACTTCTCACTCGCCACCGTCCCGCACATCCGAAGAACAACCACCAGCGGGAGATCCTTCTCCCACCTCGCCGCCAAGACATGGAACACCCTCCCACTGAGCCTATGACAGGCCCAAGACCTGCTGACCTTCAGGAGGATACTCAAGACCTGGCTGTTCGATCAGTAGCGCCCCCCCCAGCGCCTTGAGACCCTCACGTGTATGTAGTGTGCTTTACAAATGATTGATTGATTGATGTTACTAAGTAGGATGAATAACATTTTGGGATTTACACAATGCTCACGCAAGGCCCAGAGTCTAACAAATCTACCGGTCTCTCATAACAGATCATGATGTTATGAAGGTCAAGTTGAACAGCAAAGTACCATCAATTAGTATTGGGGCAGATATCATGTCAAATGCAAAAGCTATTTACACATTGATGAGACTTTGGACTCCAACCTGAAAATTCTAATTAAAGCTGTACAGAAATAGTTCACCTATGTAGCATATAAAGTTCCCTGAAAACACTGAGATCCAAACATTTGGGAGATAGATACTCCGAATTCACAGAGCACATGACTTCCTATAGCCATATGAACATCCCTAATACTGCTTGGTACAGGTGATAATGCCATTCTCAGATTTACATGGTCCTGCTCGCACACGTCGCCCGACAGCACGACCTCAACATAATCTCCTACGCCGACAACACTCAACTGATCCTCTCCCTCACCAAGGACCCCATCACCGCCAAAGCCAACCTCCACGAAGGAATGAAGGCCATCGCCGACTGGATGAAGATCAGCCGTCTGAAGCTGAACTCGAACAAGATGGAGCTCCTCATCCTCAGCTCCAACCCTTCAGCCTGGGACGACTCCTGGTGGCCGACGACACTGGGGGCAGCCCCGATAGCCACCGACCACGCACGCAACCTAGGAATCATCCTCGACTCAACGCTCTCAATGACCAAGCAAGTCAACGCCGTCTCCTCCTCCTGCTTCAACACCCTCCGCATGCTCCGCAAGATCTACAGATGGATCCCGACAGATACAAGAAAGACAGTCATCCAGACCCTCGTCAGCAGCAGACTCATCTACAGAAACACCCTCTGCGCGGGAGCCCCCACCAAGCTCATCAAACGACTACAACACATCCAAAACGCCTCGGCACAACTGACACAGCCACATCACCCCCCACTTGAGAAACCTGCACTGGCTCCCCGTCAACAAGAGGATATCCTTCAAGCTCCTCATCCACACACACAAAGCACTCCACAAGACCGGCCCAGCCTACCTCAACAGACGGCCCTCTTTCTACATCCCCAACCGCCAGCTATGCTCTGATGACTTCTCACTCGCCACCGTCCCGCACATCCGAAGAACAACCACCAGCGGGAGATCCTTCTCCCACCTCGCCGCAAAGACATGGAACACCCTCCCACTGAGCCTATGACAGGCCCAAGACCTGCTGACCTTCAGGAGGATACTCAAGACCTGGCTGTTCGATCAGTAGCGCCCCCCCCCAGCGCCTTGAGACCCTCGCGTGTATGTAGTGTGCTTTACAAATGATTGATTGATTGATGTTACTAAGTAGGATGAATAACATTTTGGGATTTACACAATGCTCACGCAAGGCCCAGAGTCTAACAAATCTACCGGTCTCTCATAACAGATCATGATGTTATGAAGGTCAAGTTGAACAGCAAAGTACCTTCAATTAGTATTGGGGCAGATATCATGTCAAATGCAAAAGCTATTTACACATTGATGAGACTTTGGACTCCAACCTGAAAATTCTAATTAAAGCTGTACAGAAATAGTTCACCTATGTAGCATATAAAGTTCCCTGAAAACACTGAGATCCAAACATTTGGGAGATAGATACTCCGAATTCACAGAGCACATGACTTCCTATAGCCATATGAACATCCCTAATACTGCTTGATACAGGTGATAATGCCATTCTCAGATTGTATACCTAAAAGTCAATACACGTTTAAAGGTTTTGGTCGTCCCTGAATATCTGTGACATAAAGATGTGGGATCACTTGAGTCCCAATGGGCCTGGCACATCACAGCACTCTTTTATATTGCAAACTCAGATTGCTTGTAAGGATTAGTGTGGTGCAAGTTGTATGTGTGGTGCAATTGTCACCCAGAACAACTAACAACATGAGATGATTACTCACAACACTTAACCAGGTGTCTGCTCAAAAAAGACTATTGAATGTGGACAGGGCTCTGCTGTGTTCCTGCTCAAAACATGATAGGCAAAGCACAGCAGTAGGCACCCACTACCCAACATACACTAAGAATGACTCATCTTGTGTGTGGCACATGGATCACTACCAATACTGTTTGGGAAATAGCTGGCTCGTTGGAAGGACTTCCTCAGCTGGGCCTCCGCAATCTTCTGGGTCCAGAGTCTCAGGTGCTTCTACCTCTTCCTGCAGTGGACGCTATGCCGGTTGAAGACCCACAGGGTCCCCATCTTTCAGGCGATGGCTTTCCAAATGACCCAGACAGAGGTGAGAGACGTCTTAGGCCTCACTGGATATTTCAGGAGAATTGTCAAGGAGTATTGCACTATTGTTGCCCCATTAACAAGGCTGACTTCTAGGAAATAGGCCCGCCCGGTGATCTGGACTGATGTGTGCCAGACTGATTTTGATGCCCTCAAGGAGGCAATGTGCACGGCTCCTGTGATCCTGGCTCCTGACTTCTGCAAAGAATTTGTGGTGTAGACTAGCACCTCAGAGCATGGCGTGGGAGCCGAGCTTTCATAGCATAATGAAGAGGGCCTAGATCAAACTGTAGCCTTCATTAGTAGGAGGTTACTTCCTGGGGAACCTAGGTGGAAGGCAATAGAAAGGGAAGCCTTTGCTGTTGACTCAGCACTGAAGAAGCTCAGACCCTACTTGTTTAGGACTCACTTCAGATAGACCACAGGCCCCTAGAATGGTTAATGTCAATGAGGGGTGAGAATCTGAAATTGTGAGGTGGTCCATCTCCCTAGATGGAATGGATTTTTTGGGTGAAAAACCGTCCTGGAACAGAAAACGCCAATGTCGATGGTCTTTCCAGATTCTTCCTCCTTAGTGATGAGAACTCCCAAGAGTTTGGGTAGCTCTCCCCACTTTAATCTGGAGGGAACATGTGTTCAACCTGGCATCTTTTGGCACGGTTTCCCCGGTCTTTTTGCCACTGACCTCCTGTCTTGTTGTCTGAGTACTGCATTTTGTTTTTGCTGATTTTAAAACTCTGGGCACTTTACCACTGCCAGTGTTAAAGTGCCCGTTCTCCCGGTCTAAATTATATTGGTGATTGGTTTAATCCATGATTGGCATATTTGATTTAGTAACACGTCCCTAGTAAAGTGCACCAGATGTTTCCAGAGTCTGTAAATCAAATGCTACTAGTGGGCCTGCAGCACTGATTGTGCCACCCACACGAGTAGCCCTGCTAACATGTCACAGACCTGCCATGCAGTGTCTGTGAGTACACGTTTAAATTGCCATTTCGATCTGACAAGTGCACCCACTTGCCAGGCCCAAACCTTTCCTTTTACTAGATGTAAGTTACACCTAAGATAGGCCAATGGCAGCCCCATAGGCAGGGTGCAGTGTATTCAAAAAGTTAGTACATGTGCTGGTGTGTTTTACATTTCGTACTAATGAAATACTACTGATTTTGATATTTTACTATTGCAAGGCTTATCTCTCCCGTAGGGAAACATGAGTATTGTCTTGAAATTTCTTTTAAGTGTAATTTCCCATTGGGAGCAGATGGAAATTTGGAGTTTGGAGTCTCTGGGCTTACAATTTATAAATACATCTTTGGGTGAAGTAGGTTTTAAAATTGCGCGTTTGAAAGTTCCACTTTTAGAAAGTCAAAATGTTCTTACTTAACCATTCCATGCCTCTGCCTGTCTGTAGAATACATGTCTGGGTTGGCTGACAGTTGGCCTTTGTACATTCACTCCAGGCAGTCACACAAAGGTAGTTGAGGTGTGCCTTGCATTTCTTGATGGGCCATCACCAGGCTGATGCGCCTTCCTGAGCTAGAGTGAGGGATGGAGTTGTCACTGACACCTGAATAGGGCTGTACCTGTCCTCATACAAAGCTGTCTCCACCCCCCTGTAGTGTATCTGGAGCCAGATCAGGAAAAGGCAGGATTGTGTGCAAAACAAATACTTCCCTTAGAAGTTTGCCTACTTAGAACCCACACAGGGGGTATAAATATTGGACCTCTGACACCCCAAAATCAGAACATTTCTGGAATGAGGACATTCTGCCAGGAAGAAGAGCTCGATGCTGTAGGCGGTACTGACACTCTGCCTGTTGGTTTGTTGTGCTGGTCTGCTGGTTACTGCTTCTGTCCTGGGAGTGAAAGGACTGGACTTTGCTTTCTACCTTCTGCTTCCAAGGTTCTCCGAAGGATTATGTGTGCTTGCCTTCTGTTAAGAAGTCCCGAGAAAATCAAAGACTTCACCTCCCAGTGCCTGGGCTCTTCTGCTGAGAGTCCTGACTTGCCAAGTGGTGCCAAATCCAGTTCCTGGTCCCTTGGAAGTGTAACCTGGTGATCTTAAGAAGAAAATCATGCATCGACTCCCAGCGCCTCTTTTCTCGATGTCCTGCTGCAATCTCATACATCGACTCCCAGCGCCTCTTTTCTTGATGCCCTGCTGCAAAGGATTGACACATCGCTGCTGCCTGAACAGAAGTATGGTTCCTGTTCAACGCACCAACCACAGCTTTCACTGCAGGTCCCAGTGTGCCATCGCAGCATGTCAGAAAAGTTGCTGCAGCATGAGACCCAAGCACCGTGTCACTGAAGACCGTGGCACCTCCCAAACTCCAACGCACCACCTGCTTTGCTGCTGAGCAATCTCCGTAGTGTCTGCTTAATGGCTGTGAAATCGACACAGCAACTGCATTATCGCTGTCGCATTGATGCAGCGTGTCTAGATTTTTGACGATCCTCATCAAAACCACACCGCAATATGGAACTGAGGCCGCATCTCCTGGAAACTGTCGCATCATCTCCCCTGCCAGTAAGGAACCAATACATCACCTCCCCAGCCAGTCAGGAGATGACGCATCACCTCCCCTGTGCAGCAAGGAACCAATGCACTTCTTTGCTTTTTCAGCACCTCACCTACCCTGCGTCTTGCACTGTCTTTGACTTTCAACACATCTAAGGTACTTTGTGGTAAAATGAACACATCATTGGTTTCTATGGACTAAACTTGCTTAGCCTTTTAAAAGTGATATTTTGACACAAGTATGTTAGAGCCCTTAATGTTCTTCTTGTTTCATTGAGATAAATTAAGACAATTTTTCTAAACTGTTGTGAAGCCCTTTAGTTGGGTTTTCACTGGGTTACTGTGTGTGTATGTGTGTGTGTACAAATTCTTTACATATTGCCTCTGAGATAAGCATGACTGCTCACACCAAACTACCAAGGGGGTGAGCAGGGGTTATCTTAGCTGTGTGACTCCTTTACCCTGACTAAAGTGAGGGTCTCTATTTGGACAAGATGCAAATTGCTGCCAACTAGAGCCCTCATTTCTAACAGGCTGTTAAGAGCCTACCGTATGAATTGCTTTTATGAAGAAAGTTTTAGGCTTGACAGAAGGTTTATTTAGCAAAGTCTAACTGGCAGTTTTAAACTTCACACAGGCTGCAGTGGCAGGCCTGAGACATGTTTTAAATGGACACTTAAGTGGATGGCAGAATAAGTGCTGCAGGCCCAATACTAGCATTTCATTTACCGGACCTGGGTATATGGTGTACCACTGTACTATCGACATTTAAGTGCATGAACTATGTCAATCAGATGAAAGCCAATCTTACCAAAAATTGAGCACAAGCACTTTAGCACTGGTCAGCAGTGGTAGAGTACACAGAATCCTAAGACCAACAAAAACTAATTCAGAAATTCAAGAGGGGATAATACAAAAGGTTTGGGGGAAGACCACTCTAAGGTTGACAGATCTAACAGTAGCAATATACTCTTGCTTATCTATTCCCTTTTGTTGCACCTGCTTTAATAAGTAAATGAAGGAGACGATCCACAGTAGTAAAAACAATGTCTTAACAGCATGTATGTTTTGATACTTCAAGGTTTAGGTAGAGAAACTGTCCTGGTTATGGCATGAATCATTCCAAATAGATTTCTGTATAGAGTTCCATGGCAAAGATAATACAATAAAGTGGTTGAAATGTATACACCATTACACTCTGCATTATAGAAAACCTTACAGCTCAAAGGGATCAGGTGGCAACATCGCTCTCCATGTTGTTCATGTTCAGTTTCAGGCAATGGCAGCCATTCCAGACCCAGATTTCCTTCATGCACTGTTGGAATTATGCTGCCACAAAACAGAGGTAAAGTTCTTTAGGAAATGAGCGTTACAGGTGCACGTATAAATGTGAAAGCTTCAACACTGCATGGGCAGAGGCGCTCAGTGGGCTTGCATGTTATCTGATGAGAGGATATGATTGAGCCCTGAGGCACTCTTCAGCCTACCATCAGAATCCCTGATCTGAATGTGTGATGGAGATGGCTTTTCCACTCTGAGATTGAAAAGATCTGAACAAAGCAAGTACTCTGATCCCTATCCAGAAATGAATGATGCTGTTGTTATGTGTATCAAATAACACTGTTAAGTCAATGATTATTAGTATGGGTGACACCGTCACCTTTGTCTGAAGGTCATCCAACACTGATTCCAAAATAATTTGGTGCATTTTAAGAACCAAATCCTATCTGCAGGAAAATATGATCTGGAAGTGTTGAAACAAATCTGTAAATTAAATGGCCACTGCTCTCACTGTGTGCTGCAAATCAACTTGAGAAAGCAAAATGAACGCATTTTAAGGATTCAGTGAGTCTTGCAGAAGTGTTCTTAGAGAAGGGCTATTTCCAAGCCCATTGCTCCACCCGTACGTCACTTTTCCCATGTTAATAATGACGCAAAAGTGGCGCAAGGGGCTTGTAAATAAGCCCCAGAAGATGTTACAAAGAGGATTGCAAACATCTCCTTACCTTTATTAAATGTATTATACTAGCACATGGACAGCTTCACAGTGAGATAAAACTGCATACAGCTTAGGGACTACTTGGGTCCAGAATCTGTAAAAAAAAGATATTTTCTCTTCTAACAGGATATTGTACTCAATGCGTACTTTGAGTCCCCCAACTTAAAAGGAAGATCGAGTTTCAATGAATTAATAAAATTTGAATTTACGATGATTGTGATGATTCTGTTCCACAGTATCTGGTCTTTCTAACACATATGACTTTATTAATTCAAGTGATGGTGACATACATTGCATAGATTCTGGTATCTGTGTACAGATCACCACTTAGTAACAGCATAATTCACCATCGACCCAGGTTGTCTAGCATTTCTTTTACTGCAGCTGATTTTCTCATGGTGATAATTTATTTTTGACATAAGGCTATTATTTTTGAGGACATGTTATCTAATTATGACGCAGCTAACCTGGATGTAATATGTTTAGGTTCTGCCAATAATTATCAACCTATACCCAATTTCATTCTCCTTTTTCCCAATCTGCCTCATCCCCCTCACAGGCTTAGCACAGGGTATCACTCTTTTAACTCACTACTGACAGTATGAGGCAAAAGATCTCTGGCAAAGAGCCCCCATTCGATGGGCCCGCTGGGCATTGCAGCTCCCACCCAGCAAGGAGCATGGCTCGATGATGAAGCATGTTAACTATGTGGGTGAGGGCCAGTGCATCCTAAAAGGGATGCCCCCCGTCTGACTTTTCTCAACCAACAACAGTGAAGTGTTGCACCCATACCGGAACGGCACACCTTGCTTGATGATGGTTCATTTAGAAGAGACGACATGATGGACCGCCCAATCGCCTCTCAAACTCCTCCGTAATTTCTATAAATTTCTATAAATGCTATTACGTCAGTGAAACCCACCCAATGATTGAAATTCGTCTTACGCAAAATTTGTAAAGTTTTTTTAAATGATCAATTACTCAATTACTCAATTTCATGTAACTTTTTATTAAGTGAGCAAGCACTATCAGTAAAAACGTTTCATTAGAAACCAATGAGAGACAACTTCTGCTCCATCGAGTCTCAAGACGTTATCAGGAGTCCAGAGAGTTACCAGCAAATTACATTTTACTCTGAAAGTATCATTTTGTGAAATTGTCCTGCCTTTTCATGAAAAAGAGGCAATTTTGCATGCCGCTGAGGAGAAAAGGGATGCATCAAAAATAAAGTCAAATAAATAGAAGTAATTAAATAGCAAGCCAAGATATCTTTGGACCTGGCTTTCTGGGTTTACAACGAAAGCGATTAAAGGGGAAAACACCTTGTAAGGGACACCAGAGACTGTATTAAACTAAGTGCCTTGGGAACGCATAGGGCTTGCTTTGTGTTCTTTCAGGGCACTTTGGTATTACAAATGGGGGATGGGAGCACACTGCCTCACCTCCCAGCACAGTTCGCCCCTTAGCATTGTGGTAAATGCAGTTCACAGTGATTTCTTACTTGAATTTTAGCTGCAGTGGTTCACCAAAGTTGGTGCAGGTTAGTGCTGTGAATCTCTAGACACGTGTTTCTGGATATTATCCGTCTTCAGTAGAGATAAAAAACGAAAAATCCTTCTGGGGTTGCTGGAAAGGCTGCCATAGTCTCTCAGGTCTCGGTACCTCTCTCTGGCTCACAGGTGCATCGCCAAGAGCTCGTCAGCTCAGTGGCTCAAGGGAGCCTTTTCAAACAAATGGGGGATGGGAGCACACTGCCTCACCTCCCACCACAGTTCGCCCCTTAGCATTGTGGTAAATGCAGTTCACAGTGATTTCTTACTTGAATTTTAGCTGCAGTGGTTCACCAAAGTTGGTGCAGGTTAGTGCTGTGAATCTCTAGACACATGTGTTTCTGGATATTATCCGTCTTCAATAGAGATAAAAAACGAAAATTCCTTCTGGGGTTGCTGGAAAGGCTGCCATAGTCTCTCAGGTCTCAGTACCTCTCTCTGGCGCACAGGTGCATCGCCAAGAGCTCGTCAGCTCAGTGGCTCAAGGGAGCCTTTTCAAACAAATGGGGGTTGAGAGCACACTGCCTCACCTCCCAGCACCACTTATGTATTATCGATGTGGGTGCAAAGGCAAACAAGCTGTGAGGAGGTGCACTGGCAGTGCTCCACAAAAAGGTGGGCAACCTCAGGAAAAGGAGTAAGTGGTCTCATGGTCCCCTGAGGCACTGCCACACAGGCGGTAGCAGTCACTCACTTCAACTGCATGCAAGGGGATCTCTCTTCTAGAAAGTGCTGGCAGGTTGTCTCCTGCACAGTGAAACAAGGAGCGGCTGTTTACAGGCTAAAATGCGCTTCCCCAGGACAGCTACAATTCAACTCTGCCTTAAGGGCAGCACATTTATCATAATAGGGTGCACTTTTTGTGTTTGTGCCTGTTCACCTTTTAAAAGGTGCATTGTGGTTCAAAGAGAGAAAGTGTGGCCTGTGAATAACACGGCTCCAAACAATTCAAAATCAAACACAATATAATATTTCAGGATACTTCAAAAAGTGTGGGATGCTTTTATTACGACAATGACAGGAATTTGTAATAAAACAAGACAAGCAATTTATAATTGTGCCAATACAATTGTAGAAGCCACCACCTATATACTGTGACTGGTGGCATAAGGGCTGCACCGCTGCTACACTGGGCTGTCTACTTAAAGCATACACTACGGCTGAGTGTAAAATGCTCATTTCTCGTTACCTAAAAAATGACTTTTGGAATACTTTTTATGAACATGATCTGTGCCTGCACACAGGCACAGAGAAGAGAAGTGCATGATTCTCCTGGAAATTGTGCTGTCTACAGTGCTTTTACTAACTCAGTAAAAGTGTGAGGTAGTACATGAGCTGTAGGCAGCACAAATCATAAGCTGGGGTTGTCACTTCGTATTTCTGAGCTCTGCTCTCAAATGAGCGCAGCTGCACAGCTCTGTTCTGTGCCTCCGAACAGGTAAGGTAGTCCGTCATTATGAAGAATTTGGAAAATTAAGAAATTCAGCCTGATGAAAAAAAGCTGCTGAAAAGTCACTTTAGAAAAAAGTTACATTTGCGAGTTACCTTTTCTACAAAAATATAATGTTTCTGTGGAAAAGGTAAATGTTTATTTTAAAAAACAGCATGATAAAGAGTTAAGAAGGGAAAAGGTGGTGGATATACAGGAAGGGGTAAACATGGAAGAAGAAGAAATAGTAATAGGCTGTTTAAACATGCATTGGCATAGGCAATAGGTCTCAACTTTAGGGCCTAATACGTGTTTAGCCATGCAGGGCATTATCCTGGGTAGTTCAATGATAGATTAATGGCCAGATGCATCAAGGCAAAAGCCAGTCGCAAACGAGCAGATTCTCAGAATCTGCCCCTTTGCAACCGCTATTTTTGCATTTGAGATGCATCATCCCAAATGCAAAAATCGCAAATTGCTATTGCATTTAAGGAATCGCAAATTTCGATTCCTTCCATGCAATTCAAGACGCCATTTAACATAGCAATTTCGCTATGAGAGTCTGCTATTTACCCAAAAATAATGCCCGGTGGTAATAGTGAAAACTTTGAAAAATGCACTAAAGTGCATTTTTCAAAGTTGAATGTTACACACACACATGCCCTGGGGGGTGGGGGGGCTGTAGGCCCATAGGAATGGATGGGAAGCCATTCCTTAATTGCGACTCGCAATTTGTGACTCGCAATTAAGGAATGTTTGGGAATCGCTATTGTTTAAGAGATTCCTACATGCATAGGATTTTGGGTTCCTTAATTGTGATCCCTTATTAATCGCAATTAAGGAATCGCAAAAGCCTACATTGATGTATGGGCCCCTAATTCCTAAATACGTGTATGGCTATATAAAGTCCAAATTATATCCACTTACAAAGAACAAAATGCACAGAAAATAATTTTGTAGGCCAAATTGCAGGCATGTGTCTTGTATCCCTCAGTTTGCACTACTGTCAGTAGCCTCTGGATCAGCAGAGCTATACTTAGTTTGCATACATGTTGGTAGCACGAGAGCCAGCAGAGCTACCCCACAAGTATCACAGTTCTCATCGATGTCTGAGTCAATACAGATCTACATCAGATTGCACTACTTTGATCAAAGCCTTAGACAGAAGAGATACCTCCTTGGTTGCAAATCTCCCAGTAACGTTTCAGACAGCAGAGCTATCAATTGGGTTACATCAATTTCCTTAATGCTTGAGCCAGCGGATACTGTAAGACCTTCCAGAACTCTGATGAACATTTGGGACAGCAGGACTTCCTCTTCAGTCACACAGATGTGGGCGAAGCCATGGGCAGCACAGCTGTTTCTTAGCATGCACACATCTCAGTAACTAGTATAAGAACAGAGCCAGCCTCTCAGGTGACACATCTCTGTAAGGCCTGTGACATCAGATCTTTTCCTGGGGCTACAATGCCGTCTGTGACTGCCAAGACTGAAGAGCTATCCCTCAGTTTCCATTGCCATCACTAACAACTGAGAGAGCAGAGCAATACTTAATTTACACACATCTAGGTAGCATGAAAGTCAGTAGAACTAGCCTAAATGCATCACAGCACACAAAGTCACAACATATTTGCCTCAGGCTACACTGCTCTCAGCAAGCCCTTAGATACAAGTTCCTTCTCTCATTGCACATATCTCAGCAATGCTTAAAACAGCAGAGCTATTGACTGTACCACGTCACTCTCAATAATGTCTGAGACAGGAGAGTTCTTTCAGAGGCTCCAAAGGCTGTCGTCAACAGTTGGAACAGCAAAGCTACCCCCACAGGTTACATGGATTTTATGATTCGAGCAAGATCTCTCCTTCGCAGGCAAGCATGCATGTGCAAAGATCAGCTTCAGGGTTTACAGCTCTCACTAGGCAGTATGACCAGCAAACAGCAAACCTAGCCACAGGACTAAGGCCTTAGACAGCAGAGCAGAGCTATCGCTAATGTTCAGTGGCTCCAACTGGCATCATCTTCTTCTCAACACTCAAAACCCTTCCATTCAAGTCAATCAGACCTGCTTTGTCGCCACTTCTTGAGGGAAGGCGGTTCCAGCTAGGGGGCCAGTTTGGAGGCCTCGTGTTGAGAGGGGCATTTCAGGGTCAGCCCAGGATGTGCCCCCGCTGCAGTACTTTGAAGGCTGCCTCACAGGACAGGGAGGACAGCTGCCGGATCCACACATAGTAATGTGTACGCCCTGTAAGGGTTGGACTATGGTGTACTGCTGATCATGCTCAGCATTGGTGCATAGGCACCGCGCATGAATGCGTAATGATTTTTATGCTGAGTTGGTAATATGTGAACTCTACTAGTAAGTACTAAGGTGCACTGTTGATGTTCGCCTAATATACTATGCTGAGTCCTGTTAGGATGTTCCTGCCTCATGCTTTGTGCTAAGTACATTATTACCAGTAGTTACTGGCTGTCTTAACTAACGTGAATTATGATGGTTAGGACAGTGGCCTTATTGCCCCCGTCGTGTATGTAATCCCAAAAAAGTCATACTAAGTGCCAGGTGGCACAGTGTATATAGGTGAGTATGTTCTAATGTGTTTTATGAGTAATACATAGACTATGTTTGATATATAACCTTGTGTGGAGTTTTTGTAGTGTGCCTTGTGTGTCCCTGCTGTATGAGTGTGTTGCGCAAACACTTTATACATTGCCTCTAGAATAGGCTTGACTGCCTTGCCAAGCTACCTAGGGAGTGAGCAGGGGTTATCTTCAGTGTGTAACTCCCTTGCCCTGAGTAGAGTGGTGGTTTCTGCCTGATTTAGGTGCGTGCCCTAGCCAACCAGAACTCCCATCTCTAACACACCATTAAAATTCGTTCACATGACATACATTTTTTGTGACGCAGGGGTCACATTACTTCATCAAATGTAAATTTGAATTTCATGATACTTCAAAACTACACGTTTCCACACCAACACTACGTTGACTATAAGTAAGTTAACACTTTAGCATGATGTCAACATTCCCCTAAAAGATTACCTTTGAATTATGAGGTTATGTCAAGGTTTTATGCTGTTAGAAAAATGATTGTTTGACATCATTTATTAAAACGGTTGACCCTCTAGTCATGCATCCTGTGTTGTTTATACGACACTGTCAAGTTCTACAAATACTGCAAACATACATGCATATGTAAAATACGTCTGTGTGATGCCAAAGCTGTCCAAACTCATAAAACCTGTTTGTTTTGGCAGGATACAACATTGCCACAACTCATAAACACACGTTTAGACTTTGTCATGGCATGAATATCTCCTCACATCACAAACATTAAGGGGCATATCAGCAACAACCGGCAATAATTATCGCTAAGCGCACTTAGTGCTAGGAAAATTATCGCCGGCTAGCGTGGATTTTTATCGCTGAGATAGCGTGCTATTAGCAACGCTTATCTCAAAAGCGATAAAAATCCTCACGCTAACTGCCTAACGTGAGATTATCGCTGGAAACCCAGCGATAATCTCACGCAATGTGGCGTTAGCTTGATGATAGGTACTCACAAACTTAGCCATGATATCCACCTTCCATAGGATATCATGGCTAAGTCAGTCCTGAAGCAGGTGTAAGGAAAGTAGCGATAACAGGGGTTATCGCTACTTTTCTTGCCGCTATGCTTCATAGCGTGGGGCTTGATGATAGGAGAAATGTCGCTTAGCGACATTTCTCCTGTCATGTCAGGAACGCCCACTTTGCATCTCATTAGAGATGCAAAGCTGGGCGTTAGGAATTCCTACGCTAACGCAAGTTTTCACGCGTTAAGTGAGCTTGCTAAATAGGCGATAAAATTATCACCGCTTTTCGGTAGAAAACGGCCGCAAAAGCGGCATAATTCTATCGCCTCGCCTCGCCTTGCTGATATGCCCCTAAATTTGCCTCTTTAAAGACACTGAAAGCATGACCACATAGAGAAGAAATGTGGATTATTTCACATCAGTATTACTGCTCATTAAACAAGTTTGGAGGTTTGGGAAGGGAACAGAGTTCTGCACCATGGAAAATGTTGAGTGGGAAGAGATTTTAAAAGCAGCAACACTGCCGGCTTTGCATCGGAAGAACAGGGTTCGAGTTTCGGCATCGGCTCAACATCCAATTTTGGCAAATCACTCAATTTGCCCGTTCCTAATGTAAACAAATAATTCAACTGGCGCTCATGTAAAGTCCTTTAATACTTTAAAGTTAGCACTAACAAATCACTGTAAAAAATACCGAAGACACAAGCAGGGCATTCACACGAGCCAGTTGCTGCTGTTATTTAAGGAATGCAGGCGCTGCGCTGAGTGCAGACAAGAGCCAGCTATAAACAAACCAGATGGGAGGAGGGAGGTGGCCAACAAAAACATTCTCTTAGTGAAATGGCAAGGGAAGGAACTCAGCACACAAGGGAGGGGCATTTCTACAAATGCATTAATAATAAGCCAGCATTTTTAAATGCCGCACATAACAACCAATAGCAATTGGGAGGTGTGCTAAACGACCATACAGAGATACAGCAGGTCGAGGCTCAACCTAAAAAGGAAACAATGTGGGAGTGGAAGTATGGGGTTTGAAAAGAAAGCAAAACAGTAGTGGGTGTAATGTATTTGTAAAATAGCAAGTCAAGTTACAAAGCGAGTCTCGTCTTTGGGGGTGAGAAAGTCTTTGATGAAAGGAGTGTCAAATTGTAATTGCTATTAGTTTTCTGGGGATGAAGGTGCTTGTGGACATGTAATTTATATTATTAGTGTCCTTGTAAAATGTATTTTAAGATGTGTGTTTTTATCCTTTTAGGTGTGATGTACAGTTTTATTTAATGTAAGTTTTATGGATATGAGCCACCTACCAATAAAGTTCTTGGTAAGTCTTATGAATATTATTTTTTAAGGATATAAGTGGCTTATTGCTATCTCAACTGCAATATTATATTTAATGTGTGACCTGTGTGTAGTTATTCATGTTTTTTGCACTTTTATGGTCTTATTCAGACTGAATAAAGTTATTTTTGATCTGATCCTCAAAGGGGGGATATGTGGTATATAAAATCAAATGGGTGTAAGGAGGGAATGGGAGTAAGGTGTTTAAAGAAATAGTATTAAGAATAATGGGAATAAGGAGTTTGTAAAAAAGGGCAGAAAGCTATACTGGGAGTTAGGAGTTTGAAAAAGGAGTAAAGTGGGAGTAAGGGTTACTAAAGGTGGAATTGAAGCAAGAGGGGCCAGTGGTTTTACAAATAAAGAAAAACATGTGGGAGTAAAGGAATTTCAAACATTGACTCACATGAGAGGAAATAAGTAGGCTTGGGTGTGAAATTCCACCCCTCTTACAGAGTTTGCAGATTTTTCCCACTCTGTGCTTCGCATAGCTTTCGAAGTTCTGAAAAACTAAATTTTATTCCTCGTACTCCCCGACATTAAGTTGGCAAGCAAGTAAAATCTTACTCTGACCATCCCCCGGAGAGATTCCTCAGCGTGGGCGGTCATGGATGGCCGTGACCACTCATGTTGAGAAACCTTTAGTTCGTGTTGAGGGAGCTGCCACTCAAGTAGAACTTCTACTTGAGCAATAGAAAGACGCAGCGCCCTATTGTCCTGCGCATGGTGCCATTCATTCTAATTTTCCAGTGCTGGACAAACACCCAGCACTAAAAACAAAGCGAACTGAGCAACATAAATAAATTGGGTCTAAGAGATTTTTAAAAATGGGACCAACGCTAGGGTGGGAGTAAGGGGTTAAAGAAAAGGAAATAAATTGTAAGAAAAGTAAAGCATGAGTTGTATTAAGTGGTTTGTAAAGAAACAGGAGTAAAACAAAAGTAGGAGTAAGGGGTTTGTAAGAAAGGAGCAAACTGGAGTTGATTTAAGGGATTTAAATAAATGGAGTAAGGGGTTTATTAAAAAGGAAGTAAAGCAGGTGGCGTAGGAAAGAGTTTGAAAAACGGTAGTGAAGTGAGATTAGTATGGAAAAAGAGGAGTAAGACCTAATAGGGTGTAAGGAGTAAGAAAAAGAGAAAAGTGGGAGTAAAGTGTATAAATAGCATTAAAGCACAATAGCGAGTAAGAGATTTGAAAATAATAAATTCAAACATGGGTGGGATAATGAGTTTGTAATAAAAGACATAAATCTATGGGGATAGTAAGAGGGTTTGTAAAAATCAAGAGTGAAGCAGGAAAGGAGAAAGAGACAGAAACATAGAGTCAAGTGGGAGTGAGAGTAAGGCGCTTTTTAAATTAAACGGGAGTACAGCTGGAAGGGGAGTAAGGGGCTTGAAAAATGTATAAATCAGGAGTCGGAGCGGGGGTTTACAAAAAAATGTAGTAACTAGGAAGGGGGTTAAAAATAGAATGGAGCAGCAGTGGCGATATGGGGATTGTAAAAAAAGGGAGTAAATCGGATTGAGAAAGTGATGAAATTATGAAAAGAGCAAAGTGAGAGGAAGGGGTTTTTAAAAAATGGAAGCAAACCTGGGGGGGGGGGGGAGGAAAAGAAATGTAAATCCAGAACAAGAGTAGGAGGGCTGGGACAGCACATTAGTGAAAGACGGCAGGCTGATTGAAGCAGTTGGTTTGACATTCACAAGGCAGGCAGCACCCTACTTGTACTTTCAAAAGGGACAGGGATCACCTGCAGGCGGGTGTAGTGAGTGAGTGACTGCATTAGCCTGCAGGGATATCTCTTGGGAGGGTCTATGGGCTTACGTCCCCTCCAGAGGGGCACACTTGGGGAGGTGGACACACTGATTCTGAACCACAAATAAATGTGTGGCGCATAGTCTATGGGTCTCCTGATGGGCTCTTTTCCTCTGCAAACACAATAGAGCGCTGGTGTGGAGGCACAGTGTTTCCCTTGTTTGAATGGGGCCATGCCCTCAAGTAAATGAGGAAATGCCCCATTGCTATTACCACGGCGGTACATGTGCACCAAAGCTATATTTTATTTATTAGTGGAGAGGCCACCGAAGAATCTGCGTCCCCTTCTGTAATACCAAAGTGCCCAAGGGGTGTAGAAAGCTGGTGCGCACACCCATTGCGCCCTAAGGGGCACTTTACTTAATACAACTCTTGTTCGATTATGAAACCGAATACGTCTGTAACAGGGAAGTTATCCAAGTAAGCATTTGTAATTGCCTCAAGTGATAGCAAAGAATATTCATGTTCCTACTTTTTGAGGTGTACAACCTAAGTGAGAAGAATTTTCAAGTAACTTTCAAACAAAGTAATTGGAGTTTTTTAGAACATTTGCTACACCTCCAGAGGCAATCAGGATGCTTCGTTGAATGGGCACTTTATGCTTCTACAAATGCCCCTTTCTTGTTTTGAGGGGCATCCATGATTTCAACTCCAATTCTAATACACATTTATCCAATGATCGTCATCATCGCACAACCGAATGCGACAAAGCTTCCAAAAGTCCACATTGAAAATGAATAGATCAATAGATTGGATCACATATGGATTTTTAAATCATGAAAATGGAAGAAAGGCGCTGTGGAGGAGGCTGTGTTTTCAGCATGTCAGCACATTCTTCAAGAATTGAAAGTGAGGCATGAAATGATAATGAGTACCTGCATGTCCGCCTGTTTGAAGTGCTTTCAGGATGATTACAAGAGATATGCTTGTTATAAAACCAGCTACTTAGCTGCCTATGCAGATGGAAGTTCAAAGAGACTGTATGGGAGACGGCACAATTCTACAGGACATACCATCCTCGAGTAAAAGGCAGACACGAAAGTGAGTGAAGGTATGTAAAACGTGACTGCATTGCAAGCTGTCATTTATTCACTATTTTTCTTTAATAATACCTGTGAAATTAGGTGTCGCTACAAGGGTCGTCATGGCATTAATGTAATTTCTTACCGCATGTAAACCCCCTGACTTGCTTACCTGAGTTGTAATCTCTCACTTCCTATTTTTCCACAGATGACTTCCTTTCACAACATCTGTTGTTATAGTGTTCATGCTGAAGAATGAATCATGAGAAAAGACTTGGGAAGGCGAAATTGATGAATGTTTGATTTTATCCTTTGTTGTGTGCGTGTTTTGACTTACACTGGAGCAAAAGCCAATGCTACATTTTTTGTGAAATGTGTGTTATTCGCGTTTTCTAAGTAATATTGTTTTTATATTACAGACGTTATGTGCAACAAGATGTCCCAGCACATACAAGAAAAGTAATTCTTTGTTTTAGTGGCAGGACAATTGTGTGTGCCAATGTGAATGTGTGTGGTGTGGATATGTGGTTAACTCGGTAAAGAACTGTGATTAAAACAGGAAGAAGATAAATAAAATAAACACACGCCATTCCCATCCTTTTTTTTAAAAAACTTGACCTGGTTTCCAACTTTTATGAAGACAACAACCTGTGGCATGAAATCAACAACCTCAGTTGTAGGTGTATAATAGGACAGTTCATTCTGCACATCGTCTGAAATATTAAACGTGCCTGTCTGCCGACTTTGGAACTGGGGAACCAGATTTGAGTCTAGGCGTCGGTTCAACATTCTGTGATTCTGGGTAAATCACTTATGGCCTTATTTATGAGGCATTGCAACATTTTTGCGCCACCGGTGTGTCACTTTTGTGAAGCACCGGCAGCGTAAAAAATGGGCCATGTTGTGCCCTATTTACAAAGTGCTGCATCTAGGCAGATACATCACTTTGTAAAACCCTGCGCCACATTATACCTGCGCAAGATATAATGTATGTAGGGTGGGTTTTCCCCCTCGAAAAGCCTCGTCGAAGTGGAACATTGAAATATATGAGATTTCAATGAGCCACTTCTAGGACATCATTGTGTCAATATCTTACGCCTGCTTCACAGAAGGCGTAAGATTGATGCAGTGCTATAATCATAGCCCGAGCCCTGCATTGCTAGAGTTGCGTCACACTTCCGACACAACTCCAGCAATGCGTCAGTGTTGCACGAACATATACGTCAGTAAGACTGTTGTATCTGTCATTCCTTGCGACATGATGTGTCATACAGTAAATATGACGCATCTGATGGAGCGGGTAGTACAAAATTTTGTATACCCCCCTTAATTTGCATGCCTATACTAAATAGAATAATCTATTAATTATAAATATTAATGTGTTTGCATGAAGACTAATCGACATTACTAATAATCAAAATACACGTGGGATTAGCATTTGCATGGCTGAATAATTTCTATTATTAAACTATGTGCGCATACTAATGGTAGAAAATAGGATACTACATGGTATATGTTGCTTTCGGGATGATTTCGTAATGTTGCACCAGATGACATCAATGGGTGAATATGAACGCTTTGAATGTCGCTATATGCTAGATAATTACAAGCACATAGGGGAATTAGTGAGGGTTCAACATTATATTCATTATTTCGATGCATTAATTATTCTTTTGTATTTGTTTCGCTTAAGTTGACCTTTGGGCCTAGGAACAAAGATGGCCGCCAAACTAACTCGACGTGATGGCCGCCATTCCACGAGGCTTTAGACGAAGTGCGCATGTGTTTCAACATGTACCAGTGGCCTCGACATGAACCCCCTCTTGTTGTACCCAAGCAAGGTCGCGACGGGAGGTCTGCCAAGTATTTTGACAAAGGACGTTTACAAAAAGCGGAACCATCAAGAAATATGACCTAACCTCATGAACTGTGTGAAACCTCACCGGATGATCCTAACCAACCAATGGATGAAGCCCAAATTTTGTAAAATGTATCTTATAGACCTTACTTTCATTATAAAATGACAATAGAATAGAGAGGGTGGCTGCTGCTTCCTTATAATTTCTTTGCTGACGGAGACGACGGTGACGCTGTGTTCCTGAATCTTTGACAGACTGAATTGCTGCCCATTTCTTTGATGAACTGAGAACTTCCTAAATCTATGGGCACTGATAGATGCTTGCACGGCTCTGGTCCTTGATCTGGGACTGTAGCGTGTTGCATGAGGACTTTCGAATTCTGACTGACTGATGACCAAATTTGATGACTTAAAGGACGACCAATAGCCAGGATAGGTAAATAAGGTGTTCTGTGATTTGTGTAATGATTAATAAATTCACTAGATGAAACTAAATTCTTGCAATAATTAGATAAACAAAATATTGATTAACAGGCAAATGTGTTTTGGTCGTTTATTATGAGAGGATAGATCAGGATCTTGAGTGTATTTAGCCGGACTAAATCACCCTATCAATCCAACTAAATGATCCATTGATCACGTGGGAGGAGTTTCTTAATGTTTAGGTTTACGATGGGTAGAGATAAAGTTTAATGTACAGATGTGTAAATAATTTTCTTCCTATAGGATTATAAGGTATTCCTTTCATTTCAGCTCTTGGAAAATTCATCTCTCCTATAAGTGCAGACCAATGAGAAGTGAAGTGTGAATGTTGGTGTTATGGGCCTCACCAATGATTGTAGGAGTGAATGTGTTAATGTGATATTTGGTCTGTGACAAAAGGAGGATATTAGGTAAGGGGTTTCGTCTTGATTCCCGATAACTAGGTTTCCGCTCTGCAACACAACAATCATGTTGGAAGGAGGGGAAAGTGAAAACTGTTACATCGCTGTTTTCACGCAGCGATGCAGCAGTTTTCATAAATGAGGCCCTTAATTTCACTGTGCCTATAAAAAAAAGAATGTATCCTTGTGTAACGTAACTGGTTCTCATGTAAAGTGTTCAAATATCTTCGGGTCGAGTCGCGCTTTATAAAAAACTGCAAAAAACAAAAAGTAACAAACATAATTTAAATATGCGGGAGCCACTGTAGAGGAGAAAACTACTCATGAATTCTATTTCTCGCCTGCTTTTGATTCTCCATGTCTCAGCCCCTCATGCGTCATTCATGTTTGTCTATGTGCAAAAAACAAGAAAGAAATATGAGTTTCCAAAACATATAATTCACTGTGGAAGATGGGACTATCGATCAATTTGGGTTCAGTATGAGATTCGAATCTAGGTAGCCTTCTAAATTAAATCTTTGCAATGAATCTTGAGTACAAAAAACAAGAAACAAATGTTGTTCACTGCTGTGCATAGGAACATGAGACTGGTGCTTTAGAGCAAAATATTCAGTCAATCAGCAGGAACCTCTTTTGTCAGCATAATCCTGTCTGAGCTCAAGGAAGCAGCAATCGCAACCAGTGTAGCGTAAATTCGAAGATGCCGTTTGGCTATAAGTCAGGCCAAAAAGACATCCAAAAATCTCAGAATGTAAGGCCTTTTATCAATCTTTAGGTCTTTTGAATAGATTGGAACCTACAATAATCCACATGACCATATAAGTGGAACATAACGACTGAAACCTAGCAATCATCTATGTGCAAAGAATATAAAACGGCACCTAACCCTCCCAGCTCTGAGATACTACCTGAGCTGTCTTGTCAGCCTCATTTAACCAAAACAATTCATTGATGAAAAACATGCACAGAGGGGCAGATTTATGAATGTTTCAAGCATTGCAACGCAGCAAGTCACCTTGCTGTGCTGCGTGAAAGGGCAGGAATGTGCAGTATTAAACAATATGCATTGCATTCCTGTCTTTTCCTTGCATTGGTGCATGGCTGCCTAGCACTAACACATGCACCGAGGCACCATGGTGTATAGATAACTGTGTTGTAAGCAGGGTTGGTTATGTCCAGGAAGGGACACCTTTGTGCACAAAAAACATTCCACTGAGGAATGTTCCTCTTTCCATGTGTGCTACAGAATGCAGCACGCATAGAAAGATGAAAAGAAACAAGGAGAAATTAGGATATTTCTCCTTGTTACACCTCATCTGTGGAGGCGTAGCATTTTGACGCATTACCAATTTTATCATTTATGGTAATTCTGGGAATGAGCCAAAATCCATGGGTGGATGCGTGGGAACATACACACTCCCGCCATGGAAGGCCTCCCTGGGGCAGAGTAACTCAAGGAAGCGATTTGCGCTGCTTCGAGTCACTTCAGATTTGTGAAGCCATTCAGGGCCACTCAAGTTGGCCTTGCATGGATTGATAAATCTGACTTTAGTGTTGCGCCTCAATTGCGTAGCACTAGAGTGACACAACACTATGATACATTTTCCCCAGGGTCCTTGGAACAGAAATCTGCGTCCTGTCCTCTTTTCAACTATCATTCACATATTGGGCCCACCCACCCTGTCATACACCATGCATCATTAGGCCATCGTACTAGCGCTGTGAGTGATGTCATTCATCTCATCACATATGCACATCCTCTAAAAAGCCAATACTTTGCATTGCCAATGCTTTTACATTTCCATCTTTATATTTTTTGTATTTTTTAGTCATTCTCGTGCATCTAATCTTTGTATTCAGATAACATAAATTCAAAGCCAGTAGTACTTTTTCTTTAAACCACTAAGAATAATATTTTCCTGTGAAATTCATTGAAAATAATAAAGGTTTCTAAAGCTGTTGAAATTACATCTGCCTGCTAGAAAACAACTGTACTATTCTATTAAAATTATTTTAAATTATTGTTATTTTTTCCAAAGGAAATAGCCTGTTCAACGCAAGCATATGTCTGCCATGTTTAAGTGATAGCATGTTTTTCTTTTCTTCTTTTAAATAGTGTATAATATACTTGAAATAAAACTATGTAACCACCACACCAGTTTCTCAACATCAGGCCTATTGGTTTAGCCAATGCATGTTTAATTTAATTTCCAACAGATTCACAGGATTTTTGTTGCTCGATTGCACAGATCAAGTTCATAAATTTTGATAGCGAAAGAGAGGATCAAAGAGGGGAGGAGGTGCTGGTGCAGTCCAATAAAAAACAAAACATCAAAGCGAATAGCCATGCAAATAATTTTCCTAGGAAAATTCATATCATTTTGGCTCATTACTCAAAACCTGTTTACTGTTATTCCAGATGAAACGACAACGCACGCAACCTGTCAAATAAATATGGGGCATATTAACAAGCCAGGCGATAAAATTATCGCCGCTTTAGCGGCAGAAAACTGCCGCTAAAACGGCGATAATGGGCTTGATAATGAGCTCTATGGAATTCCAATTGAAGCCCATGTTAGATGTCCTTCACATCTAACATGGGATTCAATTGGAATTCAATAGAGTATATTATCAAGCCCATTATCGCCGTTAAAGCGGCGATAATTTTATCGCCAGGCTTGTTAATATGCCCCCATGTTCGGTAAGGAGGGAAATGGGTGGCCTTGCGCTACTGCAGGTCATGGCCAACTGGCCGTAGGGGGCAAGGGGCGATTCCCTGCCAGGGTGGGGGCTAGTTTTAGTCCCCTTGGGGGCGTTTTTGTTACCGGGCCGGTTTTGCAGCATATCGGCCCGCAACAAAAGCTGCACAAAGCTTTCCACTAGCACCCCCCCAAAGCCCTCCCCCTCCTCCACGGGGGCTGGCCGAGCTCTTTGCCAGGGCCGGTTTCGGTTCCCAATCCAGCCCTGCTGCAGGTCAGTGGAATACTGAGCAGAGGGTTCTGTTAAAAGCTCTTCGGTGAAGCCTGTCCTGGATTCTCAGAAATAAACAGTTGTCTGCAATTGGTGTCTAATTTTCACATATAGTTAAAGCCCATTCACTCAAATTCCACAATTCCCCGTTGCTTGCTGCGGTTCAGTATGTGGTCACATTTATCTTGCTGGCTCGTAAAAATAGAGCGAAGGTGGCTCCCATGCTGGCGGAAGTCGTCCGCCATGGTTTGCACGCCTAATCAACACAGGCTATTTGGACGGGTGCATTTAATAACATATGCAGAGCAGGCTCCTATTTGGATCCTCCGAGCACTTTCTGAGCATGATGGCAAGCGCGTTGCCTGCTCATTATTGTGCATTTACATGTTTTCCAGCATTTGATGTTATCTGCCTGCTGTTCAACAATCTAGCGCAGAGCTATTAGCTCTGTGTGAGCAAGGCTCAATATAGCTGCAGCATTCAGGTTTGTTTTCCAGCCTCTGGAGGGCAATCAGCTAATTTATCAGAACTTCAGTGGAGATTATGTAGGCCTTTTAGCTGAAGTTGTTGACTTTTATATATACATATACATATATATATATATATATATATATATATATATATATATATATATATATATATATATATAGAGAGAGAGAGAGAGAGAGAGAGAGAGAGAGAGAGAGAGAAAGAGAGAGATATGAATGACACATTTCTATCATCCAAGAGTTGGACAGCTCCTTGGGACAAGGTAGATAAAATGAAGATTTTTGATGCTGAAGTGTTTGAGATATTTCTGAATACCTGGGATCAATCTATTGAACAAGATAACGACAATGTTGAACCGAGCCATTATATGAAACAAAGTAAAAGATTACATAACATAATTTCGAATTATTAATCTGTAAATGTAGAAGGCAGATGCACTCAGCCTTTCATAAATAAACACTATATATTTATAATTATCAATTTGGCAGATTTACATAGAGTCGGTTTCCATACATTTGGGACTCAGAAAGCACAGGCCAGATATATTCTACAGAAACAAGCTGAAAATGTAATCAAAGGTGAGGCAAATCAAATTCAATAGAAAGACATCAGGAATGAAATGGGATTAATATGCGCTTGAACTCACTGAGCCTCCTACAATTACCTATTTTCGAGCATAAGATTTTAGCATTCACAGAACACCGTTTGGAAATGTAAGTCAAATTCTTTATTCGATGAAATTCATCATAAAAGAGCAATTAGTAACATAATACAATTCAAAAATTTCAAAACAAGGGTTCATAAACACAGTTGGCATTAGACCATTAAAAATAAGTACAGTCACAAGACAGGATGATGAGCATCCTAACCAAGTACTCTTAACTAACAAGTGCTTCAGAACTAATAAATGATTCAGAATGGGTTTTGTAACACCTCATGCGGGAGCGCCAAGCAGAGCCCAAAAATTTTGCAACTCCACAAACCATAGTAATTGAAGAGGTATCGGTGGTAAGTATCCGCAAAGCCGATGCATGGCATCTAACACCCATATTCTTACATAGTGGTTTTAGCCAGATCCTCCTAGCAACCCTATATGCCGGGCAAGCAAAAAAGAAATGTGCCACTGACTCAGTAGGGGCTGCACAGCCAGGACATGAGCTCCTTTTGCCGACATTATTTTTCCACCCCGAGATATAAGCATTTACTGGGAGGATCCCGAGTCTAACCTTCAGGTAAAGAGATCGATCTAGGGGCTGCTCGATGTAATCCAAAAAGGGTTCGAAGCGCCATGACCACTTAAAGGACAAAAAGCGCTCAGTAAGTGAGCCCACAGAACTACTAGAAAGTGTTTCCTGCTGAACTAGATTCCAGTAGAGCTTTTTAATCACCATCTTAGGCGGAGGTGATTGGTTTGCCCATGAGTCGCTCAAACCCAGGAGCACCACCAACCGCTTCAAGTTGCTCAGCCACTTAACCCTATTATTGGTGTTTAGCTGGATTAATTCATCTAGGGCGGCAGCATAATCCAGGAGCTCCCTTGTCCTGCGCAGACGAACCCAGAAAAGTAATGGGCGTAAGCGCACTATATCCTTAAGGGGGCGCCTGCCCATGTCAGCCCTTAGAGGAAATAGGGGAGTGGAGACTGGAAGGGCTACTGCGTCTCTCAGAAACTTGTTTTCAGCCCTGTCCAGCTCTACAGTGTTTTCAAACCCCCACAGTTCTGAGCCATATAAAGCGGACGGGAGAACTTGGCCTTCGTAAATTGTTAGGAGCGGTGAGAGGGGCTTGCTTTTAGATTTACGATATTCACTCATAACCGCCCCAGATGTTCTTTTATAATTTAACACCATTTTAGCCAGGTGATCCTTCCAGCTCATACGACTATTAACCCTGATGCCCAGATAATCATATGATTCTACCTGCTCCAAGGGCTCTCCATTAAGTAAGAGATTATTTCTAAATCTAGGTGAAGGTGCTAGAGCCATGAGCTTAGTTTTTAGAGTATTGATGGTAAGACCTCTATCAAGGCAAAATGCGCTAAATCGGTTCAGGAGCTTTTGTAAGCCAGACGGCGACTTAGAGATTAAAATAGTGTCGTCGGCGAAGAGGAGTGTGGGGATTTTAACTCCTGCCAGGGATGGGGCATCAGCCGGTTCTTCTCTTAAATAATCCACCACTCCATTCACAAAAAGAGAGAACAGAGTGGGAGCCATGACACATCCCTGGCGTACACCCCTCTTCACGGGGATCTTTTCGGTTAGTTCCCCGTGGGTACCCCACCTGATCCTGGCATAATTCCCTTCATGAAGATGCACAATTAAACTTAGGAGGGGGCCAGGAAATCCCATATTCTTCAAAACCTCCCACAGCCTCTCACGTGGTACCAGGTCAAAGGCCATCCGAAGATCTATGAAAGCCAGGTATAAACTACCTTTATTGATGGTAACCGACTTCCAATAGATCGCGGAAAAGCGAAAGACCTGGTCCATCGTGCCCACCTTTTGCCTGAACCCTGCTTGGAGGTGTGACAACACATGCAATTCTTCCATCCAGGTGCCGACCCTAGATATAATTACCCTGCCAACCACCTTCTGTAGCACGTCAATCAAACTGATTGGTCTATAGTTGGCAGGGTCATCTCTATCACCCTTCTTAAAGACAGTGATTACCTCCGCTCCCTTCCACGAAGCTGGGACTGGGTAGCCATGGGAGATGAGATTCATTATTTTTGCGATGAGGTTAGCCCATAACTCAGGGGCCTCCATGAGGAGATCACCAGGTATCCCATCTGGGCCTGCTGCTTTCTTAGGAGTAAGGTGACTAATAGCTAACAACACCTCAACTGTCGAAAAGGGTTCCCTGACCGGGAGCTTGGGGTGAATACTAGGGGCATAACCAATAGGGATATTGGAATTTTCTGGCCCACCATAAATTGAAGAAAAATGGGAGTGCCATTGCTGACCTGTTATATGGTTATCTAGAGGGCGAGAGCTGTTCAACCTGGCTTTGTTGATCAGGTCCCAAAACAGCGAGGAATTCTTTCCTATGGAAGCTGTCTTGAGGTCTTGCCAGTGTTGTTCTTCCCATACACGTTTTGCTTGCTCCAAGGCCCTAGCGTAATCTTTCCTGGCTACACTAACCCGGAGTTGGTTCTTTTCACGCAAGGCAATTCTGATCTCATTTCTTGAAGTTTTACAGTTCGCCGTGTACCAGGGACTATTCGATATAGTTTTTTTGTTAACCCTGCCACCACTCTTGACCTTATTATTACCTTTTAGGAGAAAGAATTCCCCAAGTTTCTCCGTTAAACTATTATACGCCTGGGAAAAAAGTATGCCCTGTGCAGGCGCTAGGTCCGGATCAAACACTCCCATTTCAATACTCAGATCTTCAACAAACGTCCTGATTTTTATCAAATTATGAGTCTGCGACTGAACCTTCTCCCACTTGAGTCTTCGATTCCCTTGGAAAGGTATCACCTCCTTAGTAGACTTCGGGTGCGATATCCTCTCTATGGTGTTCCGCCTCCCCCATCTTATCGACATGCATAGGGGGTTATGGTCACTATCCTGTGAAGGAGTCACCACCATATCTACTAGGTCACACCATAGTTCCACGTCTAATAAGATGTAATCGATTCTTGACGGGCTACTTAACCTATTAAAGGTCATTGCCCCGTCAGGGTCGGAAGGGGTCCTACCATTAAGAGCCCTGAGGTTATGTTCTACAGTGAGGGAATTAATCTGTATAACCCTTGGTGACCATTTCTTGATTGTGGGCAGAGACAGGGTCGGGATACCCCATCTGGAATCCACTTCCTCTATACCCAAGGGATCGTCACCATCTAGTGGTTCGAATGTACAATTAAAATCCCCTCCCACTATAATTTTAGAGGTGGGGGGGCAAGTTGCTAATGCCTGATCTAAAATGGATAAGGTACTTGAATTTATGTCCCCTATGGTACCTCTTGCATAGACATTAAATAGGTCAATCCTACTAGTTCCCCCCTCAAAAGAGATATGTTGGATGTCACAACATCCAGAGACATGGGTGGTTATTTTAAGGTTCAGAGCGATCTTGATCCATACATGCAACCCCCCAGCTGGTCTACCCCTGCCCTTACTCAGAGCTGGTATGAAAAAAGTGGTGTAACCCGATTTGTATAAAGGATGGACACTCCATGTTTCCTGAAATATACATACATCGAATTGCTCGATGAAAACATTCCATTCAGGCAACACCAACTTTCTTTGTAGACCCGCCACATTCCAAGAAACTAGGTGTAGGCCTTCGTTATCTTTCAATTTTAAATCTGACGGGGATACTGCAGGCCTATCCATGACCAGCATGGTTTGAATACCTATGGGTTCTGGTTGGACTAGGTGGTCTATCGTCAAGGGGATTACAGTACTGTTAACCAAGGGGGTAGAGAGAGGGGTGGATACGTTCCCACCACTAGCAAATCCACTTATAATTGTAAGTCCTGTAGAAACAGGAACAGCTCCGTGGGCTTCCATACTCCTCTCACAAACAACGTTCTTAAGGCAAGATAATCCTATTGGACACCCACCGCCCCAATGGGGCTTTAATCTTCAATCACATTCAGCCAGACTAGAGAAGGTTTCAAACCTGTTTGACAACACTAAAGGGTTAGAAGGCTTCACTCTCACACCTCCTCTGTTAGAGATCCTATTAAAACTAGGAGGGATGTGATGCCACCCAAAAGGATCAGTGATTTGTTGGGTGTTTGAAGGGCCCGATAAGTAGTTCGGCCTATATGTGTCTGGTGGAATGGGCAATAGGGAGGGATGCTTAGATGGGACAGAAGGGGGAAACACCGATGATCTAGGGTAAAAATAGGTTAGTGCACGGGGAACAATGCCAATACTACCTATTTCAAGAGGCCACTCCAAAATATACTTAACTACACGAGGGTCTCTGAAATTTACTACCACGATGTCACCCGCAATGTTTTTCGTCGTACCGCCCACCCAAGGGAGACGTCTCACATGTAAAATCTCACCATTAAATTTCTCCTCGATAGGTCTATAACTATTGAGCCAGAACATGGTTTTGTTTTTTAACTCACTGAACCCTTCTCTTTTATCAACTGGTAAAGGCGGAACCCCCGTCAGAACAACCACCAGGGGTACAGATTCGGGGGGCAGATCAACTTGTGGCACGTACTTGGGGGCAAGCAAACCATTACTAGGGCCTTCCCTGCTATCCCGCAGAGTGATTGGGACAAGATTAATCCCCCCACCCTCCTTATCGTCTCGTTTGTACATCGGGACAGACACAGGCACAGACTGAGATACCGCCAACATATTAGACGGCTCACCCGTATCCTGGGGTAGAGTGGGGAGGTGATTGAGGCGAATAGGTTCCGCCGCTATAACTTCGGTAACACTATCGAAACCCGCCTTCCCCTGCCCTGTTGTTGGAATGGTTTTTATGCTTATTATCGCTTCCAGGTCCATGAGTTTTTTCTCCACTCTTAATAAACCTTCAATTAGTGGTGAAATAAGAGACTTAATCACCTGGGCCAGGGCATCCTGGCGAACAACCGAAGGAGAGGGAGGGGGGGAGGGAGATAACAAAGGGACGACAGGGGTAAAGCCTGGATTTAAGGAAGGCAAATCAGGTTCTAAAACATCAGGAGTCAATGGAGGAGCAGGGTTAGGAGTAGTTGTTGGTTCGACTCCTGGCCCTTTAGATAAGTTTAAACCTTTCAGTTCGTGCTTCCCAAACTCAGAACAGTTGTACTTAGGTTTAACTGAGACTCCCCCTTTCTTGCATCTTCTTTTAATGGGGGGAGGCCCAAATGACTTAGCCACCTTGAATGGCTTAGTGACCTTCTTAACCTGTTTACCAAGTGCTTGCACACTTCTAGTTACATCTGTAGGGGGGTCGGGATGAACGCTAACAAGTTTCTCTTGTAAGGGCAACTCTAAGGGTGATGAAGCTGAAATAAGAGCAGATTCCTTTTGCAAACAGAGATCGCGCGGTGGTGTAGGAGAATCAACCACAGTACCACCACTATCCCTTGACCGGGAAGGAACCTGCAGCAACAAATTATCAGAAGACCTAAGCTTCAAGCTTTCTATTGAGCGACGACGCTCTGATCTCCTTTTGTCCAAACAATTAACTAATTCATCCACTCTTAGCGCCTTTTTAAAATAAGTGTCCAGAGGGCCAGCTAGCATAACTTTCGACTTCTCCTCGTTGGTACTACTAGGGGTATCAGCCATAATAGCCTTTTTGGTGGTTACGCAATAAGCGCACACAAATACAAGTGGTACCTTAACCAACTGATCAATAGCCGGGCCCAGCCCGGCCTCACTCGGTCTCTGAGGGCCTAAGAGGGCCCGCCCTTGTCCCGGGCTTCGCCCGCGCTGCGATCCGCGCTGCGGATCAGTGTGTGTTGGAAAATATTGTGACGTCAAGGGGCGGGTCCGGAGGAAGAGGCAGGCAGCAGCAGCAGGAAGCAGAGGGCTGCTGGGCCTCGCAGTCCTCCAAACGCTGTTTCCCCGTGCAAAAGGTCAGTCTTCCACCACGAGCGGCTCCCGCGAAGCGGGGGCCGCGAGCTTTAAAGCAATGTCCAGGTGTCCAGGGGCGGGTCCGGAGGAAGAGGCAGGCAGCAGCAGCAGGAAGCAGAGGGCTGCTGGGCCTCGCAGTCCTCCAAACGCTGTTTCCCCGTGCAAAAGGTCAGTCTTCCACCACGAGCGGCACCCGCGAAGCGGGGGCCGCGAGCTTTAAAGCAATGTCCAGCAATGTCCAGGTGTCCAGGGGCGGGTCCGGAGGAAGAGGCAGGCAGCAGCAGCAGGAGGCAGAGGGCTGCTGGGCCTCGCAGTCCTCCAAACGCTGTTTCCCCGTGCAAAAGGTCAGTCTTCCACCACGAGCGGCACCCGCGAAGCGGGGGCCGCGAGCTTTAAAGCAATGTCCAGGAGTCCAGGGGCGGGTCCGGAGGAAGAGGCAGGCAGCAGCAGCAGGAAGCAGAGGGCTGCTGGGCCTCGCAGTCCTCCAAACGCTGTTTCCCCGTGCAAAAGGTCAGTCTTCCACACCGTTTGGAAATGTACACTTAGGATTACATTCAAATTTATAATACCAAGGGGAAATTTGAAGTTTCCAAAAGGTAAGCCCCAAAAGTAAGGAAAAGTGCTGCAAAATATATATTTTTCTTGCTAGCAAAGGAAGCAACTGATATTATCAAAGACACAAAGGCGAGTACTATGCTTTCTTATGCTGGCCTCTTAATTTCTACAGCTGCTACAACAAAGAAAAAGGAAAAAAATACATTTCCTACCAATTCTGTGGTGTGAAGCTGCAGGATGAAGGAGCACACTAATGAGCCTCAATCATAGTCCATAAGATCTACTCCTTGTCAATCTAAGGACTATTATCGTTTTACAAGCCAGCTCAAAACCATCAAGGAAACTAAAAGAGCCATCAATAGAAGAAATCACGAAAGAAGCAGTATTGTTTCTCTCCTATTATCCTTACAGTGTTCTTCAGAATCCAAGGGAAATGGGGTAACTTGTGAATCCACTTCTGTCACATCCAAGGAGCCTTCATGCAGAACCCAGCATATCAGCATCTAGGACTCGAATGGAGCAAAGAAATAATCAAACGATGGATGGAAAACATAATCTTTCATGTGACAAAGGCAGGCGGTGGTAGGATGATGTGTGCCTCTGTGTTTTGAATTAAATCTGGACATTCTTTTGCTAAAAAAGCAGGGGAAATCTACATTTTATGGCAAGATATGATGTTCTATGAAGTTTTTTAGAAGCCTAAATGCTGCTGCCAAGGAACAGTAGAAATGGGAATGCCAACCTCTGCCAAAGACATTACCTGCACAATCAGCTTACGAAGTTGAAAGATAAAACTGGGGCAACTGGTTTGCCAAACTAAATCAGCAACCGAAAAGAGAACATTCTTAAATCAGACACTTTTAGTTCACATTGCCATACACACCCAACCTCACACAATCTCAGGTGAGATGGAAAATATACATACTCAACTGAAATGGAGGCATTTGATTTTCTGCCCATAATTTAAAAGAAATACGATCCTGTAGGTGAATAGTGTCTTGTAGAAATATCTAAACCCCTTATATCTGGCAACTTAATATAGACCAAGCATACTAAAATAGCCAGCTTTACAGACAACATATTAATGGATAAGGAATTGCTATCTGGCAAAGGCTGGAATGATTGCAGTACTAGATTAACATCCCAGGAGGATAAATAATAGATTTTAGGCAGATTGCAATATCTATTTTTGCATTAATCTGCAGACTAACAGGTGTTTCTCCATAGGTTTAACAGCAGCTCTCTCATGATCCACAGGTATTGTGGTTCTGTGTCCACTGACAGTCCTAAATTATTTATCCGATATGCTGAAGAGGCTCAAAACTTCACAATTGCAGTGACATCTGGTGAAGCAGGATGCATGCTCCTGTAACATACCAGATCAATCAAAATACCCAAGGTAACTTGGACTCCCTGGAGGGTGTCAGTGTCCATGAGGACTATATGAAGTGTTCAGCTGAGTCCTACTGTTGTTCCAGAGACCTGGCTTTCCAGAAAGATTCCAGTCCATTAGCTAAAGACTGCCTTACAGAATTGGAATGTGATTGAAATTGTCCAGATCTTGCAACAACCAAGGATATGTAAGTAGAATAGGTTTGTTTGTAGCCAGTTTGAGAAGGGAGGGGAATTATTGGTGTGTCTCCAAAGAGGTGTAACGATAACTATTTAGGCTTTCTGTCAGCCAATTTTAGTTAGGCACCTGGTTATCATGACATAAAAAGGAATAGAATATGGGCGCCGGAATGACCATGCCTCTAAGAATGCATTTATGGCTAGAGCTCGTTCATCTAATCCCCAAATGTAAAATAGGGTCAGCTTAGACTTAAATGAGCGGCAAAAAGATCTCTGGAAACAGTACCCTCAGCTGATCCAAATATAGGTATATGCACAGGTGTAGGTGACATTCACTGTAATCTCTCACATGCCTGGAATATCAAGCTGCAATCATATTGTGAATGCTTGGCAAATGCTCTGTCTGGCCTAGACACAAACTTCCTTTGCTAGCTGTGGACTTGTATTTGGTGCCTCCTAAATTATATATGTCTTTTACTGCTTTCACACTGTCTATGTTTAACATGACTATGCATCTTCTCCTGTGATTCATTATACTTTGCATTGCAAAGTTACCTGCAAGAAGTGCTAAACAATTTACATTCATTGGCGACTTTCTATTTGACCACAGTCTGTTAGTCAAGAACTTTCCACATTAGCTATCTAAACATACTGGTTGGTATTTGATTCTAAGATGAGATCTGAAGACACATTGAAATTGGCACAACCATTCCACACCTATCAGTGATCTAACCACATGCTATCTGTCTTTCAGTATCTCCATACAGTGGCACTAAATTTGCATAAAAAGGCCCCTTTCTCAGATGTTTGAGGAAATTAAGAGTGTGATATTGGAGGGTGCTGGTAGAGATACTTGGATGATGGAAACTAAAAGGCCCACAAGCCTGGCTAGACAAACTATATGTGTGAGAAAGAGACAGCTACCACGCGTTTTTGACATTTGATGAAACAACAGGATGTGGAGGATAGACTAAACTGAGGAGATTTGACCCAGAATGCCTCATTCAGATATTTAAATTTCAGGAATTTCCTTTGACCATGAAATAGTGGCACAGAAAGGTAAGTATTCCTCAGATCTAATTTTACCATTCAGTCTCATCGGAGCAGAACCTCTCTGAGATGAATGATTGTTTTTATCTTGACAATGTATGACAAATGGATCAACTTATTTTAAATTAATGACTGCATAATATGTGTTGAGCATCATGACTGCCCACATAAATATTGCTTATGATACCTCAGGATGTAACACACACTCTTATATGGCCTCTTTGGAAGTAGATCATTCACCTTCTAAATGCTGATTCTCCTACAGAAAAATAGATTTTGCTCTGCAAAACCTTTGGAAGTGGTGGGTGAGGTAAAATTCTATTTTGGTCCCTGCTATGTATGACCGAAGGGTCATGTGAAATGTTCTTCGATTTGTGAAGAAAATATGCTATTCGACCACCAATAGCAAGAGAAGAAAGATGGAGTGATCACCCTAGATTACATTTCCTTTTTTTTTTATTGATCATCATCAGAAAAACAAAATATATACATTTATTTATCTTAACATATATATCTAATACAACAGAAATCCTTCAATTAAGGCTTAATCTCTTAAAATAAATGACAAGATGCGGATCAAAATTTTTTTTTTAAAAAAAGGAAAGAGATAGTGAAAGATCTAAAGAAGGAGACATAAAAAAAAAAAAGAAAGGGGGAGGACGCATATAAATGATGGTCAAACAATTTCATCACCGCCAACTATAATCCTATCTAAATCAGCATTCGCCTACCCCCTCTTAAGTTAGCCATCTAATTTAAGTTTCCATTTTCCAACTGGGGCCCATATCCGTTTCCCAAGCTGCCTTGCATACACCCCTTTTTTTTCATATAAAGCTTACTCTAGGGTGTAAATAGCCAATAATTTTGAGAGCCATTGTTGGAACGAAGGGGGATTACAATCTTTCCATACCGTTGCAATACAGAGCCGGCTTAAGGTCATTGCAATAAACAAAAATTTTTGATGGGGTACATCCTGCCCCTCCTTTACCACCCCGAGAACCATAATCTCATAAGTTAAATTAATACAGATCCCCAATTCAACTTTAAAGAAATTTTCCATAGCTTGTTTAAAGGGATCTAAATTAGGACAGGCTGCAAACATGTGTATCGTGTCTGCCTCCAAACTCTGACATCTTGGACAGGAGATCCCACTTGTACCCCTCCAACAGGCTATTCTATGCGGAGTATAATATAATTCATATATAGTCTTATAATGTTGTGCCTGTAGATTTGCGACTTTTAAGACAGTGTTTCCAAACCTAAGGGATTTTTCACCCTCGTTCCCAAGTAGGTTCAGTTTAGTTCTCCATTTATCAAATACCTTTCCTCTATCATCCTCATTATATTGCCGTAATGCACCATAAAGTTGAGAGATGGAGCATCCCTCCTCATCACGAACAAATTCCATCAAGTCTATCCTAGTAAACTTACAGTTACCTGCTTGTTTTTTCTGCAACACTGATCTTATCGGTAAATATTTAAAGAAATCTCTCCGTTCCAGATTATATAGTTGTTGCGCCCTTTCAAATGTTATTAATCCTGACTGATCCGTGATATCTCCAATCGTACCAACCCCGTGATTATCCCACCGCCTCATCACTTCATCGTGGAATACATCTGGGAGGAGTTCATTCATATATAAAGGTGTATAAAAATTCATTCTCCCTAATTTAATTTTCTTCCGAATAATTGACCAGACTGTGATGGCCGCCCCCAACAACTTGAACTTCGTTCTTTTATAATAGTTTAGTTCCTTATATGTAAGAAGTCCCTTGTTGGAATCCAAAACCAACAGATCATAAATATCCGGAATACCTGTGCTACCCCTCCAGATAGCTTCCGTATTCCCACCAAGGAGTCCTTTACAATACTGAAGGACTGAGGCAAGATAATATGCTTTAAAATCAGGGACTGCAAGTCCCCCCCGATCTTTAGGGAGTGCCAACATCTTTATAGCTCTTCAAGTTCTGCCCTTAGCCCAAATGAAGCGATTACACATCCCCTCTATTTCTTTAAACCAATTATTAGTAAATAATAAAGGAATTGTACGGAATAAATACAGAATCTTGGGCAGAAACAGCATCTTTATAACATTACAACGACCTATAATTGTTAGGTGTAAATTGTCCATCTTATCAAAGTGTAGTTTGGCCTTTTTAATTAATGGGGTCAAATTTTCCTCCACAGCCTTAGATAAATCGGATGTTATGGTAACCCCCAAGTAGATCGCAGACTCTATAACTCTATCATCCTTAATTGCAGAAAATTGATTTACGACTATTTGTGTCTTCTCTTGGTTAAATTTATATCCTGACAATAATCCATACTTGTTAGCCTGCTTCTCAATTTCCCCTATTGCTATAATTGGTGATGATGATGTAATTGCTAAATCATCTGCGTATCCCAAGATTTTGGTCTCATATCCATTCAACAAAATTGGGCTAATGTTTTTATTTTTTTCTATATGTCTAATAAATGAATCTATACAGCAGGCGAAGAGTAGATGGGAGCAAGGGCATCCTTGCCTAGTCCCACGCTCAATTTTTATTACCTCACTCAGTTCCCCCCCCACTCTCATTCTAATGATTGAGTTTTTATAAAGGGCTTTTAATGCACCTATACATGTTTTCCCAAAATTATATTTATTCATTGTTGCCCACAGAAAACCCCACGAGACCCTATCGAAAGCTTTTTAAGCTTCCAGCAATTTTAAGGACATAGGGTCTCGTGAGGCAATCGTACCGTCCAACAATGCGAATACCCTTCGAATATGATCAGCAGTCCCCCTCCCGGGTATAAACCCATGCTGCCAGGGTGAAACTATCCTCCCTATCATCATACTCAACCAATTTGCCAAAATTTTAGAATAAGCCTTAGTATCGCTATTCATTAAACTGATTGGTCTGTATGACCCAGGATCCATAGAGCTTTTGTTCTTTTTTAAAAACACCACCTTTGAAGCTTCTCCCCAAGACCCCGGAGGGGCAGCACCATTTTGTATTAAGCTCATAAGTCTGTTAATGTCTGCTTCTAAGATTAAAAAAAACTTCTTATAGAATTCTAATGGTATTAGATCAGGTCCCACTGCTTTCCCTGACGGGAGATCCTTAAAAGCTATTTGTACTTCTTCTGGGGTAAAGTTAATCTCTAGGGAGTTCCTCTCCTCCTCTGTAAGCTTATCTAGGGAGGCAGATTCTAATTATCCCTCAATTTCCACTGTATCTGGTTCTCCATTATCCTTGCTATACAGTTTCTTATTAAAATTTTGAAATACAGAGCAGGTGTTTTTGCTAATCCTCCTGTCTCAGTAAACATTTCTGTTATCTGCCCCTGAGTAGCCGGGTTTTAATCGCCAAAATTCGTCCTACCTGTTCGCTATATTCATGCTGCTCTTCCCTTCTAGCTAGGTATTTACCAGCTGCCTTTGCAGCATATACTTCGTCCACTGCTGCTTTAGCCAAAGCTAATTTTTGCGTTACTTTTGTCACATCCTCCTTCTCTCTTATACTTCTTACCAGATCTTCCTCTAGCTTTGCTACTAGATTTATCTTCTTATCAATAGCTTCTTTTTCCTGTTTGCTCCGTCTAAGAGAATAACTTAAAGTTTCCCCCCTAATACCTGCCTTCATAGCATCCCACACTATTTGAGGTGACGCTGTGTCCCTGTTATTTTCCAGAAATTCTCTTAACCAAATTTCCATATGTGTAACATAATCTGTATCCTGTAGCAAAGCTCTCTCAAACGTCCAGCTATTTATACTTTTCTGTAAGTATGGTATAGAAATCTCCATAGAAAGCGGATTATGATCTGACATCAGTCTGGGCATTTTTTTAACTTTCACCATCGGTATTATCGAGGGAGAAATCAAAAAATATTCTAGTCGAGCTAGAGTTTTATGGGGGGCAGAATAATATGTACTACCTCCTCCTCCATTTATATGTTCCCAAATATCGATCAGCCCATTGTCTTGCATAAGCTGTATCAGCGCTCTGTGGGTTTTCTTCTTTTTGCCGGTAAACCTTGCAGGATCATCTTTCCACAACCCATTGATGCCATTTATATTTAAATCTCCACAAAGTATAATGGGGAGAGGCCAGTTGGGTAATTGAGAATTTATATGGATAAAGGTTTCCGGGTCATCAACTGTTGGTGCGTAAATAGAACATAACTTGAAGTTGAAATTTTGAATTTGACACTCTACTAAGATCCAACGGCCATGTCTATCTACCTGTTGTTTTTTTAATACAATTCCGTTCCCCCGTCCTAGTATTGCAACCCCGCGTGTTCTAGTGCCCTGAGTCGTGCAAGTCAAAACTTTATACCCCAGTTGTTCCAGTAAAGATTTCTGCGAAATCTCTATATGTGTCTCCTGTACACAAATTAGATCAGCTTGCAGTGTTCTAAAATATTCTTTCACATCCCTTCTTTTTCTTACATCGTTTAAACCACATACATTAATTGTGACTATACGCATCATTTTTCTTTTTTTCCACACGTTTCTCAATGCTTTCTTTTTCTGATGATAATTTTTTCTCCCCTTTACTCCCCCAACAACCCCCCCACCCCCCTTACCTCCCCACAGCCCCCCTTGAGGCATCCTGGGTCCAGCCGGATCCAGGTGTGGGCGCCCGTAGATCAGTATGCATCAGTGCTCCCACCCTGCATAAATGTTATATTTAGAACTTTGAGAACCAGGGTTTACTCATGCTGAACATATTTTCGCGCACTACTTCCTACGTGAGTAGCAATTAATATTGATGTCCCGTTATTTTTTCCCACAAAGAAAATATTCTTATAAAAAAACTTATTATACAATGCACATTATAAGGAAGAAATTAAAATCGTGTTCATTTTCCAGTGCTATTTTTTTGCAGTCTCTGAAATTTCTTTGAGGTAGTTTTCTGCTTGTATTTCGCTGGTGAAGCTACGGGTTGCCCCCCTAAATATTATTTTCAGTCGAGCAGGGTTTTGTAGATATACTTTAGCTACGATCTGTTCAAATGGAGTGAATAACTGCCTCAGTCTCCATCTCCTTTCAACGGTTGCGTGAGCGAAGTCTGGCCTGACAAAATATGTGCTACCATTGTATTCCCTCTTATTTGTAGGACGAGCTAGATCATATATAGAGTCCCGAAGTAAAAAGTTTCCAAAAAATACCAGCATTGCCCTTGGATATTTAAATTGGTTCTGTGTTTTCTTTTGCTGGGCAAGGGGAAAACGATGGGCTCTTTGAACTTCTCATTCTAATTCCCAATTTTGCAATTCGGGAATAGATGATTTTAAGAGCCTTATTACATACCCCCTTGGATCTGCATCTTCAACACCTTCAGGGAGCCCCAAGAATCGAAGATTATTTCACCTTGCTCTATTTTCCTGTTCCTCGACCTTTATCGTTAAGTCCTGTATGATACTTTCTTGATGTTTTTCCTGTTTTTGCAGGTAAGTAACATCCTTTTCTAAATGGTCAGTTCGTATTTCAACTGACACCATCCTTTCAGAGATTGCCAGACAGGTGTTACCCACCTTATTAACAGCCCCTTGTAGTTTGTGAATAGCTACATGGTGTTTTTGAGTGTCCATTTTGACATCTGTATGCAATTTCTTCATTGAAGTCAATATTTCTTTCAAGGATGGTTCATCTACTTCTCCTACCTCGTCATCTTCAGAGATGTTAGCTGTAAATTCCTCTCTACTTTCTCGAAACCCTGCTATTTCCTTTAGTTTTTTAGATTTTAAGTTTTTATGAGGATTAGTAGTCTCTGGATTACTTCCTTGATCGGTGGTATCACCATGAGTAAATATATTTGATCTTTTATTCCTTATTTTTCTTTTCTCCAATTTTTTCCTGGGCGTACTTCCTTGCCCCGGATCACTCTCTTTCCTAATACCAGAGCAACCTGATATTTCCTGGGTTGATGGATCTTGATCTTGATCTTTACTAACACCACTTGCCTCACTAAAAGTAGAAATTCCAGTCTCATATATGTCTGCATCAGATTCGTCTGAATGTGAATCAATTTGTAATAAAGATAATTTATCAGGTGGAAGATTCAGAGTTGGGTGTCTATCAATCGCCGGGTTGAGTCTTTCATTTACCCCGTCCAATTTTGCTGACTCCTGGACTATTACCTCATGACTTATTCCTTTATTTGGCCCCATTTTGGACAGTGGGCTAAAGATATTTAATATACTAGCTTGCGATGTAGTTGACTTGCCTGTTGGCTTACTTGTCGCAGTCACCTTTGCATTTGCTTTCAAATCTTTAATGGTTTGTAACCGTTTTGCTTTTTTTAACATTAATTCCATCTCTTCGGTCTCTTCGGTCTCTTCAGAATCTTTCTCCTTCTTGTTACATTCCTCTTTAACTTTTTCCTTCTTGTTTTCCAGTTCTGTGAGATCTCCTTTAGCTATTTGTCTATCACCCTTATTATCCTTTTTAAGCTTTTCGTTATCCCCTTGTTGTTCTCTACGATTCATAATTTTTGCTTTGTCCTTGTCTTTATCTTTGTCTTTATCTTTATCTTTATCTTTATCTTTTTCTGGGCCCTTTCTATAACCTCTCTCCTTCTCCTTCACCTTCGGTTTGTCTTTCCCTCCATCATGATCTTGCTCCTTATTTTTTACGTCCTTGGCTTTAGTACCTCTGGTTTCTCGTTTTTGAAGTATTGGTTTCAGGGTACGACCATTCTCCGCCTCTTGTATCTCTTGTATTTTCTCGTTAGACTCTAGTTCTTCATTCCATTGTCCCGGAATGTTTAATCGAGGCATGAGCTGTTCTGCGACTGAATTTTGATCAACAAGTTCACCTATCTCCTCCTGGAGGCTCTCCTGGACATTCTCATTCCTTTCTGTATCCGTTTCATTCATTTTCCCTATCTCTATTTGCCTTATAGTCTGTTCGCTATTCTCCATTTCATCGTGCTGCTTAGTTTGTTTTATCTGGGCTGGTTGCGGAAGAGCTAATTCCTGTTTTACATTTACCAGCTTTAATGCGTTTAATATGGGCCAGATATCCAATATTGTATGCCGATCCTTTACCTTTACTTGGTAGTTAAGACTCAGAGGATCTATTCTACTTGTTTCGCATTCACCGCTACTCCATATTCGGTGCTCAGCACTTGGCAAGCCGGTCCAGCCCGATCAGCTCTATCCTCATCATCATTCCGTCCTCGTTCTCCTGATATTCACAAAGTTTTTTGCAAGGGCAGGAAGGCAGGAGGGAGCTCAGTCAGCGACTGCTCCTATTGACGCCATCTTGCCTCTCATTTCCATCACATTTTCCTCTACTGTGAGATAATCTCGTTCCTCTTCTCTTCTGTGGGAAGAACTTTGGTCACTGGTATTGCGGAAATTAACTTTTTGTTGGAACCAGTCTTTGATGATAAATCGGCCAATAGAAAGGTTCCTGAATCTACTGGCCCTGACAAACACGTCTTTCAAAAACCCACAACCCAAAGAGACTTGGGCTTTATCCAGGGAGGGGAAAAGCTGAACACACTTACACAGCTCCTTTATCAAATGATCTCCAAACACAGGACTATGCTGCTAGACCAGTCTTGGAATTTGACAGCTCCTCTGATTTGACATCATTTTTAAATAGAAGCCTGTTATGTCTTTCTGGTTATAGTGCCATGTTTCCCAGGGCGCAACAAGATCATTGAGACCAGTTAGAGACAATGTCAGGATCAAAAGTCTCTTGTTTCTTTACCTTTCACAGCCGACTGCAACATCTTTATATGCGAACCTTTCACATCTAAGAATTTAACTTGACAGGTTATACAGACTCTATCAATGACTTTCTTAGGGTAATAACCATATCTGGTTAAATAAGTAACTATTTTGGGATCTGAGACAGGTGTGGCTGCGACGTTTTCCAAAGTGATAGTTCTGAGACATACTGATTTGAGTTTAGATTGAATAGATTTATACATAACAAGCAGAAGTCCATTTTTAGTAGTCTATCCAAGCTCAAAAGGCCCACACTCAAAGAGTTAGGGGCATATTCACAAGGAGTTAACTCCGATTTATCTCCACCTTAACTCAGCAAAAGTGGAGATGGCTTTAACACCCTATTCACAAGCAGGTGCAAACTGCAGACAACACCACTATTCCCACGAAAACTGCCTCCAAATTTATCTCCACGGTAGACACCACCAACTAACACTAATGATTGATTGATTGATTTATTTATTTGTTGATTAATTAAAACCATTACAAGAAAGGACAAAAATAAATACAAACCACACACTTTACCTAATTGAACATTCCTGGATACAATGCATAAAATTAACCACAATCAATTCACTTTTTCCAGTTCGGGATAATCCAAAATTATTAATTCAATTTTTAAAATAGTTTACAGGACTTGACAATTTTCAGGGATAAAGTGCACGTGTGCCATTTGGTAAAACTAAACATTATAAATGGAACATCATCTAAGAATAGTACTCTAAAAACAGACAATTAATACATTATCTTAAAATAGTACTATGAAAGAAAACAATTAAAAAGTGCCATAAAATTAATTCATCATCACCTTAAAAGCAACAACATCAATAATTCACAGTCTTAACAAATTTAACATTTACTTTGGGTGTCAACCTTACATAATTTCTTTTCTACTATAAACATAAATTTTACAAATTGGTGAATAATATAAACATTGACACCACTTAGGCAAAATATTAATGCCGATCTACAAGTCCTAAGTCCCATTTTTTTAAAAATAGGTTTTACAATTATTTTCCGTTCCTTCATCATTTTTGGGCACAGTGTTACCATATGCATCAAGGTTTCGTCATACTACCCACAAAGCCGGCAAATATTCGATGCCCATTTGGACTCCCATTTAGGGGTTCCATCTTTGGTTGGATAAATTCCAAACCTTAATAACATAAATTTCTTCTTAATTAAGGGTTTTTGGTGATAAAAAAGTAAATAAGGTTGGGCCATCATTTTGTCGAAGCAATTGGCAATAGACCAAAAGTGTTTTTTTTTTCTCAACTCATATTTATCCAACAATTCTGACAGCAAGGCGACGGTTGAATTAATTATTTTTTTATAATCCATTTTACTCCTTGTTTCGTCTTCCAATTTGGGACAATGAGATGCAGAGTAGGCATTCCCGTGCAAAAGCACATGAGAAAACTACAACACCACATTCACAACGAACTGCCAGATCTGCAAAGCAAAGCAAAAACAGGGGATAAACCATGTTAGCACCAGGGATTTTACACCTGCCTTTAGCTGGTGCTTAGCAGAACGACTACCCACAGCATGGAAGGGAGCCCAGCCAAGAGCCACACCTGAAGACCCACAGATGCCATGGAGGCAAGGATCATGCAGCTCCGATACCCATGAGGATCACAACACCCACCGCCGCCACCCTCAGCCCCCCCGCCATATTTTTTTAATCACCTGCCAACCCCTCAGCATTCACCCGTGAATGCATTTCCATCTATCACTTGTAGGTGCTGGCTGGCAGGGTCTTTCAATAAAGAGATACAGAGGTCGGGGAAAGGGCCTCTGTTGACACAGCAGTCTTTCAGGCTGCATGCCAAAAGTTAAAATAACCAGACAATGTCTCCTGCATTTGTTATTCACTTGACATCCTGACCCTCACATCCTAATATTTGTGGGGCCATGTTCGCAGTGCGATATCGCCTGGGTTGAGAAAGGTGAGTTATCTGTCAGTGATGTGCCAATCCACAGCTATCGCCTGCTAACGCAAGAATAACTATCGCCATTGCGATGTTGTTTTCGCCTGTTTTCTCTGCCGTTCACTGTAATTATCGCCATGTAGCGCGGGCTTGTGAATTCCACGCTTAAAAAAATCGGGGTTAGGCAGTGCTAACTTTTTGCCGATAATTTACTCTACCGGTAGTTATTGCACGTTCTTGTGAATATGGCCCTTAGAGTACTAGAGGAATTAGGTGTAGCGGTATTAGTTGATGATCAGCATCCAATGTGATTGGATTGATATCTGGTGAAAAATCATACATTACAATAGCTCATGTTTTGTAGCATCCACACCTCCCAATAGAGAATTGTGACCATAAGTGTTTAGTTAGAATTATCATAATAAACATCATCATCATCATCATCATCATCACAGAGTGAGGCTCTCCAAGAGCCACTCTCAATAATTTTCATTCCTTATTCTATACTCTAGGATAAAGGGTTGTAACCATGACTGTAAGTTAATATCGTTAGGTGGCTGGGTACTGATAAGCACAATGCCAACAGAGTCCGAACCTCACTGGCTATCAAATGTTTACAAGGGTAAAACAAAAAGATGCTTACAACTCCCTGTCTATTAAATATTGTTGCCAATAGAATAAATGGTGTCCTTTAATGCCCACACCCTGATACTCCCAGAGGAAGTCAGTACGAAGATAACACTCAGCTCACAGAGGAACCATTCTCATATGACATAATTTAAGAAGGAGCAGACATTTATACAGAATTATGCAAAGAAGAATTTGTCTTAACCAGTTCCTCCTCCTCAAATTCATAATCTTGAGCATTTTTGGTATAGTTGTTATTAATCTCTATTTGATTAATATATCCCAAAGCAACACTAAGACCCTCAAAGAGTCTGAGCACACTTGCATCAGATTACCCAATGCCTGTTAAGTTATGCTGTACAAAAGCATAGCTTGAATATAACATTCAGCATGTATTAAACATTTCTATGTGGCTGCAGCAGCAAGAAAATAGGCCTTAACTTGACAAAGACACATATGTATGAACTATGATAGAGGCTCGTTATAATATTACAAACATGAGAAAAGAGAAGAGCTTTGGTTGACGAATGAGTAGAATACAGTCTGAAGTGTCATAGTTATGTTTCCACGTCTTCAGGCTGGTTAGAATATTCTCTTCCCAATCTGATAATTACTAGTTTCCCCTAATCTGATGGCGTGTTTTCATAGCTTTATTCAGGTTTTTGGTTTATCGAATTTATAAATGTCCAGCAGCTCCAGATTCCATGTCTGAATACAAGGTTGAAAGGTTCTCTCCATTGTCAGGCTATATGCATGGACATAATTAAGATTGCTTATAAAGTAAAGAGGCACTTGGGGGGGGGTCATTAAATCCCAATACTATTGTTGACCAATAAGACATTATGGCTATTAATGGCAGAGATCCTTTTGAACACCACCTTACCTAAAGGATTGCATCAAAGGGCATATTGCAGACATATGCACTCAATCAATGCTTCGTGAATGACATCTAGGACTGGGGCTACTCTGTCATGAGCTCTGATTTGACAGTTTGACTAAGGTAATTAAACAATCAAAATGATTTTATAGTACTGGATTCTATACTTGGCTATTCGGATTGCTGCAGTGCTCATATTAATAGAATTGTTTAGCAGTTCTGGGGTAAGCTCTTCTCTTAGACAGGCAGACCATTTTTCTTTTCCCCTGTGTAGTTGGTCATCTATTGTTTTAATAAATATCTGGTAATACCCCAAGATCTGTTGTGGCTCTTCCTGAAGTAGGCAGCCATATGGCTGAAGCAGGCAGTCTGGTACTAACTCACCAGCTATTACTTTCAAGTTTGCCCTAATTCGTAAATATTTGAGGAATTCTCTGTGGGGGATATCAAATTCCACCCTAATTTGTTAGAATTATGTAAGTAAACTATTATCATACAAATGATAAAGGAATGGTATATTAGCCCATTGCGATCAGTGAGGAATCTGAATGATAAATTAGAGGATATATGACCTAATGTATATGCATGAAATTGAGGAACCCTGAAATATCTCAATATGTATTTACATACATTTCCAAGATCTAGAGGTCCCTTAAACGTGACAGGTTTAGGTGGTTCTTGGGATGAGAATATCTTAACAGTAATAAGCTGGGTATGCTATCCATTAATACCTAATTAAAAAGCAGAGAGCTATCTTTATTGTTAATAAACTTGGTGAGTCTTACACAGTACAAGAGAGTTATTAAATTGGATATTGGGAAGAGATCTTCCGCCCCTCTGAACTGGAATCTGCAAATATCTTAAAGATCTCTTAGGCTTGTGTTATCCTCAATTGAAGGATGAGATGGCAGCAATTATTTGCTTAAACAAAGTAGATAGGAGATATACTTGCAGGGGACTGTGGAAACATAATAATTTGAGCAAGATTATCATCCTAAAAATATCGACCCTGCGTAAGTAATAGATGTGCATGCACTCCCACACTTAATACCTCTTTCTTGTCTTGATTGATGTTGTATCCCAGCACATTACCATATGTAAATGCAACTTCTTTTGTTGCTGAGATTGCGGAATAGGGGTCTGAGGTAGTAATCAATACAACCTTCACCTAAACCTTAATCTTTATCTTAATATTTGAGAAGTGGATTATGTTTAATATCGGGTGGTGGATAAGCTTCCTCGGGAAGGGCTGCATATAGACAGCGTAAAGGCAGGGTAGTAGTGGGTGGCCCTACGTAGTCCCTCTGGCTATTGAGAATAGGTTGTAAGTAATCCCATTGATGATGGCCATCCCTTCTGAGCAAAATTGCATAGCTTGAAGCCATTAAATTGTTACTAGGGAATTCCTACTGTTCCACTACCTGCCAAAGGAATTTGCCCTATTTAATGTTTTTCTGCATCCAAAGCAATCACTGAAACAGGGTTGAGTGTGGTGTACCCACAGTATAGATGGACAGCAGTATCAGGTCCAAGAGAGTAGCTAGAGGATAGAACAGCCTTTGCATTCTCTGACTTACTACTCCTGTGTTCTATATGCCACACATGTTCAAAGGTGAACTGATAAAGTTATATTTATATAAGTACTGATAGAGCTGCAGCTCTTCACACAGGATCATCTCAACTGCCCTTCCATATGATACCATGACATCAAAAGCTACGGGGAACAAAACACTACAAAGTGAACTATGGTGGCTCAAAAGGGAAACAACTAAGCTACCCAGATATTCCCCAGTTCATCTCATTCTACATATTGCCCCCTTTAAAAAGGGACACATTAAAATACTATTACACTAAAAATGAAATGTTATATTCAAGTCGTTTTCATGCTGACTCCTCAGAAAGTAGGTTAACGGCATAAGTTATCTTCTGTGTTTTTTTATAGCTTCACGAATGCCTCGACCTACGTAATTCCTACTGAAGTTTGAATGTTATTTACCTTAGGGAATGAAGGTACATTTTTTAATGCTCATTTTTCTGATTTGCGATGGGATAGAATTGGTTCTCAAGAAGATAAAAACATTCCTTCCTTGGTATTTGTACTGTGATCAATGTTCACTCAGATCCATGCAATCACTATATTGTTGTAAGGTTACTCTATGTTTCCTGCAAATATTGAAGTGATGTTTTATGAGGGATTTGAGTGCACTGATTAGCTGGAACACTCAAAGCCGTGGTACGTTTTCACTTCATGTTTGCAAACTAGGAACTCTATTGCTTCTTCCTGGCTATGAGCGATGCAAACGTTTTCCTTAAGGAGCTTATTAAGACCCCCCTGTTTTGATCAGGTCTAACTATGAAAGTATTTTTGAGTACTTGGATACCAATTTTGGGTTAATCAGCCCTGTATGACAACCCTATGATGATGATGATGGAACTTTCTGATAAAGAGGTGGTATGTGCTCTTCTCATTGTGGCCAAAAAGGAGAAAGGAACTATGCTGCATATATGCCTCCCCTGCATAAACCATGTTGCAAACAGTGAAGATACAGCTTGCTCTGTAGATTGTTATATAGGTGTGGCTATATAGGTTACAATACAAAATGTGACCTGAGTCTGGTCTGTCCAGTGGGGACTAATAAAAGAGAGTGAGTCTGTAAGTAAGCCGCAGGGATCCATGAGAGAGCCCTGTATCTTCACAAGCAACAGGCACAGTTGTTCAAGCAGAGAGAAAATACTGGCATCAGTGCCACATGAGAGCTACTCACTACACATGGAGGTGGTAGTAGGTGCTCTCAGAGGAACAGAACAATCTCCACACACGAAGGTAACACTACAAAAATAGCAGTAAGAATTTGTAGAACACACTGACAGCTAACACATCTGAATGATGCTTACATGTGCATCCTGTGCCCAGCATGATCATTTATTAAACATTTCACCATCTAGAGTTCAGAGGTACCTGCCTTGGATCCACCTTTTTCAATTCTAGTTGGCATAGAAGGGGTTGACATTCATATGCCTTCTTGATGTTATCACTATAGTTGTCACTTCATACCTTTGAATACCCTAGAACTGAATCTTGGAACTATAAACATGAACTGCTTCACAATGCTTTGCCTTCACCTCTAGCGTGTGCTGTTTTCTGTATATCAGTTGTGGAATTCTCAAATCTGCAGCTACGTTGAAATTCTTGGATTCATGTTATCATCAGATAAGTAATGTTTTTCACTCCCTCTTTCTAGGGATTCACTTTGCATTTTTTCTCAAACCCACTGCTGCAGCAAATGATGGAAAGACTGCTGATTCAATCAAACATTCACCCCCAGTCAACAGATCTCGGTTAAATCCATTGTTCTTTTGCTCAATACGCACCCCAGCTTGAACCCAGCCATATGCAAATCAGTCTTGACCCTGCTCCTCATGGGAACAGTCCAGCCCGAACTGCCAAGCCAGTCCTCCCTGGACCGGAAACAAGCATCCTGGGATCGGTATCCGAGAATCACCCCTCATCACCCACACTAGCTTGAATCCCGTGGCACAGCGAGTAAGGGACCCAACTCTGGCCATACCCATCCCACTTACGGTGAAAAGTGCTACTGAAACAAATGATGGGCGAAATGCTGAATCAATCAAACATTCACCCCCAGTCAAGAGATCTGAGTTAAATCCATTGATCTTTTGTTCACTGCACCACTCCAGTTTGAACCCAACCATATGCAAATCAGTCATGACACTGCTTTTCATGGGAACAGTCCAGCCCGAACTGACAAACCAGGTCTGCCATCGACCAGAAAGAAGCATCCTTTGGGGTATTACCTCATCTCAGCCAGACTAGCTGGAATCCAGTGGCACAGGGAGCAAGGGACCCACGTCTGGGCACACCCATCCCACTTAGGGTGAAAAGTGTTGCTGCTACAAATGATAGACTGAGTGCTGAATCAGAGCAGGGTCAAGACTGATTTGCAAATAGCTGGGTTTAAACTGGAATGGCATGAGAAGCAAAAAACGATGGATTTGGGCCCACATTTCTGTGCTAGGATGAATGTTTGACCCTGTTTAACAATCTATCCATCAATTGTTATTTTTACATTTGTCACCCTAAGTGGGACGGCTATGCCCAGACGTGGGTGGCGTGCTCTCCATGCAATTGGAGTCAACCTAGCCTGGCTGAAAAGGGGAGAAACCCCAAAACTGATCTCAGGATACTTGTTTCCAGTCCAGGGAGAACCTGGCCTGGCAGATCGGGCTTGACTGTTCCCATGAAGCAGGGTCAAGACTGATTTGCTTATATCTAGCTTTAAGCTGGAACGGCATAGGGGAACAAAAACATTAGATTTAGGCCCATATCTCTGTACTGGGGTTAATGTTTGACATTGTAAACATTCTGCCCATCAATTACTCTTTTTGTATTTGTCACCTGAGTGGGAATTGTATGCCCAGACGTGGGTCTTGTGCTCTCCATGCCACTGGAGTCAAGCTAGCCTGGCTGATGAGGATTGATACCAAAGCCTGTCCCAGGATGCTTGTTTTCAGTCCAGAGAGGACCTGGCATGGCAGTTCAGGCTGGACTGTTCCATAGGGAGCAGGGTCAAGACTGATTTGCATATTGCTGGGTTTAAGCTGGAATAGCATGGGGAGCATAAAGAGATGGAATTAGGCTCAGATCTCTGTACTGGGGTGAGTGTTTGACATTGTTCAACATTCTGTCATTCGATTGCTCTTTTTGCATTTTTTCTCAAACCAGCACACCATGAGCTCTGAAGTGCTCTTGCAATTCATCAATATTGCTAAAAGTTCAGTCATGTGCTGCAATGGTGTATACCCCTTTGTTGAGACCAATATCAGACAATCACATGCAATGTGATTCGATATTTTAATACCTGTGTATGCCCCAGGTTTCCTTTCCAATATATCAGAACCCTGCAACCCACTTCTCACACATTTGCCAGGCAGAAACACAACCCACAAAGCTGGGAGGTCTGATATAAATCAGAAAGTTGGGACTCCAACCAGATAAAGTGGCTACAGAAAGCACAACCCTGGGATTCCCAACATAAAAACCTGTGGAGATATCTGTTCACATTGTGCTGTAGAGGTTTTCCTTACACCTATACCCTACCCAGACAGTGAAGTAAGGGGTCTCACTACTTACATATGAGAACCCCAGGAGTGCGTTGCTGAGCCATGGGATCGAAGAATTGTCCTGGCTCCTACACTCACAAGGGAGCCAAGATGGCCTCCCCACTCTGATTGCGGGGGCTGTCCTAATTTGCACCAGTGGCTGCAGTGGTACATTTTAGCGGGGAAGGTGCCCCCTTCCTGGCAGATTACTTCAGGGGCCAGATAGATCTGGGAGACCCCCTCCGCGACTCACCACATGTAGATGGGCCATGGCAGAAGAACAAATATTAGGCACGGGCAAGAAAATGTGATCTCTCCTCTTCTACCCATGGCTGAGGCAATGAGTTTCAAGCGGCTGGGCCCTATTCTTTTGCTGCTACTGTGGGGGGACCTGTGGATTGGTCGACCAGCCCACCACACTCACTTCATTACCCATCAATTCCTCCTGGCTACAGCCCTTGCAACAGGACTAAGTTGGCGGCCTGCCTTTGATCACGAGGACCACCATGATTACACCCGCCTTTGAGGTCCTTTGAGGAAGACGACCCAGCTCAGAAGGTCACTCCAGGGTGCACCGCAGACTGTCTGTCTCCCACTACTCCAGTCTCTCTCATACAGCACTGAACCAATGACTACCTTTCCTCTATTTACGACCCCCCACTACACCAGCTATAGAGCCTTCATGCCCTAAAGCACCGAGCCACCCCCTTTCCAATAGTTGGTGCCCAGTACGAGCTCAAGAACAGCCCCAGGCTCCAGCATGACACCTTTGTCCACCACCACCCAGCCTTCTACCCCAACAGCCATCACCAGATCGGGGATCCCTCCAGGAACTAGATCACTGCCTGTGAGTGCAACAGCACCCTGAAGGAATGGCTAAACGATTACCACAAAAAACCAGCAATGGCGTGATGTTCTTGCTCTGTAAATATGTACTATATACTTGTCAAACCATAACCGCTTCAATTTTTCCTAAAATGTCATCTTGAGTGAGTTTGCAACTTGTATATATGTAACTCTAACCACTAGTATTTGTAGTAGACATACTACCATTCTTATGTGAGTTTGGAGTTTATCAGTTTCGTAGCGTTTATGTAATTCATATGCTTTGAAGTCCTTATGTAATGTAACTGGCTCTATTATGAAGCGCTCTGACACCTTCGGGTAAAGTTTGCGCTATGTAAAAATGCATAAATAAATATCCGAACAGAAAATTGCAAGGAATTTTATGTAGGATGTTAAGGCTTTAATTGAGGCGCGCAATTTATCTCATACATCTCAAGCATCACATCTGCAAACTGATTCTGTGTTGTTCATATCACTGCATCCCAGCCAGCACTTTAAATTGTGGACTGGTGGGGTTGTTTGAGAAGGGTGACTTTCATCAATAAGTAGAGATGGTCCATTGTTTCTGTCTAGGCCAAGGAAAACGGATACTCACGTAGCTCTGCCTTTTTGTTTGAATTGTTTTTGTCATTGCTGCCGGTGTTGTAGTATAGTGTTCCTCATTGCCTATCTAGTGTAGTAGCTCTGTCTGCTGTGAAAGCAGAGATGAGCATCAACACACATAAACAATATAACTGTATGTATGTATGTGGTATGTGTATATAACAACCCTAGTCGAAAGGCCAACATGCTAATGTATACATCCAAGTAACTATACACCAGTCTCAAGTAAAAAGACAGCCAGCAGTAAACAAATACAATTAGTAATGCTAATGCTAATCTTTTTAATGTATAACTAATACATGCAATAGCGTATTAATGATTAAATAATGTAGGGTAAACATACTTAAGTGCTTAGAATATAGAACATACGTGTAAAAATATTTTTGTATCAGGTTATTATTCTTAAGCGTGCACCTTTAGTTCAGGCTTTAAGAACCTTTCTTTTCTAATCTTTTTCACAGCCTAATAAACACATATTTAGAATATTTGCCTAGCACCAGTATCTTGCTTAGAAATCTGCTGACTCCTATCACGTGTTTCATTCAGCTTTCTCACACCCCCTATTAGATCATTTACCTCAATACAACAAGACTTGCTGTGTATGCAACATTAAATAATGATTTAGACATTGTGTATGCTTCAGCAGAATACATTGCTAGTTTGCCTCGGAATTTCTAAACAAGGCTTTGGCTTCATATTGAAACACATTGAGCATCCTTTAGCTTAGGTGGGAAGGTTCTCATTAGAACTTTCCTCCATGTTACAACCTTTGCAACAGAGTTATGCCAATGTACCAGTGTGAACGTTTACCGCGGGACCAGAGGGAAGAGACATTGGAAGCTTGGCGACACCATCAGATGAGTGGATGCCATTGGATTAGAAGCCAATGCCTAATAATGCTGCTACAATATTGCCCAGTTCACATGAATGAGTGTTCTTAGCTAGTTAGGATAGATGAAGCTCTGGAGGAGCCCCAAATGCAGTATTGATAAACCCATCATCCTTGCTTTATGACTCTTCTGCTGGAGAGCTGTACTTGCTCTGTTACCGATAGTTACTGCTAAAGGTGACTTGCTTCCTTTCTTTAAATCTATTTCTTCTAGATCAATGCGACTGCAGAGTTCATCTTAATATTGACAGTTGCTATTGCAGCTGTGGGGAACTTGGCTGAGTTTCCAGCATGGCCCTTAATGGATAGTTCCCTCCTATTCTTACGTGCTCTTTTCCGAAAGGAACTCTTCGTGGGGTGTATTTAAAGTAGGATTGGTCCTTTAGATACTTTAGTCTCGCTTTCCTTTACGGAACACTGTGTATTGATTTATGTTGTCACTACCCAATTTCGTTATTGATCATTTTGTAAACTGACTAATCTAAGTAAAATGACAAAAACAATATTCATTCTTTAAGATAAACAAAGGTGTTGAAACCTTTTGAGACTTCTCACCATTGACCGAACATCTAAAATTCTAATTGTCGATGATATATGCATAATTTATATTTTTATTTTAGTTTTAGCTCAATTCATGCCAGGGAGGCAAAGGTCCATTGGCCTTGTTTGAAGCCATCAGGATGTCCCAAGGACGGAGTCTGTAAGTTGGGTGTTAAGTTTTGAAACCATACTTGGCTAATCCTCGGGCTTTACAGTAAGGCCAACACAGGCACCCTTGCCCTGCGTTGCATGTATGATTGTTTTTGTGCAGGAGGAGACACCTTCCCGCTCAAAAACAATCCTGAGAAGAATATACATTTTTATATGTTTGCTGCAAAATGCAGCACACAGAAAGAGGAAGTAATAAGGATAATAAAAATGGGTCTCCTACTTACGCCTCCTCTGGAATGTGGATCTCTTTAGCACATTCCGAGGTCTAAAACTTTTGGTAAATCTGGGAATGCATCAAAAACCATAGGAGTTGCATGGGAACACCCACACAACATCATGGCATGCCTCCCTGGGGCAGAGCAATGCAACACAGCCATTTGTGTGGCGTTGCATTTCTCTAGATTTATGGGGCCACTCAGGGACACACAAAGTGGCCTTGCTTAGCTTCATTAATCTCATTTTTGAGTTGCGTTGCTCTTGTACCACGTTGTGCCATGCAAGAGCAATGTAACTGGGCTCGTAAATGTGGCCCTGGAATTCTGCAAATGAGGTGTTGAAATATGCGGCTTTCCAATGTGCTCGCTGTGTACATTTCTTTCCGCGTGGCTGCCTGACGTTGGATTTTGATGAGTCGAGTTTCTCAAAGAAGTGGGATTCAGAGAAGCTGCAAATTAGGCCCTGAGCTAGCAAGCGGCGCTCAGCCATTGCCTTCCTTTGTGATGGGGCGCGCTCTGATCATGATATTAGCTGGCCCTGCTTGCCAGATACTTAGGGGCAGATTTATGTTGCCTGGCGCATCCCTGCAAATCAGCAAGGATGCGCCAGGAATGATGCGTCACGCAAGTTTACCCTTGCGCCACACATGATGCGCCGCATTTATAATGCGGCGCATCATGGCGCAGGAATAAACAGATGCGTGACGCATCCAATGGCGTAAGGTTGGCGCAGTGCTTCAGTTGCGTCGCAAGCGCGACGCAACTCCAGCACTGTTCCAACCAACCCTATCCCTAACATGGTGCGTCAAGCCTTACGCCTGCTTCAAGCAGGCGCAGGGTTTTGGCGCATCAGCGTTGGGAAAGTGACTCAGTCAAATCTTATAGATTTGACTGAGTCACTTTTCAGGGGCGTTCCTGCGACGGAACGCCCCCCCCTATGTCGACACGCCCACGTGAAACCTGACGCAGGTTTTACGTGGCGCAGGGCTTTACATCGTGACGCATCTCCATAGATGCGTCACGATGTAAATATGGCGCAACGTGGCGCAGGGTTTACACCGCCACTGCGTCACAAAAGTGACGCAACGGCGGCGTAAAAGTGGCGCATCTCCGACATAGATCTGCCCCTTACTTTCTGCCCTCTTCTGATTCTACGCTTTTCACACCCCAGAAGCAGGAACCAAGGACGTGTGAACTTCGGTCCTCGCAGGGATTAGGCTCTGTCAAATCTTAAACTTCACACATTTCTTTCAAAAATGATGCACAAGGTATAGACACTTCGTAATCTACTTCAGCCAATATCGAGTTTAGACGAATGTTTTAAAGGTAAGCAAATGTGCGTAAATTTAAATGTGACTCAAAGAAGCACGTATCCATAAAAGGAAAAACAATGTTATTGTCATTGACCCGAATAGCTGCAAAGGGAAAAGTGAACCAAAATACAGCAATGAAAGCCTGTCAAAAACACAGATTCAATTTTGTTGCACTTTTCAACAAATATGTATATAAATATGTATCAATTTGAAGTGCTTCTTTCTTCAAATCTCCACTTTATCGCACGAAAATCTGTGTGCTTATACAATTAATGATTCTGGACTCATGAACGTACTATCTCCACTTTATCGTACAAAAACATGTGTGCTTATACAATTAATGATTCTGGACTCGTGGAATATCAATTGAATTTTATCTAATTGACCGATCCTTTCCATTGGACAAAGGGTGCATGGTTTAGTTTCCTAAAGCATGGACTTTTCATCACTTAAGCGGAAGAATTTGTGCAGCCAGCGTGCAAAATAAACACTGGCAATGACAATAGACCTGGCTCACTAGTGAAAGTGATTTTATAAAGGTTGTTGGGTTTGTGTGTGGTTGTACGAAAGAGTTATGTGAGGTGAATGTGAGAATGAGTCAGCGGTTGGAACGATTGATAAGTGAGTTTTTGAGTAGATGGATAGATGGTGAGTGAGTGTATGGATTGATAAACAAGTGCATAGGTAGTTAAGTGGGTAAGTAAAAGAATACATGCATAGATTCATGCATGCAACACCTGTCAGCATGGCTTTCCATCAATATAGTGAGATTCAAGGGGGTCCTGGACAAACACAGATCGAGCATGTGCACCATGACCTAGGCCTGTCACGTGGTAATTCAGTCATCTTAGACCAGGAGAGTTCCATCAAGTGCTTCCTTCATAGTAGTAGAGGGTTACTGCCCTTACCAGGAATTAAGTGACACAAGTACGGTGGTGGAGGGATACCTTTTTTGTGCTTCATAAGAGTCAGTAGTGTGAACAAGTCTTTTTAACCTGTGTCACTGGAGTGGTGCCTACAATCCCACTTGTGTAAACATACACTGCTGTGTACTTAACTAAACCTTGGCCTACATGATAACTGTATGTAGCGGCAGGCAGTGAGTGATACTTGCTTGTGCGTGCTATGCTATATATGTGGCTGTGTATGGCACATAACTAGGTGTGGGCGGAATTTGCGAAAGTGACTTTCGCAAATTATCGCGAAAATGTTAAAAATCTCCGCAAACACGCGGAAATATCGCGAAGATGCGGAAGTTTTTTTCCCGCCCGTACGCGGTATTTTCTGCGTGGTCGCGGCCCGCCAACTTACCCATGCGGTTGCTCACGGGCGCGGCCATCTTGTTTTCACTCTTCTCGCGGTGCATGATCGCGAGAAGAAAGACGTAATCGCGCGACCAATGACATTACTGCGGGCGTGAACCGTCGCGAGACAGCGCAAATGGCTACCAACAATCCAACATCTCGTGGAGAGCGTGACCGGATCGGGAAAACTTGTCGGCGAACGCGGGGATTCAGGTAAGGCGATCGCGCGTGCGCGAGAATGTATTATTTTACAGCGTGAGCAAGAAACAAATTATCGCTAAGCTGCGGAATGCAGAAATTTTGACATTTTCCCGCTCTCCGCGGAGCGCGAAAATGTCAAATTATCGCAATTTCCGCGAGCAGAACGGAAATTTAGCCCAGGCCTACACATAACATGGAGGACTTTGGTTTCCATTTTGAATCCCAGGGCTGGGAATGGCTAGTTGGAGGTGATGATAGGAACATTCCTGAGGGCTGGGGTGGGATCACCCACCCTGAAGGAAGGGGATCAGAGCTAGGGGCGGGTGGAACTTGCGGAGTTCTTCTCTGTGGAATTTCGCAGAGGTGCATAAAAATCCAAGAAATTCTGCAGAGTTCCACCCACTCTCATGTTGAGCTGAGGCTGGACCTAATTCTACTTCTCCCACTCGAAAGTGGGCCATGGGCCATGGGCCTGTGTTACTGGAGTGGTGCCTATAATCCCACTTCTGTAAACATACACTGCTGTGTACTTAACTAAACCTTGGCCTACATGATAACTGTATGTAGCGGCAGGCAGTGAGTGATACTTGCTTGTGCGAGTTCTGCTATATATGTGGCTGTGTATGGCACATAACATGGAGGGCTTTGGTTTCCATTTTGAATCCCAGGGCCGGGAAAGGCTAGTTGGAGGTGATGATAGGGACATTCCTGAGGGCTGGGGTGGGATCACCCACCCTGAAGGAAGGGGATCAGAGCTAGGGTCGGGTGGAACTTGCGGAGTTCTTCTCTGTGGAATTTCGCAGAGGTGCATAAAAATCCAAGAAATTCTGCAGAGTTCCACCCACTCTCATGTTGAGCTGAGGCTGGACCTAATTCTACTTCTCCCACTCGAAAGTGGGCCATGGGCCATGGGCCTGTGTCACTGGAGTGGTGCCTATAATCCCACTTCTGTAAACATACACTGCTGTGTACTTAACTAAACCTTGGCCTACATGATAACTGTATGTAGCGGCAGGCAGTGAGTGATACTTGCTTGTGCGTGCTATGCTATATATGTGGCTGTGTATGGCACATAACTAGGGGTGGGCGGAATTTGCGAAAGTGACTTTCGCAAATTATCGCGAAAATGTTAAAAATCTCCGCAAACACGCGGAAATATCGCGAAGATGCGGAAGTTTTTTTCCCGCCCGTTCGCGGTATTTTCTGCGTGGTCGCGGCCCGCCAACTTACCCATGCGGTTGCTCACGGGCGCGGCCATCTTGTTTTCACTCTTCTCGCGGTGCATGATCGCGAGAAGAAAGACGTAATCGCGCGACCAATGACATTACTGCGGGCGTGAACCGTCGTGAGACAGCGCAAATGGCTACCAACAATCCAACATCTCGTGGAGAGCGTGACCAGATCGGGAAAACTTGTCGGCAAACGCGGGGATTCAGGTAAGGCGATCGCGCGTGCGCGAGAATGTATTATTTTACAGCGTGAGCAAGAAACAAATTATCGCTAAGCTGCGGAATGCGGAAATTTTGACATTTTCGCGCTCTCCGCGGAGCGCGAAAATGTCAAATTATCGCAATTTCCGCGAGCAGAACGGAAATTTAGCCCAGGCCTACACATAACATGGAGGACTTTGGTTTCCATTTTGAATCCCAGGGCTGGGAATGGCTAGTTGGAGGTGATGATAGGAACATTCCTGAGGGCTGGGGTGGGATCACCCACCCTGAAGGAAGGGGATCAGAGCTAGGGGCGGGTGGAACTTGCGGAGTTCTTCTCTGTGGAATTTCGCAGAGGTGCATAAAAATCCAAGAAATTCTGCAGAGTTCCACCCACTCTCATGCTGAGCTGAGGCTGGACCTAATTCTACTTCTCCCACTCGAAAGTGGGCCATGGGCCATGGGCCTGTGTCACTGGAGTGGTGCCTATAATCCCACTTCTGTAAACATACACTGCTGTGTACTTAACTAAACCTTGGCCTACATGATAACTGTATGTAGCGGCAGGCAGTGAGTGATACTTGCTTGTGCGAGTTCTGCTATATATGTGGCTGTGTATGGCACATAACATGGAGGGCTTTGGTTTCCATTTTGAATCCCAGGGCCGGGAAAGGCTAGTTGGAGGTGATGATAGGGACATTCCTGAGGGCTGGGGTGGGATCACCCACCCTGAAGGAAGGGGATCAGAGCTAGGGGCGGGTGGAACTTGCGGAGTTCTTCTCTGTGAAATTTCACAAAGGTGCATAAAAACTCCAAGAAATTCTGCAGAGTTCCACCCATTCTCATGTTGAGCTGAGGCTGGACCAAAATCTACTTCTCCCACTCGAAAGTGGGCCATGGAAAGGATACTAAGTGGAAAATCATGAGGATCTCTGAAATAGTATAAACCAAGAGCTTGTTGATGATGACTAGCTTGGGCCACATTTGAAAGCCACCTACACTGAATGGGGAAAAATCAGGCATGTTAGAAGGGAAGGGGGGATTGAGGGTCACTGCCCAGGAGATGTTATTTAGTTCGCTGTTGATATACTTGGTGTGCTTGTAATTGTTTTTACTTTTATCACAAAAGCGAGGATTTGACTGGACAATCAGCTTCTTGGGGTTTACCATTGTACTTTTAGTCTTACATCTGTGTATGTCTTGCACCTAACCCCCCTCAATGAGAAGCCACTTGGAAAGAAGGAACCAGTGAGCAAAGGGCTTTCCAGACCAGTAGGGGCAGAGCCATTATTTGGACCTGGTAATCTTTGCTTGTTCCTGAAGAAGTCCTGAACATTCAGCGGTTGTGCAGAAAAAGAGTGTTGTCTCTGCTCTGACAGAAGGGAAAGTGGAAGAAGGGTGCCTGCAACAAGATGTGGTAGCCCCCCACTCGTAACAGAAAGACAGGGTTCTAAGAACCCAGAGTTGCCCCTGAGCCAGCTCAGCCACCTGTCAGTGGAGAGCTTAGGGTGTGGTTCTGGATTCTGACAGCCTCTTCTTGGTGCTTGCTTTTATGGCTGCACTGTCCTTGACATGGGAGGCAGATCCCATAGCCAAAAGCAAGTTGGGCCCTCTGACCCTGCTAGTCGTGATGGGGTTACTCAAGTGTTGGGTAACCTCAGAGGGTGATCTAGGTGTTGCTTTAGCTAAGATAGGGACAGGTGAGGTGAGCACCTCACTGCCCAAGGTAAAAGGAGATAAGGGAAATATAACAGCTATAATAAAGGGTAATTTTAAGATAGACCCTATCACTGTTGAGATGGGTCAGCCTCAGAGAGGGAGAGACCTTACAGAAAGGACGAGGCAGAGTAGGCCCTGCAATAAAATAGCCAGTTTCCTTCCTGCTTCCTCATCTAACAAGCCAAGTATACTCTCCCTGGGGTGGGTTGAATCACCTTGGTGTGTTGGCTGGGAGTGAGTCATGTTGGAAACTTGGCTTCTTTGCAGATGCTCCCACTTTTGACCCATTTTAGGCTGCTTGATGCTGTTTTTTTTACTCTGATAGTGCATTGGGACCTGCTGCTAAGTATGTCCCAGTGCCCATGCTCTTTCCCCTACAAGTGATTTGAATTGGTAAACTCAATTGGCAGGGTACCTTGCCCCCTTATAAGTCCCCAGTATATGATACCAGTGGTACACTGGCCAAGGGTGGTAAAGGGGTCACCAGGACTGCAGCACTGTATTGTGCCACCCTGTGTGACCCAAGTAAAAGTGTGTCTGCAGGTCTGCCACTGCAGCCCTGCACGAGCAGAAATCTGCTCAAGGGTGACTCTTCACACACCATGTGCTGCAGAACCCCATCACTGCCTTAAAATAAGTAGGTAACTCCTAAGGTTGTCCTCCTAGGCCCAAAAAGAAGAGTGCATTAAAATAAATGAGTGGATCTATGTTTATGCATATATATCTCTACAGTAACCTTGTAAAAAAAGGTTTTAATGTAAGTGACCAGATCTATTTTTATCCTTATTTATTGTTGCTGTTCATCTGTATTTGTTTGTTATTTTCTGAAAAAGTAAAGCTGCAAAATATTTCCTGAGTTATATAACCTGTAAAAGCATACTAATGCCTGATGGCTTTTATAGCTGTGAGTAGCCATATTAGGTATCCTGTTTATTTGAAAGCATGAACATTATAGGGCATGTATGGAGTGGTTTAAACTGTATTAGGAAACCATGGGGGATATTCTCAAGAACGTGCGATAATCATCGGCAAAATAGGATAACGCAATTTTTCATGTCACCGTCTATCACGGGAAAATAACTCTGTGTTAGTGTCGTATTCCCAACACGGCTGTAACATAGTTTCCCGATAACGCGTCAAACGTCCGCGATAAACTTACCTGGACGGCGATAAAAATCTCAAGCCGATCGTGAAAAAGTGGTGATGGGCCCAACCGCAATAAAAAAATCAGAGATAAGCTGCGCCAGGCCTGCAATTCACACACATCAGATGGGAAATATCACCATAAAAGCAGAAAAAAACCCACAAACAAAACCAAAACAAATGCAAAGCAAAATGGAGGTAGCTGGAGCAAGTACAGAGGACAACCAGAATCCCACAAGCCCCACGGAGTACCGGCCTGGGACCTCGTGGTCAGGGAAGGGCAAGGAGAAGAAGAAGAGAAAGACGCGGTTCAGTCCGCAGGAAAACAGGATCCTGATAACGGAGGTGATATAACACCATGAACTACTGTTCGTCACCTCCACTGTGTTATTGGCAACAAAAAACGGAATATGGCAGTCCATCGTGAACAAGGTGAATACAATCTGAGTGCTGAGGAGGACAATGGAAGAGGTCAAGAGGCGCTAGAATGATGTGAAGCGCAGAACCAAGCAGAAACTCGGCAACAACCAGAAGGCAGCAATGCAGAATGGAGGTGGGAGTCCAGCGCCACAGGAGGAGCTGGATGAGATGGAGGAAATGGTGTCCACAGTCATCAGTGTGGAGACGGTGGCAGGAGTTGGGGGACAAGACACTGCTCAACATAACCTGTCACAACAGCTACAGGGTGAGTAACAACCAGGGACTGGGGGGGCAGGGGGAGATGGCCACAATGACACACATGCACAAATAAGTATAGCACAGTGCACACCCACATGACCCTGATCCCCATGGCACACTGCAGCACACCTAGAAACAGCAAGTAGGCCCCCGTCGACTATGTGCCCAGAGGGGGCCCTTCCCATACATCACCAATCTCACAACCAACCCATGCACATGTGCCAAACCCAGTAAAGCGGCGTGTCTGTGAGCCACACTGACAATGCAAGTGACACTGCATGATGAATAGCATGGCTGCAGTCAATAAATCATGACATGTTGCACACCATTGGTTATGCTTTGTTCGCCCTAAGTTGCCAGGGTATGCCCAGACGTGGGTCCCTTGCTCACTTTGCCACTGGATTCAAGCTAGCCTGGTTGATGACGGCTGATTAGCCAGAAACCGGTCCCAGGATGCTTGTTTCCGGTCCAGGGAAGACATGGCTTGGCAGTTCGGGCTGGACTGTTCCCTTGAGGCACAGGGTCAGACTGATTTGCATACAGCCATGTCTGAACTAGGGTGGCGGAGTGAGCTAAAGAATGATGATGGATTAAACCCAGATCAGTGGACTGGGGGTGAGTGCTTGCATTGTTCAACACTCCGTCCATTATCCCCTTAGGTTTTGCTTTGTTCACCCTAAGTTGGCAGGGTATGCCCAGCCATGGGTCCCTTGCACACTTTGCCACTGGATTCAAGCTAGCCTGGCTGATGAGGGCTGTTAGCCTGAAACCGGTCCCAGGATGCTTGTTTCCGGTCCAGGGAAGACATGGCTTGGCCGTTCGGTCTGGACTGCCCATAAGGCACAGGGTCAAACCATGCCCCAGAGTCCCAACTCCTGCCAAGAGCCCAATTTACCCAAGAATGCAACATCTCAGCTCTGTTCTAAGCACAGAAGTCAAAGGTACACCGCCTGAAAGGGATATGGGGCAGCAAAATCAGAGCTGCAGGGGCAACTCTCCCAAAATGCAGCACACACACATAACATTCAGAGCACATCAAAATTGACAACAATTTGGTACAAACTGCAACACGTTCAGAAAGGAACAGAGGACACAACTGTTGCTGCTTGTGTGTAGAAACTGGCCACTCACATTTGGCATAGCAGGGAAATGTAAGATGGCAATGTACAAGTACAAACACACATCCTTGATGTTGTTGAAATGTCCACTGTCCTACATCAAATAGGCAGCTCCTCCCAATCAGTCACAATGTACATTGTCATGCAGTCTGTATGCAAACTTGTACAATGCATCAACATCTCTTAACTGATGACGAAGAGGCCCTCCACACCTTCGACCCCGATGCCCTCCAAGAGCTCATGGACAGCTTCGGTACCTCACCTCCAGGGGCCAAACAGCCCAGCTGCATCAAGGAGACCTCACCCCTGCACAGACCACACAGCAGGAAGCACCCACCACCATGGTTATCTCTCAGGTCACCCACGAACAACACATGGCCTTCCAACGCCGTGTGTTAGGGTGCCAGAAGATGGCTGATCAGGTGAGGGTGGGGTTCGACCTCATGGCAGTCAAACTAGATGCCATTTAAAGTCCCTAACGGACACCCACAGTCCGCTCCATGCTCTTCAACGATCCATGGCTGACATCGCTGGAGTCATGACCCTGAGACAAGAACAACTGTCTAGTCAGAGTGGCTCCAGCGATGTCATCCGGCAGTTGGGACACATGCGGAGGAACATGGAGCGGATGCATGCAGAAAGAATGGCTGCCAATGGCTGCACACCAGCGAGCATGTAGCTGGGATCTTCCATGCCCTGCAGACCCTCATCATGGCAATGCTGCCACAAGGCCTGGCGTGGATGAATGCTGCTGCTGCTTCTTCTCTATCCACATCTCCGCCCCTGAAGTGTCAGTGCCTCACAGTGCAGCAGACAATCCACCCACATGTGAGGCACATAAGACATCTGAGGACGAAGATGCAGATGATTCTGCCTTAGTGGTAAGAAGGAAGCGGTAGCATTCATCTCCGCCATATGGCCTGTTTCTGCTTGGTTCTACCCTCTGCATCATCACCTTCCACTGTCCCCCGATACACTCTGCGACACTCACCTTGGACCTCGACATGGACTGCCATATATTCTGTTTGGTTACCAATGCCAGAGCAATCAGACTGCAGACTGAACTCTTCTTCTTCCGATGAACTTGTCATTCCCTAAAGGACTCTGGCTGGCCCTCCACGGGGCAACAATGTAAAGTGGGGTTTGAATGGCCCTGTACTGCTCCAGCTTCAACACTCCACTGAATGTGAATAAAACATTCAAATTCACACAGATTTGTCATGTCTATGATCATTAAAGTATGAAAGTATAGATGAATGTAGGGTCAGTGTTCCCCATTACATCCATGTTGCTCATGTTGTGAAACTTGAGTCACAGGGTGCAACATTACCGATTGCGGTCCGGATGGCGCCGACACAACAACAGAGACACACGCATTTGTTACTTCCTTGTCCAGCCCAGAACTGAACCACGCCCAGAGCCCCGGGCTCATTGTTCACACCCCTACGCTGGACTGGTGTACGCCAGCCCAGCCCACTCCGCTAACGCTTACGGGGGGACAAAGCTACATGTCTCAGGTCTTCCCTGTAGGGATCTGCTGATCACTGGCCTAGTTGTCAGCATGCCACAGCCACTCCCTGAGGGGTGGTGTTGGACTTGTCCCTTTTTGGCAGGTTCACCCCTGAACTTTTTGCCTGAAGCTCTGACATGGTGGAAGTGGTATTAGGCCTCTGGGAACTTTAGCACTGTGGTCCAGTGTTAAGTGTGCACGCTCGCTGTGTACATGTGGTGAGACTGGCCTGCCCTCCCATAGGAATGCATGGGGGATAAGTTTGTCCATGGTAATTCCTGGTATGAGGGGAGTGCAGGGCCGAGTTTAGTATGTATAAACTCATGAGGATAAATGCTGCTCAATAGTGTGCGCAGATTTATGATGACTGGTGGAGAAATGCCACTTTTAGAAGTTGGCATTTCTGTGTGCTATGTGTCTGCCTGCCTGATGTGAATTGCATGTCTGGCTTGTGAGTGACAGGAGCTGAGAGGTGCGGGTGGCTCCAGGAGGGGCAGGGTGAGTCAGCTAGGCTGAATGGGACACCTGGGCTGTGAGTAGTGGGAGGAGAAATCCCCTGACTCTGAATAGGACTGTGCCCAGGCTGTACAATACTGGCTCCGCCCCCTGTGGTGTGTCTGATCACTGAGCCCCCACCTAACAAAGGGGAGAGGAGCTGGGCAAAACAAAGTGCTCCAAATCTCCCCTAAACCAGTTCTGACTGGTATCGCCAAGCCCTGTGCTGTGACACAAAGGGAAACGGTGATATAAATATAGGGGCTGTGACCCCATGAAAGTGTGCTGTATTTGTTCCTGAACCTGCATGGTGTGTTACTGCTGGGGCCCAGGGGGAGACTGCCAGGAGGGCTTGCCTCCCTGGGCCCTGCATTGCCCCTTTATCTTTAAGGATCGTCTTGGAGCTCCTAGCGCCTTGGAAAAGGAGCATGGGCTGCGCAGCGCAGCACTGCCCATCCCTTTAGAGGGAATCCCCCACCGTTGTGATGGCTGCCGAGCGGAAGCCCACCCCGCTTATTGATCGTACTTGCGGGTGCCCACACCGCATTGTGGTGCCTGTGGTGAGCGGGAGCCCACCGCTTATTGATTTTAATTACGAGGGAGCCTACCCCTCATTGCTGCCAAAAGAAGACCGCCGCCGTGATCCGCGGCCCGCCTGGTTGTGGGCGGGGCCTGATGTACGGAAGCAGGAGAGGAGTGCAGCCGGAAGCTGGGCTGCGTGCTGAGGAGGACGGGAGCCTACCCCGCCTCCCCGAGTGCCGATGACGAGTCCCGGGTCCCAGGAGGGGGCACGGGTGAAGAGAAAAGGCGGCTGAGTCCGCCGACGGCAGCACAGGGCTCCCAGAAGTGAAGGGAAGCCCCGCGCTGTAAGAGAGTACAGCCGGATCCCCAGCGATGCTCTCATGAGAGAGAGAGAAGCGAGAGAGTCCCCGAAGGAGGATCAAGGAGTCCCGGTGAGTGGGGGCTCGAGTTGTGTTCAGTGCCTGTTGGAGGCACAGATGCTGAGCGGCCCCGTCTGGCAGTGGGCCGCTCCAACGCTTGGGGGCAGTTTCTTTTAGGAATAGAAGAGCCCCAGAGGGCTCCAGTGACGTGGGGCATATCGAGGCACATTTTGTCAGTGCCTTGGTGGTCCCGCTAGAGAGCAGGCCGCCCCAACGATGGTGGCATGTGTTTTTTTAGCCACGTGGGGGGGTCCAGAGAGCACAGAGGTGCCGGGCCCCCTTAAAGAGAAGTATCACCGCTGCGCCGCACCAGCGCAGGCAGCGGCAGCGAATTGGGCACAATGAATTCAGAGTCCCTGAGTGGGACAGGCAGCACAGAGGTGCCAGGCCTTCACTTGCTTCATAGCTGCCCAGCAAGTAGTGGGCAGCTGCTACGTTTAGGCCACAGTTCTTTGGGGGCATATTTTGAGAGAGGAGTGAGATGCACTCCTTTGCCCTAGCGAATGGCACACTTTTCATTCCGCTGCATAGGCAGCAGGCCTGACTTTGGGACATAGGGTATTTGAGCTCCTGAGAGAAGGCCAGTTGGCCAGGGGGACTATTAGGATTTATGTGGTGCTAGGAAATGTGATTTTCATAGTATAATTGAAACACCCTGTTTTATACCTCTAAATGTGTTTTTTATGATTATGAGGTTGTTTGCATATTATGGTTTATGCTAGTGAGATTATGTTCCACTGAGATTATTTCCTAATATGAGTATGCTTAGGAGGTTAGGGTCTAATGCGTTTAAACTTATGAGATGATTGCATCGTGTTTATGCTGGTGAGGTTGGCGCAGAATGTAATTTGCGTCTAATGTGATACTGTGCATAATGTAGTTTATGTTACAGGCTGATGCTGAGTACACTGGTTACCAGTGGTTACTGGTTGTACGTTTATTATATGTCTCACTGTTACTAAGTTTGCTTTAAGATGGTTCTGACAGTGGTCCAGTGGGCCCTGTCAGGTGTAAATAATCCCTTGTAGATATGACCTAGTGCCAGGTGGCACCATGTATATTATGTGAGTACTATTCTCATGTGTTATGAGAATACAAAGGCTATTTTTCATATAACCTTGTGTGGAGTTCGTTTTGTGGTGTGCCTGGGATGTTGTTACTGTGTGAGTGTTCAAACGCTTTACACATTGCCTCCGGGATAAGCCTGACTGCTCGTGCCAAGCTACCAAGGGGGTGAGCAGGGGTTATCTTAGGCGTGTAACTCCCTTACCCTGACTAGAGTGGTGGTCTCTGCCTGGCTTTGGCGCAAGCCTTCGCCAACCAGAGATCCCATTTCTAACAGGTGGTTTACACCCACACCACACCCACCCAGCACATGCGTCACAGGACATGTGAGCCTGCTAATAAAAGGGGCCTACCACATCACATTCACCACTGACGGAGGTTACATGATGGCGTCCGCACCACGAGACTCAATCATAAAGAGCCCATGACTTGTGGCGTACTGGGCTAGTGGCACACAATGCACTGTGGCCGGCACGGGCCTACCGCCACAGGATGATGACTTGCGGTGCACAGAGTTGGTGGCACCCGATGCACTGTGGCCGACACGGGCCTACCACCACGGGACGGTGACTTACGGTGCACTGAGGTAGGGACACCTGAAGAGCTGAGCGGGTGTGCAGCCTGCGATGATGCACTGTCCTGGCGGTATGGACTGGATTGGATTTGTGTGAGCCCTGCTGGACCGCAGTGTGGGCCTGGGGCAGCGGGAAGCGCGGGCCTCTCACAACCTGGCGATGACTGGCGGTGCACTGAGTTTGTGGCACCAGAGCTGAGCAGATGTGCAGCCTGTGATGATGTGTAGGTCTCGATTCGCCGTCTTGCCAATTTAGATTCGATTTGAATTGAGAGCCCTGCTGGACGGCAGTGTATGCCGAAGGCAGCAGTCAGCACACACATGACTCCACGGTGCGGTGCCGCAGGGAGCGCTGGGGGCCCGTGGCGCGGAATCCAGTGATCGGCTGAAGAGGTTGCACTGGCACGTGGTGGGCCCTCTTGGAGACACGCCAGTGGCGGCAGGTGAGCATTGGGGCCTGGGTGTGCAGGGGGAGCCAGTCATCTCTGGGCGGCGGATGGGTCTGGGGACCAGAGCTGGGATGCAGCAGGTGCACAGGATCGCGCAGGCACCACCGGTAGCAGCCTCGTGGTTGGGTGGGGGGCGCCACCCTAGCAGACACGACCCTGCATGCGATGACGAGATGTGCGCCGGTTAGCTTGGGAAATAGCCACCTCGTCTCCAGTGTAAATCTGGCCATTGGAGGTGGTTGGCCACGTGTGTGTAGGCCTATGGACCGGATATGGCGGACACAGAGACACACTCAGTAGTAACTTTGGTGGCCATCCTGGAACTGAACCATGCCCAGAGCCCCGGGTTCTTTATTCACGACATACGCCGGCCAAGGCCACTCCGCTCACGCTTACAGGGGGGGGGACAAAGCTACATGTCCAAGGTCTTCCACGCTGCCTGAGGTGACCTGTTTGCGCCCACTGTCCACAACACTACAAACACCAGAAGTATAAGTCCACATGGACATGTCTGTGCTCTGCACACTTAAGTCTGTCTAGCACATCTCCGCCACACTTGGCATTGTGTACATTTTCATTGATGGGTCACTTGCCTCCTTCACACATGCTTGGTTTCCACCTATCCCCACATTCTGCAATTGTGTGACAGAGGTGCCATGCCATGGATGGTTTGTCTACATGGCTGGACACGGTTATGACAGTTACTTGTGTTGTCATGTCTGGTAGTTGGGCATGTTGATTGGCATGTTGTATGTGATTTTGTAATGTGTACATTCCCACATTTAGGAGTTATATGATTGTGGAGTTGACATGTGTGGTGTGTTCTTTTAGTACTTACCGACGAGCAGTGCATTTCCATAGGTGCCATCCTCAAAGCGCTGGTTGGTGATGGGCTTGCGGGAGATGTAGGAATCATGCACACTGCCTGGGAAGTTTGCAACGACATTGGTGAACTTGTCCCGGTGGTCCACTTTTGCCTGCACATTGATGGAATGCATGTGGTTTCTGTTGCGGTGATTGTGTGCAGAGTTGGCAGGGGGCACAAGTAGTACATGTGTGCAGTCAATTGCCCCCAACACGTGTGGGAAGCCAGCTATGGCGTAGTTCCCTTGCTCGGTCTCCAGCTGTTTCTGCACAGTGTGGGGGAAGTGAAGGAGCAGGGGTATCAGGCTGATACAAACCATGATGCTTACAGGTATGATAAATCCTGCATAATAAGACCTTAACAGAATTTCGTGTGGTAGTAACAGTCTTTTTCTTTCCTAGGAAGGTTACGACCACACAAACTTCTTTTATGGTCGTTTTCGCTCTCATCCGTGGTGATGTTTTTTCCGACAGCTATCGCTGGAAAACTGGCTATATCAGCTGTTTGCACCAGCTTGAGAATGGGCCGATAAATCTATCGCCACTTTTGTGGCGCTAAAGTGCCGATCAATCGGCGATAAGTCCTTGAGAATATGCCCCCATGTGTCTGTTTTTACCTTGAGGCCTGTAAATGTTCGTAGGTCATGGGTTGGCTGCCATGGTTTTCGTCATTCAAAAGCACTCAAACGGACATCTTATATATTCCCCATAATTAAAAGTAAGTATAAGTAGGTAAATAGACAATTTCAGTAGAAACAGAAAACTAGGAGCCTTAATTATAGTAGGTGAGTAATCTCTAAATGTACCCTACCCTAATGCATAGTTGCCGATTGTAATATTATCCTCTACTAAATCTTCATTGACCTTACAAACTCCTTGAATTGTTAGAGACTCATACTTTGTGATCCTCATCCACCTTCTTACATACCATATTACTCTGGTCTTCAAATGTTGGTATTTCTCCAGAGTATAGTGCAGCTTGTATAGGGTAAAGACGTTATTTTATTAGTAGTTTGTTGGTCGTATCACACGGGTATACAGCACTTAAATTGGAAAACCTCCAGGTAGCAGCACTTGAATGTTCCAACGTTTGCCTTCTTAACCATGGATGTGGAGAGTTGTTCAATAAGCACACGTTATCCATATAATGTGCATATGTACATTATCCAGGTGAAAATTTGCTGTGCATCGAATCGCTCACTTCGTTCAGCGAAGGTATGCATTCTTTTCTGCTCCAAACTATGCACTTGCAGTGCATTTTAATGCAATTTCAAGCCCCAATACACTACAATATTTCTCATCTGTTCAGTAAACTCTAGTTTGCTGATTGCCATTCTGTCTCAGTATGACCACATCAGAAACATTGTTTTCTCTACAATGTTGAACTATTGTCTACACCTGATGAAGGGTGATGCCCAGAAACCGGTCCCAGGATGCTTGTTTCCGGTCCAGGGAGGACCTGACTTGGCAGTTTGGGCTGGACTGTTCCCACAAGGAACAGAGTCAAGACTAATTTGCATATGGCTGGGTCCAAGCTGGGATGGTGTGATGCGCAAAAGAATGATGGATTAAACCCAAATCCTTGTGACTGGGGGTGAATGTTTGCATTGTCCAGCATTCCGTCCATCAACTGTTTCTTTTGCATATGTCGCCCTAAGTGGGAAGAGTGTGCCCAGACGTGGGTCCTGTGCTCACTACACCACCGGATTCAAGCTATCCTGGCTGATGAAAGGTGATGCCCAAAAACCGGTCCCAGGATGGTTTGTTTCCAGTCCAGGGATGACCTGGCTTGGAGGTTCGGGCTGGACTGTTCCCACAAGGAACAGGATCAAGACTAATTTGCATATGGCTGGTTCCAAGCTGGGGTGGTGTGGTGAGCAAAAGAATGATGGATTAAACCCATATCCTTGTGACTGGGGGTGAATGTTTGCATTGTCCAGCATTCCGTCCATCAATTGTTTCTTTTGCATACCTTGTAGAGGTCATCTTATACTTTTGCTTGCCATCAGTATATTGTACAGAAAGTTGGCCACTATTGCAGATAGTATTTGTACTTTCTAGATGCAACTTGTAGTTTGCATTAGCTATGTTCTGGGTGTGTTCTTTGATTTGGGTCTTTCAGGAGGTCCACTCTCTATTTTCCAATACATTCACTTTCTCATGATCCTGTAATATTAATGGCATTTGCATACATCATCATTTGAGGTATGCCTGGGAATCGCATAGAAGAATATGCTTATTTGTTCTCATTATTATTTGACTTAGTTCATAGCATTACCTAAGAAACTTTGCAGTATACTTTGATATGTTCTATTTAACACATATGGGGTTGAACAATCTTTAGGTTGCGGCCAACTAAAATATCTTGGAGACTTTCAGAAAGTTGCACTGAGAATACATTCCATCCGTTGATTGCTATTGGCTTTGTGGTTTGTAACTCAGGTTTTCCGTTTTTTTATTTGCTGAATTTATTTGCTTTAGGCTGTCCAGCTTGAGTTCATAGCTCCCCATGCTAAAGCCATGTTTACAGTATTCTTCCAAAAACACATTTTCTGTAGTACACAGGCCTGTAAATCTTGTTCTTATCACCCACATTTGCTGCTGAGCCTCAGCCTAATGTGGTGATCATGGGTAATTTGGACTGTTTATGACCCATTCACTGTGAATCACAGGATAAGATCTTTTCACAGGAAAGAGCCAGACACCTTGTAACCCAATTTAACAATGGTTGGTTTTCACTTCGATATGTAAAGCATATGCTTTATTTATGACATCTGTGGCACCTCGTTTTGGGGAGTTGTATAAGTTTAAAGGCACCTTTTCTGAAAGCTATTGTGTTTATGTTTAGCTACCCAATATTTAATTGATATATTCCTTCTTCAACTGTTCGGAACACATATTACTGGATATAAACGATTTCCTCATTTGCACTTGCAGGGACTAGGGTCATAATATGCATGGTGCAGCAGGTGCAGTGACATAGGAGCCAAAAGCTTCAGGAAACCCATTCAACACTGATTATTGCTATATTTTACAACCTAACAAGCATTCACAAGTGCAGTTACCTTGCACGCACTAGAGTTGTGATTTGAATGGTGCAGCAGGTGCATGGTGCAGGTTCCAAACGCTTTAGGAATCCCACTGACAGTGGCATAGCAAGGGTGGGTGGGGGCGGCCGGCCGTCCACCCTGGGCGGCACGAGTTTTGGGGGCGGTGTCTTCCCCCGCTCTTCCAAGAGTTTGCCATGGGGGCGGCAAAGGCACAGCCCACTACGGGCGGCAAGGCACTTAGCTACCTCACTGCGCACTGAGCACCGATTATTGCTATATGTTACTAATAAATCAGGTGTCACAAGTGCAGGTACCTTGCAGGCACTCGGACCTTGTTTTGAGTCGTAAAGCAGTGACACAGGGGCTAAAAGATCTAGGAAACTCACTAAACACCACGTATTGCTATATTTTACTACTAAACAAGCAGTCACAAATGTAGTTACCTTGCAGGCTCTAGGGCCATGATTTCAATGGTGCAGCAGGTACAGTGGCACAGGGGATGACACCTTTAGGAATCCTATTGAACACTGATTGCCTTGGTCTACCAGCACAACATGTTTACTCATCCACTTGCCTCTCAACAGGAAATAATTGATTATGGAGTAGAATGAGCGATTGCAGAGAAATGTTTGGGAGTATCTAATCGGCATCAATAAAGTGGCTAGTTCACACCTCCCTCCACTATTACTTAAAGTTGAAGGAGACTATGAGAAAGATAACTGAAACATGGATACCTTGGAAGTATGGTGCTAGCAAGAACATGAATTGATGGGTCAATAAAACATCTGTTTGTTTGAAAGTTATTGCATATCAGTATCTTTGTGGCACCCCGGGCTTGGCTGCATACAAATGTCTGTGGATGCAGATTGATAGTCTGCCTACACAGTGAACCAAAAAAGGATAAAGTTATGGACAGACCAATTAATCAGAGGACCATTCTAAACAATAAGCCCAGAACATCACAAATTGTTCTTCAAAGCCCAGGATACAAGGCTTGGAAGACACTGGGGCCTCCCTGCAAGGCACCTGGGGGGGGGCCTAGGGTCTCAATCAGGAGCCCTGCAGCCAGAGGGCTGTGCTGAGGGGGCCCCCCTCCCTGTACTGCGGGGGCTGCGGGTGCCTGCGTTATGCCCCTGTTGGAAGAAACCTCTTAATTCCAGGAAAGATAAGTACCCAGATGCTGCTGAGAAGGTGGAGACAAGACTGAGAGAAGGTGTCATCTGAGTATTCAAGCATGTTGTTAGATATAGAGAGAGACAACTTGGTCTTTGGTATTGGTGATGAACCTAAGAATATGCCATACAAGGTGATGATAGTGTCTCTACATATTTCAACTGTGGAGCAGGAAATTGTCACTTATTTGCCCAGGAACACATGCAAGTTCAAGTACAATGTGCACACTGATGGTGTTAGGTTAATTACTTTGCAGGACACCCAGGCTAGGTTCACAGAAAATAATCTGTTATGTATTCACCATGACCAGATTATGGATGTGGAATAAAGGGCAGTCTTAAAAAAACTAATAGTCTAGATGAGCCATAGACTTTAGTCTTCCTGCATGTAATGATAATATTGAACTTTTATGGGTAAATGTTATACACAAACTCTCTGTGGAATCAGTATAGGAAACAACTTTAGAGTTGAGGTTGAATGAGCCTGTCTTGATATAAATACATACAGGCCTCCTAGAGCAACCCAGACAAGAGATCATCCACAAAGTCAGAGTGTACTGCAGGTGTGCCTCACCACTTAAGGCAGCCCTAGAAAAAAATGTAGACAATCCAATCCCAAATGATATTAACTCTGATGAGTAACACTGTCTGCTGTGAATGGCAAATCAGAATTGCAAGTAATGTCGGATGTGCAAAGGCTTTGACAGAGCAGATTTGTTACAAGCAGGTGTGTCTCACCTGTTCGGTGTATTCTGTGTAGCCTAAGTGCAGAATGATGTGAATGAAAGCTTCACAATATTTTGGACTGACAGTCTGTTATACAACAATATATCTGCCCCTAAACCCAGATTCAGCACTTAAATGGTGGCATTAGAGTGTTTCAAGATGACACTTGCACATGAGCACCTTCTACCAGGGCTCATTGGGGATGAAACTACAAAAGAGATGGTCTTCCCTCATTTTTCCTTCCCTGTTATTGCATACATGAGGAGACATTTCTTCTTGACCTGTGCAATGTGGCAAAAGGTTAGGCCACCAGGTGGTATGACTACTACTGTACTTATACCACTGCCAATGGTTGGGGTTTATGCAATAGAGTAGACATGGACATTATCTGCTCCTTAGACCTTACTAACACTATGGGCGAAAAGTATATACCTATTGTGCTTGACCATTACAACATACACCCGAAGATGGAGTCTCTCTCAAGCACAACTAACCGAGTTTGACCCTGTTGGTGATCTTTGCAGGGACTTTAAATTCTCTAACTCATGTCAACCTCAGACCAACATTGTGGTTGTGGTTTCTAAATCCTGTCTGAGGTTGGCTCATCCTTGCCGCGGAGGGCTGAAAGTGGAACCTGAGCTTACCCACAATTTTGTGGTTAATTACATAATCTGCTAGGTGTCTATTCTTATGCATGAAGCCAAAGATAATATTTAGCAAGAGTCTAAGAAAATATCATCAAAGAACACACTGAGTGGTTAAGAGGAGAGTTAAGTGGTTTTTACAACTAAAACTTTAAAGCTATGAGCTTTACATAAGTGGGCCATCCAAGCACTGGACACAAAAAACAGTGATGACCATTATAATAATTAACATTAGGGCAACTAACATGCTACCAAGAGTGTTCTACATTAACAGACTCAAGCTTTCCCAATGAGACTTCGGAGAGAAGATCTCACAGCATTACTTCTCATGTCACATCAAGTAAAATAGCGAACTAGCATCATACTTACATACTGAGATACCCTGAAAGACTCGGCTGACTAGAGGGCCCCAATATGTACAATAATTTATTAATTTGGTCACAATGAGATAGCAAGATAGGACAAGCATAAAGGAAACTCAAGCCCCATACCTTGCAAGAGGACTAACAGTCAAGCTCAGTCTGTTGCAGGAAGGGCCAGAAAAGGCCAACTGAATAGCATAGCTTGCACCATTCAAAACAGAGACCCAAACATACACCACTTAGCAGATGTTAAAGTCATCACTTGCTGTTAGCAGCATTTGTCAATATTCATAATCTTACAGGATAAAACTGAAAATGCAGGACTCGGGCACAACTCCTAGTGTCTGAAAAAACCCACATGCTAAATGGCAAGGAGCTTTACCTTCAGAAAGGTGCCTGAGTGCCTCTGCACACAAGGTTCACTGTCTCTGCTGAATTTTTTAAAATAGCAGGAAGTAATCCTGTAAGAACGTGGATTGTTTTTAGGGTTGGGTGGCCACCCACCCCAAGGAATTACTCTAACACCTCAGGTTGAAGCTCAAAAATCACCATATTAACCTGAGCTCAACCTGGTAGCTATGGCAAACAGGCTTAAAGTAGGTCAATGTGTAAAGTATATATGCAGCACTAAAACAGTAATTAACTCAAAATATAACACAATAAAAATTCCAAACTGAATTATAAAAAATAGATACTATTTTGATTTTAAAAAAGGATGACACAAAAATGTTAAAAATCCAATAAGGGGAACCAGAGTATTTTTTAAAAATTGTAAGTGAAAATAGCACCAAAAGGAACTAAGCAACAACGATAGTGTAGGGTTGTGGGTGAGCGGGACCTAGGTGCAATTTCAGGGGCATATTCTCAAGAATCTATCACTGAGTTATCGTCACTTTATCGCCGCCAAAGTCACGATAAATTCACAAGCTAGTGCTAACAGCCCATATCCTCAAAAAACATCACCACGGATGACCCCGGCAACTATCGCTAATGAGATGCAGAGTAGGCGTTTCCGACCAAAAAGCCGCAACAACACCACTCCCCAACATTCTCAACGACCAGCCAGATCACGGAGATTGCCTGCCCCTGCGCAACCAGGCCTCCCGGGTCACATTCCACCACCGGTGTGTCTCCAAAAGGGCTCACCACATGCCGGTGGGAGCCCCAAGCCTGGGGCCCGCAACTATGGCACCCTCCACATCATGCAGCCCCGCACCACGGGCCACCAGGTGACACACTTGATTCTGGATCTTGATTTCACTATGGCAGAGAACATATCAGTGCACTCGGCCTCATCGCAATTTCACACCTGCTCAGCTCTAGAGGTGCCACTAACTCTGTGAATCGCGAAGCGACGCCACGTGGCGGTAGGCTTGCACTACCCGCTGGCTCAGGCCTACACTGCGGTCCAGCAGGGCTCACAATAATGTCACCATTCCGGACTGCTTGGATGGCGCATCATCGCAGGCTGCACATCCACTCAGCACTTAAGGTGCCCCTACCGCATTGCACCAAAAGACACCATCCCGTGGCGGTGTGCCTTTGCCTGCTGCAGTGTATCCGGTGCCACCAAGTCTGTGCCCCACAAGACATGGACCCTTTATGATTGAGTCCCGTGGTGCAGAAACCATCATGTCACCTCCGGCACCGGGCAATGTGCTGTGCCCGTGCCCTAGGCCCTCAGGTGAAATGATAACCACATGGAGACACCCAGTTGCAGAGTGGAAATGGTGTCCAGCACATATGCCACGCCCTTTTTATTGGCACGGTCACATGTCCTGTGACGGTGTGTTGGATGGGTGTGGTATGGGTGTAAACCAGCCATGAGGGAGTGGCTGTGGCATGCTGACAACTAGACCTGTGAGCAGCAGATCTCTACAGGGTAGACCTGGGACATGTAGCGTTGTCGTCCCCCCTGTGAGAGCAAGCGGAGTGGGCTGGCCTGGAGTATGCCAGTCCAGCATAAGGGTGTGAACAATGACCCCCCAGCTCTGGGCGTGGTTCCGTTCTGGGGTGGAAAAGGAAGTAACTAGTGCATGTGTCTCCGTTCTAGTGTTGGTGCCACCCGGCACGCATTCCACAATGTGTCTGCCTGTGACCCAAGTCCCACAACATGAGCAACATAGATGTAAGGGGACATCATTGATACTACATGCATCCATACCTCCACACTTGCAAGATCATAGGCATGACACATCGGTGTGAAAATGAATGTTCAATGCACATTCAGTGGAGTGTTGCAGCTGGAGCAGTACAGGACCCTGCAAACCTCACTTTACATTGTTAGCCTGTGGAGGGCCAGCCAGAGTCCTTCAAGGAATGACAAGTACATCAGTAGAGGAGGAGTTCAGTCCACAGTCTGGTAGCTGTGTCATTGGTGACCAAACAGAATATGGCAGTCCATGTCAAGGTCCAAGGTGAGTGTCGCAGAGTGCATGGGGGGCAGTGGAAGGTGATGATGCAGATGGCAGAACCAAGCAGAAACAGGCCATATGGCGGAGATGAATGTTACTGCTGTCTTCTGACCATGAGGGCAGATTCATCCGCATCTTCATCCTCTGCTGTTTCATTTGCCTCACATGTGGGTGGTGGTGTTCTGTCTCCAGCACTGTGTGGCAGTGACACCTCAGGGACTGGAGGTGGAATGTCCACTGCACTGTGGGGCACTGACACATCAGGGGCCGAAGATGTGAATGGAGTGGTAGTAGCAGCATGCATGAGCACCAGGCCTTGTGGCAGCAATGCCATGAGGAGGGTCTTTATGGCATTGAGGGACCCAGCTACCTCTTGCTCATGTGCAGCCTTGGCAGCTGATCTTTCTGCACGCGTCCGCTCCATGTTCTCAATGAGCCTCCCAAATCCCGGGCGAGCTGGCTGGAGCCACTCTGACTAGACAGTCATTCTTGTCGCAGAGTCAGGACTCTGGCGATGTCAGCCATGGCTCGTTGGAGGGCATGGAGCGGACTGTGGGTGTCCGTTAGGGACTGGGTGGGGTCCCTGATGGGACTTAGACACCCACGTATGGCGTCTAGTTTGTCTACCATGCGGTCGAACCCCATCTGCACCTGTACAGCCAGCTTCTCCTGGTACCCCAACACATGGCATTGGAAAGCCATGTGTTCGTCGTGGGGGTCCTGGGAGGCAGCCGTGGTGGTGGGTGCTGCCTGCTGTGTGTTCTGTGCAGAGGGTGGGTTCCCCTCGTAGCAGCTGGGCTGCCATGCTCCTGGAAGTGGGCTGCGGAGGCTGTCCACAAGCTGTTGGAGATCATCGGAGTTGAAGGTGTGGTGGTCCTCTTCACCATCAGAGAAGAGTGGTTGGGACTGCTCTGCAGGAGGTGTTGAATTTCTCTCTACAATGTGAAGGGGGATGGAGTTTAACATTGTTTTCACATGTATGTTGACGCATTGTATATGTTTACATTCAGACTGAATGACATTCTACATTTTGACTGTTTGGGAGCAGCTGCCTATTTGATGCGGAACAGTGGACATTTCGACAACATCATGAATGTGTGTTTGTACTTGTACATTGTCAACTCACATTTCCCTGCGATGCCATATGTGATTGGCCAGTTTCTGTACACAAGCAGCACCAGTTGTGTCCTCTGTTTTGTTGCGGACGTGTTGCGGATTGTGCCACATCGTTGTCAATGTTGATGTGCTCTGCATGTGATGTGTGTGTGCTGCATTTTGGGGGAGTCGCCCCTGCAGCTCTGATTTGGCTGCCCCTTATCCCTTACATGTGGTGTTCCTCTGACTTCTGTGCTTATACAGTGCTGAGATGTTGCATACTTGGGTGCATTGGCCTCTTGATGGGAATTGGGGTCTGGGGCATGATTTGTCCCCAGCCGTGCAATGCTTACTTGTGCATGTGTGCCATTGTGCCCATCTCCCCCGTCCCCCCAGTCCCTGGTCGTTACTCACCCTTTTGCTGTTGTGTCCAGTCATGTTGAGCAGTGTCCGCTCCCCCAACTCCTGCCACCATCTCCCCACTGATGACTGTAGACACCATTTCCTTCATCTCGTCCAGCTCCTCCTGTGGTGCTGGGCTCCCACCTCCAGTCTGCATTGCTGCCTTCCGGTTGTTTGCGAGTTTCTGCTTGGTTTTGTGCTTGACATCATTCCAGAGCCTCTTAACCACTTCCATTGTCCTCTTCAGCACTCCGACTGCATTCACCTTGTCCACGATTGTCTGCCATATTCCATTTTTTATTGCCAGTGACACAGTGGAGGTGATGAACAGTGGTGATGGTGTTCTATCACCTCCGTTATCAGGATCCTGTTTTCCTGCGGACTGAACCGCTTCTTCCTACTCTTCTTCTCCTTGCCCTTTCCTGACTCCGAGGTCCCAGGCTTGTCCTTTGCACTTGCTCCGGCTGACTCCATTGTGCCTCACTGTTTTTTGGCTTATGTATGTGTTTTTTTCTCCAACTTTTATAGTGAATTTTCCCGCATGTAGCGTGGGGATTGCAGGCCTGTGGCTGGTTTTTGCTGATGTCTGTAGCGCGATTTGAGTCATCGCTGCTTTTTTCGCGTTGGTGTTTCGCATTTTTGCAGTGTCGTGTTGATTTTAACACATTCATTTGGCGCGTTGTGGTGGGTCTATTGCATGGTGCCGCCGTGTTGAGAATACCACGTTAACACTGTGTTATTTTCATGTGATAGACTGCGATGTGAAGAGTTGCGTTAAGCTACTTTTGCGGTAGTTATCACACGTTCTTGAGAATTTCCCCCCCAGTCTCTGAAATGGAAGTCAAAATCCAACAGCGGAGCTAGGTTGCAGGTTATAGCAGTCAGAGTCCTCTTGCTGCTGGATAAGTTTAAAATGAGATCCCACTGAAGCTGTTGGTTTAGGCTGTCAGTTACTTCTGCAAGCGCATTAACTTACTGTAGGGTCATATGTAAATAGTTTTGGTTTCAGGCACCATGTGCTGGAGGTTGTGGGCTCTTCTTAATTTCCTGCCCTCTGAGATTCAACAATCACCATGATACTTCTGGCAGATTCAGCAAGTCGAGATTTTCTCATTAAAACTAAGTCTCTGAAATGGAAGTTTTTTACTTCCACCAGGGCAAGGTAGATCAGAAAAACTTTATTCGATTGAAATCAAACAATCATAAAAGTATACACAAAAATAAATAATACATACATAATTACATAAAACTATACATGAAATACATGATCCCAAACATTTACAGAAAAAATACATTAAAATACATTAAAATGTCATCCTTTTCCTAATAGAAATCACTTTTTTCAAATACAAATTAAGCGTGGCAACACAAAGGTGATTATCCAGGCGTTGAATCTCATAAAAAGCACGACGGCATTGGCGATGGCCTATCATCCTTAAGAGCGGCAGTAATATCATTCGCCTATCATGATTATAAAATTTACAGAATAATATAACGTGCATAGTACTTTGAGGGGAAATTTCATCACAGGGACAGGGAGACAGATCATGGGACCAATCATTGATCGTGGGGAAACTAACCAATCTGTGGAAAACACCAAATCTAAAACGACACAATAACAATCTGTCATATTTACCTGGAACATATATCAAATAGGGTTGAATGTTAAAAGAAGTTAAAATTAATTCATGTTGAGAAACAGTGGGTTTTAAGACCTCCACAGCGCATCTTCTTGATTCTAGAAATGACAAACCCTCTTTTTTGAGGTCCTTCCGTGAGATCGCTGAGATAGTGAGAGGATTTACAAAATAATCCAATTTACCTATATCAGATAAAAATTTACGAACATAACTCAGCCATGGTATCCTCATATGGCCATCTAATCTTAAAACATCTAAGAGAATATCTCGTTTAAGCTTAGGTTCTTCTTTAGACCATATCCTGTGCCACAGTAATATGGGTTCTAGCCTAATAAGATCTGATATGAAGGAGAGCCCCAATTCTGTGTGACAGTTAAAATTAGAGGAACTCTTAGGGACCGCAAGGATAAACCACAGGAAAGTATTCTGAACTACCTGGAGCTGAATAGGATCCACAAAACCCCATATCCCGCTGCCATACATAGTGCCGGATACGCATTTAGCTTTATAAATTTTAAGTAACTCTGCGGGGGGTCGGGTACCTAGTTTCCCTGCAAAGGACCTAAGGGCCGCAGTCGAGCGAATCATTGCTTGTTTTTTCGCAGCCAATGCCTCGCCCCAGGAGTCCTTTTGAGTAAATAAAATACCAAGGTAAGAGAATTGTTGTGTAAAAACCAATCGTTGACCTTCAATAAAAATAGACTTCTTTGATTTTACATTTCTACCACAGTGCATGATAAATGTTTTTGCAATATTTACTTTGAGGCCCAATTCTTTCATAAAAAGGGCAAAACTTGCAACCACGCGCTGTAGTCCCAATTGAGTACGGGACATCAGTACAGCGTCGTCCGCATACATTAATAGCGGAATCGGACGGCCAGCGATGCGTGGGGGATCAAAATTGTTTTTGCACAAAGCTTTCTCCAAACCATTTATATACAAATTAAAAAGGAAGGGGGCCAGGACACATCCTTGTCTTACCCCGCTCCTGATTGGTATTTTGCCTGTGCATTCCCCATTTTGTCCATAGCGTACAGACGCTGAAGCTTCACTATAAAAACATTTAAGAAAATAAATAATGTTGTCTTCAACCCCAATTTGTTCCAGTAATATCCACAGTTTGGAATGAATCACACAATCAAAAGCGGCTGAGAGATCAACAAATGCCACGAACAAATTCTCCCTCCTTGCCCTGGTGTATTTCCCAGTCAACATCAGAAAGTTTAAGCCCTGTTCCACTGTTCCTAGGCCAGTACGGAAACCGTATTGTAGGTCAGATAAAATTGAATTATCCTCAGCCCATAAGAGTAGGCGGTCCAGAATTATTCGTCCAGCTACTTTTGTAAAGGAATCTAAAAGGGAAATCGGTCTATAAGAGGCCGGATCATGTCGATCCCCTTTTTTAAAAATAGGGACAATTATGGACTCCACCCAAGTGGGCAAGAATTTTGACACACAACAGGCATTTAGCACCTGCACCAGAAGGGGAGCCCACAAAGGCAAATCTGCCTTAAATATATCTATGGGTACACCGTCAGGGCCAGGGGCCTTCCCACCCTTGCTTGCACAGATCGCTTTTTCAACCTCGGATAGGGTGAACTGCATACTTCTCAAAGATGAATAGTTGGAATGATTACAGGAGGAAGAAAACGTTCTATCCCCCTCATAAACTTTTGAGAAGTGATCAATCCACTCGTCCTCGGAGATTGCTATTTCGAGGGAGGGACAAGACTTTTCAGCGAATAAGGGATTCCTGATGATCTTCCAAAAACTAGCACTGTTGTTGCATGTCGAGGCCTCATGCAGTGCCTCCCAAGATTCCTTCCTTATCTCCTCTTTCCTATCTTTGATAGCAAGTTTATACTGTATCCTAAGTATGCGTACATCTTCTGAACACCTAGGTTGTTTATGTAATGCCTTCTTTAAGAGGGAGTACGCCTTAGTGCACCTAGAATTAAACCAACCGTCCTTCTGGGCTTTGTTGTGTCTACATTGTCTTGTTAGTGGGGATCTGATCTCTTTACAAATTGACAAAAAGGATGCTAATATATTATCTGGAGTAGCATCCACAGTTAAGCATGCTAAGAAATCAGGGGCACAGTTAGTAAATACCCTTTTAAGCGTATTAGTTTGATCCACCTTGTCCCATTTAAGCGTAAAGCCATTGCAAGAACCAATGGCAAGATTTTTCCAAAGTATTTCTTGGTCTGAACCTTTTTTTGGGGCAGACCTTTTTGGAATCAAAATGGAAATACAAAGTGGAAAATGATCGCTTAATGCGATATCAGATACGGTAAAAGTAGCAATATCACGAGCATGCCTATTTGTAATAAATGCAAAGTCAATCGTAGAGGTACAGCCTCGCCCATTATAAGTTGGGGGAAGATGAAATGGTATTGGGCAAACCTCATTTATAAAGCCCAGATCGAATTGGCCGATAAGTTCATTCAATTGTTCACCCAAAATAGAGTGGTTAAAATGAGACAAAATCAAACCATCATCTCTACCAATACTACATCTATTATCTGCCATCATATTGCATAAAGGGCAATTAAAATCTCCCACAAGGAGTATAAGCATGTTAAATCCAAGGATTTTTTCCTGTGAGAGAATGACTCTAGCCATTTTCTTACAAACATTAGAAACTTCCCCAGGAATGATATTATTATAGAAGTTAATTAAAACAATGGGAGTGGCGGAGTCCAAAATCATTGTTAAAACCTGGAAGTGGGGATCTTTAACTGGCTCCGTTATCTTGATTAGATACAGTTTATTTGATATATAAATCGTCAGACCCCCCTTGGCTCTACCATGAAGGGTATCCACAGCTGAAGTATGAAACGTTTTGAACCCATTTAGATGTACCGGGTCTTTGCTCCAGGTTTCTTGCAGACAGATAAGATCATGTGATTTAATAAAGTCTTGCCAAAGTGGATTACCAATTTTAGATCTAATACCAGCAATGTTCCAAGAACAAATGCTACAGGGTAGAGATCCAGGTGGGGGACAAACGGTAGGAGCCATAGTGGAATCTACCACAGAAGATATAGGTCCAATCTCATACCCTTCCACTAATCCCGTTTCCAGAGCAGCTAAACATCCTCCATTATCATCAGACTCTAGTAGGCGTTGGACTGCCTCCGATTCAAACAGAATATTATTCATGGGGTCACACCTAGGCTCTGTGGTGGTAGTAGGGGTAGTATGAGAGGGATAAGTTTGCTGTCAGTCATTATTATCTAGGCCACTTAGAATATCAAAGTGATTAAATGTTGGTATGTTATATCTTTCTCATTCAAGGAATCCCGGATTATAAAGTTGAGGGCCACGGCCCCACAACCTTTCATAACATACAGAGGGATAAAAGAAGTCAAGGGGAACGATATTAACATAGTCAGCGGCTAAATGGCCAGTATAACATTTTTCCAAGATGTGGTTAACCAACAAAGGGGACCGGAACGAAACGATCACACAGTCCCCTCTCAGCGATTTTGTTGACGAACCAAGCCAGCGAAGTCTTCTGACCATCTTAAAGTTTGAAAAGAGAGCAGTATTCGAACCAAATTTAATAGACAAATAGTGGAGGGCTTTGTTCCTCAGAGTTGACCAATGTTCAAGAGTGTCTGGAGCAAGAGGTGGGACATTTGCTAGCACCACAGTATAGGGTCGAGCCTCGGGAGGTAAGTTTAACGTAGGTAAAGTAGATGTGATAATTTTTTCCCTGGTATCTACAACAGATCTAACAGTAGATGAAACTATATTAGAAACTGGATTAGAGGGACCTTGTCCATTAGTTCCATCTGAACTAATAGCACTGATACCAATAGACTCCTTCTGCTGACATCCACCGGACATCTCTGAAGTTTTCGCAGGATTGCTATGTGCATCAGATACGGATGGTTGGGGTGCAACAGACTGTGAGGTGGAAAGTACATTTACCTTTGGGACTTTTAAAACCCCCACCACATGAGTTTCCATGTTGTTGACTCTATCTTCGATATTTACTAGTTTAGTCAAAATGGGTGCAATCAAAATAGCCAACATGTCCTCCATTTTTTTCCAAAAGTTCTCTCCTGTAAACAGATCGCTCATGGGGTTGTTAGGAAGGGCAACTGAGGATATGTTCTTTTCCTTTTGTCCTTGTTCCACATTGGTTTTAATAACAGATTTACAGGGTTTAGTAGTTCTCTTTTGTTTAGCTTTTGTTAACTGCGGCCCTTCCTTATCACAATGTTTTAGCTTATTCCTCGCCTTCTGGCCTCTGGTTCTCATTTGCGGCATATCAATAGAAATGCTTTGCTCTGAGCCGATAGTAGAGGTTGGGCTTAAGGGTGGTTCTAAACCCATCTGTACTGAAGGGTCATCGTGCATAGATGAAATCTCAGGCGATTCATGAATAGAGAAAATAGCCGGGGACAAGGAGAGCCTAGAATGAATAGGCAGCAAATCTTCAGTTGTCTGCTGTTGAGAAATTACTACATTCCCTGATTCTTGTCGTGCTCTCGATAATGGAAGATCGATGAATGATGGTACTATTAGAGAGTCCTGTGACATAGTGGTGTAGATTGATGCATTAATTACAGGTAGAGAAAGGGGCAAGCCAGCAGGAAGCGAAAGACGCCTTTCAGTACTCTCAATAGCCGATGCGACTGCCCCAATTGTTTTTTGAAGCATACGATCAATAGCAGTCAAGGTTGGCAATGATGTGTTATTTTGCCTCGTGTCGATATGGGGATGTGGGGCCTTGTGCTTCCCCATGACCGTGATCAAATACGGTGCAACAGTGACAGACTTAGTTGACACCTTGTATAATATAAGACAAGAGAACGACGTCTACACGGATGACATTTGCAATGCACACGATCCCGTACATAGACAATGTGGTAATAAAAAATATGAATTTGGGATAACTTGTACCAAAGAGATGGGGCCCAGCCCGGCCTCTTTCGGCCCCTGACGGCCACAGACGGTCCCGCCCTTGTCCCGGGCTTCTCCCGGCGCCGCCCGCGCGCGTCCCGCGACGCGGAGGAAGCCTCGCGCTTTTCTGCGCCTCCTGGCGCGACGGCGGGCGGAAGTGCCCCAGTGGCGCTTGGGAGGCTGGGAAATGTAGTCCTTAGGGTGACAGGACGGCGGCAACAAAGCTGATGGCGCTGGTGTCGGTGAGCGCTATTCGTGGGCCTCGAGGTATGTACAACCTCCTTACACCTCCTCTCACGACTGGTTCTGGTCCCCCGCTCCACCGAGGGAGCCTCGCGCTTTTCTGCGCCTCCTGGCGCGATGGCGGGCGGAAGTGCCCCAGTGGCGCTTGGGAGGCTGGGAAATGTAGTCCTTAGGGTGACAGGACGGCGGCAACAAAGCTGATGGCGCTGGTGTCGGTGAGCGCTATTCGCGGGCCTCGAGGTATGTACAACCTCCTTACACCTCCTCTCACGACTGGTTCTGGTCCCCCGCTCCACCGGGGGAGCCTCGCGCTTTTCTGCGCCTCCTGGCGCGACGGCGGGCGGAAGTGCCCCAGTGGCGCTTGGGAGGCTGGGAAATGTAGTCCTTAGGGTGACAGGATGGCGGCAACAAAGCTGATGGCGCTGGTGTCGGTGAGCGCTATTTGCGGGCCTCGAGGTATGTACAACCTCCTTACACTTCCTCTCACGACTGGTTCTGGTCCCCCCAGGGCAAGGTAGCAGGTTGTATCCAACAAGGACTCTGCGAGGTCAGATACCTTCTTGTCGAGGGCCTGCTGAGATTGATTTACAGCTGTGTAGCAGCTCTAAGTGCGACAAACATGTTTCCTCAGGCCATCAAATGTATCATTCTTTGGATCAGCTCTGGTTGTTAAACCTGGTCCTCACCTCCTGGAAGATAGAATTTTGGTAGGTCCCAAAACATTGGATGGGTAAGTCTTTTTTCCTCAGCTTTTCACCTAAGATTCCCAGACTTCAGAGGAGGTTCTTAGGACTTTGGGGTTTGATCAAATAAAGGCCTGGTACAGGGTCCAGTGCAGATGCAGTTTGGACTAGGCAACTGGGAGTCCAGGAAAAAATTGCCACAAAAGCTTTTTGTATCCCTCTAGCCACACAGGAGGTCAACCTACTGGCCCTTGGCATCTACTTCTCAGCCCTGGTTACAAGAGGGAGCATATCCAATACTTAAGAGCTCCTCTAAGAATACAGGAAGCAGGGTCCATTCTGCTTTTGATCTTCCACAAGTCTAGAAAGTGTCCTGGGGTGAGTTTCTTGAGATGCCACATTTATGGTTTGCACTAGTCAGTGGGTGGGGTTGACTCCACACTCTTCCCTAATCAATGGGGTGAATGTTTCCAGGGCTAACAATATCAACCTTTCCAGCAGGTTCTAGTTACCCTGCTGTAAACAATCCCAAAGTGTTGCTTACTCCTAGATTTCTAGATGGGGGAATCCTTCCTCAATCTTGCAAAGTATGTGTGTCCACCGATGTGGTAGCCAAGTAAATGAGTAGATTCCTCCCATGTCTAGTCCAAACTGGTTTTGGAGGAATCTTCCCTCCCACTTGGTCTGTAACCAGCCTATGTTATTGTAGGCCTGGGATACAAAAGTGTGCCCTCCTGCGGTATCACTTTACCTTTGTTTGTGAAAAGACATACATCATTCAGGCTCTTTACACAATAATTAAGTTTCTGTGTGCACCCCAGCTGTCTTCTTTCCAAATGGAAGAAAAACACCACCCCATCATCCAACTAGAGCCCTGTCAGTGCAAAAAGATTTTAGAGGATAGTCACTGGAGGCACAACCCAGCTTTTAATTTTGCAGTGTTCCACATTTAAATATCAGGTCCCTTAGCTTTGTGGGCAGCAAGGTGTACCTAAGGGTGACTATTAAAATGTAAAAGTAAGGTTTCTCACCTGTCGGAAAGGGTTCATTTGTTAGGTTTGCCAGCAGGTTTTTGGGCCGTTGTAGTCAGGCCATACATGATAGGCATGACGTCATGTGTTAAATGCCTACTCTGGGGATGGGCCAATAGATGCTGCCATCCACAAGTGCCATTTAACTTTCAGACACTTGGTGCATTTCCACACTTTATACTAGGGACTGGTAGGCAAGTTAAATAAATCAAACAGGGGTAAGCCAATCTGACAATGTTTAAAATTAGAGCACAGTCATTTTACTCCTGTTTAGCAGGGATAAAGTGCACAAAGTTTTAAGTCCAGCAAAAGAGATTGGGCAAATATTGAGGGAAATCAAACCAAAGATGGTTATTTCCTGCATATGTAAAATTGTAAAATGAGTAGCATTGTTCACTATTCATCTTGTTCTTAACACGGATGAGCAACAGTGAGCCAACTCTCAGATTAAAACATCTCAAAGTAGATTTAAAAAAGCAGAGCTAAAAGGTTGTGGTTACTATGTGTGCCTTCAGATAGTATAGAAATGTAGATGTAAAAAAGTAGAATTGTTAATTGTACTTATATATAACATAACTTTTATCATAAAGTCTAAGGGGCTTCTTATTTAGAGCCCTGAATCACTTTTACCCCACGTAAGTGGTACACACGTGATGCAGGGCTCTCAAATCTATTTATGAAGTCATGCAAAGTCACCCTGCATGGCTTTGAGTGGCCTCGTAAATCATGAGTCGGGCATTGCACCGCAAATCACTGCGTAGCCTTATTCTGCAGCCTGGAGGTGTGCCATAGGTGTTGTGGTGGGCTTTCCCAGGCGACATCCATGGTATTTGATGCTGCCCCAGATTTATAAAATCACATAAACCTGGTGAAGTGTCAAATCTCATGCCTCCCGAGGTGAGGTGTAACGAGGATATATATATTTCTTTCTCCTCATTTTTAACTCTTTCTATGTGTGCTTTGAGTGGCCTCGTAAATCATGAGCCGGGCATTGCACCGCAAATCACTGCGTTGCCTTATTCTGCAGCCTAGAGGTGTGCCATAGGTGTTGTGGTGGGCTTTCCCAGGCGACATCCATGGTATTTGATGCTGCCCCAGATTTATAAAATCACATAAATCTGGTGAAGTGTCAAATCTCATGCCTCCCGAGGGGAGGTGTAACGAGGATATATATATTTCTTTCTCCTCGTTTTTAACTCTTTCTATGTGTGCTGCATTCTGCAGCACACATAGACAGAGGAAAACGCCTCTTAGAGTTGTTTTTAGGAAGGAAGGTGCTCCTTCCTGCACAAAATCAATCATGAATGCAACGTAGCCCTCTTTGCACCACTGTGCAAGGGTGCCTATGATGGTGCTGGTGTGCAGATATGGCACGAGCGCAGGATAAAAGGACAAGAATGCACCTTATTGCCTAAATACTGTGCATTCCTGCCCTATGCCATATCCCAAAAATACACCCCTAAGAGTTAAAACATCCTTAAGCCTAACCCAAAGCATTTGTCACCTACATCATGCTCATGTTGCAATCTCCCCATGAAAAACTCTCATTACCCCCTCATTTTTTTTCTGCTCCGACGGCGGTCGGAACGCTGGTGCTCCCGGTTCCGGTCTCTGGATCCACTTTCCTTTGGTTACTGTACCGTGAGTTTTTCATCTTTATATTTGATTTGTGCATTCTTGCTGGCCTTGATACTTTATTGTTTCTGTGACTATGCACGGCGCGGCCGCTCCGGTCCTCCGGTCGGCCGCGCTCCTGTTCTGGGGTCAGGGCGCTCCCCGCTCATGTGCTGGGCTGGGGTGGGGAGCTTTTATGGTGTCCTGGCTTCGGGTCATTCCGAAGCTGCTGCTTTATTGCAGCATCCGGCTCCCGCGGCCATGCTCTTTTTGAACTGTGGCTGTGGGTGGTGACTACAGGGCTGCCCTTTTTAATTTCATTACTCCAGTCTCACGTTACGAGACTTAGTGATTGAGGGCAGTATTTATTGGAGGTGGCTTGTCACTTCCTTTTGTTGTGGTGAGTTCCTGTTGGGTTTCTTCCAGTTTTCTCACCATGAGTGAAGGCACTTCTTCACCTTTGCCTGCTAAGGCAGTTTCCAAGCAGCATAATGTTCAGGAGGACGACGTTTTGCAGATTTTTAGGGCTGATTTACAGGGCTTGATAAGTTCTACAGTCCAGTCTGCGCTGCTGGAGCCTGCGGCGAAGCGGGCTAAGGATGATGAGAAGGACATGAACAATTCACCTAAGTGACAGTATGTCCAGGGCAAGGTGTTTTCTGATATGCTGGTCCATATTCAGAGGGTCCTGCGTTTTAACCCTAAATCCCTGGCTGATGAAGGATTTTACGCACAGTATAGTTCTTCTGTGGTGGATGACCCTCTCTTCCATGATGTCCTGAAGGATATCCTGACTAAGGATCGGCTTGAGGTGGACAAGCAGGATATTCTGCGCTTTCTGAGAAAGCGGTATCACCTGGCAGACTTTGACTCTCAGTTCCTTGCGATTCCAAAAGTTAATTCTCTTTTGTCCTCTATGGCTTCCGCCTCCTTACTCCTGTTCTGGTTCTGGACTTGGACTGGTGGCTTTGCACTCCCAATCTGGAGAAGGGGTGCGGTTTTGTCTTCCTCCTCCCCTTCTGTTGACTACGGATGCCAGACTTTGGGGTTTCGGGGCCACTTTGGGGTCCTTGGAGGCAAAGGGTCAGTGGTCTTGGGGGGACAGCGCCCGTTCCTTGAACTGGCGGGAGTTTGTGGTCGTCTGGGAGGCGGTGCAGTTCTTTCAGGTTCATCTCCACGGGTCGAATCTGTTGGTTTGTACCGACAATCAGGTGGCTTGTTGTTACTTGAACTGTCAGGGGGGATGAGGTGCACGTCTCTGAACCTGTTGGCCTCCTTGATTTGTGCTTGGGCAGAATCTTATCTGTTGGCTTTGAGGGCGGTGTACATTCTGGGACAATTGAAATTTCATGCGGATGATTTGAGCCGCAACCTTCCATGCTCTCTCAATTCCCTAGCCTTCGGGCCTTCTGTATGCATTCTCTCCTATTCCCCTCTGCCCGAGGGTGCTGCAGAAGATTCAGGGGAGAAAGTTTTGGTCCTGTTGATTGCTCCTTTCTGGCCTCTCTGCATTTGGTTTCCTCTCCTGTAGCAGCTGGCGGAGGGTCGATTTGTCCGGTTTCCATTGTGCCCGACTCCTCTTCAGTTTCCGCTCCTCTCTCTGCCTTGTCTTCGTTGTTTGCAGCTGACGGTTTGGCTCTTGAGTGGTTGACGTTGGAGTCTTTGGGCTGTTCCTCTGTGGTGGCTCGTTACATTCAGTTGTCACGCCGCCCTTCGACCCTTAAGTGCTATGGTCGACATTGTTTTTTTTTTGTCTCTTGGTGTTCTTCCCATGGGGTGGATCCTGTGTCGGGGTATCCTGCTTCTGTGTTGGATTTTCTCAGGGATGGTTTTTTGATGGGCCTTTCCCCTTCCACTTTGTCTCCTCAGTGGGCGGCGGTCCATGCTTGTAGGGGTCCTGGGGCCGCCTTGGAGGTTCTTGCCCCTTTGGTCAGTCAGCTTCTTCTTAGCTTTTGGTTTCGTCGGCCTCTCTCCTTTTCTCGTTTCTTCTTGGGATTTGCTTACTGTTTTGCGAGGTCTGCAGTTGCCCCTTTTGAGCCTTTGCTGAAGGCGCATTTGTTGTGGCTGTCCGCTAAGGTGGCTTTTTTTGCTGGCCATAACCTCCGCTCGCAGGTTGGGTGAGTTGGGTGCCTTGCTCATTTTGTTTCCTTATTTACAGTTCCTGCAAGATTGGGTCATTTAGTGGCTTGATATGGCTTTCCTGCCTAAGGTTTCTTCCAAATTTCATTTGCAACAGGAGGTGATTCTTCCTGATTCGCCTACTGAGGGGAATTCCCTTGTTCCCCCTTCCTTGGATGTTCGCAGGGCTCCCCAGATTTACCGCCAACATTCCCTGGAGTTTCGGGTTTCTCCTGCCCTGTTTGTCTCCTGTGGCGGTGTGGCTAAAGGGAAGAAGGTTTACACTTCCACGATTAGTCATGGGTGTGTTTGGCGGTCTGGCAATCTTGTAAGTCTTTGGATCTGCCTCCTCCGTCTCAGGTGCAGGGCCGTTCGATGCATTCTGAGTCTGCTTCCTGGGCTGAGGCGGCAGAGGTCTCTGCCCAGGAGATTTGTAGGGCGGCCACCTGGCAGTCCTATCACACATTTGTGCAACATTATAGGCTTGATGTTTTCCATGCCTCTGCTGACAGTTTTTCTGTTGGCGTCTTGAACGCTGCTTCATTGATCAGTTTTTGATTAAAGTTTTGTACTTTGCATGGATCCCTGGTGTCCTGCGTTTTTTGTTGGTTCTCTGCTTGTGAGTTCCTCATGTAGTAAGGACTGGGACGGGGAGGACCCATGAGGGGGTAATGTCTTGTTACATACTGGTAATCTTCATTACCCCAATTAGGGTCCTCCCCGTCCCAGTCCTCTTCCCTCCCTCCCTCCCGCCTGCTGTGTTCATGTTAGAGTCTTGTTGATAACCCAAACACAAACTCAAAACCTAAACCTAATATAACGTTAGCCCATTTCTTGAACCAGCCCAAAACATTCCCACAATTCCTCTTTTTTAATTTTTTAATTTTTTTTTATTGCAACCTTTGAGAATTACACTTAGAATTCATTCCAGTTTTAAACTTAAACATTGGTCACATATGAAAAATTTATATGCAAAATATCAAGAAATTTGAAGAAGTAATCCATTAGACATAAATAAACATAATTAAACATAATTCAATTATAAAGCTCTATTATTATTACTCCAAATCTCGATTGGTTTCCAGATCTTATTACCTAGGGCTCTCGCTGTCTTGCCTTTACAGGCAAAAATCGCCTTCTCTTGGTTATACATACCCAACAATCGAGCAAGCCAAACCTGAAAATTGGGGGGATCTATATCCTTCCAACGAGCTGTTAAAATTATCCTATAGATCGCCGTCCCCAAAAAAAGACATATTTCCTCCTCCTTAGTGTGTCTCAGTGTATTATCATAGCCCAACACATAAAGGGTGGGGGATTCAGCTACTGAGTGCCCGAACACCTCCCGCCAAAAACCAGCTATCATACCTCTCAGATCTATAAGTTTATCACACTCATATAGCATATGAAGTAGATGTGCCCTAGTTTTACCACATCTCAGACATTCTGAGGTTGCTCTTTTCCCCCAAGAGTGAAGTTTAGATGGTGTAAAATACAGATCATATATAGTCTTATACAACTGAGCTTTCAAATTAGAGGTCCCAAACACCTTCATTAAAAGGGTTAATGACATATCAATATCCACGTTGGGATTGTTCAGTTTGCTTGACCTGCTCACTTCCGTGTATTCCAGATCATCCCGTTGGCTTTCGATTAGAATTCCATATAAAGTACCGATCCTAGTTGTACATTTGGCCATACAATCAAATAGGGGAATATAATCCAGAAGAAAATCAGCACTTTTTATATTCAAAATCGTATTTATTTGAATACATTTAAATATACTATTATCGGGGATGGAAAATTTACTTTGCAGTGCTTGAAATCTATTGCCATTCCCAGGCAGTAAGAAATCTCCTACCGTTAAGACTCCCAAATATTCCCATCTTCTAGATATATTATCATATACTTGTGCTGGTAATACTGTAGAATGCCATAGCGAAGTATACTTATTGTATTTAGGAATATTTAGATGCCTCATAGTTTTCCTCCAAATTCCCCAAGCGCTTGATATGATCTTGAACTTAACTTTCTTATAGTATGAGGGTTCCAACTGCTTTACCAGGAGACCATTAGCCTTGTCTCCAATAACCAACTCATAGATTGAGGGTATATACTTATCCCCTCTTACTTCTTCAGGTATTTTAACAAAAAGTAATGCGGTCATCTGCTGGAGCAAGGTAGCCCACAAGTAAAATCCCAAGTTAGGAATTGACAAGCCCCCTCTTATAACTGGTAGAGAGAGGTACCGGATAGATCTCCTTATTTTCCCGTAGCCCCAGACGAATTTAACCATCTGGGATTCCAGGGCCTTAATAATTTTATCATCCACTAATAGCGGAATCGCATGAAACAAAAATAAGATCCTGGGTAAGGTAATCATTTTAAGAAAATACCCTCTTCCAATAATTGAGAGATGCAGACCATCTACCCTTTTCAGATCGTTCTCCATCTTTTGGAGAAGAGGATCGTAATTTATTTTAATAATTTCCTCTGTCTTGGGAGATATCCGAACTCCTAAATATACAGCGCTTTCAACCCTTCTTGAATCTACAAATTGAATATTCTGAGTGCATATGACCATTGTTTTATCTCTATTTAGAGAATATCCAGAGAACTGACCAAAGACATGGGTAATCTGTTCAATTTCCAATATAGCCTCGGTGGGGTGGGATGTTATTACCGCCACGTCATCGGCATAAGCTAGGATTTTGGTATCAAAGGGACCTACTGTAACCGGTTTAATTGCCTCTGTGGTTAATAGTTTTAAGATTAGGGGGTTTATATATAGGGCGAAGAGAATCAGAGAGCATGGACAGCCCTGCCGAGTCCCTCGAGATATATCAAAAGGCCCAGACTCCAGACCCATTACCAGAACCCTCGCCTTAGGTGTATAGTACATAGCTTTAATAGACTTCACAAGACGGGGACCGATTTTATTTAGCTCTAGCACCGCCCACAAGAACTCCCACGAAACCCTATCGGAGGACCATCGACATCCGGCCCCCCATGACACCCACGGCATCAAACAGAGCAATAGCACGACGGATATGATCCGTAGTGCCCTTGCCCGGAATGAAGCCGTGCTGCCACGGGGAGACCAGGTGTTCGACGACCCCCCTGAGGCGGTTAGCTAGAATCTTGGAGTACAGCTTCGAATCAGAGTTTATAAGAGAAATTGGGCGGTATGATGCGGCTACTTTGGGAGGCTTATCTTTTTTGGGAAAAATAACTATATTCATTTGCGTCCATGATCTAGGAGGGATGCCATGGTCCTGAATGCCTATAAATAGATCGAGAAGTAGCGGTGTTATAATATTGCCCAAAATTTTATATAACTCCAGTGGTATTTTATCCGGGCCAGCGGGCTTGCCTGAAGCAAGCTCTGTAAGGGCCATTTGTACCTCCAACTGAGTTATATCCCTTTCTAAGTCTTGTCTAGTAGCCCTCTCTATTCCAAGATTATCTTCCTGCTCAGTTGCCCACCTAGCAAGTTCGTCTTTAATTGTTACAGGATCTAACGTATCCTCGTTTTGATACAATTTCTGATAATATTTTTTAAAGACCTCTAAAACAGTCTCAGGTGTTGTATATTCTTGGCCATCTGCCTTAATACTAGCAATTAGACTAAGAGATTGTTTTTGGCGAGTGCGGAGAGCCAACTGCTTGCCGACCTTCTCGCCTGCCTCGTAGATCTTATTACGATGAGATTGATAAGTCTCAGCCGCTCTCTGGGACAACCTATTATTTATCTCCATTTTGAGAATCGTCATCTCTCTAAGAGTTGACCCTCCATCACCACCTTGCGTTATTATAGCAGTGTGCTTCTCCTCTATTCCGGCTAGTTCTTGAAGTTGTAATTCATTGACCCTAGCAAGTTCCTTCCTCTTTCTGGCCACATAACTTATTGTTTCCCCACGGATTGAAGCCTTCAATTCCAACACTTTAACAACCATAACACCTCCCTTTACTCATCACTTACTATAACTATAACGTTTCCTCAGGCCCTTAACATAACCTACCCAATGCCTCACCACATCTTTAACCACAATCCGTAATCTAACTCTTACACAAACCTAACCCTAACCTATATCTCTTACCTTACACCATCCCTCACACAACATGCATTGATAACTCTGAAGATACCCCTCAACACAACCCAAACCTATCACTAAGCAATGCATTTTTTACAACATCTTTAAAAGTTCTATATTTTCTGATTTCTAACATTCCATTACTCTATTTTTATGTCTACTTTAATACTAATTTGCCTTTTTATCTCTAACTATCTACTGCAAACACTGCATTAAAGTGTTCTACCGGCTGTGCCTTATTTGTGACGCAAAAGCATGGATTTGCCATGTCGCCGAAGCCTCTTACAGTCTTGTTCTCCAGGACTATTTAATTTCAAGGCAGGGTTTGGACTCAGCAAAGAAAGAGAGCCCATAGCCCTGGCATGATGGCAAGCCTTCTATCCCTCACAGTGAGAAATTAGGAGCTCAGAACACAGACGTTTTTGTTTTCTCTGCTTGTCAAGTGTACCATATAGTGCAAGTTCCTTGAACGTCAAGAGCGCAGAACTGGCATGACGCCCTGCATCACTTCCTGTCCTGCATCACTTCTGTTCGTGTTAGCTCTTTGAATTCTGGGTAATAGTTTCAAGATTAGGATTCGCACGTGACAGGCCCAGAACAGTATGTCCTTGGCGTATACGCCCATTTAGTGGCATAAACTATTCTAAGAGTAAGGGGCAAGGGCAATTTTATCACCCTTTTAGCAAGCTGCAGCTCACAGGCCTTAGCGCGAGTTTTTGGGCGATAGCGGGCCATTTTTTCATCTCAAAGCATGTTAGCGATATTTATCGCTAATGACATGCAAAGTAGGCATTCCCATGCAAAAAGGCACACAAACATCACTACTCCATATTATCAAGGGGCTCCTTGAAATTCTGAAGAGCTCAAAAACTGGCTCTAACTGCAGTTAGAACCAGTTACTTAAGACCAGAAAATAGCTGATCTTAAAAATGGTGATAAAACTTGGGCCCATATCTCTGCAGGTTTTGGCGCTGGCCAGCGCTGCAAGCAATGTTGCAGTGCTGCCCTGTGACAAAACTACAGTGCAGGAACGCACATAATCAATAAGATAGTGCACATTCCTGTGCCACAGTCATTAAATGTGTTGCTGCGCTGCGACAATACAGCATTGGAACACTTCTCACTACACCCTTCTTGCGACTGCATGGATGCGCTGTAATCACTGGACAGCGCTCCATGACACAAGTAATGAAAGAAACGTCAGGAATCCTGACGTATGTGCCTGTGCTAAAGTCATGCATTGCTGCAGTCATGTCACAACCATGACGCAACTCCAGCAATGCCTGGGGCCAGCCTATTCCTGTGGCACTGCCTCACCCTCATGCCTGCCATCAGGCAGGCGGAAGGTACTGACACAGTGCTGTTCAAGAGGGGTGCCCGAATGTTGGCGCTGTTGGAGATCCATCGGTGTTGGTTGCACGCTGCGTGCTTCGTTTGGAAGCATTGGTGGAGTGTTGGTGCGGAGGGAGTTGACGAGATGTTCTTCGCTGGCCTTGATCCAGCTGGGGGTGGGTGCAATGATGGCGGTGGCGTCCGGTGGGCAAGGTGAAGACGTGATGTTACCAATGACGGTCGGCCCAGGAGAGTCCGGTGTCCGGTGTTTTGGCTGTAGTTGAAGTACCCGCTGGCGGAGGTGACATGCTCACCGAATCTGGCATTAGCCGAGACCTAAGGTAAGCAATACTACCACCACCACCGCAGTGTCCCAGCAAACGCTTAGCTCACATGTTACATCAGCCTTTCTTTGTTCTTCTTCCCTCTAGAATCCAGGGTATAATAACCCTTTCTCTCTAATTGAAACCCCAGTACGAGATTACCCGGTAAGTGATCCTTGGATCACACCTTGAACTTCCGACGACACTGCTCACCATTCTACCGGAGTGCACTGCTAGCTTAACACACTCCGACTACGTCCGTCCTTTTGACTGTTTAGATTTTAACGTCTAGCTTCACTATTTTCCGTTTGTCGAGAGACTATGAGCGCCTCTCACAACCCAATATAGCACTACTGCTACAACCACATGGACTTCGTTCCGTTTTGACCGCCTCTACCTAATTTACAGCCCTTGATATTCATTCACAATCAATCTATCCCCTAGTGCTTGATACTGCAATCCTTAACCCCTATTGTCCGAACTTGCTTCAATTGTAACGCGCCACCTCTCGTTTTATTTAAAATCACCGTTTCATTGTAAATTCTTGGTTACTTCACCACGCCCCCTTCTTCCGCGCTTCCCACCGATTTTTAGCAAGTGATACTAATTCTGATATCCTTTCTTCCTTCATACACCTTGACCCCGCTGCCCCTGATGGCGCCAATTACAAATATACTGTAAATATACGTTCGCTTTAATCTACTTGACTTTCTTATGTTACTCTTGTTTTTTCTACAAATCTTAATTATAACGCTTGCACTTATTGTGGTAACTTTTATCTCATTCACGATTGTTCTCTCTAAAAAACCTACGCCTTGTTGATTGCACGATTACTATGAAAACCCTCTTTACTCCGTTACAACCCGTTCTGCATACACGCGACTTTTTGATTGATCCTGTATTGATACTATATGCAACACTTTCTCTTTCTCTTCAATGACCGCATGCTTTAATTTGACTTCTAATTTCGTTCCGCATTGATTATGATATTTGACCAATGTACCATGCAAACTTTGAATTGATTTCAACCTGTCTCTCATATGCGCGCTCTTTTTATATTGGAGCTCAATGAATTTTTACACAAACCTATGTTTTTTCTCTCTTTCTGATGTCAATATGTTTAAATGACCATCCTCGATATTTCGTATGTATAAAATTGGAATGTTTTACATGTATATGTGGAATGCCATTCCTCTCTTTAAATTTGTCACTCTCTTGAAATCTATCAACTATCAACTATCGTTACCCGGTGCACTCCTTCCATCACTTACGTGTCACTTAAATATATTTTAACTCCGTTTCTCACAATACTCTTTCTCACTCACACCCTATTTTTCCTTAATCCCTCACCCATATACTTCCGGTTCCCTGTTACATTAACCTCTTGTAAATTTACCTTTCCCACTTCTCGCACCTCAACTCTGTCCCTCCCTTCTCCCCTCCTTTTTTCTCCCTCTTACTAACCCCTCTATACTTACCTTCCACAACTTTGTGTGATATGTGCTCATCACTGACCGAATTCTCCTGAAACTTATGTTGTTACACTGCCTATGTACAGCCCTGAGGAAGCCCCAGGCCTGATGGCCAGTTATGGGGCGAAACACGTGTTGGCTGTGCCCTTCTCCTTTCTTTATTCATACTTGACGAATAAAGCACGATTATATGACTAAACACCATCGGATCTATCTACATTGATTTGGAAATTTCTTCCTTAGAAATCTAAAACTTAAACTCTTGCACGGATACACCTTCAAAGGAGGTGACATGCTCGACTGTGTGTCCTGCTATGTGGCCTGTTGAGGTGGCTTGCTGCTTGCGTCTGATATCGGTGACCCTTCCCGGGGAGGGGTGGTGCTCTGGTTACTGGGGTTGTCCAGGTGGAACTTGAGTTCTCAAAGTTGGATGTCGTCGGTGGATGGGAGACCCTGGGGTGCAAGGAGGTATACAATGGTATTAGAGAATGGGGGGCCATGGCCTGGGGGGGCCTTCACATGAGGGTGCCGCAGAGGATTTTCTTGGGCTTTGTCTGGATCTGGGAGTTGACGTGGTCCATGGTCACCCTTGACACATTAGAGTGCGTTGTCAGTCGGAGTGTGCCTCTGTAGGTGACCTCAATGCCTTCTCCTTGACAATCTTGGTGCTCCTTGCTGGTTATACTGTAGACATCAGTGAAGGCGAAGGCGATTTCCGGCATGGAATAGAGGTTGGTCCTGGCAGGTGAGGTAGCGTCCAGGGTTGATGGCGAGGAGGGCGTTGGCGTCGTAGCGGTGGAGTGTCCAAGAGGAATGCTCCTTGGTGCTGAGCGAGGTCTAGGGGCAGACGAACGCAAACGGCGTAGCCTATGGGTTGACTTTGGCACTGAAGACGACCATTACAATGCAGGCAGTACAACGCAACTCCGACAACGCGGGTGCCTTAACATTGCATTTGATCAAAACGCATTGTGATGTCAGTTATTGGGTAATTTAAAGTTTCTAAGGTGTGTAAGGGTTTTGGGGTACAATTTGAAAATGTACGTTTGTCCTGGGGTAAAATATGAAAAATCAGGTGGTTTTTTAGGTAAAATATGAAAAATTGGGTGTTTGTTGGTTAAAATATGAAAAATGGTGTGTGCATTTGTCTAAAATGTGAATTTTGTGTGTGTATTGGTCGCTCAAAAAAGGAATTCCAGGGTTCACAGTTGGGTTTGTGGTGCAAAGGTTAGTTTTGGGTTCCACTCACTGAAGGGGGAACAGTGATCTTTATGTCTCCGCTATGCAACACCCACTTTACTGTTGCAATGTGCCAAGTATTAGTATGCATTGGAATGGAATGCAAGGTGATGGCATGCGTCGCAGCTATGTATGTGCCTTTAGCACACGAGTGGTACGCCCACTGTGCATGGGCGCACATCGGCCACCATTGAGAAGTGCGGGGTGTGCTGGACATCTGTGAGGTGGTAAACGACGGAAATAACACTGGATGGAGCATCGACGCGGGGATGTGTGTGTGAGCGTGTGTTGTTAAAAATTTATTGAGGGAAGGCTTACCTCAAAGCTGTGTCCCATGTCTCCTGCATCTGCTTCCAGGAAAAGGAAGTAGGCAGCCAGGCTCCCTCCCCTGAGTCAATCACAAGGCTGCGATGCAGCGGTGGGATTGGTAATCGGCAACGGGACAAGTCATGCAGCCAAGGGCCGGAGGGGTGGCCATGTTCTCAATGCAGACTGTAATGCAGCCTGCATTGCGAACAGGGAATTGCGCATGACTGCTTTGGATGGCCTGAGTGGGCCGACCAAACAATCATTGCATACTTTAGTGGGCATGCCAATCCGCCCATGCCCTGCTCTGTGTTTGGAGCCGTCCTACCCACCCTCCCACCCCCTTAGGACACATAGCATGATTGCATCAGTTAGTTAGCCTTTGTTTTTAACTTGTGATCTGTTTTCTTGGCTTCTCAGAGCCCGCACTTCCCGCTTTCTGCCGTTGCTGCCCCTGTGGCCCCGCACCCCTGTCCTCGGCCATTGCCGCCTCCCAGCTGATCGTTCCTCCCCCCTCCTAAATGGCAGATGCTGTGCGGTTGCGCAGCAGACATGCGCCACTGGCGCGCAGAAGGCGCGCCTAAGCCAAGCCTATCTGCGTCCGTCCGTGACCTGACCGTGGCCAGGAACCCTGGATCTCGAGCCAGCCACTGCTACAGCTCAGCCAACCTCCACGCACTCAACCACAGAAAACTCAGAGACTGACAACAGGCCCCGCCAAACACGACCCACGGCCAGTTCTCCTGCCTACACTGCCGCCAGACTTTAACCACTACCCCGGCCTCCAAAACATCCAACTCCAGCATTGCAGCCATAGAACTCCACACATGGATCTCCAACTGCACATACAAGCTCACCCTGCTACGCAAGCCCAACAAACAGCGCCCCTGGAAAGCCGCCTGGTTCACCACTGATCTCCAAGAAGCAAGATGCACCTGCAGATGCCTGGAGAAGAACTGGAGAAACACCAAGACACCCGAAATCTACACCACCTACAAGGTTGCCATGACGGACTACCACAACCAAATCCTCAACAACTCCACCAACTACAAGCAACTCTTCACGGTCATTCATGAATTCACAACTGAATACACCACCTCGACCATGAAAGGCATCCACTCGGGGGCCCCCACCGACCTCCTCCTCTCCTCACATCTACCAGAGCACCGAGATCGCTCTACTCGCTGCCACAGACGACATCCGCACCCTCCTGGACAAAAGCCACTCGGCAGCACTCATCCTACTCGACCTTTCAACGGACTTTGACACCTTCTCCGACCGCACACTAGTCGCCTGCAAGTTGGCATACAAGGAACAGCCCTAGACTGGATCCGATCATTCCTCACCGGAAGAAGCCAAAGGATCAGACTACCACCCTTCCTCTCCGATCCCACATAAATCACCTGCGGAGTCCCACAGGGGTCATCTCCGAGCCCGACCCTCTTCAACATCTACAAGGCCCCCCTCGCCACCATCATCCGACAACACGGCCTCAACATCGTATCCTACGCTGATGACACCCAGCTCATCCTCTACCTCACCAAAGACCCCACCACCACCAGACTCAACTTCCAGAAAGGACTGCATGATATTGAAATCTAAATGACCAACAGCTGCCTGTAGCTCAAAACCGAGAAGACAGACAGACAGCGCTGAGTTTATTATGTTACCTGTTAGAAACTGGAAAATAGCAGAACAATTCAAGGAATATTTAGGTAACATGCAACATGTACGTATCATCATAATATAGGCATGACCGCAGCAAATTCACTGGGGGCTCATCACTTCTATTGTCTGAATAACCTCAGCACATATATGTTGTGCTTGACCTCACCATGATCTGGCTCGGGTTCCAGGGCGCTACAATTTTCTCTCACTAATGTACTGGAATTGGAAAATCGCCAGCTACACAGCTGCAACAGCAGATAAACCTTCCTTTAGTCATCATACCAGGTGATTTTAACAATCTCAACACTTTGCTTAGGAAGACTGTTAAAGCGCACTCTGCTCTGATCAGCAACCTTCTCCCAACTAGCATACGGACTGGACAGGTCTCAGGTCACATGTTTCAATGCAATTGTCCCTAGTCAGGGAAGTCTTACTTTGGTCTTTGTTAGATCCATGGGGGCATATTATCAACAGATGGAGATGAATATCGCAAAGCGCACATAGCATGTTTCCATTTATCGCCGGCTATCGTTTTTAACCACGCTAATCTCCGAGGTGATAATTAATCCAGTGATAGTGGCGAAATGCGGGTATATTGCTGGAAATCCAGCGATAACACTGCAGCGATAGGGAATTCCTTGTTAATAGGCCATGGTGGAAATTTAGCAAACGTTAGCTTCCGGCGTGAACCACGGATAGCGCAGCTTTTAATATCACTATAGGTGTCCTGGGACGGCTTGTTAATACCACGAAGTACAGTTAGCGATCCTTTTTCATGTTGTTTTGTAAAGGAACGCCTACTTTGCATCTCATTAGCGATGCAAGGCGAGGCATGGGGAAAACGGCAGCTAACATGCGCTAATGCAGGTTAGCGCCTCCTTGTTAATATGGCGATAATATTATCTCTGCTTTTTGGATTTTTAAAGCCATAAAAGTAGAGTTATGGCCCTTGATAATATGCCCCTAAGTGCTTTTCTTCTCCCATTGTCGTAATCTCCCATAAAGCTAAATTATTGGGCTGCTCATAGCTCGCATAATTTATTGTTTTGATATGCTCCGGCTAATCACACAATTGTTATTTACAAGGACACTTGCACAGATAATTTCCTGAGTGAGCATTGAAACTGAGTTTGTGTTGCCACTTCATGTTGCATTAGCACAGTACACCACAGGAGCTGATGTCTCACAAGACCTTCACGTACCTGGGTATATTTCTTCATGTCGTTTTTTTCATGCACGAGTAGCACATGTAAAACCCAGAGTCCTCCCAAAATTTACATGTGCAACACAGAATGCAACTTAGTCATTGGTGGATATTAGAGATATAAGATATATTTCTCAAAGTACACAATCAACACATCCTTAAAGTCTCTCTTCAGGATGAAAGTAAATGTCCAAAGATGGAAGGTAATATATGTCTGTGAACTACTGACAATATTCTTCAGTTGGAGGAGTGGGCCTAGAATTCAAATGGATTTGGAAGTCATCTGTGTCCGGTAATTGAGAACTGAATGGCTTCTGGGAAACACAAATACCATTGTTTCTTCTTCAAGACTCGTTTTATTTGAATTCCTTAAATAAAGTTGCACAAAAGAGTACTAAGGGGCATATTAGCAAGGGCAATATCGCCACTTTAGCGTGTCCTTTTCCTGCTAAAGCGGTGATAATTCTATCACCCTATCAGCAAGCTGTCGCTAACAGCAGTTTGCAACAGCTTTCTGACAAAAGCGATCGGTTTGGGTGCCGCTTTGCATGTCAGCGATATTTATCACTAATGATATGCAAAGTAGGCATTCCAGACCAACAGACCTGATAAACAGCTGCTAACAGGCCTATCGCCTATTAGCAAGGAGGCCCTGGCCCCGGTTAGCAACGTGAAAAGTCACGCTAACCGGGGTCATCGCCGTTTTTTTAACACCTGCTATTTTCCTGACTTAACCATACCTAACATGGGGGGTGGATTATGCTGATACGACCACAGGGTCGTATCAGCAAGGTTTTCTCCCTTCCCCATGCAGCATCGCTGGTTTTGTCACGATGTTGGCCCTTCCCTCCCGCTATCGCTGGAATATTTATCGCCATAGCGCTAATTGTTGCTAATACAGCGTGAGCGCAGCGATATATTCCAGCGATAGCTGGCGATAAAAAATTTCACGCTAGGCGCGCTCTGCGATGTTTATCGCAATTTGTTGCTAATATGGCCCCATAAGTGTATATATTTGCGTTGAGTCTTCTACTCATTCAGGGATTGCTAATTGCATTGTCATATTAGAAATAATAAGAAATCTATCAAACATGTTGTCATTAAAAACAGCACTCAAAGCAAGATGCAATTAGTATGATTAAGAAATCTGACAATAACTAATATAAGAGTGCCACAAACACAGGGAAAACACTCACAGCACGATTGACCATAGCACAAGAACATACCAATAACCTGTTTAACGAATTTGTGGAATTCATTAGCTTCTGTGGCTAGCCTGTGAGCCTGCCAGGCCCTGGCCTCCACCCCACCTGGTGGAGGACTGTGAAATATCTAGAGGTCACTCCTGACTGTTGGGGATCACATGTTGGCAGTCCATCAACCGATGTGGAAGATGTACTAAAGACAGTGATGAATGTTGAGCTGGTGCTCCCAAAGTGTCAATTTGTTCTAGTAACACATAAAAATCAATATTGCTGCAATTAAGGTTGATGTGTATTTTCCATGGCAGGAGCACCATGCCTCAAGTAGTGTTCCTGAGTAGTGCAATCCAGTGATGGCCATCATGCCCTGAAGAGGGAGAGCCAACAGTCACTGTATCCTGGCTGAGTAATGACTGATTGGCCATCAGATCAATGGTTTCTGTCAGCAGAGCAACCTTAGAATTGGAATCCCCGAAGCCGCCCACCAAATAGGGCGTGGGAACTGCATTGCTGGTAGATTTTTCATCTGCTTTTTTGTGGTGGGTGCCCCACATTTACCAACGTTTCAGTGAGGCCCCTGATCTAAAGCTAGAGTCCCTGTTTTTTTTATTGTTATGCACAACATCTTTTTATTAAAATCTTTTCATTGTCAATCATAGATGGTCACCATTTAACCAAAGTTTGACCTCAGATCTGAACAGGATAGATTCAGCCATCTTGAATGCTGGGTATAATCTAAAGGCTAATTAACGGCTTCAAAAAGCCATGAGTGAGATAGACAAATATCTATTAGCTTTAATATGCTTATTCAATGATGAATACTCAATTAAGAAGTCGAGAGATGAGCCTCTTAACTGGCTATCAACAACATCACTGTATCAAGATATGTAGATGTCAAGCTCCACCCGAATACTCAGGCATATAGAAGAGAGAAGCCAGCCCAAATTGATAATTTTTCTCTTAAAATGGTGGCCTATTTAAAGCTCTCTGATCCTTGGTCTGGTGCTCCAAACATACATACATACATACATATTATTTCAATTTATTTCAAAGCCTTTTCTGACCTTTGATCAATTCCTTTCAAAGATTTTTCTTTGAATTTATCATGGTCATAGGAACAGGTAAGTTGCCATTATTTGCAGTGATTCTAACATCTGCCGTACAGCACCAATATATTTTCTTTCTCTTTTGAACTAATGAGATGTTCACTGCTAATTACTGCAAAGCAACTATACAGGTTCCATCTTATGTGCCACCCAACATAGCAATGCCCTCCTATTTTTGATCAGTTTTCTTGTACTTTTTCTTCAGTGCTCTATCTGGTCCCAAACTGAATTTGTCACATAATAAGTGTAATAACATAACCCGGAAATAGCCTATGGGAGAGGTAGCCTTGCTGCAGTGACAAAGAACTTGGAAGTTTTTCACTGCCAGGACATGTAAAATGAAGTTCATATGTGCTGCTATTTAAACACCATGCACCCTGCCCTATGATCCCTTAGGGCCTACCGTAGGGGGTGACATAAGTATTAATAAGGAAGATTTAGGCCTGGTAAAAGGTTTATTTTGCCAGGTCAAAAAGGCAGAAAATGTTGCAACAACATAACAGGCTGATGTGCTAGAACTGAGACTTGTTTACAGTGTTACTTTAGTGGGTGGGACAATGAGTGCTGCAGCCCACTGAAACCATTCCATTGGCGAGCTCTGGGTGCATTTTATACCATTTACAATGGAATTGGAAGTAAATTAAATGCACCAATTAGGGGTATACTAATCTTACCATGTTTGGAAGGGAGAGCACAAGCACTTTACCACTGGTTAGCAGCAGAAATGTTCACAGAGGCCTAGTGCTAAAAACGTGTACTTCAAAAATAAGGCAGTACAAGGAAAAATCTGTGGGTTCACCACGAAAAAGATATTTCTGTTTCTCTTTCGTTTCATGAGATTATCCCGTTTGGATAGCTTTGTTGAACTTTTCATGTCATGTTTTGTCAAAGCAGCAGATTATCTTTAAGCAAACAACATATCTTGATTTTAGTCTTCCAGACTAGATTATTTAAATTGTTAGACGAGTTTTATAACTACTGCACACGATTTGACAAAGTAATAGAATGCTATCCTTCCAAGGCAAAATATTTTCAATGGAAGCTTAGTTGGAACTGCAATCTAACTTTAGTGATTTGTCATTTATCCTTGGCAAAGAACCAAAATGACCAATCGTGAGGAGATTAATTCCAGGGCTATTAATGAGGGAAGGTTTTGTTTGCTTGTGCCTCTAGATCTCTCTGTGGTGTTTATTCAAGAGGATATGATGGGAAGGTATTTGTTATGCTTTTTTACATAGTCTTGTGAGGAATTCATTGAGGTCAGCGTGCTATAATCATAAGAGGATAAACTTTATTCAGGAAGATGAAACATTGAATTAGAGCCCTTTGAAGGGGCAGTGTGGTTTTCTGATACGAAAGTAGGAACTGATAGTAATTAGTCAAAATAGACTTGTGACCATGGCATCAATGTCCTCATGTATATTCATGTCACAGTAAGTGTAAGCATAAATAATATTAATAAGTAATAAATCTTATAATTGTGTGGTATAAGAATGAAGATACTAGCCAAAAATAACTAACATTCAGGTATGTCTGTGCTGGATCAACTGGGCCCATAGTGGAGGCTGGTATCCATCTCATTCTGAACTCACCTTCATTGACGAGAAGCACAAGTCAAGAAGTAAATCAGTGTCCCTCTCACGATTTCCGAACAATGACCGAATTTGGTTATGTCCCATAAATAAAACATCACAATCTGGATTACATAACACTTTGGAATCTACCTGTCCTTTTACAAGCTGACTTGTAGGGACACTCAAGGGGGGAAACGTGGCTCTGAGGGAATCACCACTCGTCATTGAGGTCAACGGAGCGATTGATATAGGAGCATTCCAAATGATAATCTGTACTGCCAATTAACAATGTGATACCAATATCACATTGCTGTAACAAGAACATTATTGTAAGGGCAACATTGCCCATATTTAGACTACCAATTTGCTGCTCCTTAAGTGGTTGATAGTTTAAGAGGGCAAACACATGCTTCCATGAGATGTACCAAATGTAGAGATGCCCGAGAGTACCTTCAGGGAGGGGGGCTGTGGAGGGGGAAATAGATTAATTTCCTAGCAGGGAATTTAGTGTTTCACCTAAATATCAGTTAAAAAATATTGTGTAACTATATTGTTTTGACTAATGTATCATGACTTAAAAAATATTGTGGGCGAAAATAATGAATGTAAATCTACAAATTGTTGAAATGTTTACAATATTAAAGTGTAAACTATTGTTCACTATAATATTGATAATTATTTTAAAGTTCTATTGTTTTGTATCATTTTTTAATTCATTATTTATGTTATTATGAAATATATTTTAAATATGTTAAAATAATATAGTAGTGCAATGAGTTGCTGGGCAAATGGCTGGGTAGTGTTCTTTTTAAAACTATATATAAATTAATTGTAATTGATGATTTTTTTAAAAATTATTTATTAGTTCACATGATCAGTATATTTTTAAATATTTTTAGATTGTGTGGTTTATTCAGGAATTGGGTGAGTTTTGTTTTGAATTACATATTAATCCATGTTCAATTACTTTTTTAATTAAAAAAATATATTTATTTTGGATTGAGGAGTTTATTGGATTATTGTGTGGGTAGTCTGTATACATATATACCATATGCACACACACACTCACATATATACATATAATATATATATGTATGTATATTTGTAAATAAATACATAATTTTCTCTTTACTTTTTCCTTTCACGTACAGGCTGGTAATACCTAATTTTTTCAAATGCTACAGTTATGCCTATCCAGGCCTTTAACTGTAGCACGTGGGATGCAAAATTAATTCTGGACAGCTATTTTCGCTTTCTCCCAATGCATTTCGGGCTGGTCAGCCCTTCGTCAGGGGTAGCTGCTCATACTGAACGCTGTTCCTAGCAATGTGACTGGCTCCTCTCTTTCTTACCGCATCACTGTGTGAGTCCTCAACAACAACAAGCGAATATAGCTGCCCAGAATTATATCTCAGTTTAATTTCTTCTAAAACGTTGTTTTGATGATAGATCTCTTATTAGAAGTACTCTTGCCTTCACTTACATCAGTATCTAATTCCTGTACCTTGTCATTAGACAAATGTTTTACTGTGATTTGCCCAGATCCATTTTGGTTTTTGAGATTATCAGACTGTTTTGCAAGTGTGTATATGGTCCCATTAGCATAATCTTTCTAATCTCTGATGAATTTCCTTTGTGTGCGTGCCTGTATTTCTTCCTCATATTTATTCAAATAACTTTCCATCTCTATAGATAGATAGATATGTATGTATGTTTGTATGTGTATATGTATGTATGTATGTATGCATATATATATTAAAAAATAGAGTTTTGGGGGTATCCTTCAAGTGGGCGAAGGGAAAATAGGGGAGGTCCCAAAATGCAAAATCCCCCATGCGATTTCCAAGGAGATTTTTTAAAAGGGTCATAGAAAAAATCGCTGAACAGTATTACACCATATTTGGCAGAAAGCTAGATCTTGGTCCAGAACCATGCTTCCTGAAAATAGTTTTTAATAAAAGATACAAAGAAGCGTGGTAGGGGCACCCTTCCACCCAGCCTTTGTGGGGGAGACCCAGGGGCCAAAAATGTTTTTTCCATTATCCAGCAATACTCCTGCAGGATCAAAGATAAAATTGAGAAAATAGCGGGCCCCATTTAAAAAAAAAAAAATCAAGATGACCTCCGGGCTGGACCAGGTGCAGGGGTTCAATATATCTAATATTTGTAATTATTTGGGGAGGGGGTGTGCATGTGGTCTCCTCCCAAGCCTCAGCGACCCCACCCCCTGAGATGTGACATATTAATAAAAGGGGAGTGGGGCAGCTGCACCCTTCCCTGAGCCTCTGCGAGGCCCTGTGGAAGACATCACCTTGGAGTTAAATGTCAAATAAAGGGGAAAGAGTCATGAGGCTCCCTGTGCCTCAATTGGACCCCTTCGCCCATGGCCAAATAGTAAACAAAGGGAAGTTGGCAGTCACTGCCCTCCCCGAGCCACTCTTGGACCCCATCCCCTGGGGCCAAATTTTACAAAAGTGCACGGGGCACACATCCCTCTATCCCGTCACTCTTGGGGTCCTTATCTCTCCGGGCCAACTTTCTTTACAATGGGGAGAGGGACACCCGCCCCCCCTCCCTGTGCCTTCATCTTCCCTAGTGACCCCATCCCCTGCGACCAATACTTAACACTGTCCTGAGAAGTCCACCCCGGAACTCTGCAGTTCCCTGCCTTTGAGAGAGCTAGCATACCCTGCCCTCACTCCACTTGGCAGGGAACTCAACTTTGCTCTTACCTGGTGAAGGAGTTACAAAGTGTTTCCTCCTGGACAGGAGCAAAAAGAAAGTGCCAGATCCTGCCAGCAGTGCTGGCTGGGGCCATGAGGGCCTTGTGGCTTTTCCTTCTGCCCCCAATGACCCCTGCATTGTTGGTACCCTGGGTGGGCACTGGGGCACCCACCAATATTTAAAAAAAAAGGCCAACTCCCACCAGAGGAGCTGTCTGTGGCCACGGGGTTCCTAGGGCTCTCCCTTTGCAAATATTGGAGGTGTGGGTGCAGCAACCCCCAGCATCATTAAAAAAAGGACAGTAAACATTAAATCCATTACCCCAGGACAACTTGCCATTTTTTTTAAAGCACTCCTAGCTGGAGCTTTTTGTTCATTTGCTGGAGTGCAAGGCCCTCTTATGGTTGTTTTCAAGAATGTATCTTACGGGCTGCAAAATGGTCAAATAAAAGACTCAGAGACATTTAGAAAGCAAACAAACTTTCTTGGGGTCTTCTTTTTACCATTTTTCAATCCTCAAAATGCAACCATAAAATATATGTTAAGAGAAAGGCTCATGGACATGTTGATTTCATTTTTTTGAAGAAAATATAATAAACTCTTTTTTGATAAACGCAGTTATTAAACATTGTGCAATGTGAATTACTAAAATATACATTTGATTAAAAATGTTGGGGATTTTTAGACAAACATGATGCATTGGCTTTCTATATATTCATCTGCTCACCCCGTGATTCAGCCAATAGGCCCACATTTATTTCTGTGTGACTTTTTGACATAGTTAGTAAGTTTACCTGAGTGTGTCCAGGATGTGTGAGACCAACTGCGGACTGTGCATGGGAGATGGCCATGTGCTGCAGGAGGTAGGGTGCTTGTAGGGGGTTAGGCTCAGGGCATGGCTTCATGCCAGGCTTTGTGCCCATCCCCACACTGCCAGATGGCCATGCGCAGTGGGTGGTAGAGCACATGCATGAGGTTGGACCAGTATCTGTGGACAACCCCACGCTGTGCATATGGCTATCTATGCACAGAGCGGAGTTGGTTGCCCATGGTTGGTTGGCTGCTTGCAGGGTTGAATGCATAGGCTTGCTGCATGCCAGGCCCATTGGCAAACTCCACACAGCACACGTCTGAAAGCTCTGTGCAGCACAGGGTTGACTTATGTATGGTAATAAAATATTACTTTAAAATATTACTTTTAATTAAAAGAACCCTAGAAATTCACTGGAAAAACAAAGGTTAAAGACAAGTTATACTGAAGAATTATAATTTATACCTTACATTATGTCTTACTTTCCATTACAAAAAAAAAAGAAATCTTTGAAATTCCTTGAAAAAAGCAAAGATTAAAGTAATGTTATAGTTAGGTGCACATTTTAGTGATGATTAAGTCTTTAATCTCAAATAACCACTGAAATTCACCATTTATTGTTATCTCAATAATTATAACTGGTTCCTTAAAGTAACTATACCTCACACCCTCGCTGTGCACTGCTAATTGCCCCACATATTAAATGACTCATTACATTATATATAACATATTGATAACATGACTACAGCATCTGACATGACAACATTGATGACAAGACTGTGCATCAATGTTCAGGGTACAAGTTAAAGTTACTTGAGATAACTATAGCTAGTGAATTTCAGTGGTTAAGTTTGTTTACAATTGTATGTTTTAACTGACTCGCCTAACTAAAATATATATATCTAATGTTCAATACTCCTCAAAGAATGATCCTCATTCGAAGAGTTGTGCTGTCATCATGTTTAATGTACAAGATGCGTTTCGTAGTTTTTGCATTTGTTAGGTTTTATTTGTTGGAAAATATATTTATATTTGTTTGATTATTGTAATTTATAGGAATATTTTTAAGCAACTGTTTTATATATGTTTTATGGACTGGTATTGTTATCTTTACAGTGCATAATTATTGGTAATTATTGTTTATTGTTAATTGTTCAATATGTTACTTATGTAAAGTTTGACATTGATTTATGGTTAAATGTTTCTATTATTTTAAAACTATTTATTTTTTTAATATGGTTATATTAAAGCAATTCTTGTATTAATTGTTTTACAAAAAATATTCAAATTATAATTCAGTAAAAACTAATATATACCATTTATATAGATACAGATAATTTTCGTATGTTAGTGTGCTTTGTAGGCAGGGTGGAGAATTGAGGGGTGCTTGCTTAGTCCACAAGCTTATACACTCTGTTTAATCACAATACCCAGATAGCAAAGTGCAACTCTGCATTTGATCCCTTCAACTCTGAAGCACAGGCTCACTTCTTCTTCTTGAGCTCCCTGCCTTCAGAAAACAATGTACATTAAAACAGTTGTTTTCTGGCTCTGTGGAAAGAGTGTGGAGTTTGATCCGCCCAGAAACTGTACTTAAACCTCCCTTCCAGCTTTCAAAAAGCAACTCAAAGGCACATCCTCAGCAAATTCTTTCAGGATCCCACACCTATGTAGTGATCCAGAATTTTCACCAAGACATCTGGCTTTACATAATTTTATCTAAATCCATAAAAATGATTTGTTGTGTGTATTTATATTATTTTAGCGTAATGTATCTGAATCCAACCACCATGTGCTCTTTCCCCAATGTTTGCTAGACTGGAGTTCGAATTGTAAGTTTGACCCCCTCCCCTGAGCATATGCATTTTCCCCAATGTTTCTTAGACTCAATTTTAGCGAATTTAAATGTGTGCCGTTCCCCATTGTTTGCTAAACTGTAGTTAGAATACTGAATCTAAAACCCCTACCCCAATGTATGCTCTTTCCCCAGTGTTTGGTATATTGGAGTTAGAAGAGCAAACTGCCCCCAATATATGTACTTTTTCCAGTGGAATTAGAATAGTACATTATTTTCCTCCATGCACGCAATGGGTGGGGGGCAGATCTACTAATCTGTTGGACAGGAAGAAGAAGAATAAATCACTAAAACCCAATTATACATTTAACCTACTGATTGTTAGATGGATGTTAAAATAGTTAGGATAGAAGATCTAATATCCATGCTTTCTGCACCTCATTGTTTGTTGGACTGGAGTCATATTTGTAAATGTGCCCACGTCCAAAACATACAGTCACCTTAATGTTTGTTAAACTGGAGATAGAATAATAAAACTGACCGTCCCCAGGTATGCACTTTCCCTAATATTTGTTGGACTGGTCGACAGAATAGTGAAACTGACCGCACCCAATATATGCATTTTCCTGAACGGTTGCTAGACTGTTAGAATACTAAAACTATATCTTCCCCTCCTATATGAACTTTTCCCAATGTATGTTAGACTGGAATTAGAGCAACAAACCCGATTCCCAGTTCTATGCACTTTCCCCAATGTTTGTTGGACATGGTTTATATTTGTAAATTTGGCTTCAATATACATTTTGCTCAATGTTTGTCAGATTTGAGTGGGAACAGTAAATATAACTCTCTCTCCTCCACCTCATGTTTGCACCTTCTCACTATTTGTTTGACTGTATGTTCAATAGAAAAACTGACCTTACTCAATATATGCATTTTAGAAAAAATCTGCCAGACTGATGTTAGAGTAGTACATCTGACCGATAAAATACCTGCACTTTCCCCAATATTTGTTAGATTGCAGTTAAAGAAGTAAGCCAGCAGACAATTTCTATCTATGCATATTCCCCAGAGTTTGTTAGACTGCAGTTAAAATAGTAAATTAGACCCTCCTAATTTATGCACTTTCTCCAATGTTTGTTAAAGTAGACTTATTTAAATCTGAATCCGCCCCATGTACAAATATTCTTCAGTGTATGCTAGACTGGAATTAGAATAGTAAGTCTGCCTGCCACAATGTTTGCCCCACCACGCAATGTTTGTTGGACTGGGTTTAGAATAGTATATAGGTCCCCCAAATGTATTTACTTTTGTTGGACTGTAACTAGAATAGTTTTTCTGAACCTGCAAAATGAATGGGGTTTTAACAATGTTTGTTTGCATGGATTCAGAATAGTAAATCTGCCCCCGCGTATACACTTTCCCCAAAGTTTGTTGGAATGTGGTTGGATTAGTCAATCTGATGCCTGCCCGAAATGTATGTATTTTCTCTCTTTTTTTTTTTTAAATTTTTTATTAAACAGGCTGACAAGAAAGACATATATTAATACATACATTAATGAACATGGAGAAAAGAATATATCATTAAAAAAAATGTGTATCATTCATTCATCACAGAGTCATGAAAAAAAAAAAAAGAATATTACACATTACTGGGAATACAATAGAAGCGCTTCATTCCATAAAAGTTCCCCAGTTATTTTCATGTATTCTCAGAGAGCATATCCCTCTTAAATTTGCTAGTGCTAACTCCATTGAATAAATTTCAGTTACCAATGCCCACCAGTCCCAACCGTGGGCGGGTCGGGGCTGATCCAGGCTCTGGCCAGAGTTAACTTAGCACAAGACATAAGAATTGAGGCCAGAGGAGCCTGTGGGAAAGAAGTAGGATAAATGTCTAGCAAAACCGAGGCAGTAGTAAATGAAGGTAGCTGAATAAGCTTAATTTTGAGAACCTTCTGGATATCCCCCCAGAAAACCTTAAGAATAGGGCAGGAAAACAACATATGTGTCAGATCCGCGGCCTCAGCAGAACATTTTGAGCATTTGGTTCGATCACCATATAAATTATTAGCAGACCACTTGGAAATTATTTCAGGCGTATAATACAACATACAAGTCGTTCTAAACTGTTGAAGCCTTAAGCTGGAAGATCGAACCCGTTTATTAATATTTGAGAGAGAACACTCTATCTCTCTAACTGTAATATTTTGGCCTAATAGCCTGCCCCATTTATCAGCTAGTTTAGAGCAATCGTTTGATTTGAGGCTAGTCAGAATGCTATAGATATCACTAATTGTTGATTTTGTTTTCCCAGAATATATGCTAGTCCATATATCGCTATCTGAGACCTCCAAGAGCTGTTTTTTGTTAATCAGGTAGTCGTGTAACTGAAGATATTTATACCTTGTTGTTTCAGGGAGATCATATAACAATTTGAGAGTGTTGAAGTCTAGAAACCCGTGCAAGCCATATAGATCCCCTAAAACGCTAATGCCCATCCTAGACCAACTGTGAGCAATGCTATCATTGAAAATTACCGGAAGGCCCGGGTTACCCCATAGCGGCAATTTTGAATGAAAAAACGTAATATTACAATAAGTTAAAATATTGCCCCAAATCTTTGTTAAATCTCTGGCAGTCTTAAATTTGACTCTTTTAAAATAATTAGGATCATTAACTCGAAACAAAAACATGTTAGAATCATCTTTCAGCATAAGAATGTGGAAGAAAAGTGCTCCACCATTTTTTAGCAAGGAACGAATACGCGAAACAAAAGCAGACCAAAAGTATAACTTAAAATCAGGAAAGTTAAGCCCTCCCGTATTAGTGTTATTTTTAAGAAGATTCATAGACCTTCTTGCTTTTTTATAGCCCCAAATAAATCTACTGAATGCACCGTCCAATTGTTTGAAAAATACATTATTTAGAGCAAATGGAATGGATCGAAAAAGATACAGAAATTTGGGTAATATCGTCATCTTTATTAAATTAATTCTTCCGATTATGTTCAAAGGTAATCTGTGCCATTTTTTTAATAGCGAGATAGTAGATTTAATTAGTGCATTATAATTAAGGTTATTAATTTCTTGTATTTTAGCCGTTAGTTTGACGCCTAGATATGTGGCATTTTGACATATCTCGGGAACAACCGAAGCAGGGGTATAATTAGCAATAACCTGAGTCTTTTGTAGGTTAAGTTTATATCCCGAGATATCCCCGAATTTCCCAGCCTCGTAAGCAATGCCTTGGAGAGCCTTCACAATATCTTGTGAATAGACAGCGATGTCATCAGCATATGCTGTTATTTTTAACGTTTGAGGACCAGAGCTAAAAGGTACGATTTGAGTTTGGGACTGGAGGGCAGACAGAAAAGGTTCTAGTGAGAGAGCAAACAAAAGGGGTGATAAGGGGCATCCCTGTCGTGTACCACGGAGTATTGGAAAGTCTGAAGAGGTCAGGCCACCATAACAGGTATGGGCTGTTGGGTTATCATATAGGGCCTGGATACCCTGCAAAAATTGCCCTCCGAACCCCATTTTGGACAAGACACACCAAAGATAGTCCCACCCCACTCGGTCAAAAGCCTTCTCAGCGTCTAATAGTATCATACCGAGTGGGGTGGACTCTACCTCTGCTACGTCAAATGCCGTGATAGCCATGTTTATGTGCATTGTAGTATCTCTCCCGGTTATAAACCCATGTTGCTGAGGGTTTATAATTTTAGGCAAGATAGGGGATAGTCTTAAAGCCAGGATTTTGGCAAATATTTTTGCATCGGTATTTATCAGAGAGATGGGTCGGTATGACCCTCTCTCCTCCTTTGGTTTGTCTTTCTTTAGGAAAAAGATTATTTTTGCCCTATTCCATGAGTTGGGTGCTTTACCATTGAGCCCAGCAGACTGCAGTACCTTCAGGAAGAGAGATTCCAATTCGGCTAGGCAAACTTTATATATCTCCAACGGAAGTGAGTCTTCCCCTGCCGCTCTCCCTGCAGGAAGTAGAGCGATAGCTTGGTATAGTTCTGCCATTGATATATTATCGGACAATGAGTCCGTTGCCGATATGACCTGGCAGTTTGTTGAATGTTGGTCCAAATAGTCCCGAATTGTATTTGGGTTGGGAATATTTTCCGGAGTATATAGTTTTCTATAATAATCAGCAAATAATTCAACTATGTCTGATGGCTGGCTATATAATATATTATCATCCCCCCGGATATTGGTAATCAGGGTTCGGGCTCTATCCTCAGCGACTTTATAGGCCAAAATTTTGCCAATTTTATCCCCACCCTCATATTGAGCTATTTTGAATTTGTGAATTTTAGCACTGCTCTTCTGAATGAGCTTTGTTTTAACTTCGTTTTTTAAAAGTCCAAGTTTAAGACCTATTTCTGTAGCCATTGGCATATCTAAACGAAGTGCGGAAGCCAGCAGTTCTTCTTGAGTAGTTATTTTGGATATAAGCAAGGCGTTGGATTTTCTGTACTCCGCATTTTGCCTAATTGTATAAGCCTGGGTAAAACCCCTAATACTTGCTTTGCAAGCGTCCCAAACGATGTCACAATCAGCCGAGTCCATATTAATATTTATAAATTCTGTAAGGTGTAATTTAAGCTGCGTCACATACTGTGGGTCAGAAATCAAGTGTCTAGGGAAAGAGAAGGGTCTGGGCGGGGTCCTATTTTGTGAAATAGTTATTGTAAGAATTATTGCATTATGGTCCGAAGAGATTCGAGGACATAATACCATGTTGCTAATCTTTAATAAATTGTCACTTATTAATGCCATATCCAATCTTGAACACAATTTATGAGGTGCCGAATAATATGTGTAGCCCGGTACTTTTGGGTATAGGTGTCTCCAGGCATCCTTTATATCATGGATACGGCATAAATCTAAAATAGATAATCTAGTTCTACGCATCCTTTGAAAGCTACTGGTTCTAGTTGTATCTATTTTGTAATCCATGATGCAGTTGAAATCCCCCATGATGATAAGTTCTCCCTCCCAATCCAATAGTCTAACATTCAGTTGATCAAAAACCTTCGGTTCATCAGTGTTAGAGCCGTAAACTACACAAAAGATATATTTATGATTCTCGATACAGAGCTGGGCAATCGCCCATCTGCCATCTTTGTCACAGAGGGTTTGTAAAATTTCAGTCCTAAAGCGCTTGTCCTTAAGGATAGCCACTCCTCTAATAGAGAGCCCTAGGCTCGAACAAATCACAATATCATAGCCCAATTGGTTGAGAAGTTTCTTATCTTTCCCGGCGATGTGTGTCTCAGATAAAAGAGCAATATGGGGATTATGTAGTTTTAATTCTTCCGTAATCAAAGATCTTTTGTTTCTACTATTCAACCCCGCAACATTCCAAGCTAAACATTTTATATCATACATTGTAAAAGGTAAAAACCTTGGATCCAATTCCAAATGCTCTAATATAATTCCTAAGCATATGCAGAAAAGTACAAAAAAAATAATACCAATATGATCTTACAAAGTTTTTCAATGTCAGCCTGTAAACATTTTTATTATAATTAACACACCCCCCAGCCACCCCCCCAAACCCACCCCACATCACCCCCCTGGTTCTAGCCCCGAGCGGGGCAGAACCACCCTTAACTAACAGCTGCCGCTGAAAGGGGCAGCACTCAAAGCAGATCACCTAGGGAAACCCCCTAGAATCCCTCCCTCTGGTAGGAGGAAGAACAGAGAAGAGAAAAAAAAAAAAGAAGAGAAAAAACCTCTTGATACGTATATTCTCATAGTCTAAATGGACAAAGCAAGAAGACCCAAAAAGTTAGGCCTTGATACTATAAAGGTTGACTGCTATGTATGCTATTAGTACAGATTGCAATCCCCACATAGCCTAGCCAGACCTAATACATATGGGTGATATTAGTATTTAACCCTATCGGAGCTTAAGACTGTTTCTCCGTCTGGCTCTTGCTCGTGTTTGTGCCAGAAATAAATGCTTCAGCTGCCTTAACATCATTAAAAAAATGGGTATGCCCATTTCTTATGACCTTAAGACATGCAGGTTCCTGTAAAAATGCCTGGCCCCCACTGGATTTGATGGGATCTATTAATTTACGTAGCATCCATCGTCTATTCATTGTCTCCTTGCTTAAGTCAGAACGGGCAAAGATAGAAAATTCCCCTATAGCTATAGGTGTATTAGGCCGTGCTCTCTGCCATACTGCCTGACGGAGTAAGAAATTCCCAAAAAAGATCAAAAAGGGACGTGGAAATTGGTTTTCCCTATTCCTCCTAACCAAAGGTAAGCGGTGAGCACGCTGAATTTGTGAATCCCAGTCCCAGTCTGCCAAGTCAGGGAAGGCTTTCTGGAGCAGCCCCACAAGGTAAGCCCTAGGGTCTGATCCCTCAGACCCTTCTGGTATCCCAAACAGCCTTAGATTGGAGCGTCTTTGTCTATTTTCCAAGTCCTCAACTTTTAATTGAAGTGCAGATAGTTGTGTATCGTGTTTGTCCAGTACAGAGGTATTTTGCGAGTTTGTCTCCTCGATCTCTACCACTCGTTGCTGAAGATCGTTGATATCCTGAGCTATCTCACCTAGTTTAGAAGTGAGATCTTGTAATGATGCTTGCATTTTACTATTGTCCTCCCTCAATTGGAGATAGTGCTCCTGAGTGGTAGCCCTTTGGTCATTCAAGATCCGAAGTATTAGGTCTGTTGAAGAGGAACTCGTCATATCTTGCCCTTGTCCCTTACCGGTTGAACGAGTTTGCTGCAACTGGGAGGCTGAAGGGGGTATTGCTATAGCAATGGTACTCTCCAAAGGTGGAGAGGAAGTGTGGCAAGTCGGCGGGGAAGCCGTAGATGTAATAGATTGTTGAATTTTGCCTGCTCGTGTTATAGGATCACTCATACATTCTTGAGTCAATAACACCTCTTGATCGTTCAGCCCATCTGATGAAGAGTTGAGTGAGGCGGTTAGAGTGCAGTTTTCCTGATTGGGAGGACTAATGGAGGAATAAGGTGTTTCTCCAACAGATAAAGATTCTGCCTGTTCTGCATATTCAGAGGTATCGATAAAGTTAGCTCCTGATAGTCTCATCGTCATATTTTTAACAAGGCCTTTTGCCTCTATCCATTTTCTTAACGGGCTTTTGTCCAAGTGGGTTTTCTTTAAGTTTTGAAATTTATCTGTAATAGGCCGGATTGATATGGTGGTGCCCTTGCCTCCTTTTTTAGCCCTGGGCTTGCCTTTAAGTTTACGTCCTCTGCCTGATCGCGGTTTAGGCTTATTATCTGTATAAAGACCTTTCACTCGTCTCTCCTCCAGTTCATCCTCTGTTCCAGTACCTGCTAACAATTCCTGAGATGAATCTTGTTCCGCGGGGTCGTTAAATTCCATAAACTCACTTGCCTCAGTAGACTCAGTAGGCTCAGTAATAGTAATAGTTGTGTGATCCATTGATAGTCCTTTTCTCCCCAAAGTACGCTCATCCGCCTTGCTTGCCCCAGTTTCTTGCAGCAATAGTTGTGAACTCCCACCTGGCCCCTCAATTAATGGTAGGTCCAAGCCCCCAGCATGTTCCCCCCCAGTTGGGTTCTGCACAACAGTGCGTAGACCGGGGGATAGAGCCTCGTCTATTCTAGCCGTTAAAACCTTAGTCTGTTCTTCAGCTTGCGCCCGCTCCTTTAAGAGACCAAAAGAAGTCCCATCAGAAATCTCCGTTGTGTAGCCCATACTTGGGATTAATTGATTAGCTCCCTGTATGTTAGATATAGTAGCCTTGCCAATATAAGTCTCCTTTAGAATGGGGGGGGTTTTCGAAGCAGTTTTAGTAACATAAATAAGACCTGCTGTATCGCCCCCCACTGAAGATTTGACCATCGGCTTAATTACAGTTCTACCTGAACTGCTAGGAAGTAAGTCTGCAGTAAGAGATGGTTTCAATACCTGTTTGATGTTATTCCCTTTTTCCTGCAGTAGTGGTTCGGTGGGTTCGATAGGTGAAAGGAGCGGTGAAAGAGGCAGTGGCGTTAGTAGAGAAAGTGCTTCATTATTCGTCTCCCCGGTCTCCGTAGCTCTGCTGCGTCCGTCCTTTCTTAGTTCAGGGACTCCATCTGCTCCGGCTCCAATCAGAGGCAGCACAGCTGAGATCGACCCTGCTGCTACTCCCGGTACAGCCGCTCGCACCGTTGCAGCCGCGGGGGCCGTGCCAGTATTTTGTTTGCTGTGCCTCGTCGCGCGCTGTGAGTTTTTTTTTTGAGGCATTCTCCACAGCCACCGGATTGGATTGGGGAAAGCCCGAAGATTGAAACTGAGCCAACTGAGTCCGGAGCTTCTGCGTACGCCCTGGATTGTCTGCCGAAGAAGAGAAACAGAGGCCGGCAGTATCAGCATCGATGTGAGCGTTTATTCATTTTCTCTAATGTTTGATGAAATGCAGTTAGGATAGTACATCTAAAACCCTTAATGTATGCACATTCTCCAGTGGTGGTTAGACTGGACATAGATTAGTAAATTTGACCACTCCACTCCACACATTATATGCATTTTGCCTAATCTTTTAAGAATGTGGTTAGAATAGTGTATTTCAGTTTTTTATTTGTTTACTTTTTCAAGGATTTTGAATTGGAGTTCATTAGGCTTGTAAAATGATTTAAAACTATTGCCATTTCTAAAAAAATTTGCCACATGCATTTGTTTTTATTATTTACTATTTTTGTTACTGTTTCAATATTTTTAGTATTTTAGAAGTAGTAATCTTTCTTACATATTTCCATATAATATTTATAATAGTTGAATAAATTGTAAATATAATTTATATTATTTAATACATATTTTTATGTTGTTTTAAATTCTTTAACATAACTTAGTATTTTTATATTATAATTAAAAATTATTTATTTTGTATAATACATTTATTGTAATTTCTAATTTGGCATTCACATTTATTTTTGTTCATTCATAGAGGTGGAATCGCCATCATCCACAAAGAAACCATCTGCTGCACCACTACCGCTGAAGACATCACCCCAATCATGGAATACCTCAGCTTCCAGCTCCGAACTGACAGCAAAACAATCATCAGAAGTACCCTTACCTACAGAGCACCAGGACCTTGCCCCAGCTTCTGCAATGACATTCACAATTCCTTGCTCAGCTCATCATTGAGTTCAAAAACAGCATCTTCATTGGCGACCTCAATTCTCACCTCGATGACCCCAACAATAACAACACCGCCAACCTCCTCGAGCACCATCGGCTTCACCCAGCTGGTCACCAACCTCACCCATATGGTGGGACACACACTCAACACGATCTTCATAACCAGCAGCAGAATCAAGTATGTCATCAAGCTCACCTGGACCGACCATGCCGTCATCCATTTTGTAACTTACATGTGTGGTGCTTCATGCCGCACACATGCAAGTTACAAAATGGCATTTTGAAAAAAGGTTTGTTTATGTACAGGAAGGGACACCTTCCTGTACATGAGCAAACCTTGGCATTTTGCTTTTTCCAAGTGTGCTGCACAAGGCAACACACATGGAAAAAGCAAAAACGAGGAGACATGAATCATTTCTCCTCGTTTCGCCACCTTAAGACCAGGATTTTCCTGGTCTTAAAGTTCGACGCTGCCACCTATTATCGCCTCTCTTGATAATAGGTGGCAGCGTCGAAGTGAATGGGTGCTCTGGTGGCACGCCCACCGCAACACCCACTGCACCCCCCTTTCACGCTAATTCTAGCGTGAAAGGGGCCCTATTACCAAGGCAGAGTCAAGCCACTTAACGTGGCATTTAGCCGCGTTATGTGGTTAACGCTGCCTTGGTAATAGGGCACTGACCCTATCGCCACCACAACGTCACAAAGAGTTACATTGTGGTGGCGATAGGGGCTTGGTAATATGTTCCTAAGTTTGCCCCACTTAATTCGCCAACAATCAGTCCAATCAATTTGACGTATTTGTTGATCCTTCCTCAATAATAGGAAAGTGTCATTCTTTTAATAAACGGTAAAGAAGGCAAAATTATCAAGCAAAACTCTACTTTTCCTTCAACAAAAATCAAAGAAAATCAGATTATTCTGCATATCCACAAAATAAAAAGTACAAGGGCACATTAACCTTATCATGAGTAGTAATCTGAAGCTGCGGGGGTCACACCCTGAGAAAGGTCACCTTTGCCTTTCATTCTTGGGACGTTGGTAGATTAAGTAGTATTAAAATTGGTAACAGGAATATCTGCTGCTTAAAACAAGTTAAATTACCTTTTTTTTTTAAAGTGATTCATGTGTGAACGAAAAAAATTCATTTAATATACGGATTCCCATATTTATACTACATTTCTAGTAAATAGCGACTTACTCTTGTCACAATTGTCTGATGATGCAATTGAAGCGAACAAATCATACATTCTTATTATTTAGTTGGTTTGTAATTAAAATGGGTCTAGTTTTTGGCATTAGTCAGAAAGCGAAAATACATTATTCACAATCGATACATGCATAAATTGGCTGTAGTGATCAATGTAGGATTTATTTTCAAATGTGAAAAATATTCATGTAAAGGTCCAAGCATTGCACTCCAAGTCAGAAACTGCTTGACTATGGTAAAATTACATGATTATTACTCAAAAAGACCTCAAACTGAGGTAAAACATGAATGCAAAATGTAAAGTGTTACCAGAAACTCAGAATCACCTCCCTTGCATAGGTTCTTTCAGGACTCCCTGCCATTACAAACTGACTTATCCCAATAAATTGACAGTGTCATTGTAAATGTTGCGGCAATAATAGAAGAAAGAGTTGCTGCTACTACCCATTGCACAAACGACGATAGGAAACGTAACAGGAGAAAGCTTTGAGATATGATACTGTTAGTCCAGTGCAAGCACGCATTGCAACAAAAATGGAGATTCTAGTGTAGGAATTTTATAGGGATATTCACAAAGAAGTGGCGGTGAGAGGCGTTAGCCTCCTGGGCTTAACGCTTCTCACCACCACTTCGGAAACGCCTGGCTGCACCCTATTCACAAGAATGTGGTGCAGCCTGGCATTTCCCCCTACGACGGCGCTAAGTCTCACGACTTAACGCCAAAAACAGGCACCATTGCACCAGAGCGCAAGGGTGTCTGCGAGCAGGGAGGTTTGTTAATGCATAGGAAGGTGTCCCTTCCTGTACATTAACAAACCGAAAAAGCCAGTTTGCTTTTTCCATGGGTGCTGCTACATGCAGCACACATGGAAAAAGCAAAAACGAGGAGAAATAAAGCTTTTCTCCTCATTTAGCCACCTTAACACCTGATTTTTCTAGGTCTTGAGTTTGGCGCTGCCACCTATTATCGCCGACAATGATAATAGGCGGTAGTGTTGAACTCAATGGGTGTTGCGGTGGTACGACCACCGCAACACCCACTGCACGCCCCCTTTCACGCTAAGTTTAGCATCAAAGGGGCCCTATTCTCAAGGCAGCGTTAAGCCACGTAACGGTGGCTTTAAGCCACGTTAAGTGGGTTAACGCTACCTTGATAATAGGGCTCTGGCCATATCGCCACAGGAACGTCACAAAATGTGACATTCTCGTGGCGATAGGGGCTTTAGAATATGCCCATTAGGGTTTACTTGAGTGGCAGGTATCACCAGATATAGGGCCAGTATGCTAAGTGGTGTTGCAAGAATGTCCTGGGCATTAGTACCAGCAAGGAAAAAGACCCTTTTCTCAGCTGTTGTGGTTGTAAAATACAGCAAGTATCAGGGCTCAGTGGACTCATCAGGGCCCTGTACCCCAGTGCCACTGCACATGCTGCACCAATTGAAACTATGCCTCAGATCATGCCACATTTCTCACTTTCTCTTCAGACAAACAGAGACATTAACAGCTAGACATAGTATTCAAATTCCAAATCGGTGCTCAGTTGCTTCTGTGAGGTCAATTCAATACAGTGGTATAAGTAATCCTGGCACAGAAGTCAGGAGAGTGTGTCAGTCTTAGACACTGAAAATGAAAACAAGACTGTAGGTGCTCACCCAAAATATTGGTGTGCTCCTGCAACCACATTGTAAGTTGGGTTCGTGCACACAAATTCTCACACTTACAATCATGCACAAGGATGAATCCTACCAATAGGCTTAACTTTAGCCAACATACTATTGAACTACACTGACTCACACAATACGGCAAGTCACAAATTCCATAGTCTACCACCCAAAACAGCCTGTGTACACATCAGAAAATTCATAACTGCTTACTAATTCGTAGCATTGATCCACCATGTAGATATGAACCATTCATCACTGCCCACTGTCTTATGGTATGGACCGACCACTTGGATATGGATGGTTCATAACTGTAAACTGCCTTATGGTATTTAACCTGCAACTTGTATATTGACAGTTTGTCACTGCCTCTTGCCCATGATACAAATCCACCAGGCGGATATAGATGATTGATCACTGTACCAACCACATGGTATTAAACCACCACATGGACATGGACGATTCACAAGTGCTCACTGCCTTGTGGAATTGACCCACCATGATTCTACTATGGCCGATTCATCACTGCCCAATGCCAAACGGTATATACCTACCACGTGGATATGGTTGATTCATTATTGCCCACAGTCTAATGCCACTGACCTACCATATGAATATGGATCACCAGCAAATATTCAAGGTTGGAGCACAAACCTGTAGTCAAGTCAGTCACAATTAGTCCCTCATTTGCAGGCTGCACATGAGTTAACATTTGTTATTAGATTCAGGTACCCATAAACCAAACTGTCTGAAAATGCTCACAGATACATTTCTTTGATAGGTGATCCTAATGAGAAGGAATTTGATATATTTTATGTGGCACTCAACTTGCTAACATTGTCACACAGTGAGGAAGATTAAAAGTCCCATGTCAAACTACCCAGCTCAGTATTTGTGCATTGACAAAGTCAGCCAAAGCCTAGACAATTTGCACCTTAACATTATAAAACATGGACAGGTACAGTAGGATCTAACATGATGTTTGTTAGAAATGGTGGTCTTTATTTGGCAGAGATTGGCACCCTGTCCAAGTAGGGACGCTTCTTCTAGTCAGGGTAAGGGAGTCGTCACACAGTTAAGATGACCCCTGCTCTCCCACTAAGTAGCTTGGCACGGGCAGTCAGGATCATCGCAGAAGCAATGTGCAAAGCATTTGCACAAACACACACATTAACACAGTGAAAACACTACAAATGGACACTGCACCACTTTAGATAAATAACCAATATTTATCTGAATAAAACAAAAGCAAAACAACAAAAATCCAACATACACGAATCAAGATATCACTTTAAAAAGGTTCAAAATAGTTCAGTCCATAGAAAACTATGGATGCGTCACTTTTATCACAAAGTACCTGGGATGCATCAAAATCAAGGACGAAAACAAGAATAGGAGAGGTGAGGCACCGGAAAAGCAAAGCGATGTATCGATTCCTTACTCCCAGGGGAGGTGATGGGTCAGTCTCATACTGCCAGGGGAGGTGATGTGTTGATTCCTTACTGTAAGGGGAGGTGATGTGTCAATCCCAGGACTCGTGGTCTCAATTCCTTACTGCTGGGCCACATCAATGAAGAATCTGGCGCAGAGGAACAATGTGTTGAAAATCCAGACATGCTGGATCAATGCGGCGGTGGAACAGGCACTGCATCGATTTCCCAGCTGCTACATAGATTTCCCAGTCATACAGCAGGTGATTTGTTGATTTCTTCTGCCACCGAGCAGGGCCTGCGCCACGGATGTCGGCGCCTTTGTGCTCCGGACTCAGGTTGTGGTGATCTGGTAGGCTCTGCATCAATTCTTTAGCCGCACTGTGGTGATGAGTTGGTTTTCCTATCACATGGCAGAGCTGCATTGGAAAACCAGGTGCTGAGAGGCAATGCATTGATTTTCTTGCTTTCTTAGCAGCAAAACTACTTCCAAAGGCCCAGAACTGGAATTAGCACCACTTGGCAGGTCAGAACTCCCAGCAGAGAAGTTCAGGTGTTGCCGATGACGTCTTTGATAGCTCTGAGAGTCCATAACTGGAGGCAAGCACATAGAAGCCATTGGTGAACCTTGGAAGCAGGATGTGGAAAGCAAAGTCCAGTCCTTTCACTTCCAGGACAGAAGCAGCAAGCAGCAGGCCAGCATAACAAAAGTAACATGCAGAGGGGCAGATCCCCTCCTACTGTATCCAGCTCTTCTTCCTGGCAAAATGTTCTCAGTCCAGAAGTGTTCTGATTTTGGGGTGTCAGAGATCCAATACTTATACCAGTTTCTGCCTTTGAAGTAGGTAACTTCAAAGGAAAGTATTTGTAGTGTATAAGACCCTGCCTTTCCCTAACCTGTCTCCAGACACACAACATAGGGAGGGAGCTTTGTGTGAGGACAGGTACAGCCTTATTCAGGTGTCAGTGACAACTCCTCCCACCACTCTAGCTCAGGAAGACCCATCAGCCTAGTGATGGGCCATCAGAAGATACAGGGCACACCGCATCTCCCTTTTTGTGACAAACAGCCCAACTGTCATCCTCCCTCAGAGATGGATTCCACAGGCAGGCAGAGGAACAGAATGGCAAAGCAAGAAAATGCCAACTCTCTAAAAGTTGGTGCTGCAAGAAATGATCATCAATGAGCATTATTTGTTGCTGCAGCACTTTCCACCCTACGTGGGTTGGTATGCCCACACGGATGTCCCTTGCTCACTGCGCCGTTGCATTCAAGCTTGCCTGGCTGATGAGAGGTGATACACCCAAACTGGTCCCAGGATGCTTGTTTCCAGCCCAGGAAGGACCTGACTTGGCAGTTTGGGCTGGATTGTTCCCATAAGGAGCAGGGTCATGACTGATTTGCATATGGCTGGGGCCAAACTGGGGTGGTGTAGTGAGACAAAGAAGATGGATCCAAACCAGATCTCTTGAATGGGGGTGAATGTTTGATGTATTCATCATGCTGTCCATCATTTGTTGCCCTAGCACTTTTGGCCCTAAGTGGGATAGTATGCCCAGACGTGGGCCCCTTGCTTGCTGTGCAATTGGATTCTAGCTAGCCTGGCTGATGAGGGGTGATACACCCAAGCCGCTCCCAGGATGCTTGTGTCCGGTCCAGGGATGACCCAGCTTGGCAGTTCGGGCTAGACTGTTCTGATGAGGAACAGGGTCAAGACTGATTTGCATATGGCTGGGGCCAAACTGGGTTGGTGTAGAGAGCAAAATAAGATGGATTTACACCAGATCTTTTGACTATGGGTGAATGTTTGATTTATTCAGCATTCCATCCATCATTTGTTGCTGCAGTACTTTCTAAAAGTGGCATTTTCAAACATGCAATTTAAAAACCAACTTCCCTGAAAGAAGTTTTTTTAAATTGTGAGTTTGGGGACTCCAAACTTCAATTCTCCATCTGTTCCTATTGGAATTTATACTTGTAAGATGTTACAAGGCAGATCTAATCGTAACCTTTGGGAGAGATAAATAGTTCTTGCATTAGTGAAAAACCTAATTAGCAGTGTTTCACTATCAGGGCATGTAAAACACACCAGTCCATGTCCTACCTTTCAAATACACTGGGGCTCGCTTGGGTCTATCGTAGGGGTAACTTATATGTAGTAAAAGGAAAGGTTTGGGCCTGGGAAGTGGGTGCCTTGGCCAGGTCGACATGGCAGTTGAAAACTGCACACACAGATACTGCAATGGCAGGTCTGATACATGGTTGCAAGGCTACCCATGTGGGTGGCACAATTAGTGCTGTAGGACCACTAATAGCATTTGATTTACAGGCGCTGAGCTCACCTGGTGCACTTTACAAGGGGCTTACAACTATACCAAATATGCCAATCTTGAATAACCAATTACAGATACAATATACACAGAGAACACTTGCCCTTTAGCACTGATCAACAGCGGTAAAGTGCCCAGAGTTGAAAAAAACAGCAAACAGAAAATGCAGCAAACAGTCAAAAACTGGAGGTCAGAAGCAAAAAGACAGGGGAAAAACACGCCAAAGATGCCAGATCGAACCATGTCCCGAATAAATTCTTCTGAGGTAGTGTTGTGTTGGAACTCCTGGTTGAGGATCACTCTTGGGGTAGAGCTAAAGCTGGATTATTACCTCCTGCAACACCTCACACTAAACCCCACTATGTTTTTAGGCTAAGCCACTGCAAGAAAACACCAATGAACCATTTTTATAGAAAACAAGGTGTTGATAATGGCGTACAACAAGGATATCTTCATGGTCCTTTTAGTACTTTTAGTCACAACTGAAAACAAGCAAACGTAAAGTTTGGAAACTTTTCAAACGTTTGAAAAGGTTGTGTTTGGCTACTGCTGGGGGCACTAAGAACTATTCGGCCAGTTACCTGGTCAGCAAAGTGTTCTCCAGTCCCCTTCTGAACTTTACATCACAACCACGGAAACAGCCTTCACAACGTGGGTAGAGCCATGCGTGCCGTTTTCCTGCAAGCTCAACCACGCATGCCTTAACCACGCATATGCCTTAACCACGCAAATATGTGGTCAAGGCAGTGCGCAGTCTAAATGCTGGCATGGGTAGGCCCAGAAACATGAAGGATCAGGAGAAGACATGGTAAGGTAAGTGGGGCTGGACTTTGAGGAGCGGGGGTAGTTTTTAAGGGTTGGGGTAGTTTTTGAGGCTCAAGAGGGCCAAGGTAATGTTTATGGCTCGGGGGTCGGGTAGTGATTATGGCTCGGGGGGTTGAGGTAGTGTTTAGGGCTTGGAGGGACCTGAAAGTGTTTACACTCAGGGGGTCGGGTAGTTTTTAGGGTGCAGGAGTCAGGGTAATGTTTAGGGTAAAGGGGGTCTGGGTAGTTATTAGGGCTTGGGGAATGGGTAGTGTTTAGTGCTTGGGGTGGGGTAGTTTTAGGGCTCAGGGGAGTTTGGGGTAGTGTTTATACCTTAGGTGGGGTTGGGGAAGTGTTTGGGGCTCAGGGGAGGTCAGGGTAGTGTTTAGGGCTCAGGGGGAGTGGGGTAGTGTTTAGGCTCTGGGTCATGGTAGTGTTTACAGTCAGGGCGTTTGGGGTAGGTTTTAGGACTCGGGAGTTAGGTTAGTGTTTGGCGATTGGGGTCTGGGTATTGTTTAGGGCTCAGGCGTGGTAGTGTTTAGGGCTCAGGGGGGGTTGGGGTTGTGTTTAGGGCTTGGGTGGGGTCAGGGAAGTGTTTAGGGCTCTAGGGGGTGGGGTAGTTTTTAGGGCTCAGGGCGTCGGTTTGGGTGTGATCTTTACCACACATCACTTAACCAGTCATGCCTTTACCACAAAATTACCTGGTTAAGGAATGTTAAATGCATGCGTGGTAAAGGAATGCATTGTCCTGATGCATTTGTTGGGGCCGCGTACTAGAGGCATGCGTTGTTTAGCCATGCATACCTCTGTCATACAACCCAAATCCACCCTGAAGTTTAATGGAGCGATCCTGATCCTGAGTATGCAGGAGACAGAGGATGCTCAAGGATGCTCTGGGTGCTGTGCAGTTGATGGGTTTGTCCTTGCGGTTACTCCTTGGTCCGCGGGGCAGGTGGGCCGACTTTGGCTGCAGAGGTTTAAGTCTCTTGAAATGCTCTTTGAGCCAATAGGAGGCAAACATCTCCTGGGCTGCTTTTCTCTGTCCACTGTTGGTCCAGCGATATCCTTTGGTTGGGGCTAGTGTCCCTCTTCGGTGACCAATATGGGCAACACTTCCAACAGACATGGGTGCAATTTTGATAATCGAGGATTGGTCTCTTGGGGTGCCCAATGTTGGTCAACAGTGATTCTGTAGAAGTGGCTACTGACTTGCCGAATTGGGCTACTTCAGCTTTGGTGGCCCTGGTGCTTGTTCCAGGGGTTCAGACAATTGACTTTAGTAGTCACTCCTTTGGTCTGGTGCTCAAGAGCATCTTTTACTTCAGCTGAGAGCTGCTGAGAGTCAAAGGAACAGCATCTCTTTGTTAGCCCAAGGTGCAGCAGGTGCAGTCTAGCAGACTGTGCAGTCTCTTTTTGTCAGGCTCAGTGGTCAGCAATGCAGTCCTTCTTTGGTCCTTTCTCTAGTTCTGTATTGATCTGACTTTGAGAGTGCCAAGGATGCCATAATTATGCTCAGAAAGTGCCATGGGGGAATGATGCAGTCACTAGGCAAAAGGCTACCAGGTTCCCAACCACCCTGTAATGACATTCGGCTATGTGTGGCATCTAGCAATCCCAGGGTGCACTCGATGTTAGGAGCTTATTATCCCAGCCTATAGACGTGGCTACCTGTGGGCTACACGCCCACGGGAAAACTGGTTTGGGCACTGGTCTCCTCTCTCTGTTTCCACAGCTCGCCAATCCACCTAAAAAAAAAGTTAATCCTTCATGAGTGTGATTGCACTTTGCCTACCACAGGCAGCTTTGCCTTTGAAACTCACCTTTTGGTCCACCACCCTGAGAGGCTTCCTGCAAGGGGGAGGTAACACATTTCTCTGTAGCAGGCTACCATTGGTACTAAGCCTGGGAGTCTTTCACACTACTATCCAGGAGGGCAGGTGGCCAACAACTATGTGAGACCACAGGGCAAACTAGGCAACAGAGTCACAACTTTCTGAAAGTTGTCTGATACCTAGAAGCACCCATTGTAGTAGTTCCCTTCAGAAGTTAGCTGAGGGATCAGTCTGTAACTCTGAGCTAGCCAATGGGGCTACTAACTTTTCCACAGCAAAATCGACAATTTGCTTTTTTCCGTTAGAGCATATTAAATATATATTTCCTACTTAATGATGTATGGCCTCCTGCCTTAGGGCTCAGTAGGCCTTCCTTAGAGGATATTTTGTTAAGGGAAGTGGGAGCTTTGCCACTATTATCAATGGCAAAGCCGAAATAGCAGTTTTATAACTGCTCTTTCAGGCTGCAGTTCAGGCTGGGACACATTTTGTACTTTGTCATACACGGGGGTTGCACAATCAGTGCTGCAGCTGTGTGTATGCCCTGGGTACCATATACTAGGGACTTATAAGAAAGTCTGTCTATGCCAATTGGAGATAGACAGTTCAACATACCTTTCAGAATGGGTTAGAACACTGGCACTGAGGTCTGGTTTGCAGGCCTCCATGTCCTCTCAAAGTCGAAAAATCAGCAGCATCGGTCCAAAATTGTGGGGGTGAATATGAAAAAATAGGCATTTCCTTAGACTGTCTTTTTCTGGATGGTAGGGAAGAGAGAAAGTTGAAAAGGTGGGACTGAAGACTGTATTGTACAGGTATGAGAAAACCTTTGGGCAAAGACTGGCCTATTTTTTCAGTTTGTCTGATGACAGCCAGGTGCAGAAACCTCACGCCTCTTTCTGCCTCTGTGGTGTAGGTTCCAGATTGATGGGTACCTTGCAGTGTGAAGCATCACTCTATATAATGGGTGTGTCTGGAGAGAAACCTTCAAAGTTATTTCAAGGAAGAACCATCTCATATTGGTTGTACAGTTGCGGACAATGGTAACGTATCTCCTGTCTGATTTTGGTGTAGGAAAATGATACCCCATATGCTGTTCCATTTCCATTGCTCTGGGGCTGCGGAAAGGAGTGCTCCACAAAACACTCAGAAGACTACCGTTCCACCAGTGCCGGTGTCTTTATGAGAGCCAGTCTCCCAGAGGTGAGGGGATATCACCTGAGCCTGGATCTACTGATGGAGGAGCTGTGAAGCTGTATATCTGACTGGAAGAGCCTAGAAGCTATCTTGCCTGCTGAAAGAGGAAGAAGCCTGCCTACCTTGCAGGATAAGTGTCTGCAGGACACATAGAAAGAGTAAAAAGCCTCAGAGGAATGTTTTCGTGCAAGAAGATGTTCCTTCCTGCACAAAAACAATCCTGACTACAATGCAGGCACTCTTGGACCTTGATGCAAGGGTGCCTGCATTGGCGCTAGGCAGCAGTTTGTGTGCCAGCGCAGGCAGAGAGCAGGAGTAGCTGCATAATGTTAAATAGGTGCATTCCTGCAATCTCCCTTTCATGCAGCACAGTGCAGCAAGGTGGCTTGCTGCTTTGCGTGGATATTTGATAAACCTGCTCCAAGAGCTTTAAGTAAAGTTTCATATCATCTAAATATTGATTGATTGTGAATCCAGAATCTAGCAGTAACTACTTGTGTAGTTTAATGTGAAGGTTAAACAAGTAACAGGAGAGTACTGAAACTTGAGGAGGACTTTATAATTCAGGTGCTGTTTCTTATGTGTGTATGCCTGTCTTCACCAACTGCTACCAGTGAGACAGGAATGAGACACACCGTTTCAGAAGTTGACCTCTGAACCACATTCTATTTCCCAGCCACTAGCCTCTGGTGAGCGATGCTTTCAAAGGCTTTTGAAAAAATTGACAAGCAGGCATGCATTGCCTTCATCAAAGATACAAGGAATACAATCAAGCACTGTAAAAGCTTCTGTTTCAGTGCCTGAAACTAGCTCTGAATCGAGGATGGTGGTCTCTCAGTAAATCATTTTCATTGATGTAAGTTATTAGCTGACGCCTTGCTCAGTTTCTTTACAACAAAGTAGCAAATTGAAACTGTCTATAAGAGTTTAGATCTAGATTACACTTTTTTTTAATACATGCATTTTTTTGCTCTTTTCAGAAAGCCCCTGATATTAGCAATACATTGATCACTTTGCAACGGGATTGGTCTGTGTCAGGTGATTCGCAATTGTATTAAGGTTTCCATGGAGACTGGGGGAAGTCATTCAATGTTTCTAATGCTTCTTTTTGCGGAGTTATTTTGAGCTTTAGATTTGTTGCAATCTTATCTCTCATCATATATACTTTATCCGTATAAATTTTCCAAATGACATTGCACCTGATAAGACCGTGTTGCTTCTTGGAAGGATATTTTCGCGAATGTAGTTGAGAAGCAATTTTGTGTGTTTTGAAGAAGACATACATTGTTTTTTAATGTAAATTTCCTCGGAGCTTGCAATAGATGATGTTAATTCATTCCTTTATATTCTGAGTTCGGTTGGCAAAGTGGGACATTTTCGGGCTGACCATGTATATTTAGAATTCTGAAGAGGTCTTTTTTAATTGTGAAAAGAGAGGAGAGTATTAGGGCTCACATATAACTTCCACTTTGAATATGTGAGGACTTTAAGAAACTTAACAAGCATTGGCATAGCCAATAGGTCTCGCCTTTGGGACCTTATAAGGGTTTAGTTATCCAGCACAATGTCTTGGTTCAACAACATCAACTGTTGCATGGCTAAACATTTATAAGGTCCCAAAGGCGAGACCTCTTGGCTATGCCAATGCTTGTTTTTTTTTACTTCTGGCGCAGCGCAGTAGGTGCCAAATTCCTGCCCATCCTGATGCCATGAATATGAAATGAGTGACCATATAAAATGAGAAAACGGGATGCCCACAAAACATAGTGCAGTCACACTGGTGTTAACTGTAAAAATAATGAGAACAATCAACGTAAGCGGATTCTATATACAACAGATACACACCTTAGTGCATCCAGACTGTCTTACAACCCAGTCTGAAGATTGGTGTACAAGAAAACAATAAAGCACGAATAACGAAGTGAGGGGCATATTATCAAGCACGGCGTTAAAACTATCGCCGCTTTAGCGGCAGAAAACAGCCGCTGAAGCGGCGATAATGGGCTTGATAATATGCCCTTGAGAATTCCCATAGAAGCCCATGTTGACACCAGAACGTGGGCTTCTATGGGAATTCTCAAGGGCATATTATCAAGGCCATTATCGCTGCTATAGCGGCAGTTTTCTGCCGCTAAAGTGGCGATAAGTTTAGTGCCGTTTCTTGATAATATGCCCCATAGTGCCTGAACTGGAGCAAGTGCGATATGCACCAAGACCAAGCAGCAAAATGTACCGTTTTGGAAGCACTACTTTTGGTGAGAGAAAATATTTTTGGAAAAATCTGAGCTAGTTAAACTCGAGTGAGAACTTGCAGGCTGAACAAATCATACTGACATGTTTTGTTAACATGTCTTGTCTGTAATTGAACTACCAAGTGTAACATACTTTGCAACAGCAGCATTCTTATGTTAAAAACTAAAGACTTCCGAAAAAGGTAAACATGACAGTAGCATTTGAAAATAAAACTTAAATCCTTCACTCTGCTCTACTTACCTTAGTGAGCAAGAAGAGTGCATTTATCGCCAACTCACTTGAGCACATTCTGTCAGCACGCACGCAAGCACGCATTTTAATGCTTTCTACCAAAGACTTGAAGGTAAGCGCTACAAAGACTATTCTGCAAAAAGTTGCCATTGGTGATACTTGGTTACCAAAGACTTATTACACAGGCATTTACAATGCAATAGGTCTCGCATTTGCGAGAGTTTAAACTATTGGCATTGTAAATGACAAGGCCTTTTATTTATGTTTTAAAAACCAACATGTAAATAAACGGCATTGCCATTTACAATGCCAATAGCTTAAACTGTCACATCTGTGAGACCTATTGCATTGCAAATGCTTGTTTAATACCGTTTCTGACCCACGTATATATTAAGGCCAAAGAATGTACTTACGCACAGCCAACAGCCCATAAAAAGCCATATTAGGCACGATGAAAAAAAAAGATATTACACATGATCCCCAGTCAAAGAATATATATTCCGCTTGAACAACTCTCACCGTACTATAGGTAATTGTGATTGGATTTGCTAATAGCCTTTGTAAAGCGCCCACCGCCCAATCTGTTGGCACCTGCAGTGACTTTTCTCACTCGGCCACTGTAATAACCTGAAAAAACGCGAAGTATGACTACTGCGGAAAGGCGCATATTATTGTTCACATTTGTATTGTCATAGCGCTCAAACGAATCAAACAAGTATGTCAAAGTGTCAAAGCGCTTCACGTGACTGTGGGAAACAGTCAAGATAGGATGGTAGACAAAAACTCGCAAATAAGAACACAACATGGTGTATGGTAAGGTTGAATAAACCAAGTCGAGGCTCGGAATTCTAAATGCCAAAAAGCATGAATGTCTTCTTATAGACATCGCGTTGTGGCGCTATACAAACATTTTAGCCCGCACTAAATAACCTCCAACCGATCACATGACTCCAGATAACAGAATGCACAGGAAGTTATTTTTGCGAAGCATTTAGACGCAGTTTTCCTAAAAAAGCACTGAAGTTATGTATTTCAAGACTTTATCGAGTTCTTCTGTGTTTTAGTCTGCCCAGATTGTAAAAGTAATTCTCATACTCGAATACATTGAAATATTTTACTGGACTTTGCCAGTATCTTCTTTAACTTTCTCTGTTTGTTTCAGAGCACGATATAGATCCGTTTGCAAGAAAAATGTGTTCTTTCTCAACAGGAGCAACATCTCCACAACATATTCAAAGGGTGTATTGAATCAGCGGGGATACCCAAACAGGATATTTTGTGTGAATACGGAAAAATACCGCTAACGGTAACACACTGCTGAAAAAAGTGGGATAATGTTGTTTTACGTGTGTATAAGTGTATTCAACATGGAATATTTACCCGTGCGCATATAATACGTAATGGCTCTGCATGCGTAAAGAAGGGTTTAATAAGTATTCAAGTGATCCAAATAGTTTACGATAGTTGCAAAAACGCGATATTCCATTAAACATTTAAGTCTGGCAGGTCATTGTTAAAAAATGATCACATACTGTAATGGCATGTATATACAAAGGCCGCGAAAGCAAGAAACGCCGCGGGACCATTCAAGGCAAAACAATATTAAAAAGTGGATGCTGGAATGATTCTTCAACAAGAGCGGCCGCAAAAGCAAGAAACGCGGAGGGACCATTCAAGGCAAAACAAGCAGTCTGCATTTTACAAGCACTCATCCTTGTGACGGCATCCACCTTGCGAGCAGTGGCGCGGCGACGTTAAATACAAGCATATGGCCCATGCGCGTCGATGCTCGCTCCCGCAAGGTGGATGTCACCACAAGCACGAGTGCTTGAAAAGTGAAGACCGATTGCTAAAGGCCCTCTCCTAGGGAAGCGCATGCGCACTACCTAGGCGAGACCTAAAAACGGGTCTGCTGAGAAAAGACATTAAAGGAAAAATATAGTCTAGACCCTGACGATGTCCTCAATGGAGTTGTTCATGCCTCAGACATTTGTCACTATTATCAATATGGAACCTGCTACAATCAATGTAGGAAATGTAATGGCAAAGGAAATCAAAGCAAATCTAGATCAATGATAACCTTAACCAGACTAAAACTAAATCCGTCATAGAGTTACAAACAAAAAGGAAAAACTTAGAGCACACAAAAAGAAACTTGATTATCAGCCACAAGTAGATTAACAGCCCTATTTTTGGTGACTTCCCATGGTCGAACTCTCATCAGAGCGGGGATATTACATTTGTTAAATATAAATCTGCAACTTAGTGTAGTTCTTTGTTTTTTGTCACTCAAGAAACTCCTAGAAACCAGAGCCAATTGAAGTAAAGTTTGTATCTTCTTGTATTTAGGAATCTATTATGTATTTTTGGAGCATCAGATAGAAGTGAGAAACTAGACCAAGAACCAGTTCATAATCAAAAATTGATAAAGAGTTTCTTTAAAGAGGCTAATCATAGAAGTTAGATGTACCAGTTGTCTTCCTGGTGCAGAATAAGTGCAGGTGCAACTACTGATAGTGCAAGATTATTCAACCCTTATGATGATCGATTTAAGGATGAGAAGTAAACAGATTTAGATTTTGACATGATGGAAACGATAGTTGAATTTGGTACTACCAACTCTGCAAGCTAGGATCAAGTCGGTCCATTGTGGCCTATATGTCTGATTATGGAAAGCTTGGTATGCAACGGAAGGCTCACAGAATTCCATCAACTTCTTAACTGCTGAGGCATCCCCTCATCATGTACATTTTGGCTATATGGGGCAGTTTGCGCTTAGGCGTCAGGAACCTATATTCATATAAGATATCTACGCCAGATTTTCATCCTTTTTTCAATATCCTGAGGATTCTAAAGGTACCCTGGGATTGTGGATTCCCCTGTAGAGAAGAAGGAAAAATGGCAACATATTGATAATTTCTTAGTGTTTTGGGAAAAATAGGAAAAAAGCGATCCACAAAAAAATAACATTTTTTTCCTCAGAATGGCACCAACTAAAAGTCACTATCTTCCAACCTTTCTGCACCATGCGGAGCTGAATCCAAATTTTTTATTTATTAACCACAGCTTTGGCATTTTTTAAAGTGTAATCCATTTTTCGTATTTTTGTGGTTTCAACCTACTTCCAGTTAGTAGGGAAAATAGGTGTGACACCCAGGGGTGAGCCAAAAAGCCATAGGTTTATGAACAGCAGACAAAATTGTGACTTCAGCAAAGGGTCACATGTGTAGATCCCTCAAGGTTTTCCCAAACAAACTAAGCGTTGAATTAAAGACATATTGAAAATGAATAGGAAAAAACTACTATGTGCGACAAAATTTTCATCTGTAGCTTTTTGTCACAATGGTCGATTCAAATAAGCAATATACCGTAATGTGCGCAAGTTCTTTTTAGTTGTGGGGATATTTGGGGTTTGTAGGTTGTCCCTTGAACCCAAGGCACCCAGAGCCAAAAACTGAGCTCCACCTTACACAAGCTTTTCATTGTGTACCAAATATAGACCAATTCATATGGTGAAATATGTAGAGTGAAAAATGGGTATCAAGGCAACCTAAGTATTTCTGAAATGGATACCAGATACAGAGCTTAGAAGCAGCTGTTATTTGTATATCTATATTTGTGGATGCCTATGCTACCTTGTAATTCAGAGGGCATTATTCAAAATGTCTTCCTTCTTACACACTGGGTTGAGGAAATGCAGCAAAATCCAATTGGTAATTGATAATAACACATCTTCTACTATTCTATGTTTCCAATTGGTACCTCACTTGTGTGGATAGGCCTAGTTTCTGCAACAGGAAACTACCCACAATGCAACATTGAAGCAGCACATATTTTTTCAATATATTAGCAGTAGATTTGAGGCCCTAGCTTAGCCGCCATCTATGGAAATCTGGCAAACCTGTACATTTTGAAAACTAGACACCTAAGGTATTCCAGGATGAGGTGACTAGCATGGTGCTCACCAGGTTTCCTTACCTATAATACTTTACAAACTTAGCCAAAAATCCAAACACATTTTCCTCACGTTTATGTAGAACCTCTTCTGGAATCTATGGAAAGTTTCATATTTATCTGCCACCTAGCATTCCTCCAACTCTCTTGATAAAAGTGGTACCTCATTTGTACAATTTTTAAAAAGTAGACACCTAGGGGAACCTGGAGGTGGGTGACTTGTGTGGTTTTCACCAGCTTGTCTTACTCAAATGACCTTGCAAACCTCTACATTTGACTGAAAACACACACATTTTCATCACGTTTCTGTGGTGCAAAGTACTGTAATCTGCGGAGCCGCACAATTTCTACCCAGCATCCCCCAGAAGTGTCATGATACAAATTGGTACCTCATTTGTGTGGGTATGTCTGGTGCCTGGAAAAAGGAAAAGACTCAAAGTAACATGGACACATCACAATTTACCCCTGGAAACTGACCCTTTCTTGGCAAATGCGGTAGCAGTGGATTTTGGTCCTCAGCTCAGTCAGTACTTAAGCAAAACCTAGAGAAGCAAACCTGAATATTTTTGAGAAACTAGACACATAAACTTTGACTAAAAACAAATTTTCCTCATGTTTGTGAGGAAAACCTCTGGAATCTATACAGACCAACACATTTCCTGCCACCCAGCATTTTCCCAAGTCTCCTCATTAAAATAGTACCTCACTTGTGCGGGTTGGTTTAGTGCCCACAGCAGGAAACGGCCCAAAAACGAAACATGGATACATAACATTTTTCCACTGAAAACAGACCCTTTTTTTGCAATGTTGGTAGCTGTGGATTTTTGAGGCCTAGTTCAGTTGGCAATTATGGAAACCTAGCAAACCTGTGCATTTTTGAAAACTAAACACAAAGGGCATTCCAGGATGGGGTGACCTGTGTGGCCCACCAGGTTTTCCTACCCATAAGCATTTGAAAACCTCAAACTTTGGCTTAAACACAGATGTTCCTCTCATTTCTGTCAGGAAAACTTCTGGAATATTCAGGGAGCTGAAATTTCCTACCACCAGCATTCCCCAAGTCTCTCTGTAAAAATGGTACCTTACTGGAAACGCCCCTATATACCACATGGATGTAGCAAATGTTTCCACTGAAAACTGACCCTATTTTTGCAATGTCGGTAGCTCTGGATTTTGGGTCCTAGTTAAGCCGGCACTAGGCAAACCTATATATATTTTAAATCTAGACACCTAGGAGATTCCAGGATGGGTTGAATTGCATTGCTCACTAGGTTTCCATACCCATAAGCATTTGAAAGCCTCAAACTTTGACTTAAAACACATTTTCCTTTCATTTCTGTTTGGAAACCTTCTAGAATATGCGGGAAGCTGCAAATGTCCTACCACCTAGCCCTCCCTTTGGTCTCCATATAAACACATTTTCCCCACATTAATGTGAGAACATATTCTGGCATCTATGGAACGCTGCATATTTTCCTGCCACCTAGCATTCCTCCAACTCTCTTGATGAAAGTGGTACCTCGCTTTTACAATTTTTAAAAATGAGACACTTAGGGGAACCTAGGGTTGGGTGCCTTGTGTGGTTTTCACCAGCTTTTCTTACCAAAATGCCCTTACAAACGTCTACATTTGACCAAAAACACACACATTTTCAACACGTTTCTGTGATGGAAACTACTGGAATCTGCGAGAAACTACCGAATTTCTACCTAGTTTCCCCCCGAAGTGTCTTGATAAAATTGGTACCTTGTTTGCGTGGGTATGTCTGGTGCCTGGAAAAGGAAAAGGCCCAAATGTAACATGGACACATCACACTTTACCCCGGGAAACTGACCCTTTCTTGGCAATGGCCGTAGCAGTGAATTTTGGCCCCTAGCTCAGTCAGTACATAAGCGAAACCTAGCAAAGCAAACCTGAACATTTTTTAGAAACTAGACACCTAAAGGATTCCATATTAGGTTGACTTGCATGGTTGTCACCAGCTCTCCTTACCTATAAGCCTTTGTAAACTTCACATTTTGACTAAAAGCACATTTTCCTCATGTCTGTGAGGAAAACCTCTGGAATCTATGGAGACCAACACATTTCCTGTCACCCAGCATTTCCCCAAGTCTCCTGATTAAAATAATACCTCACTTGTGCGGTTTGGCTTAGTGCCCACAGCAGGAAACAGCCCAAAATGAAACATGGACACAACATTTTTCCACTCAAAATTGGCCCTTTTTTTGCAATGTTTGTAGCTGTGGTTTTTTTAGGCCTACTTTAGCTGCCAATTATGGAAACCTAGCAAACCTCTGCAGTTTTGAAAACTAGACACCAAGGGCATTCCAGGATGGGGTGACTTTTGTGGCCCACCAGGTTTTCTTACCCATAAGAATTTGAAAACCTCAAGCTTTGGCTTAAACACACATTTTCCTCTCACTCGACCGTGCGAGTAGACCAGTAGGACTGCAAAGTTGGTTTGTGCACTATTTCTATTTTCAGTGCAAGGCCCACAAACATCTTCAACTCCTCAATTGATGTAGGAGTCCACTGGTGTGCCCTAGAATGAGGCCCAAGAGTGCCTCCATGTTCCGTAAGAAATTGGTCTACATAAAAATGTGTTTGTTGCACAAGTTCCTCAAGGATGTCAACCTCCAAAAACAGATGGACGTAGTTAATTAACAAAACATTTATCAACTTTACATGTAACATCTCTAGGGAATGGGGAATTTGGGGCTGGAGCAAATTGGGGGGCTGCCTAGAGAAGACTTAGGGGTCTATTACGATGGTGGCCACCGCAACGGCAAAAGGCATAGATGTGGCGGTCCCGCCATTCAAATTAGGATGCGCCCACCACATTGGCGAGCGCATCCCACATTTTTTACATTGTGGCGGGTGGTGCTGTAAGCAACACCCGCCGCACTGTAAAAAATGCATGTAGTACATTTGCATGCACAACATGACAGGCACCGCGCGGTGCCTGCCACCTTGTGCATGCAAATGCAGAGGGGTACCATAGGTATGCCCCATATGCACCCCCCAACATCCTGGGGGCCCGCTACAGGCCCCCAACAGCGAACACCGCATGCCGTTGCCACCATGGAAAGGCGTTGCCGCCATGGAAAGGCTGCTCTCTGCCTGCATCATGATCTAGATGGCAGTGTTCATATCCAGGCCCTTTTCCGCCCGGTCGACAAGCCGACCGGCAGAAATGCATCAGACGGTCTTCCCATCCGCGGCGGTATCCCCAGCCATCCTAATGTGGTGGGGGGTCATTCTTGGAAGGATGGCGGGCGGATCGCCCCCGCCGGTCCACGGGGGCTACCGCCGGCTCGGCAGGGGCGATCTGCCCGCCATCCTAATGGGCACCTTAGTCTGTGATTGCTGCCACAAATGTCTGCTCTCTGGGTTGGTCATCCCTGCTACGGTCGCTCTGCTGCATGGACTGTGCTTTTGAAGGGACATCACAACTGCCATGAGCATGTTCCTCAGAATCAGTGTAATTCAAGCCATTGGATGAAACTCTGCTAAATGAAAAATAGCTGTTAAATTCTGTTCAACTTTTATTTCTCGCAGATGCTGCCCTTCATTATTCAAGTTAGGGCCTGGGCAGCAGTCATTCACTGAGACACCATAACTGCAGACTCTCTAAAACCTTCCTTCAAAACACTTTGCCCTGTGTATAAGGCAAAGAATATGGTTTTAATTCAGTAAATGTGTGTGTGTCCATCTGTGAGATGTGTGTGACAAAGTATAAATGGCAAAAAGAAACATCCACTTCACTTTTCAATGCTAATGCAGCTTTGCCAAGACACTAAAGAAAAAGAAATAAAGTATTACTTTATCATGCCACATACGCAATACTACAAAATCATTCACGGGACAATTGGTGCAATGCAACAATCAAAGTTGTTCCATTGCATTAGGCTTGACATCCTTGGCTTAGTTACCATTGACTTTTTGTCTTCTGACCTCCTATTTTGCTGATTTCATTTTTGCTAGCTTTAGGACTCTGGACACTTTACCATTGCTAACCAGTGCTAAAGCGTATGTGCTCTTTCCCTAAAAATATGGTAACATTGGCTTATCAACAATTGGCATATTTATTTTCCTATAATTCCTAGAAAAGTGCACTGCATGTGTCCAGGGCCTGTAAATTAAATGCTACTACTGTTCCTGCAGTACTGATTGTGCTATCCACTTCAGTAGTCCTTTAAACATGGCTCAGGCCTGCCATTGCTGAACATGAGTGTGCAGTTTTAAACTGCCTTGTTGACCTGGTAAGTTACCTCTCTTGCCTGGCCCAAACCTTCCTTATTAAAACATAAAAGGCACCCCTAAGGTAGGCCCTAGACAGCCCTATGGGCAGGGTGCACTGTATTTAAAAAGTAGCACATGTACTTTTAAATTCACAAGTCCTGATAGTGAAACACTATTACATTATTTTTTCACTACAGCAAGCCCTATCTCTCCCATTTTTTAAGTTTGGTGACTCTGGATTCACAATTTAAAATCCCAGTGTATGGTAAAGTTGGATATTAAGTTGCAAGTCTGAAAATGCCACTTTTAGAAAGTTGGCATTTTCGTAACCATTCAGTGCCTTCTGCCAGCCTCTGAATACATGTCTGGGGTGAGTGACAGCTGGGCTTTGTTCATTCCCTCCAGACAGCCACACACAAAGGGAGCCTAGGTGTGACAGATGGACCATCAGAATCCGGATGGGTCATCCTGGGTAGGATGGGAGAGAGGAGATGAAACTTATACCTGAATGGGCGGTGCCTGCCCTCATACAAAGAGCTGCATACCCTCCCTGTAATGTCTAGAGCCAGGACAGGAAGGGCTGGGACGTTGTGCACTTCAAAGGCCTCTCTTTGAAGACTCCCCCACAAAGGCACAACTGGTTATAAGTACTGGACCCCTGACACCACCAACTCAGTACACTTCTGGACCTCAGGACATTCTGCAAGGAAGAAGGACTGCTGTGCTGCTGAAAGCGCTGTCACTCTGCTGGACTCTGCTGGACTTTGCCTGACTTCTGATTTGCTGTTTCTGCCCCACTGCCCTCCTTGCATGGGAGTGAGAATGACTGGACCTGCATCTCTACATTCCCAGAACAAAATTGACTCCAAGGGCTTGCTGGCTTGTCTCTTGTTCTGAAATCTCAGGGATATCAAAGACTTCCAACACCCATGCTACAGCCTCTTGGCTCTGCCAACTGTGAGTCCCTGTCAAGTGCTGCCAATCCAGGCCTGGGCCCTACAAGTGGGTTTTCTGTAAAATCCACACATCGCAGTGGTTGTGCTGGTTAGAACCAATGTGCCTCCCCTCATCGCCAATGCATCACTGCTTCGGCCAAGGAAGAAAACATTGCATTGCCGGCAACCTGGTTCAACAATAACTCACTTCACTTTCATTGCAAATGGTTTGCCTACAGCGCGGATCAGAACCAAAGTACTGCCTACATCTGAAGGGATCAGCATCAATTCATCACTTCCTCTTCTCCTCTCATCGGGTAATTGGCGTAGACGCATCCTCCATCCAAAGGAATTTTTTCAGTGAGACAAGGTTGGTCCTTGTATCCAACTTTCCCTCCATCGGGTTTGGCCTGAACATTTGGATTTGCCCCGGTCTAGATGTCCCCTGTTGGTGCTTTAAGCTTTTAAGCACTACAATTTTGTTTATTGTTTAAAAAATTCATAACTTCGGTTCTTACTTATCAGATTTTTGTCATTTTGGTCTTGTTTTGTTAATAAATTAATCTCTATTCTTCTAACCTGGATTATTTTTGTGTGACGTTTTTACTGTTTTACTTTCTTAAGTGTTGCACAAATACTTTACACATGCCTCTTACATTAATCCTGCCTGCTTTGTGCAAAGCTACCAGAGGGTGATCACAGGTTAATTTATGGTGTGTAATTGACTTACCGTGACCAGAATTGTGGTCCCTCCTTGGGCAGGGTGCATACCTCTCCCAACTAGAGACCCAATTTCTAACATTGGTAGCAGCGGTGGGATAGGACATGTGTTTGTGCAATGCATTGCCGTACTTTAGTGTACACTAGCAATCCATACTTAAGACCAAATCAAATCATTTCTTCCAGGTTGTCATTTTTTCCTGCCGTTTATGATTGGTAATTGTAAAATTTCTATTGTTCCAGGTAGGCATTTCTGCTTTTTTCTAGAAATCATGTCTCTACAAATGCACCTCCACCAACAACAGTGAGTTTTGAGCTGGCCAAAGTTAAAAGTTACACTGTGGCCCTGATCAAGGATTTCTTCTAGGGGTTTGAGCTTTCTACTTAAGGTGTCACCAGGATGGTAGAACTGTAAAAGGCACTGGATGAGGGGTGGGGATGTCATTCAAAGGCCTGTCCCCTGAGGAGCTGGAAGGCCTGATGGAGGAGAGAGAGTTGTTATTGGAGCTGGCCAAGCTCAAATTGAGGAAGGAGAAAGCATTGGAGGAGAAAGGATTGGCCTGAGAAGAAAGCTCTTTCAGGCTGAGTATTAAAGAGCTGGACATAAAGACCAGGAGGGCTGAGTCCAGCCAAAATGGTGGCAGCATTTATTCTGCATCCTCTGGCAGGAGGGTTCACATAACCAAGGGTTTGATGTCTGACTTTGTGAGGGGAGGCAACATAGCTAGATGGTTTGCGGCTTATGAATTTTCTCTACAGATGCACAAGGTCCCTGATGAGCACTGGGGGGGGGCTTGTCTGTGGAGGTATATCCCTAGTGATGGAAGGGACACCCTACTAGCCCTGTGGAGTGGTGGGTGACAGGATGAGGTATCCCTCCATGAAGGAGGCCCTAATCAGGAAATTTGATCTGACCCCAGAGAAGTACAGACAGAACTTCAGGGACAGTCATATGCTTCTGAACAGACCTGGGTGATTATGTTGGTTCATTTGGTAGGCCCTAGACAGGGTGCGATGCATTGTAAAATCAGGACATATACTTGTAAATTTTACATGTTCTGGTAGTGAAACACTATTAAATTCATTTTTTACTACTGCAAGTCCTATGTCTCCCATATGTTAACATTGGATCAGCTTATTACATTTTAGAAGTGCAATTTCCAATTGGGAAAAGATAGATATTTTAAGATTGGAGTCTCTGGATTCACAATTTAAAATCACAATGTATGGTAAAGTTGGATATTAAGTTGCAAATCTGAAAATGGCACTTTTAGAAAGTTCTGTATCCAAAAATAGGGGGGGACCAGGAGCTGGTTAATGGTCCAGTGCCTGTGCTCCAAGAAGTCAATAGGGTAATTACTATAAGGCACTGTTCCAGGGTCGGTATGGTTGAAAGTCAACCAAGACCGTACCTCAACAAAGGGAAAGTAAAGAGAAGGATCTATGTCTTAGAGGTCTAGGATGGGGTACTCAGGATGGGGGGAGACAGCATCAGTGTCTCTTGTTGCCCTCACACACCCCGAGGGATGTCATGCTTCATCATCGGGCGGTGCTCCTCGTCGGGCCGGCGGTGCAATGCCCTACGGGTCCCCCGAAGGGTCTCTTTAGCGGAGATCTTTTAAGAGCGCTGCCGATTGGTGCATGCGGGTATGTGGAGGGGGAGTACCAGGGTCAGTGGTGGATGTAGTGTGTGCAAGAATAAAAATACCTAAGGGTTACCAGGGAAGCTAGTTTAATAAGAAGGCACCCTTGGTACATTAAAATACGTGGCAAAAATGTTACTAATTAAAACGTGATGTGTTTAGTAGTAACTGAAGGTACAGGTCAAATGGTCGACATGTTTCGCGCCTTTCAGTGGTCAGAGTGATCCATGGCGCTTCATCAGGACCAGTAGAGGTGAAAAGTGTGGGGAAAGGTGCCCAGACTATGTGTGGTGGGTGGGGTAAAATATCACCCTCCCACTCGGCAATGAAAGGGAGTACAGTGTCTCCTAAACAGGTGGTGTGTGCAGGGAGGAGTCTGTTGTGCCCCCTTTGCGTAAGACCTAGATCAAAAGAAAGATAAAACAAAAAGAAATGCAGAGGTTAAAAAACATATGCGGACTTGCCTTGTCGATCCGCATAAGTACATAGTGATCCGAGAGATCACAATTTTACAATGAGACAGTCATAATGTCATGCACCCGGAGGCCCAGGCTACTCTCAGGGTTCTGTAGGAGCGGGGAGGCGTGGGTGTGGTCCCATGCCAGTCAAAAGGTGGTAGGTCCCGGGTCCCGGTGGCAGTCACAGAACCCAGCTGGAGACTCGATAGGTAAACTGCTGTACCCCGCGGGGCCCGGACACCTCCACTTGGCTGTGCAACGGGGTCACCCGGCGTGTCGTCAGACGAGACAGTCAGGTAGACACGTGTGTTGTGTATCTAGTTCGATTCGTTGGTTCAAAACAAAGAAAGTGCACTAAAAGTAATCTTACCTAAAGTAAGAGCTGGAATTGCTCCTTGAGTTAAAAAGCGGCGTAGGAGACCCACACCATCTAGGGCTGTAAATTGGAAAAAGTGCGTAACAGCAGGGAAAACCCAGAGGGTAAAGGAAACAGAAGTGAAGCGTTAGATTTACTTACATCGTAGCCGGTTGTAGAGCAGGAAAATTGCTTACGTTAGGATCTGGGTAGCCTCGAGTCATACTCACGGGTTGCTCAGGTGACGGCACTGGAAACCTGCCCGGTCCTGACGCCTGCTCGAAGGTAAATGACTATGCCTTACCCATGGTATTTAAAGACTGAGCCCCGTGATAGAAGGAGGTACCTGTTTTTAGAAAGTTCAACAACAACACAAATGCCAATACTGACTGATCATTTACACACACTCAATTTTTTTAGGAACATTTTATTTAATAATAGTGATCATCAAACATTATTTGTCATATTAGTTTTGTCTTTTCAAAATATGTTTGCGACATACAAGATATTAATACAAACAAATCATACATGAACAAGCTATTACAACCAATATTGGACAACAATAAACATACACATCAATTATGACACTACAAGTATACACTCACAGTTCTGCAATATACTTGCATAAACGGATGGACACCTAGGTTAACATACATTTTATTTATGTGTCTACTCCTGACTTAATGGGCCAAGCAACCTAGCAACTTGCTGCAATTGTATCCAGGGGGTTTATTTAAAAAAAAAATCAATATTATTTCCCTGGTGACACTGCCTAATTTATTCACTTGCAGGTTGCACTGTTGTCGACATATTTTGAAACCATAGTTTTATAAATGTGTTCTCTTCAGGACTCAGAACTGCTAAGCCCTTAGGTTCAGTTATTTTGTCTACTCAAAAACAACTAACTGCACTTCTCCAGTATCTGAATGTTGTATACAAGGACCAGTCCATATGCAATGACTTTCTGTGCAGTGGCGGCTTCAAGCAAAAATGTTGCAAATCCAATTTGACTCTTTGGATGGAGCCGGGCGTTGTTCAGTCACTTTCTTCTTTGTCAAATCAATGTCAGATGCACACTGCTTGTAAACTTTTTGGTTGGATCTACTGCTCCACAGAAGGACTCTCTCTGTAGCCTCTCCCACTTCAAAGGCACAACTGGAAAGAAGTACTGGATCCCTGACACCACCAACTCAGTCCACTTCTGGACCTGAGGGTATTCCGCCAGGAAAACGGACTGCTGTGCTGCTGAAAGGACAGTCATTCTGCCAGACTATGCTGGACTTTGTCAGACTCCTGATTTGCTGTGCCGGATGTGCTGCCCTCTTTGCCTGGGAGCAAGAAGTACTTGAACTGTTTTCTATATCCCCAGAACCAAAGAGACTCCAAGAGCTTGCAGGCTTGCCTCCTGTTACGAAGTCTAAGGGACATCAAATACTTCCAACACCCCTGTGACAGCCTCTGGACTCTGCCAACTGTGAGTCCTGACCTTCCAACTGGTGTCAATCCAGTCCTGGGCGCTTGAAAGTGGGTTTTGGTTTGAACCGACCCAAATCCTCTCGATGTTCAAGAATCTCCGCTGGCGCCAAGGATGAAGACATCTCATTGCTGGCTAAACGGCTAGATGATGATGCAATGCCTTCATCATGAAGGGTCCGCCGATGATGCATCTCCAACTGAGAGGTTCAGAACCGACACATTGCCTGCATTCGAAGGGATCAACGCAGACACATCGACTCCACAGCTCCCCACATTGGGTCTTCAGCATCGACACATCGTGCATCCAAAGATACTTTTTCAGAGAGATCAGGCTGGTTTCTGTATCCGACCAGCGCTCCATCACGGTCGGTCGGAATTTTTGATTTACCCCGGTCAAATGCGACCAGATGTCCCCCTGTCACGTTAGGCTTTTAAGAAATATATTTCAGTTTTTTCTTTAAAACATCATAGCTCCGGTTCTACTCATTGGATTGGGAGAGTAAAACTGTGCCATGCCTTCAAAGAAATGGTGTGATTCTGGTCTCTCCATGTTCAGGGCCACAGTGTGCTGCACTGTGCCAATGTAGGTACCTTTTGCCATAGTGCAAGGGTGTTTGAGTGATTGTCAGGATAGCTTTGGAGCGGAAAGTGGCCTCTTTCTGCATAAAACTACTCTTTGAGGCTTACTCATCAAAGAATATGATATTTCTCAATTATTCCATCATGAAACCGGCTCTGGATTTTGCTGCATGTTTATGTTTAGAAGTCTTTATAGATATAGATTTATGTTAAAAGCAAAGGGTGGATGCGCCAGAATGCCCACCCACAACCCATGGAATACCTCCCTGTGACAAAGTAGCACAATGCACAGTAATTTATTTTCCACAAAGAAATGCAAATAGCCATTTGCATTGCTCAGAAAAATCACAAGATTTTTCTGTAACATGTGGAAAAACAATCACGTAAACATGATGAAAAATCTTTGTCAGTCTGGCCCTTATTTATTATAGTAAAATCATAAGTAGATCACATTTAAAAATGAGATCAGTTGTCAATTAACCATACTAAAAACATGTCACTTACATTAGTCCTCAAACTCCTTGGTGGACCAGTGTACTACGCCCATTTTTTTCCCCTGGGTGCACAATTGCCCCTGCTTGATAGTGTGATTGCACCTCCCAAAGCAAAACATACTTCTAAATAAATAATTATGCCCCTGGGGGCTAGCACATTTACCTGAAGGGCCACACCCCACAAATGACATAAAATAATGCCCACCATTTTTTTCCGAGAGGCGGATTTATGCCCTCCTTGGAGCGCAATTGCACCCCCTAGGTGAATACATACATTTCTTTCATTTATTTTAGCCCACCGGGGGTCCTTCAAATTTGTCTGGGGTGGGCATCCTTTGCAAAAAAGTCTGAATCTCTGGTGTATACTTGTTATCTGAGTGTGGTTTGCGGTGTTCTGATGTCACAGATTGGCAGTGGCAAGACCTGAAGGATAAGCGATTCTGCTTCACCCCGCCCTTCTAAAAACCCAAAAAGAAATCCTCTGACGCTCACACAGGAAGATCCTTTTAATGCATCCCAGTGTCAACCAATGGCTGACGGATGCACTGGGGATGTAGTGCAGGTATTGGACATTGGCCAACACCCTCTGTTATAGGGTTAAGGCAAACAGAACTCCATGTTTTATTGATACCAATGAATTAGGAAGATCATGGCTTTTATCATTGGTGATGCCTGCCATAAAGGTCTCTCAAGGTAAGCCTAGAATATGTTCATTATTTGCTATTGCTACAGAGCTTCAATTTGGTCTACTACAGAGTCAAAAATCATGTAAGGCTATCTTGTTGATAGGACCAAATGCCCATTGTAGACATTGTGGCTCCATGTTATGTTGGCTAATGATTAAGGAATACGGAAGAGAATTATGCTTGAATTTGAAATCCTGGATCTACAGTGCATGTACCCTAATAATAAATAAATTTTCATTAAAAACCTGAATGTACGATGTATGATGTTGAAATATGAATTCACCTAATATGGGCTGTACCTTTATTTGCATACAAATATCCAGATGTAAGTCTTAGGAGTCATGCTTTCATCAACTTCAAATTGGTTTTAGAATATGCAAGATTTAAACCAAAGGCAGACAAAAACATCAGCGTGTTTCAGCGTTTACTCGCCTTTGTCATGACAAAATCCCACAAAACCTTTACTCCTTCCACATTGAAACAGGAGGACCAAGTATGATAAATCTCACAGAGATTTGGCAAAAGAGTCCAAAATTATTAAGGGAGAAAAGATTTTAAAATCCATAGGTCATAAATATCTGCACATTTATAAACAAGAACTAAAGTGGTAATAGGTAGTTGATAACAATAAAATGTAATACTTCATTATATGTAACAACCTAAACCATAATTAAGCAAAATGGAAATTTGTGACAAAAATTTTATTTCTGATTTTTACCTTTGGTAAACACAGCCATGAACCAATCACACACCCAGTGGTGAGCCTCGTGTACTGTGATATACCTTGAACTTTGCACAATACACCATAGCACAATATATATTAGTACGTTTTGCATAACATATAAGTTTAACACTAATTAAACTATTTACATATGCAACCAGAAAATGTACATTTACATATTATAATATACATTTTGCAGATATAATATTGATATTTTTTCCCACACTTTAACTCTATGTTTTCTTTAATTTACACACTCGACTTTACACCGCTTTACTGTATAACAATTCACTTAATGGCACTCCATTGTACCCTATTTAAAGTATATTAGTCATGTTACAACACTCCAGTAAAAGCGACTATATTGTATGCAAATCTACTGTTCATTATTCCACTCTACTGGACCAATCTCTACTATATGCCACTCCAATCTAAAACACTATACTGTTCACCACTGTATTCTATTACACTTTTGTGTATGACAGTTTCAGGAAAAACTTACACTGTGCTACTCGCAAGTGTACGCCACTCACTGTATGCAACACTACTTTACGCTATTCCACTATATGCTCTTTGACTATGCCCCCTTCATAGTACAGTACTGGAGTGTACATTATTCCAGTAAACGCTACTCCACTGCAAGGCACTAACTCCATTGTACTGAAATGCAGGATATGCTACTTTACTGTACTACAATAAACTGTATGCTATTACACTTTACAATACTATATTCTGTCCCACTGCACTAAACAACACTTCACTGTATATTACTAGACTCTACGCTTCGATAAGTTAGCCTATTCAAATGTTCAACGCTCTACTGTACGGTACTCCACTATATGCCTCTCCAAAATATGTTTGAAGATTTCACACCACTAAAATGAAAATTGTTATGTGGAAGACTGCTCAATTCTATGCTACTCCAGTGTATGATACTATACATTATGCTACTCTAGTGTAGGCCATAGCAGTGTACCCAATTGCACTGTACCCCACTGGAGTGTAAGCTATTCCGCTCTGCATCATTGCTCTGTCCTGCACTCCAATATATTCCACTGCACTTTACAGAATTTTAATTTACAATACTCAACTGTATCACACTCAGCTTTACAAAGCCTGCTGTACACCACTAATGTTGAAGCCACTCCAACGTATGGTACTCCACTGTACTTCACTCTAGTGTACACATATTCCACTTTATGCCACTCCACTGCACCAGAGTCTAATGTATGCCACTCGCCTGTATGCTATTTCAGTATGTGATATTCCTATATATGCTCCTGCACTGTACAACACTCCAGTATATAGCAGATACATGCTACACTATTTACAAAATTTAGTTCCACTTTACCTCTCTCCACTCTATGCTATCCCACAGTATAGCACAGCAATCGAAGCCACTGCACTCTATACCACTTCAACATATGCCACTGTACTGTATCTTAATTCACTCAATGCCACTCCATTGTATGCCATTCCACTGTATGTTAATCCATTATATCAGATTACACTTCAATCCACTCCACTCCACCACAATATACTGTACCATAGAAGACTTTACAACACTCTCCTTTAGTATATTTTACCACACTCCACTTAATAACACTCCACAACACAAAACTAAACTGGACGAATATTCCAAAAATTCCAAATTTGTTACTAACATTAGAAAAACCATTAAAATTCACAAACAAAATAACCGTTAAAGATAACTTATAGTTAGGAAAACTTTATTTATTTTTGCTATACAAACCTAACTTAAAACTGCACAAACATTACACATTCTAAAGTGATAGTTATATTTTAATTCATCATTTATGCACCACTTTCAAATTAATATATCATCCTTATAACTCACATTTATACATACACACCAGCTTAAAATTCATATAACTCGTGCATCTCCATACACAGCCTTCTCACCTCACTCGCCAAACTACATTAACTATAACTTGCCCCTGTGTCATGCACCATCTAAACCCTTGCATATTGCAGAAGTTAGAGAATGTAAAATGATTGCATTAACAACACAATTATGACATCTGGAATGATGTAATGTGGCCGAACAAAGTGCATGGTACAGTGGTGAGTTATAGTTAATGTAGTGTGACGAGTGAGGTGAGAAGACTGTGTACAAAGGTACACGAGTTATATTTATTGAAGGATCTCTGGGACACAGTAGGGTCCCCTCCCCTATTATTAGTGGAAGGCCCCGGGGATTTGGGTTCTGAGAGGTGAACCACACACCCCCATCCCCTAAAATAACAGTTTTTGGCCCTGGGGATAGAATCCCAGGCCTCTTAAGGCTCAGGGAGGGGAGCCCCTTCTCCTATCATTATTCTTTGGTCCCGGGCTATAGGCTCCATGGGGCCTATTTGGGTTCAGGGAGGGTAATAACACCCAACTCCCCTTAAAGAGTGTTTTTGGCCCCTGGAGGACAGGGTCCATACTGTCTCCTAAGGCCTGGGGTGCGGGCTGCACCACAATCCCTAGCCTATAATTACTGTATGGCCTCGGGTGATGGGGCCCCAGGGGCCCATTTGCTCTGGGTCTGGGGGCTGTGCATCTCCTCCCCTAATATAGGATCCTCTGGGCAAATAGTGGTTTGGGGAAGAGCCTGGAATCCCCCTCCCCTTTAAAAAAATGCCCTAAGTGATGGGGTCCCCGGGGCAATAGTGACTTGGGAGGGGAGTTACATGACTCCTTCCCCGGGATGGAGCTGGCTGCTTCCAGGAAGTGACTACCCTGTAGCCAGCCCCAAGCCGCACGGCAATGGCTGTGTGTGGCTGGGGTTGGTAATATACGGTCCCTACGCATTTAGTAAGGCTCTGTATTAGTTCAACAATATAGAGAATAAAACAAGGTCATCACGTTCTAATTTGGGGTTGGCGATACATTTCACACAGCTGTCAGAGTTTGCAGAGTTTTGCCCACTCATCCTTCCACTTAGAACATAGAGTTCCAGCAAAACTCGTCCAACTGCTGCGTGGCAGAGTGTTCCTTTGCACGGTTTGCCCACATTAAGTTGGCGAGTGAAAACAAGAAATTGCATCCCCTAATGTGATGTTCAGGTGTTAGAATTCCTCCCGGCGAGATTTCTCAAAGTGGACGGTCCCTGCAGTTTGTGACCATTCACAATGAAAAAGCTGCCCTCATTGACCATATAACTGTAACATTTGCAATTACATTATTGGGCCTGACAATATCCTGCTAACTTGTCACTCTTCACTCAGGGGTAAATCCAGTACTGACTCCTGCAGGAACGAGAGCACTCATCTTGTCCCCTTAGTGGCGAGCACAGCCTGGCTTGGAAGGTAAGGCCTAGCTGTCATCCTGAAATGTGGGTGCACATAGGGGGAGCATAACCGGCACATCAAACCTAGATCTCGATTACGGATACTGTGAGGTGCCCAGAGCCTTGTCTGCCCCATTTCTTTGACCACGGTGGGTGTATGGTCTGCGTATTCTCTGCTCCTTAGCACATGTAGTGAGGTGTGGGCCTGGCCTGCCCAGCACACTGCCAGGCTCCCTGCACTGTGCCCCCTGATGTCCCATGTGACCCAGAACTGTAGACCACTGAGCTCAGCAGTGTGGTGTCAGGTAGGTCTCCCACCCTCCTTCGAATTTAACCAGATCTGGAGTGGCTGAACAGGGTGAGGAACCAGGCCGCAGATGTTCCCTTCTCTTGCCTGGACTTCAATGGAGGGTTTGCCCTGAGCTACCCCACATGACGGGCTGCATGACTGGAAGGCCCGCCATGCCTGCATTGCGGAGAGCTGACTCTGCTGGACTCCGCTGGAGCAGGATCCTGCTGCTACTCTTCCAGGATGGGCCGGCCCCCCACCAGGTGCACAAAGGCTCGGACAGCATAAATGACGGCCTTCCCGGCGTCGACTTGGAGATCTGCTGAATTCTGACTCAGGGGCGAGGAGTATGCTCTTCCAGCATCGCTGCTGTACATATGTCTGGATCTCGTGGGACCGACGGATGCACTATCCCCCCTGCCTGCCTGATACACATCTGCTGTTGGAGCTGCTGGAAGGTGCTGTGGTGAGTGCAGGGGATGAACAGCTTTGGTGGGATTGGTCTGTCCCTGGCTTGAACACCCCCATGCCCCCTTCCACTGCACACAGGAGCTGCACTATGCATCGGCGGGGGAGCCAAAGAGGACTGGAGTCTCATACACCTGGAGGCACTAGAGGTCTTTCTGGAGTGCCTCTGGGGATCCCAGGCATCCACACTCTAGCTAATCACTCTCTAGTGCCACATTGGGCTCCCTCATACAGGGTCTGATCCTACCACTCTGGAGATACCTGCGACTTTGGGGATTGCTGAGGAATAGCTCCTCCAGAGTTCTCCACATCGGTCCGCGAGTAGGTGTTGCCGCACTGAGTTCGTATTGGCCATGAGGATGCTGTGTCTTTTTATGCGCTAAATAATCAAGGCTGTTTGCTGCTGCTCAGACTCCTGCTCTCCCGGGCTGCAACATTTACTCTCCTGGCTGCAGCTAGCGGCGTACCTCCATTCATGTGAATTGGACTGCACCGTTCTTCCATTGCAGGGATCGACAAATTCACTCGACCGCTCGCATTTGCTAGTTAGATTAATTCAGGACCAGCTATTTTTAGGTCCTACTCACCCTTACTGGAGAGTAGGAATACAAACTGACACTTGACCTCTGCCTCTGAAAACAGGGGAAATGTGACAAGATAGCAAGATTTAAAGGCATCTTTATTGCTCACAAAGTAAATGAGCAATAAAAATGCTTTTAAATCTTGTTAACATGTCACATTTGCTCAGCTTTCAGATTAGAGGTCAAGTGCATTTCAGTTGGGTTGAGGAGATTTTGTAGGTTACTAGACCTGCAGGTCTAGTGCATTTTTAATGATTTTTCGAGCCCTGCATTGCAATCCCCACACCTCAACTCTTTGCAACTATTCATGCAACCCTGCATGGCCCTTCTTCACCTCTTGGCTGAAACGACCCATCGCCTGCATATCTGGAGATCTGACCTGTCTCACAATGGTGGGCACTCCTTGCGGCGATCTCCCTGGGGGACCCACTGCATCACAGACAGTGAAACCTAAAATCACCAAATCGCAACAACCGTCGGACGAGGACGGAACAATTGATTCGGCACAAGGGGACAAGACCCTCAGTAGCCTCCAACACCTGGAACAAACACTCCAAGCTTGCAAAGCACAATTTGATCAGGTGCTCCATGCTACCCTGGACACCAAGACTTCCCTGGAGGCTTGCATTGTCACAGTCTCAATAAGTGAATTTATTATGCGCTGATCACCGCAAATTGATTGACCGAGTGGACGAAATGAAATCTGCGCTAACTGTGCTTAACCCCTCCAACAAGGAACCGCAGGAATGCCTGAAGAAAGTTGAAGTGGAAATTGCCCTCCTGCATCACAAGGCAGAGGATGCGGAGGGTAGGTCCAGGCGCAATATTATCCGCTAATTGGGTTTTACAGAACGCTCAGAGGGCCCCAGCATGGATTTATTCCTTGAGGAATGGCTGGTGAAGAATGCCCTTGGTGGCAAGAAACCGAATTTCTTCTCAATTGAAAGGGCACACTGCACCCTGGGCTGCCCCCCCCCCATCGAGGGTACCCCCCTACCCCATCATAGCATGTCTCCACAACTCCTGGGATCGTGGCCTGCTCCTTCAGAACTTTTGCACCAAAGATCCATGGACATTTGAAAAATGCTCTCATCTCGGCCTATCCTGACCACATACTGGAGGTGCAACACCACCACGGATCGTTCTTGCGTAACAAACAACGCCTGCGGGAAAGGGACATCAAGAATGTATTTTTATTCCCGACGAAGCTGTGCGTTGTTGATGAGGACCTGTCCACATTTTCAATCCCCAGAAAACGCCTCGACATGGCTACATGCAAAAGATCTGCTGAAAATAACTTCTCCAGAGCAATCTTGGGATGGCTGGCTTGACCCCAAGCTATAGCAGCGGAAACCCTGACTATCGAGAGCATGCCCTTCTAAAGACCAGGCTGCAGAGGAACAGGCCTGAGCGGTGGCAGAGGCCACCTTTCACAGCACCAACCCCTTCACCCTTCTGGCTTGACCATTTGGAGTTGGGATCGGACTCCGTGGCTGTCGCTCAACGATGGGTGCAGGGCGGGGTTCACCGTGCACCAGTAGTGACTCCCCAGTCAGCAGACGATCTGTAAGTAATGCTTCAGAGCTGTGATGAAGACCTGGCAGTGGTTGCGGCCCTCCACATTGCTTGCTGTTGCCCTGTTAGTAGGGCATACTGGGTGCGGGACTGAGAGCTGTTTCCACTAACTGGGCCCACACCATCACTGCTACATTAGACATTGCTGTCACAGCGCTGTGCTCATATACGCTCCTCACTCCGTACCCACGCCTCCCATGGGTTCCTGCGTGGACTCTATGTCTTAATGTAGATTTGTTGTTTTTGCATTTTTTGTTGCCTATTTGACTTAGGTTAGGGATGTTTAACTGGACGAGGCCTGAGTGACAATTGTCCTGGGGGGAATTATGTTTTTGTGTTAGTGTTAGGCTCTTACTTGATGCTCTAATGGAGACTGATTTGTTACTCAACACGCACCGCTGTGACCTGGGTTCATCTTACACTACATAGACATTTTGGGACGGGTTAAGGGGTAGGGTAGCATTTCATGCATTTCTCCCGCATTGACACATGTTACATTCCCTATGCCTAATCTCCAAATGAATGCACTCGACCCCCAATATCATATATAATGACCTGGAATGAATGAGGCATGGCTACTCCAATGAATCGTCATTATATATACTCTTACCTTAAGAGGTGCCATGTCCATTTAGCAGTGCTTCAGGAAACACACCTCACCTCTACTGAAGTACACAAACTGCGGGTGCACTGGTGGGGAAAGGTACATGGCATCACATCCTCCTCCTTTGCCCGATGGGTTCTTATTTGGATAGCACTGGGAGTTCTATATGTTGTGACCACTCAGAAGGTAGACATGGGGTATATATGTGGTGCTTTAGGGCCTCCTTAATGGCCCCCGACCCTTGCTGTGCTATATGCCCCAACACATGTCAATGTGAGTTCCTTGACACTTTAACACTGGGGCTCCTCTGCGACCTGTACTCCGCCACCTTCTGGGCTCAGTGACTTTAATTGGGTGAAGGACGTGGCCAAGGAACGCTCTACACCTCCGCTAGGTGCGACACTGTTCAAATGTGATGTTCACCCTCTCTGTCGGTAGATGACTCATGTGTCTACATGATGTCTGGTGACTCATATACCTGATAGACCGAGAATATTCCTTCTATTTTCCTGTACATGACGTTCACACCAGAATTGATCTCTTACTCTTCACACCCCATCTCAGTGCTCAATTGGCCGGACCAGAGTACCTGACATGCACTTGGTCTGACCACTCTTCTCTGATGCTCACTATTCGATGGGGGCGTCCGAGCCCCCTCATACCCACATGGTGCCTTCAAATGGAGGCACCATCTGGGTATGTCCGACCCACCCTATCTCGCAGACCTCGCTCAACGTATAGAACACTATTTCACACTTAATCCTGGCACTGCATCAATCTGTACTGTCAAATGGGATGCTCACAAGCCTTTGGTACGAGGCCACTGCCTCACGACAATGTGGGGTATATGCAAGAGACTGACTTAGGACCTCCAGGCCATTGAACGTGACCTTCACCTCCGAGAGGTGAGACTGGCTGCCCAGAGGGCTACCAATGAACAGTTCACACAATTGCGCGAACAACGGTTGAAGCAAAACAGACTCTGAGCATGGATACAAGCGTCGCTTAGCTTTACAAAATTCTGTTTTCAAATGATTTTTGTTAAGGTTTTAAGAAGGTATACAACAGAAATAGAAAATACATAGCATGTCACCATTCCCATTAACCAGGGATATCTTCCAGAAATTTAAGGCATTTGCAGTTGTCCTGTATATTGGACAGGTGATGAATGTTGATGAAGTGTACTAAATATCAATTGGAGAAATCCGAGGTCTTAATTTCACTGGTCTTTTATTTCAGTTTGGAGAGTATCATCCACAATTGTTAAGGGAACTGCTAGGTGTTCCACCGTAGCAAGGACCTACGGAAAATAAAAAATAAAAGGAACACAAACAAGGGAAAGGAGAATGAAAAGAGTCACCAATGAAACTCACCACATTCAGAAATCGCATCAAGGGTAGCTTCCAATGGTCTCCTGACAACCTTACTGACATCTCATAAGGCACACTATATACAGTATATTGAACCGGAGCAGTGACATAGCTGTTCAAGGAGGTTTGGAGACAAGGGGTGAGGAGTCAAGAGAGCACCACATTTTTGTATTGGATGAGCGCCAAGGGGTGTGTTGTAGGGATAGGTTGTGTGTTCCTCTTAAAACGGTTAACCATTCCTGACACATTTTGAATGATATTGCCTTGTAGTTCCTCCAGTTACATAAGATAACTGTGCATGCCAGGGTGAGCATTAAATCAAGTAGGTCACAATCATACTCATTACATTGCTTAGTGTCAAGTGAACCCAGGAGTATGTACGAGAATTCCTTTGTCAGTTTGACCTGGAGAGTGTGCCTAATATAATTGAAATTCTTTTCTCAAAAAGATTGGAGCAATTCACAGTGGAGTAGCATGTGTGCAAGGTCGCCATCCTGCTTATTACAATTCCAGCAAAGGGGAGATGTGGTAAGGTTAATCTTATATAGTCTGCTTGGCATCCAGCAAGCTCTCTTAATGATTATGAACTTTGTTTGGACGAGTATGGGTGAGATTTTATTTCTGAAAGGTGTCCTGTGCAGAAGATCCCAGTCCGGTTTGATTGTGTTTGAGTTAATTTCTGTTTCCCATTTTCTTTCATTGTCCTTGTGTGACTTGCAAGGCTCAGGCAGAACTAGTTTGTACACCTTGGATACCATATGTCCCCCATGTTAATCTGAGTTAGTTTGGGTATCAGTGATTGGGTTGCCAGTGTTATGAGCAGTTTAGCAATCTGAACCTTGAGCTTAAGAAACTTGTGTAGGTCTATTGCCTCCAGTTTCTTTTCCATCTCAAGATTGGCAAAGGACTTTGGGCAAGTGTCAATATACAGGTCTTTGATAAAAAATGAATACCTTTTTGTGACCATTCTTGCCAGTATAATGTCTGGCCCTCTTTTTTATTTTTTTTATTTTAGGGTTATGCCAAAGTGTTGCCATATTTGAGGTATTAAATTTAGTGGTGGGATGTTTCTCTAAACTGAGAAGTGCCTGTATTTTGTTCTGTATGATGTATTTGGAGTAGGGTAAAATAGAGATGTTTATTGTTATGACTGCAGGTGTGGGGATGCCCATATTCAAATTATTTTCTACCTATAATCACAAGGGTCTGTAGGCCAGATTATCAATGAACCTGGCTGCTACCTGCTTACATAAAAAGACCATATGATTTGCTTTAAATTTGGGGAGACCAACTCCTCCTTTGGTCTTGGCCAATTTGAGTTTTCCCAATGCAATTTTTGTTTTTTTCCCTTGCCATAGGAAATTGTTAAGAATCTTGTCTATTTTCCAAATGAATTTGTCTGATGTCATTGGAAGCATGCTAATTAAATAATTAATGAGGGGACTAATCATCATTTTAATTGGTTTGACTCTACCCCACCAGGAGAGAAATTTGGTGACCATCCATTCAGTAATTTTGTGATTTTCTTTAATAATTTGCTCTCATTCTCCTTTAGTGTAGTAATGAGTTTGTTAGTGAGTTCCAGGCCTAAGTACTTAATCATGCCTGCTTGACAGTTTAAACCTGAGCCTCCTAATAATCCTTTATCTCGTTGATTGTTGAGTAACTTCACATCCGTTTTATCTTTGTTTAGTGTGTATCCCGAAACACCTGCATAATCCTGTACTGACTTCATGAGAGCTGGAATGGCCCTCTCCGCATTCTCTGTGGCAACCTGGACATCATCGGCATATGTGGCAACTTTGAAGATCATCTCGCCAAAAGCCAGACCCGTTAAGTCCCTACTTTCTCTCAAGTGTTGTTAGAATGGTTTGATTGCCAGTAAAAAAAAGTGTTATTTCCCTCTCTAACTTCAATAGCTTGTCATTAGGATCTTTATTCATGTTTGATTTGTATTAATCACAACTCCTCTGATGACCGATTTCAGAGTTTCCCATCTGGTGAGGTGTGAAGTATCATTTTATTTGTTTTCCAATAGAATGTTTTTGATCACCTCTTCAATTAGTACTTTATTTGACTTTGAATTAAGAACGTCGTCATTGAATCTCCATAAAGGCTCTCTAAGTGGGGGTGGGGGGGTCGAATCTGTAATGGAGAAAGTGATACAGGAGTGGTCGGATATTACTCTTGGTTCAATGGCTCTTTGGTCTATTTTGTTAGTAAAGTTACCTGACATTAAGAAGTAATTGATATGGCAATACAAATTGTGAGGAAAGGAGTAGAAGGTGTAGTCTTTTTCTGTTGGGTTTTGTAACCTCCATGCGTCTATTATATTTGATGCACAGTTTCTTTAAAGCCTTGTGAGCTTTATTCAGTCTACATTGGCAAGCAGACTTCCTGTCTAGGGTGGAGTCAAAGGGGGGATTGAAATCCCCAGAAATTATTAAGATATCTGCTTCTGGTATGGATTTGATTTGTGTCGCTAGGTCCTCCCAGAACTCTGGGTCATCACCAGTGGGGGCATAGATGTTTGCTATATATAGTGTAGAGCTTTGTTTTTCAAATTTTGCTATCACCCATCTACCTTGTGTGTCCGCCGTGAATGAGGATCATTCTGTTCTAGCCTTCCTTTTTATCAGGGGTATTACTCCGTTGTTCTTGCCTATGGCAACTGAGTAGGCAACATCTGTGAATTGGCTATTACATAGTGATGGAGCGCGGGTCACTAGCTCTGGTCACTCATACACCTAATACTCACCTGGGCCCAAACCACATTCACACAATAAGCTAGTAAACCCCGCAGGCATCAATTTTGAGTAATAATACCTGCAATTTTGTTATTCACCTTTACCAAGTCTTACCAATTCAATACATTTTATTTCATTTCCTCGACGAATCAGGTTGCTAAGCTAGTTTAAGGCAGAATGACCTTTACCTCTTTACTCTGAATAACCACAGACTCAAGAAGTTTTGAAAACCTTTATCTAACTTAATTAGTGAATCAAAATTCAATTATAGTAACCACCTTCATATCAAGAGGCAAAATACACCAAATAATTCATAGCAAACTAAAATGATCAATGATAACGGTACCTGGAAGGAAAAATAAGGGAAAAGGACAGCATAGGCATAAATGACAGATTTTCTAATTATATTTACCAATTGGTCAAGATGAACCCAACTCCATAATGGGGGGGACAGAATAGAATCTCCAAAGCAGGTCACAGGTAGAGAAAAACAGGCAGATTCAGATCTGGAAGGATATCTCCTGCTAAAGTACAACGCCAGTGTTGCACCCCTCTCTGACACTACTCTCCTCGGGTGTTCCTTTTCCACAATCCCTCTAGATGAATAGATTCATCGATCAGTATCTCAAACTCTCAGACAGAGCTTCTGGCAGCAGCAGGGTCTGAGACAGTGTCTCGGACAAGAACTGGAGCAGCAAACGCGTTGGGTCAGTGAAGAGTCGGAATGACAGATCTGACAAGTCGGTAATGGTTTCTAGCTATCTTACCTCAATTATACTGTTCTTGATTCGTGTACCGCCCCCCCCCCCCCAAGTGTCAATTCTTATGTTTTCTCTTATTCTTATTGGTTGGGATGAGGAGGTGAGTTCATCACACCACTTAAAATTTAACGTTTCTCTATGAACCATTGTCTATGTGCCCGCCCCTTAATTTTCTTTTCCAATAGCTTTATTCCCACACACATTTCACATTACTCAGTAAATTAAACATTTTATTCAACATTGTTGCATTTGCTGGGGTCATCAGTGCGACTTTCCCAGGCTTCTTCATTCAAGGTGTCCTTGGCTGAGTGACACGGGTGCCATCATTGTTTTCCGCCAATCTTTATGAGCATGCGCGCAGTAGGGATTCCAGTCACCCTCCGAGGCCCAAATAAGAACTAATATTAAAGTCAAAAAAAGAAACGTTAGAACACAGAAATAAATGATTTCACTGTATACCACTTATCTCTACTCTGTCCCCATTTACTTATTTTACATCTTTTGCATTAGTGTTTAATAGAACTTATGAGATTTAGTTTATCAGCAGCAGATGCATTAGCATGTGCGTTCAAAGCGGCCATTTAAGTGCCATTGCGCAGCTGCAAAAGTTTCCCACCAAAAGCGACAGTGTCATACTACGCAGATGCAGTAGACGCATGCGCAATAGAAATCCCTTATTTTATCGGCTATTTTAGGACATTCATTTTGCGGGTTAGTAATGCACATAGTCAAGCTTCCCCTAGATAAAAGTGTTTGTGGTGTATTGAGGTTTTAGTATTTGCAAAACAGATTGATTACATTGTTACATGTTATTTGAGAGGATTGAATCCAAGCAAGTTTCTTTTACGAATCCTTGCTCCATCAATAGCATAGGGATTCCGTTAGTGTAAAGTCTATTTTTGTTTCTTGAAGCAGAATAATATCTGCATTCAGCTTACAGATATAGTCTAAGATTTCTTTCCTTTTAACTAGGTGGTTGAGACCCTTAACATTTAGTTATACTATTTTCATATTTTGTTGTTGTAGGTGCGTCATTTATTGTTTGTGGGAGATCATCTCTTTAGTTTCAATTGGCAAAGTTTAGTCTCTTGTATACGTAGAGCCTGCTGTCACTTCAAGTTACCCATTACCATTACCATTACCATCCAATACTAATGAGCAATATTCTCTTATGGTTTGTGTCGGAGACTGTGTCATTGATTGTAGTAACGATTGCTTGTAAGGTGGATCCCCCGACTTATGAGTGCCATTAGAACGGTTGTAGTGAGCGAGTTTTCCAGTGGCAAAAATAAAAATAATAGAGAGGAGGAAAAAGAAGAAGAAATAAGCACCAGATGTACCAATTAAAACAACATAACAACAAAACCCCTTTGCTCCCCTTTCCCATCCCTAACCCACCATCCCTCCCCCCATGATAGCAACGGACATGGCAAAAACAAGGAAGGTGTTCCTCTATAGGGACGCTAATTAACCTGATATTTCATAGCAAATACCACTCAAACCTTTATCCTTTAGTCTAAGAAAATTTGGAACCTTTATCACATAAAGAGTATTTAAAGTAATTAAGGCAGTTGAGATAATCAGATCATTGGGAGCACTGAGAATGATGGCCATCTTCGATGCCAGATATAACTGCCAACATTATCTGTTCTGCTATTTGTTCAATGCATGGTAGATACTACAAGGAATTAACACTCTCCCAAGGAATATAACAACAATGTAACGCTATGGGCAATTATTGTTTTAACACTTAATTGCCTACTACTGTATCCGTATTCACTTCAGTCAGGATGACTTGGGCTACCAAACTTGAGGTGAGAATTAGCGCTTCGGTTTAACCGCCGGGTCACTTGGTGTAGGGGTGTCCATCTTGTTTTCTTCAGCTTTATCCAGGAATCTTCTAAGAGTTTCTTCTTCTGTAAAGAGGTGAGGAGCACCTTGAGCAATTATGTGATATCTGGATGGGCCCACAAATGAGAATTGGTAACCTAGCACTTTCAATCTGGGTCGAAGAGCAAGAAAGCTTTTCCTAGTAACAACTGTAGCTTTTGAGTAGTCTTGTTCAATAAAACGTTTGTTTTATTTTCGTTCTCAGCCATCGTAGCACAAGAGTTTTTCCTGGCCCAAGGGCTTCGCATATATTCAGCTACAGTTAAGACCACTCTGCCTTAAGCACTAAATTATTGCTTGAAGTGTGTCCCCTCAGATGTTTCTTAACAGTGGGCTCTGCGATGTGACTTCCGATGTTTAATATCATGGAGATCACTACTGTGTATATCCAGCACTCTCCACAACGTGTGTGTACAGTTCTCTTTCCGCAGTGCTTAATGAGTAGTGCGCACCTCCGGAGCAAGTGAGTTTTCCTGCAACGTCAGGTTTTGTCAGATGACAACTAAATTCCAACTAGCTCCATTGCAGGCTGGTCCCTGAGTGGTTAGACAGTATTTTCTTTGGTTTATGATAGTGGTGACTCCTTGCAAGCTGCTGGTTGTGACCTTCTGTATACCCAAGCCATACTACTCCATTGTGCAGGCGGATTTCCTGAATCTCTCATTGGACATTTATATATTACGATATTCTGGTGAATTTGTTTATTATTTAGACCAAGATGTGTGTGCTTCACATGACTTAAGCATACGCCATGTTAAAGTCAGGCAATCGACAGTTTTGCTGTTGTCACAGTTCAGGCTCCATTTTGGAGTCAGGCAAACAACAGTCTATCTGTTGTCACAATTCAGACGCCATTTTGGGGGCAGGCATACCATGTGCGTCGCTGTAAATGCTCAAATAGAAGTGATTCCTATGTATTTTTCTGCTTTTTCTGTGTTGCGCTGCATTCCTCTTATTGTTTCTCCCTTATTGCTGTGTTTCTCTGCCTGCCATTAGTATCTGGTTGAGGTCCATGCAAGGCTGCGGAATGGCCGACTGCCTGGTTCCAAGCATGTGGTTTCCTGGCCTCACACGGAGTTGGGTTCAGCAGAGATCGTATTGGGGTGAGTTGCCTGAATAATTGTTCATCTCATCCCACTTTCGTTACCCTTCAATGGCATCCTATATCCGTCCCGAGATTTTGTCTGCTGTCTTAGTCTCTCGGGTTCCTCCTTATCTCAGATTCTTCCATGGTGGAGCTTGGGTTCATGCGCTGAGGTGGAGTTTTACATTGTTTATTGCTATAACGGTACGTTCCTCTCAAATGGTTATAGCGATGACCAGGGTGGCCTCTGTAAGCTCTGGCCTGGTATGATCTGGACGGCCTCTGGTTCTGCGGTTCAGTGGTTCAGTGTTGGGAACCAGAATATATCGGCGACACCATCTGGAGGTATCAAACTGCTAGCTTCTCGTTCCTTATCGCGGCAGCATCTCCCCTTGTTGGCATGAGAGATCTCTTGCTACGATGCTTCAAGAAAGGCCTGTTTAAGTGTCCCCTTGAGGCAGAGCTACTCATTCACACCGCCTTCTTCCTTGAGCTCCAAGCCTGCTTACAAAATTCTGAGGGTGACCGTGCTGGGAACCTGCTGGCTTGGCTTGTATGTGAAGACCAGCAGCACACCCCTATAGCCACAATAAGATCGAGGGATGGCACCTTATTGTCCACACAATTGGATATTAATAGGGCCTTCTGTGATTACTACAGCATACTTTACACCATACCTGTTGCAGCACAGACCAGTGCCTTTTGCGGTGTCTTTTAAAGCTCTACACCTGCCATGTTGTCACATTCTCTTATCGCTACCCCTCCTGATCACACCATAAGGGCTCACGCTAGATGGGACACAGTGCTCTACCAACCTCTAACTGACGCAGCATGGACCCACGCCCTTCGGTTGAGTAAGGACGTTTCCCATATTTCTAGGTTTCGCTTTACCCAATTTAATTACATACACCACACTTACCTTTCACCACTCCGCATTCAATGCATGTTCCAAATGAGCTCCCCGTAATGTCCTCGATGCAAACTACAGCATGGAGGCTTCACACACATGGTATGGACTTGCGCACCATTATTGTGGACATGGGCTGAAGTGACATCACTTGTGGCGGAACTGTCCACACACTCCCTCACCCCCTCCCCTGAATCCTGCTTACTGGGGCTGCATTCCCATGCGAAAGGGGACAACCACTTACACTACTTCATTGACCTGGCCTTCATCTGTTTAAGCGGAACATTGCCATGGAAATCCTCTGCCCCCTGGAGGTTCGCAGTTGGCTACAGGTATTGTTGACATGGACCAGAGCTGAGGGACACACTCTTCGAATACTCCACATGTGGGGCTGTTCCCGCACGGGAGGAGAGGTGTGAGAGATATTTATGATTGCAGTTGAGGCCAAGACTGATGAACCCCCACTGTGAACCCTCAGGCACTGTGTACCCCAATATACGTAACATTAATGATCAACACCTTGAGGTTCATGTTGCCTCTGTCCCTCATGTCTGGGGCTGCCTCAACCGGTACCACACCTGTATACCCCTGACACATCTCTTCCATAGTGTGCTACTGCCAGCCCCCACTGCTAACCTTGGTATCCATCCCGCCCACTGCTCTCCTACCCGCTATATGGCTTGTGACTGATGCATTCCCTTGCCTGTTTCCCTAAAAGCAACAACACTTTTAAAGTAATGGCTGCAGTGTAGTCCCTCTGTACTGCTGGGACAGATGGATGCGTGGATCCTTGAATCCTCCTTTATATGGTTAATGTATAGTAGAGCTCTCACACTGTTATATTGTTGTTTACCCCCTCTATATCACCTCTGCCCCTTCCTGTATCTTTTTCCCCTCCTATCTTTACCAGGTGACAGTGTCCCATTTTCATGAATAGATGCTTTGCATATAGAATATGACTGATAACGTTACACGATGTATATTTGGAAAATCCTTTGTATGTGCACATTGCTACACTATGAGCTTCAGTGTTATTTGGTGATCGCTATGTCTTATGTTATTAATTTGATAAGAATATATTCCCCAAAACAAATAATTGATGAGAAAACTGTGCATGGGGAAGTCACAAGTTATAGTTATCTTACTGTCCGAGCTGGTGCCAGTGTCCACAATGACCTAAAAGTGAAGTGCACACCATATGAATGCCCTCTCCCACACCAGGATGTCACTGTGAGAAACTAATCATACAGAATCAGGGTGACTTTGTTCTGTGGGGCTCTACATGTTACTAATTATGTCACATGAATGTGATTAGAAGGGGTGCATCAGTTCCAGGCAGTAAGGCAGGGGAGAGAGTGTGGCCTTACGGCCAGAACTGCCTGCTTTGGCGCTGGGGAACCAGGTTCGAACCTCGGAGTGGGGTTTGGGCAAATCACTTAATCTCCCCGTGCCAATCAAAAAATAAATAAATGAATGCGTCGTTGTGTAAGTTGGTGCTCATGTAAAGCGCTCCAATACCTTCGGGTCGAGTTCGCACTTTATAAACCTGCAAAAAAATCAAAATCCGGGACACAGGGCTTGGAAGCGGGAACCCGTGATGTCATATAGCTGCCATGGGAAGGAAGACAAAACCATTCATTGCCCTTCTTGGGGATTTTTTGCTTCATAAAATGTACAATACCGTGGGGCTCCATTTATTTTAAATTCAGGGACCTGCATTTAGCAAAATCCTTTCTGCTGTTGAAACCACACCTTGAATCAGATAATAAGAAAATAGGATATTCAATTTAAGCATTTCACTGCCATAATATTAAATCCGTATCACACTGCAGGTTGCTTGATACATTGGCTTCGCACCCTGATAGAGGTCATTCCAAATCCTGATATTATTGAAGCGTGCTGTCGTGCCTCTAAGGCAAAATGTATCAAGGTCAAACGAGATAAAATCGTGGTTATCACATTTCTTAAGCGTGCTACCTGCTCAATCCATCTCCTCTCAACAGCTGCCTCGCAGCTATCATCGCGAGGAAAAACTGTTTCTTTTCCTTTCAATCAGGTTTTCTTATCCTCAAATTGATTTCACATTTTAAAGTTCACCTGAATCCAAGCAGAACAAACACGCTTTGCGAAGAGCTGGAATTTGAATCTTAAAAACCGAAATCCATTTAGGCTCGCACATTCATCCTTCGGCGGCGCATAATGGGAGCATAATGTTCTCCACTACAGCGGTATTATACAAATGCTGCAGAGCAAAATGGTTCAGTTAGCTCACTCAAACAATTTAGTACAAGAACTTTGTCGCTCTTGGAATGGGAAAATTAATTGCCACACATGTCTTTAACGCTTTGTCTGTTTCTACTGCCGTTGTTATGAAGAGATACACCGTCCTTACAGAGACAAATAAGGTATACTTTGATTTTGATAAGCGTATTTCATATTTACAGAATTCTCTCTTGTTAGATGTGTTTGCATTTGTGAGAAAAGTGAAGCTAAGTGCATTTTAAGCATTGCCTATTATACTTCCTGAAATACAAAGTGAGGGAGGTCCTATTGTTAGCAATAATGGAGGATAAACAGAAAGTCTCCGCAGTTTTTATTCCTTTTCTTTTGTACTTTTCGGTCAGTTCAACATAAATGAAGTGAGTGAGCAACTCCCTCTGTCTCTCTCTCTCTCTCTCTCTCTCTGTCTCTCTCTCTCTCTCTCTCTCTCTCTGTCTCTCTGTCTCTCTCTCTCTCTCTCTCTCTCTCTCTCTCTCTCTCTCTCTCTCTCTCTCTGTCTCTCTCTCTCTCTCTCTCTCTCTCTCTCTGTCTCTCTCTCTCTCTCTCTGTCTCTCTCTCTCTCTCTCTCTCTCTCTCTCTCTGTCTCTCTCCGTCTATCTCCAACTCTCTTTGTCTCTCTCTCTCTGTCTCTGTCTCTCTCTCTCTCTGTCTCTCTCTCCCTCTGTCTCTCTCTCTCTCTCTGTCTCTCTCTGTCTCTCTCTCTCTGTCTCTCTCTCTCTCTCTCTCTCTGTCTCTCTCCGTCTCTCTCTGTATCTCTCCTTGCTTTTCGCCCAGTCTGCAGCAGATGCAATGTGGGACAGTGCACCATATCCCAGCAATGCATTGTTGCCAGTGCAAGCAGGGACCCTCGCCCACACTGGGAAAAGCACATTAGTGAGAGAAGCTGCTGGTTGGCGACCAGCCCAACATTAAAGAGGAGGGGCGGCGATCCTCCTGCCGGTGTGTGGGATGCATGACTGCACCTGCAGGGGGTGCTTGGAGGTCCTTGGAAACCCCTTATCCCCTTCTAAGAAACATATTGGTTCACTAATTGTGCTTCACCTATATGTGGCACTCAACAGTGCATTTCTTGATAGCGTCTTTGCTGCTGGGCCCACGTCTGTAATATGGATTGGGCACAAAGGAAAAGGTTTCTGTGATTTCCATGGGGCCAAACACCCATGCAAATGAAATAAAACACTTTTAAGATCATATTGCACATTTACCAATGACACAATATGTGTTCCATAACGGGCTGCGCCCTCTCGGGCAGTGTGGCCGCTGTCAGTTTTCTGATGTGACTGTATCTGTCTGAGAGTTTCTCTTCATAGCAGTCTCTAGTTTCTTCCTATTTGGGCAGTGGCATAATGCAAAAAGTTGGGTACCCCTTGAGAATGTAATGCGGGCACCAAGCCTTCCATATCTCACAGATATTCATTGACCTTGGACAGCATGGGGCCCCCGTTGATGGGTTGAGGCTCGCTGGTGGGTTGCGGGCTCCCCTGCGCCTCCGGGTTTGCTTTGCACCCCTGAAGATTGCCCCCACCACATAATACATGCCCATAATATCATATAATTCGAATATATCCATTACCTTGGTGTAAGCAAAGATACATGCCTGTTACAATGTGTTCAAATACGTTTTCGAGAGAAAGTGACTAACTCACTCTTGTTTCACTTCTCTTGTCTATGCTCTTCACTGTCAATGTTGTATTGTTTATGTCTGTCTCCCCTGCTCTGTTCATCACATCTCCCTCTACTGTCTCTCCACTTCCCTGCAGTTGCTCGATCTCTCATCTCACTTATTTCTCCCTGTCTTTCTTTCCTAATCTCTCCTGCCCTGTTGTATCTACTCTCCTCTCTATCTGACTTTTCCATCTGAGTTTCTTTCCCGTTTCCTGTCCCTCTCTTTCTCTCCTTATCTCCTTTTACTGTCTGACTCTGACTCCCTTTCTTTTCTTCTCACCCGCTCTTTTTTCCTCCTTCTCCTATCACTCTGCTCTCTCTTAATTCTGTCTCTCTGTCTTGTCTTGTCCTTTTATTTTCCCCATCACTTTCTACCCACCCAGGCACATTGTGTCTAATCCCCTCTTCCCTGTCTGCCACTGTTTTACTTCTGCTAGAATTCTCTCAGCCTGGCTGTCCCTGTCACAGTGTCACAGATATAGAGGAGCATTTTTTTCTGGGCAAGACCTCAGCACGGGCAACAATAAAACAGTGTTTCAGCTTTTATTACTTTTTAGTTTCAGCTTGGGGACGCCACAGAGGATCCCCCAAGCTGCATTTTATTACACTCATAGAGCAGTGGGGGCTGTGAAGTAGCCCCCAGGATGAGTTAGGCTGTAGGGGGGGGGCTCTGTTATGCCCCTGTATTTGGGTAAGTGAATGAGGGGGCATATTTATGAGTCCAAGGTTCCATGTCAAACAGATCCATTCTTGCTCTGGTTTGTATCTATTTCACTCTCGAGAATATGACCATCAACTTTCTTCTTAGTTTTTGTCATAGAATTTTTTTAATTGTGTGCAAATATTCCTCTGGGATATTGTTGTTTTGTAGCATTTCATTTTGCTGTGTTCTTTGGATTATGAGTGGTTTTGTATATTTGTATAGTTTCTTTTAATAGCAGAATTGATTATTGCGTTTCCAGGTTTTACTTCCGGTTTCTCCGGGATCAGTACAGCCATCTTTTGTACTATTAACTAAGGGCATTTCAATTGATCTTTAGCACTAGCTTACGTAAGAGCAGGTACGTCTTTATTGATTGGCTGGATTTTCACTTGGCCTAATTGATATATGTGGGACCCAAAAATTAATTATTGCCGAAGGGTATTTACTTGAAAGTTTCCCATGCACAAATTCAAGAGAGATCTTTACCAGGGTTTTTCTCCTAATTGAGAGTTCATATCTCAAGTCAAGTTTGCAGATCTGATAAATGTTATTCCCCAAAAAGTGTGCATACATTGATACAGGTCGTGTTTTCCGTTGTGCGACTTCAGGGAAGGGTGTTTGGGTGTGACCCCCCCCCCAAATAAATATATTCTTAGCTTGGTCACTGGGTTTTGGGGCCCTGAGTCAGTTTTACTATGTCTGTGTCAGTCTTTCTTTTCATCCGGATTTCACTAAAAGGTTTTAACTTGTTCAATTTATGGATCAGCCAAAATGTGATGCAAAACACTTTTTCGTATTTACAAAGCCACATAAGTCGATTTGCATGGCTTTGTGATAAAAAAGGAATGCAGTGTGCTGTGCTGCCTGTCGTTGCCTATATCTGGTAGGAGTTCCATAAGTGGCTCATGGGCACACTCATGCATCCAACCATGATTTTGTGGCAAACCTAAATTTACATTGGGACAGATTTCCAAAGATTACGGGGCATATTATCTAGGGATGGCGATAAATAACGCAAAGCGCCCTTAGCGCTTTTTTATTTATCGCCGCCCATCGCTGGAATTTATCGCCCTGGTAGCGCGTTATTAACAACGCGTTTCTCCAGGGCGATAAATATTCCAGCGGTAGCGGGGAAATCGCCGTTTTGCAGGGAACATCGCTGGTTTTCCAGCGATGTTCCCTGCAAAACGGCAATAACCTTGCTGATACGACCCTGTGGTCGTATCAGCATAATCCACCAAAATGTTAGGGATAGGTAAGTCTGTATTTTAGCAGACGTTAGTTTTTGGCGAAAACAGTGGTTTCTCCAAAAACTAAGGTCTGCTTAAATACTGGTGCAGCCTTGTAAATATCGCGATGTGCACATCAGCGATATTTGCAAGGATGTACTGTCCAGTGACGCCCACTTTGCATCTCATTGGAGATACAAAGCGCGGCTGCAATAACAAGGCTGCTAACATGCGCTAATGCATGTTAGCACTGCCTTGTTAATAGGGCGAAAACATTATCTCCGATTTTTTGGCTTTTAAAGCCAAAAAAGCAGAGATAAGGCCCTTGATAATATGCCCCTTAGTGACTGCGTTGTGTCACTTTTTAGAAGCAGCCCCATGGAAAATCCTTGTTGGTATTTACAAAGCTATACAAATGTCAATTTGCGTGGCTTTGTAGGAAAAAGTAGCACAAAGCAGCATGTTTTACTGCCTTGCATTACTTTGCATCAGACACGGATTCTATGGGTGGAGCGTGGTGAAAATAAGGCGCATGAGATAAGGCCCTTTGTGAAACTTCAGAAAGTTCACCCCTACGCAAAATATTGATATAGGGCAAGAGACGCTTGCAATGTCTCTGAATGTTTCCAGCTACTGAATGTTTCAAAATAGATGGAGATGATTTGATTTGATTTGAGTACTTGCATGGGCCTAACCCACATACATTGACCACACCTTTCTAGGGAGCTTGATTTGCTACCTACTACTATATCATTCAAAAATTGTCCTTAATGTGAAAAAATATTTATTTCCTTACATGTGGCTATAGAAAAAAAACATCCAGTGGGACAATTCAGAGTCTTGATAAAGTGAATCCAGCCATTGTGGCAAACAGTAAGTCTTAAACATATTCCAATAATATAGCAAAGAGCATTGGGCCCCCCTGCCTTGGAAGTCACTGAATTTATCCAGAATGGCCTTTGATACTGGCCACCAATCTTCAGCCCTCCTGTCAGAGGCTTACTCAAAATAGCAGCTGTTGGGCTCTTTGCTGCACATTTGCTCTTTCCTCCTGGACATCACAAGTGTAATTTCTCTCATGAGCATTTACATACATGTAAGTATTTCAGTAGATATTTCCCAATATTTGCACAATCTTCTGCATAAATAGAAGTGATATCCTCTTCCTCTTGTCCATAACCATAATGATTAGTCTTTGTTTGAAAGTTGCCTTTTATTCTCTAACCATCCCATAAAATGAACTATTGTCACACTAATCCCTTTTCAGCATCTATACTGCCCTGATTGTAAAACAATGCCCAAAATTCGAAAGTCTATCCAAAGAGTTGTCATCTTGAAGTCTGTTCAGGGTGTGAATCTCCTTTTTTGTGCTACTCAAAATGGGACTCAAAATGGGGCAATTATTTTGATGTCAGCAAATTAATTGCATATGTGCATTAGGACCTTTGCATTTTACTTGACCAGAATCTTAGAGCTATTCAATTTCCACCAATCAGCACAGCACAGATACATCTTAGATTAATACAAACATGTGTCTATAGAAAATTAAAAAGGAATATATTTGCATAATGTTGCATATCTCCAAAATGTACTCAATTCAACCAGGCATGCAGAATTTTTCTTAAGGATTCCTAAATTGATTTAGAGGTTATGATGTGTGATACAATCACATTAATGTGCTCCAAGATACCTTTTGAGTGAAACTAATGTCAGAATGTGTGCAATTAGCTGCAAACGGCGAAGTAGGACATTACCGAAGATCAACTCTATTTAACGTGCCATTAAACAATTGACCCATGTGCATAAAAGAGTAACCAGGTATTCAGAGAGGATCACAACCTCATGTCCTAAATAAAACATGCAGGGGTGTAGTTTAGTAAATGAGATTCGGAGGGTGTGAATCTCAAATTTCCCAACTAAAAAGCAGTGGGTCGTATGGGGAATGCTTGAGATGATAGTGGTTTGGTATGGATTGTTCGAATGAGGAGAAGGGCCAGTACAGATCTGCATTAGGTAGGTCTCTGGGGCTGATTTAGAGTTTGGTGGACGGTTAGTTTGTTGTGACAGAGTACAGTGTTTGTCAAACTAGAGGCTCCAATGTATGAAGTTTTATGCCAACAGAGTAAAATGTATGTTGACGCCCAATGGAGTAGGTGCCATTAGAAGTGAGTCATCTGGCCATCAGCCCCGCCCTATTTAGAGTGAATGGTCAGATGTTTATTTTCTTTTATTGACTATCACCGCATGGTGAATCCTGGCAGTGAAGTACAGTAAAAAAGAAAAGCGACCTCCCCAACACTATGAAAGAAAACTGGTGTGGGGGGTCATGGTTTTTTTTCAGAAACAAACTCTTGATTTGGGAGTTTGATTTTGAAAAATACAAAAACGTAAAAAAAAATGTCGTATGACAGAGCCGTTCATTAAAAGTTTCCTATACTGACAGTAACTGCCATGATGGCAGTTCCTGCCAATCGATATAGATGTCCACTGAGTTGGCGGACATCTCTAAATTTGGCAGTTTGCGTAAAGGCGGTTAAGTTCCCAGCCACCATTTGTGCCTTAACTACATCTGCTAAATCCTAAATAAGGCCCTCTGTCTAGAGTGGCACAATGAGAGAACAACAATAGTTTAGAATGCTACCTCAAGGATTTGCCAGTGGCTATACTGATTGCAAGCATTTGTTCCATCAGCTTTTGGGTGTCTGATTGCCAGTGGTGTGCTTGGAAACCTGAGGCTGGTGTAGCTTTCCAAGACTACTACTGCAAATGTTTGTGAATTCTCAAACATAGTAAATTTGCATCCATTCAAGGAGTACTTCTGTGGGTGCAGATTTGCTACTTTTTTGGTAAGCCAGTCACTAAAGGTCATATTTACAAAGAAGTGGCAAAACAAGCAAAGTTTCTGCCATACATTGCATGATCTGAAGAGAGCAGATGTGCAATCTCTTCAGAGAAATTGCACACATCTGCTCTCTCCATCTGTTTGCACACTTTGGGCTGTGTAGACCCAACTTAGGCACCCTTGAATCATACTGCAAGGGTGTCTGTGTTGACCATTATGCACAAAACGATCCTTTCAGCAGTACACATGGAAAGAGTAAATAATGAGGAGAAATAAACATACTTATCCTCGTTATGCTAGCCTCATGCAAGCACACTATGTTGGCAGCACAAACCCATGTCTACAACTCTTTGTAAATACGTCAACATCCATGGGTAGATGCATGAGAACTACATGAAAATTAAATTAGCCATGCTGTCTCACTAATCAGGATCTATGCAAGATTATTTAGAGATAATAAAGGTAATTTGCATTCCCAATGTTGCCCCTCCTCATTGCTCCAGTAGCCATAGATTGTAGCAAACTAGTTTTGTTTGCCTAAAGTTAAAACTAGGTGGCCTAATACTATCCAGGGAGAATTCCAAAGGAAATGTAAATCCTTTTGTTCAGAATGTTGACAAGATTGTGTCCCTGTCTAGAATCAATGTAGTCCGTTCTGTGGTCATGGCTTGAATGAAAAATTACATTTCCTTTATAAAGATAAGGACCCTACACTTTGCTAATCATATTGACTAATGTTTTTCCTTCTGACTTTATCTATTTTGCAGATTTATATTGTGCATGATCACCTACAAAGTGGAAAAAGTCTTGAATGATAACTTTTGTGCAGGAAAGATTCACTGCCAGTACAAAGCCTATACTTTAGAGATGACATCAACTCTTGCAATATGAAAAAAGGGTGTGTGCGTTGGAGCATGGAAGCCACAAGTGTGCCAGCACTGGAGGTAATAAAAAGTGTGAAATATCTTACTAGATATGGCACATGTTAGCTCTCTCCCTTTGACTCAAGGCTGTGCAGCAACTTTGGTTAGTTTGGCCTCAGATACTAGTAAATCAGAGTCTACAGGTATTTTCCAAATTAGCATACAATTATACAGCATACGAAGTGCATAAATAAGTTAAAGGTGTAACTATGCAGGGACATTTCCTCTCCAACCCACACACAGAAGTGCTATAGTATGATGATTCCCTCAACGGTGCATAGATCGTGATCAATGGGTGCATGGCTTTAAAAAAAAAAGTGTGTTATTCAATTTGGCCATTTACATTGCTGTAGGTGAAGTTCAATATCACAGAAAGGGCCACTGTTGCTTCTCTAGACTGCAGGACACATTTTGTATGCTGAATGTGAAGTTAGCATGGTGATATTCCCGCATTTGCATGGGGGCATGGTTCCATGCAATTTATAGAGAGTCTTTGCCCAAGTGACTACACTGGATAACTCATGAAGTGCTGAAAAAAATGCCCTGATGGATATGCTAACTATTCACAACCAAAGAGGCAGTGCACCATTAGTGAGAACCTCAACTGGTGCCCTCTGGGTGGTAGCATAGCAGGTCCCAGGGACCCTATCTTGAACCTCTCCTTTTGGAAGGTGAAGTGGAAGACTGCAATCTCCTGTGATAGACTCAGATCCCCTCCAAATGCAGGCCAATCGAGCACTTGAAAAGACAATCACACCATAGCATGAGACATCTCCTAGTGTTTCCTTGTGTTCACCCTTCACCACATGATCTGAAAGACGTCGGAGGGGCTCCCCGACAGCTGTCACTAAATATGCTCACCCTTATGGGACTTCAGGGCCGCCAAGTTTGGGCCTGCTTCTATAGTCAGACAATCAGTTTGAACTGCAGCTCTGTCTTATCTTGATGCATATTCCCAAGCTCCCACAAAGTCCCATTTTTCACTGACTCAGGCCATATCCTGATTCTGTTCTGGCATAACTCAATTAAGAGTGCACTGGCACAAAATGATGATGTATACCATATTAGTAATGTGGCACCTGGTGAATCGATATGATGGTCTGGCACAATTTTATGACATAAGGTTAGGAATCTTCCATGGGTGCAAGGGAAAGGCTATATACACTCTGACAAACATGACAGAAGTGAGACACTATGGAAGATACAACCAAGGCGAGCTGAATCAGCACAGAAGACATAAATAGTTGGAGCAATTTGAAGCAACCATGAACAGAATAGGCATGCTAGATAAAAATCAAATAAAAAAGACATTCAGAAATTCAAAGTTCTCTTGTACATGATTTCCCACCAAAAGTCAATGGCTTGACTGAGACCTTGTCCAGTGGGTGTCCAATGACGTGGAGTCCTCTTTAGCTACAGCCTGATGACTTTCATTTCAAATACTAATTTCAGAGTTAAAGCTTCTGGACTAAGTTGAATCAGGTGTATGTAGCTCACTTGTGTTCTATCACTGTCAGCCTTAACTGGCATCAAGGTACAGGTCTAGTGCCAGGTACCGGGTGACTGTGTTTTGCACGGAACCCTTTTTGGCACTATTTTGAAGCACTGAAAAACCTTCAGCAAAATTGATGCAACTGAAAATAAAGGAACCCATTTTTTAGTGTCCGTTTGTCAGATGCATTTTTCTTAACTCATTCTCTAGTTCTAACAGGGATAGATTTCTGATAGACCTTCATAGATTCCAGTGGAGGCGAAAGGACAAGCCCTATCAGCAAACAGAAAAATGTTATGTATAACTCTGGTGTCCCTTATTAGATTTGTGTTGTTTGGCATCATTTTATTTACTGAAAGTTACTCTGTTTTTCTAAATTGGTTTGGGATCTGTCTTGTGTTGTGTTTTGACTTTATTACTGTTTTGGTACTGCATAAAACCTTCACACATTGCCGCTAAGTTAAGCCTGTCTGCTCTGTGCCATAGATATCAGGGAGTTGAGCTCAGGTTAATTTACCAACTTAAGTGTTTCACCCTAGAAGGGATTCCACTTATCACTTAAGGTGGGTACCTACCCCCTCAACTAATACCCCAATTTCCTACAACTACTACTTTCAGAAAATGTGTGCATTAACCTAATTTTCTATCTCCTATGATTCAATAATTGAAATGGATAATCAAAAATTGTATATATTCGATATACTGTTATGACTCATGGATACACCAAGATTGTGCTAGCAATATACATGAAGGAGTCAAACTTTCCCATGTTTGTTTTTAATATACAATACCAGTGGTACAAACAACCCTTATTCAAGACACCGAGCAACACAACACAGCAAGGAAACTTGCTGCACTGCATTGAGTGAAAGGAGAAGGACAGCTATGCTCCAAATTTACAAAAGATATGGAGCATTTTTGCCCCTCTTTACACTGGCACACTGTGTGCTGCCCAGCACCATCTCAGGCGCCCTTGCACCATAGTGCAATGGAGTCTTTGTTACAGACAGGATTGTTTTTTTGATGGGAATGAGGCAAAAAGGAATTAACATGAAGAAATAAATCCTCGTAACACCTCTGTTGGTAGGTGCACCATTTTGGCGCAAACCCATGTTAATAAGTCAATGCCCACACTCCACCCATGTAATGCCTACCAGACGCAAAGTAAGACAAGGCAGAGCTACGCACTGTGATGTGTTAGTTTGCATTTGCAGGCAAAGTGGCTTTGCATGACCTAATAAATCCCAGTTAAGGACTTGCGTTGCCTTGAGATGAGTTGCGTCACACAAGGACAATGCAAGTCCTTAGTAAATATCCCCCTGAATGTTCTTGGAGATAGCTATGTCTGCAGCTAGTAAATATAATCTATGATTTACATTTATATGTGTCTTATTGACAACTACATGACAGAAAAATATATTATGTACTCTCCTGGAATACTGCAGAATTTGGTACTTTATTAGGGAATGTGTGTGGTTTATTTGACAAATGTACTTTTAAGTTTATCATTCAGTTATGTAACAATAAGAAAATGTAGCGATAATTCAGTTTGGACATTCAGATACATATGTTTTCTTGAATACTGACATTTGAGTTAAAATTCGATTTTTATTTTGTGAGTCCCATGGTGGCTTTAGTACATTAGTTTACCTTTGTGAACTAATGGGAATACGTCAAGCTATAAGCTTAATTATTTTCTAAATAGGTATTTTCTGACTACTAACATTTTTACTTTTTATGGTACGGTTCTATTGAATTATGAGATCAAAAATAAAATCTTAGGTAACAATCCATATGACGAAACATGGGTTGGTGGGAGGTTTAATCAATGAAGATTGAAGAGTGAAAACCTAGAGACCCATGTACGTGTTTGAAGAGTCCTTTGGCATGGACTGAGACCCACATATGGTGTGAAACATGGACCGCAGCATGATTACTCAAGGCACAAACCCTGATGCATCCAACAAGGAGCAGCAGAACCTGTCAGATCAGAGAGGTGACCTATAGCTTTCCACTAAACCACCATAGGAGCACAGCAGCAGACATCATCAGTTACGGCTGCTACACAAAAGGGTTGGTGGGGTCAAGGGCCAAGGGACAGGGGAAATATAAAAAATCAAAAAGCACTTACCCTTTTACCGGCAACCCCTGCCTCACCTCTGTCCTCTCTGGAGCAGCCTGGAACCAGTAAGCTAAGCACACAGCCACCCAAAATTCCCTGGCCAAACACAACGCTGCCTTAGCAGAGTTGTGATTGATCTGAGCACCGTGGTTCGATGCTCAGACTGGGGCTGAGGCTGGGCATGTTCTTCACCCAGGCTGTAGTGCTGCCTGGGTGGGGAACATGCACAGTGCGCATGAATCTTTGGCCGGCCTGAGACGGCCAGCCATAGCGTCATGCACACTTTTGGTGCTGCCACCATTCCTTCCCCCTGTAAGGCGCGGGGAGCGCAGTCCTGCCCTGCCCCTTCAACTGCAAGCTGAATACAAAAAGCAATATGTTTGATGTATTCAGCTTGCAGCTGAAGCAGTACTGCGACGCTCCTCCGGCTTAGCAGAGGAGACGCCACTGGCCACAGACAATGACAAAAGTGATATTTGCTCCACAAGCAATGATCAGCAAGTGACAGCTCCTCCTTACAGTGCTTTTAGAAGAAGCGCCCCGCGTGTTGATGATTAAGTGCAAATACTCTGGGGATTATGTGTAATGGTGCCTGCATTGCTTCCTAATACAAGTTTCCATCATTTGAGTGAAACATCTAAATAAGAAATCATGAATTGGCAGGTTTTACAGTGCTATGTAGACTTCCAGTTCAAACCAATTAAAGTCAAAACAAGGCTCACCTCAATAACAACATGGTTGTGCTGACCAACACGCGTTGGCAAAGTGAATCTATCCTGGCTTTAAAAAGCCAAGCCATTGGCTCTGCCAATGCTTGTTAATGGAATGAGTGCGGGAAGAAATGTGCAATCATGGAGGGCAGTGGGGGGAACCTGAGCTAGAAAGAGGCAGCACATGGGGAGACAGCCAAGAAAACACATACACTCCAATGGAGTGCTGAAAATAAAAGAAAGAGTATTTCCCTTAATGCAAAGAATGCCGGTAGTGGAAGGATACAAGTATGCTAATCAGACCAATGAGACACCAAAACCATTATTAAGAGCAGGTAAGTCTGATGGTCAACAATGCCCTCCAGTTAAGAACCAAAGGCCACTTTAGGAATATTGGCAACAAGAAGTCTGGCCAACAGAGATGTAAAGCTGTTTTTAGCAGAGACCTAAAAACGCTCCACACACTGGAAGAAATCTACAGGCCAGATTTAGAGTTTGGTGAATGGTGGTGCCGTTTGGCTCTGCCATTAGAAAACATACTCTGACGACCTAACGAACTAGGGGCATATTAGGAAGAAACTGTGAAAAATATCGCAGAGCGCGCTTAGAGCGGAAATTTTCATCGCCAGCTATCGCTGGAATATATCGCCACGCTAACGCTGTATTATTAGCGCTATGGTGATATATATTCCAGCGATAGCGGGAGGGAATAGCCAACATCGCGACAAAACCAGCGATGTTGCATGGGGAAGGGGGAAAACCTTGCTGATACGACCCTGTGGTCCTATCAGCATAATCCACCCCCCCATGTTAGGTATTGCTAAGTCATGAAATTAGCAGGTGTTAAAAAACCGGCAATGACCCCGGTAAGCATGACTTATGTCGCTAACCGGGGCCAGGGCCTCCTTGCTAATAGGCGATAGGCCTGTTAGCGGCTGTTTATCAGGTCTGTTGGTCGGGAACGCCTACTTTGCATGTCATTAGCGATAAATATCGCTGACATGCAAAGCGGCACCCAAACCGGTTGCTTTCGTCAGAAAGCTATCGCTAACTGCTGTTAGCGACAGCTTGCTGATAGGGCGATAAAAAAGGCAGCGATAGGGCCCTTGGTAACATACCCCTTGGGGCTGTGAGAGTACAGTGATCGAATTACTGCCTTTTAGGGGATGATGGTGTGATTTTTCTTCCTGTTCTTCCCTGCCTGGTAACATTCGGTGGTTATGGACAGAATCTATGAATAATTACTCCCAAACCTAGGGAAAAAACGTCTTGGGTGTAGGGAGTTATTATTTCTTTGTTTTTCAAAGACAAACTCCCAAATAAATGTTTAGTGAACTGCTGTCAATACCGACTGCAATTGTCCACCAAACTTTTTTTACATTCAGAGAAACCACTGTGAGGATAGTTCCTCTGAGGGGACAGAGATCACTGCTGGGCTTTCTGTTCTCTAAAGTTTGTAGGCAGTTTTCCGTCAGGGTGGCTGGCATAATGACCATATCCACCCTGACAGATTGCCTACCAACCACCAATCTCTAAACCAGGCCCTACAGTTTTTTTAAATACATTTTCCTGTTGAATGGTGAAGGAAATTCCATCATTTATATTGTCATCTTTCTCTAATCCATATCCTCTTGATTGGGAATTCACATTTTAAAATGTACCATTTTTATGTGCTAGAGGTTAATAAACATAATTGACCTTTAATTACACAGTTTTCCCAGACTTAACATTTGAAAGGACAGAGGTTGCCCAAGTTAGATTTACGAAACGTCGTCCTAAAATTGGACTAGGACTCAACTCAGTAGTGGCATTCCAAGTTTTAGTGTGTACTGGTATGCAAGCATGGCTTTTGAAGCTGAAGACTTACTTATGTTGTATTTATGAACTAACACTATTTTCCTTCAATTTTTTTCTGATGTAACATTAAAATTCAAAAAGGCTAAGTTCACACCATTTGGAAAAAATAACACTTGGAGTTACAGTATCATCATTTTCTTTAATGGCAGTGAAGTGCTAATGTGTAATATACTACTGAGCTTTAATTATGATAATGAGTGAGCCCCTGCAGTAATGGTTTACCAATATGACACCAGTTAATTACTATAACACTGCAACTTTATCACTGTAATTTGAAGAAATACATCCTAGGAATCCCGGATGAATTCATTCTAACATTGCGCTGTTAAAAAAAAAGTCTGCAGAACACTGTTCCCAGGCCTTTGTGCAAAGCGTCAATGCAGAAACAGTGCATAAGAACACATTTAAAAACATACATTAAAGTGTCCAAAAGACGAAAGGAAAAGCAAATGAATTTCGATCATTACAATTCAAAGTCTCCTAGTTCACTCGGATAATAGGAAAGATTCTTGTGCTGTTTTCTGCTCCAGCGTATGTTGTAACTATGGGGCATATTATCAAGGGCCTATCGCCGCCTAAAGCGGTGATAATGTTATCTCACTATTAGCAAGCTGAAGCTAACGTGAGTTTTTGGGAGATAGCGACCTGTGTTTTTATCTCAAAGCATGTTATAATTGCATGCAAAGTAGGCGTTCCCATGCAAAAAGGCATGCAAACACCACTGCTCCATATTATCAAGGGGCTCCTTGAAATTCTGAAGAACCCAAAATCTGTCTCTAACAACAGTTAGAGCCACTTACTTAAGACCAGAAAATTGCTGGTCTTAAAAATGGTAAAAAAACTTGGGCCCATATCTCTGCAGGTTTTGGCGCTGGCCGGTGCTGCAAGCAATGTTGCAGCGCTGCCCTGCGACAAAACTACAGTGCATGAATGCACACAATCAATAAGATAGTGCGCATACCTGTGCCCTAGTCATGAAAAGTGTTCCTGTGCTGTAACAAGACAGCGTTGCAACACTTCTCACTACGCCCTTCTTGCGACAGCATGGATGAGCTGTAGTCACTGCACAGCGATCCATGATGCAAGTAATGACAGATACATCAGGAATCCTGGCGTATCTGCTGGCGCTAAAGTCAAGCATTGCTGCAGTCATATCACAACCATGACGCAACTCCAGCAATGCATGGGGCCAGCCTATCCCTGTGGCACTGCCTCACCATCACGCCTGCCATTAGGCAGAAGGTACTAACGCAGTGCTGTTCAGGAGGGGTGCCCTAATTGCGGCGCTGTTAGAGATCCATCGGTGGTGTTTGCGCACTGCGGTGTCATCGTTTGGAAGCATTGGTGGAGTGTTGGTGCGGAGGGAGTTGACGAGATGTTCTTCGCTGGCCTTGATCCAGCTGCGAGGGGGTGCGATGATGGCGGTGGCGTCCGGTGGGCAAGGTGAAGACGTGATGTTACCAATGATGGTTGGTCCAGGAGAGTCCGGTGTCTTGGCTGTAGTTGAAATACCCGCTGGCGGAGGTGACGTGTTCGACCATGTATCCTGCTTTGTGGCCTGTTGAGGTGACTTGCTGCTTGCATTTGATGTCGGTGACCCTCCCCGGGAGGGGGTGGTGCTCTGGTCACTGGGGTTGTCCAAGTGGAACTTGAGTACACCGAGTCCGATGTCCTTGGTGGATGGGAGAACCTAAGGTGCAATGAGTTCTACAATGGCATTGGAAAATGGGAGGCCATGGACCGGGGGGCCTGCACATGAGGGTGCGGCAGAGGATGTTCTTGGGCGTGGTCCGGATCTGGGAGTTGATGTGGTCCACGGTCACCTTTGGCATATTAGAGTGCGTTGTCAGTCAGAGTGTGCCTCTGTAGGTGATGGCAATGCCTCCTCCTTGACGGATGGGGTGCTCCTTGCCGGAGATACTGCAGCCGTCAGTGATGGTGAAGGTGATGTCCGGCATGGAAGTTGGTCCTGGCAGGCGAGGTGGCGTCCAGGGTTGATGGCAAGGAGGGTGCGGGCGTTGTAGCGGTGGAGTGTCCAAGAGGAATGCTCCTTGGTGCTGAGCGTGGTCCAGGGGCAGACGGGCGCAAACTGCGCAGCCCATGGGTTGCCTTTGGCACAGGAGATGACAATTACAACGCAGGCAGTACATCGTTAACAACGCAACTCCGACAACGTGGGTGCCTTAACATCGCATTTGATCACAACGCATTATGAGGTCGGTAATGGGGTAAATTAAAGTTTCTCATGTGTGTATGGGTTTTGGGGTAAAATCTGAAAATGTACTTTTTTGGCAGTAAATTATGAAAAAGGGGTGTTTTTTGAGGTAGAATATGAACAATGGGGTGAGTTTTGGGGTAAAATATGAAAAATTGGGTGTTTTTTGGGGTGAAATATGAAAAATGAGGTGTTTATTGTGGTAAAATATAAAAAATGGGGTGAATTTTGGGGTAAAATATGAAAAATGGGGTGAATTTTGGGGTAAAATATGAAAAATGGCGTGTGCATTTGTCTCAAATGTGATTTATGTGTGTGTTTTGGGGACTCAAAAAAGGAATTCCAGGGTTCACAGTTGGGTTTGTGGTGCAAAGGTCAGTATTTGGTTGCAGTCACTGAAGTGGGAACTGTGATCTTTATGCCTCCGCTATGCAACACCCACTCTACTCTTGCAATGTGCCTGGTATCAGTATGCATTGGAATGGAATGCGAGGTGATGGCATGCGTTCCAGCAACGTATGTGCCTTTTGGCACACGAGTGGTACTCCCGCTGTGCATGGGCGCACAACGTGCAACATCGAGAAGTGCGGGGGGCTGGACAGCTGTGAGATGGAAAACGCCGGAAATAACACTGGATGGTGAGTGGATGCGGGGATGTGTTTGTGAGCGCATGCTGTTAAAAATGTATTGAGGGAAGTCTTACCTCAAAGTCATGTCCCGTGTCTTTGGAGCTCCTGCTCTCCTGCATCTGCTTCCAGGAAAAGGAAGTAGGCAGCCAGGCTCCCTCTCATGAGACAATCACCACGCTGCGATGCAGCAGTGGCATTGGTAATCAGCAACGGGACAAGTCATGCAGCCAGGAGCCGGAGGGGTGGCCATATTCTCCATGCAGGCTGTAATGCAGCCTGCATTGCGAACAGGGAAGTGCGCATGACTGTTTTGAGCGGCCTAAGTGGGCCGACCAAACAGTCATTGCGCACTTGAGTGGGTGTGCCAATCCGCCCACGCCCTGCTCTGTGTTTGGAGCAGTCCAACCCACCCACCCACCCCCTGAGGATACACAGCATGATCACATCAGTTAATCATTCCATTTTTTTAACTTTCTTCTTTTGGGGGTTTCTCTGCGTCCGCATTTACTGGTTCTTGCTGCTGCTGCCTCTGTGGCCCCGCACCCCTGTCCTCGCCCATTGCTGCCTCCCAGCTGATCATTCTTCCCCCCTCCCCTACTAAATGGCGGATGCTGCGTTGTTGGCAGCGGACGTGGGCTGCTGGCGCGCTGTAGCCAAGCCCGTCTGTGCCTGTCCGCGACCCGACCGAAACCAGTGCCAGGAAACCATGATCTCGGGCCCTCCACTGCTACAGCACATCCACCCTCCACGCACTCAACCCAAAGTCAGAGACTGCCACCAGGCCTCACCAAACATGACCCACGGCCAGTTCTCCTGCCTCCACTGCTGCCAGACCTTAACCAGCACCCCGGACTCCAACACAGCCGACGCCAGCACCGGTGACACCCTAAGATGCATCCTCCTCAACGTGCGCGCCATGCACAAACACGCCGTGGAAATCTCTAACCTACTCAACTCTCTCTTGCCCGACAACAACTTCTTCACAGAGACCTGGACGAACGCCTCCTCTGCCCCCAACATCAACACCGCCATCCCGGACAGATACAAGATCCAGAGGAAGGACTGCCCCACCCACCCGAGAGGGGGCCTCACCTTCACCCACAAGAGCACCCCCACCTCAACACCTCCAGCTAAACCTTCCCCTCTGCCGAAAAACCTGCACTTCCAGATCCATACCAGCCACAACTCCACACTCCGAAGGAACCCTCGTCTACAGACCCCCCTGGCCCCCAGACACCCTTCTCCACCACCATCACTGACTTCATCGCACCCCATGCCATCGCCTCAATGAATGACATACTCATTGGAGACCTGAACTTCCACCTCAACAACCCTAGCGACCCCAACTCCATCATCCTTCATGACAACCTCGCCAATATCAGACTTGAACAACTCCTCACCACACAGACCCACAGAGCAGGCAACACCCTCGACCCCATCTTTGCGGCAGGAAACAGCGTTCACTTCAGCCACACAACGCAAACTCCATGGACTGACCACCACTGCGTACACTTCGCCGTTGACAAACACAAGGCACCAGCCCTACGCACACCATGGAGGAACTGGAGCAAGGTTACCGACGAGCAACTCAACTCCACCCTCACCCGAGACAACCACACCTGGGCATCCAACACCAACATCACAGCCAGGGAATTCCACAACAAATAGCACCCCAGGAAAGCTCCCTGGTTTACCACTGATCTCCAAGAAGCAAGACACACCTGCAGACACCTGGAGAAGAACTGGAGAAACATCAAGACACCCAAAATCTACACCACCTACAAGGACACCATGACGGACTACCACAACCAAATCAGGACCACCAAGAGGAACTTCATCAACAACAAAATCCTTGACAACGCCACCAACTCCAAGCAACTCTTCAGTGTCATTCATGTATTCAACAAGCCATAGACATCATCCTGTCCTAAGACCTCTGCAATAAGCGTGGAACCTACTTCCTCCTCAAGATCAAAAAACTCTACGACAACTTCGCAGAACATCCACGAGATGCCACAGCTGGCCTCCCGCCCCCAGACACACCAGCCAACCCACCATCTCCACCTGGACACAAGTCACAGCCGAAGACACCATCTCGACCATGAAAGGCATCCACTCAGGGACCCCACCAACCCCTGCCTTCCTAACATCTACCACAGATCACCATCGCACACAAACTACAACGCACCATCAACACCACCTTCAAAACAGGCCCCTACCCAGATGACTGGAAGTGTGCAGAAGTCTGGTCCCTGCTCAAAAATCCACAGCTGACCCCACCGGACTCAAGAACTACCGCCCATCTTGCTCTTTCCCTCCGCAGCCAAAGTTGCAGAGTAAACAGTCAACAGGGAACTGACACAATTCATTGAAGACAACACCATCCTCGACCCGTTCCAATCAGGATTGCGAAGCAACCACAGCAACGAGGCCGCCCTGCTCGCCGCCACAGACGACATCCGCAGCCTTCTGGACCAAGGCCACTCTGTAGCCTTCATCCTACTCAACCTTTCAGCAGCCTTCGACACCGTCTTCCAATGCACACTAGTTGCCAGACTACACGACGCCGGCATACTAGGAACAGCCCTAGACTGGATCCGATCATTCCTCACCGGAAGAAGCCAAAGGATCAGACTGCCACCCTTCCTCTCTGATCCCTCGTAAATCACCAGCAGAGTCCCACAGGGGTAATCTCTGAGCCCAACCCTCTTCAACATCTAAATGGCCCCCTCGCCCCTGACAACATGGCCTCAACATCGTATCCTACGCTGATGACACCCAGCTCATCCTCTCCCTCACCAAAGACCCCACCACCGCCAGACTCAACTTCCAGAAAGGAAAGAATGACATTGCAATCTGGATGACCAACAGCTGCTTGAAGCTTAACGTCAAGAAGACAGAAGTCCTTGTCCTTGGAACCACCCCTTAAGCATGGGACAACACCTGGTGGCTGCCGCCCTCGAAAGCCCACCTACCCCCTCGGACCATGCCAAAAACCTCGGCATCGTACTCAACTCATCCCTCACCATGAACCGACAGGTCTACGCCGTCACCTCCAGCTGCTTCAACACCCTCCGCATCCTCCGCAAGACCTTCAAATGGATCCCCCTAGAGTCAAGAAAGACAGACACCCATGCACTCATCCCCAGTGGACTGGACTATGGAAATGCACTCCACATAGGCATTTACAAGCCCCTACTGCGCAATCTCCAGACATTACAGAACACCACCGCCAGACTCATCCTTGGCATCCCCGTGGCACAAACACATCAGCCAACACCTACATAGACTCCACTGGCTCCCTTGGAGAAAAGAGCCACCTTCAAAATCCTCACACACGCCTACAAATGCCTACACAACGTAACCAAATACCTCAATGACAGAATCAACTTCCAAGTACCCAAAATAAACATCCGATCTTCCAAACTATCACTGGCCAAAACCCAGTGCATCCACAGAGCCAGTGCAGGCGGAAGATCCTTCTCCCACATTGAATCCAAGACCTGGAACGTGCTACCGGCAGACATCAGAGGTGACCCCTCTCTGAACACTTTCAGGAAGACCCTCAATACCTGGCTCTTTGGCTAACAGATCTGCACCACCCCCCCTCAGCACCTTGATACCCTCACAGGTGAGTAGCGTGCTTACAATTCCCCCGATTGATTAATTGATTGAGTTATCATCATGTGATGATTGTTCCTCTTCTGCAATGCTTGAGGCGGTGGGCAACGCTCTTCTGCCTTAGTGGAAGAGCCGCCACTGGGGGTGGGTCATCTTCGTGTGTTAGGCCTGAGTGACTCACCCCCTGGCCCTACTGCCCTACACGTCCCACCTTCTCCTTACCTGGACATTGACACTGTGGCACAATCCACTGCACTCTCTCCAAATCTGTGACTCAGCCAGAAGGAGCCTCAGCCAGGTGTGATTTCAATCGGCTGGGTACAGCAGTCGCCGCCTAGTATGCTGGTGGACCTCCTTATGAAGTTGATGCAGGCCCTTAGCCGTTAAGGCGCAGCACTCACACCACACAAGTTCGCTGTAGCACACGGGCCTCCGCCTCCACAGCGTACGGCCAGCCCAACATCATCCAGCCTGTGATACAGGGAGACGGCACACACCGTTGATAATCCCCTCAGTGCACCCCGGTGTAGTGGTGGATCGTATTATGCGATGCGAACCTCACTACATTGGTGCGCAGGAGCACCTCTACCATCAACAGCTACAAGGTTCGCAAGGTGGTCTTCTTACACAGGTCAGCAACGTGTCTCCGTGCGACCTGCCAGACTTCACCACCAGGTATGGGCGATAGTCATGCATCAATGTCTCCCACCACGGCTCATCGACTCCACAGCTCCTCCCCATCCCACTTCAGGCTCCAGACGCAGGTCCAGCGGGGCATCCAGGTTCCAGACGCAGGTCCAGCGGGGCATCTAGGTTCCAGACGCAGGTCCAGTGAGGCATCCAGGCTCCAGACGCAGGTCCAGCGGGGCATCCGGGTTCCTTACGCAGGTCCAGCGAGGCATCCAGGCTCCAGACGCAGGTCCAGGGGGGCATCCAGGTTCCAGACACAGGTCCAGCGGGGCATCTAGGTTCCAGACGCAGGTCCAGCGAGGCATCCAGGCTCCAGACTCAGGTGTCAGGAGCTCACCTGTTTTTCTGCAGAAGCGCCCAGGAACTGAAGACAAGGTCCGCTACCTCCCCCAACCACCCATCGTGCCTATCAAACTCTAAGCAACAATGGTGATTAGGGGAAGAAGGGAGACAAAACAAGGGGAAAAAAAGGGGAAGAAATCCCTCGACGTGGTTCACCTTCCATGGGGCATTCGTCTTAAACAAAACTAAAAGAAAAGAAGGGGCGTGCTAGATGGCAATGTTCTTTTTGCTGTATGCTACCACTATAAACCCCTTTTATGAGTACCTTAATCCTCCCTTCTTCTGTTTAGGGCTGGGGAAGCTGAAGTAGTCCAGGATACTGTGCTGTGTGGAAGGAGTAGAAGGAGTAGAGTACATAAACACACTAAAACCAGTAAGAACTACACAACTAGATTCATAGAAGTAACACTACTGCTCACCAATCTTACTAAACTACTGGTCGGTAATTAATGAGTTGGGTTGAGGTGATTGGAACTTCATGATTCCTGACTCTCTTCATAAAATACACGTGACTTGTAGAACTTCTAAGCATTTAGAGAATACTATCCTCTGTCTTCATGTAAGAAGTTCTTGAGTACATGGAAAACAAAAAGGCAGCGCTGAAACGCTGTTACGGTAAACTTCAGTGTCCACTTCTTTGCAGACCCGGCAACCAAAGTCTTGACCAGCAGTAACGGAAAGCAGGCTAGAGTGAGGGCTTAAGAGGGCAGATGAGCGGAACCACAGAGCAGGGGCGGTCCGCCTGACAGGCAGAACAAACAGCCAGAAATCCGGCCGGCCGGCGGAACCATCAAAGTTCGGCCAACGGGCGGAACCCAAAGCTATCGTCCCGCCTGCGCGCGGAACCAATCCCCTCTGCCGTCCAGCTTGGTACTTTTATGGGCAGAAATGGAGACAGTCCAAACAAATGGGAAATCACTGGAGCCGGGGACCCAGCATGCCGTCAGAGGTGCCAGGAGATAACGGCAGCAACAGGCACGGAAGAATGCACTAACGCGGTCCCAGGAGATAACGGCAGCAACAGGCACGGAAGAATGCACGAACGTGGGATGCAGAACACAGGAACCGCCGACAGGAGTGAGGGACTCGCCGTTTACCGGAAGTGCAGAACTGAAGCGGGAACATAAGAACGCAAAGCACGATATCCGGGGAGAGTCAGGCTTTTGAGCTTGCCTGACTTCCTCGTGCATGCACGCTCCCGAGCCGCCATCTTGGATTAGTGTTGCCGGCAATCGTGACAGTAGGTCCAGCGAGGCATCCAGGCTCCAGACACTGCTCCAGCAGGGCATCCAGGCTTTCATCCTGGTCATCCTGGATGTTGGGTGGCTTGAGGGGGTTGTTGATGTGAACTGCACTTGGCCCATGGCTGCTATAATCTGCATTCAACTTTTTTTTGGGCATCAGTTCTATGGGAGGTGGACTGATAGGCTATTTTTTCGAAGTCCTTGTTTGCTGCCTAGCGTGTGTTTTTTTATCGCATATGGGCTTTTGGCTAGGATTCGACCGCTAACGCAGGAATTTTTCTCGCCATCAAGCTAATTTTATAGCCGGATATTTGAGCCAGTGAGGGAAGCTATCGCCTGTTAGCGGCGTGTTGGTAATACGCCGCTAACACGGCGATAGTTTCTCGTGGTAGACAGCGATAAGAAAAGTCGCACTAACTGCGGTCAGCGATAATTATCGCCTTCTCTTGCTATATCCCCTTTTGACTTTTTAATTTCGTTCTGGTTATGGAAACATCTGAAAGTTCTGATGAAATGTCAATGTCCTTGTGCTAGTTTTTATTACCTGTGCAAATAAAGATTTGAATTGAATTGATATATTTACACCAATTAATCAGTTGTTTTCAGATATTTATCATCTCTGTGTCTTTCTTCCCTATATCCTTATTCATTGATCAGTCCATGAGCATACTCGAGTTGGCATCTGGGCATCTATGTATTCTTAATTTTGTAATCATCCCTCTCCACACCCTCATCAGTCCATTACCCTCCCATACTAAAGCCTACATGCACCCCTTCATTCTCAGTTGTTCCTGAATACATCCATCCTCACACTCAATCATATAACCTTCAAGATTCACGCCCTTACTCATCAATCCTTTCACCCTCTTAAAAATCATCATCCATCTCCACACTCAGTCTCATCCATTCACCACCCATCCATGCTCTCTCTTGCATCCACCCACACTTCACATTCCCAATCTCATCCATTCATGCATTCATCCTCTCTCGTATTAAATTTTCAATATATTCGTCAATCCTTACAAATCCATTCATCCATCTTCATCATCATTTTGACAACCATCCATGTATCATTCATCTGATTCTTCCATCCTCACACCAGCTATAATCCATTTACCTTCATTCCTTCTAGTCGTCTGTCCTTCCACACATTTGAATGAATTAATCTTCAAATTGTAAGATATTCATCCACATGGACATCCATGTTCTCCCCACTCCCATGAAAATGTTCATGTATACATTCATACTCAATCACCCAACCACCCATTCACACACTCTCATGTCTCTATTTCTCGCTCTGAAACTCTCACTCGCCTATCTGTCCACCATGTCTCCTATTCATTCATCCACTCATGGGAATTTATTCATTCGTAAAACACCATCCATCCTCACTCACTCATGCATCTTTCAATCCCTTACAATGTAACTCATTCATCAATCTATCCTCATTCGTATTCAGTCAAGCATATATTTATCAATGCTCCCTTCTCCATACAGCCTGGAGTCTCAATCACAGGCACACCTGCTCACTTATGAATGCAATCCATTTTCACGCTCCCAGTATTTGGTAAAATAGAGCTCATGTTGTTTAACTTTTATCAATGAATATATAAAATTAATATATGAAACACAAATATTTTGAGAAGCACGAATGCCTAATATATCACTGTCAAAAAAATACATTAAATATTGCATATATTTTTCGATCTTTTATAGCCATAACGATATTGTTCCCAACGTATTTGCAAAAAATGTGTATTTTGCATTTCTTTTGAAGCGTGAAGTGTTAGGTCTTCTTGTTAATATGACTGTTTGATTAAGCAATGATATTGTACTCCCATTGAAAACAGTGCCCAATATCATCCCTTATTCTTTTCGTGAAATGTACTCAGGCACTTTGCTCAAAGAAGGTTTATGTTTACTCAAAGCTAATCAAACTCTGAAATCAAGCCCAGCAGCAACTCATGCACGTGGTCTTTTAAGATGCACTGCTCCTGCAGCACCACTACTATTCTGTATTGTAAGATGCTGGCAGTTAAATGATAGACTTGTCATGTCAGTTCTTCTGTCAGTTACACTCATTCAACATAATTGCCGTCTTCGATGGTGTGCTTCGCTGACATCATTAATGAAGAATCTCGGGGATATTAGCAAGAAAAGGCGATAATTATTGCTAACCGCACTTAGAGGTGGGCAGAGGTGGGCACATCTCCCCCAGGTCAAGAAGAGCCATCTGTGGCAGGGGAGCTTCAAAGGCCTTGCTGCCTTTGTAACATGACCCATATCCTCTCCTGATATCAAGAGCAGGCAGCCATCCTGTCTCCCCTCCTTTTCGGCAGGAAGACAAGTGGGAAAAATTAGAACAGCCCAAAAGGAATATAGCACATTTCAACGAGTGCTATTACAACGCAGTAGGTTACAACACGGTCATTGTTACCACGCGTGGCTTTACATCGCAAGTCTTTTCTATGACTTGCGCTAGGTGGCGCGCTGGACTTAGGAATAGTATAAATGACTATTCCTACTCCAGTTAGCGCAACAGCAGGGAAGGTGTTGGATTTAAAATCCAATACATTCCCTGTTGTTGCGTGCCACATAGAAACGACTTGCGATGTAAAGCCACACGTGGTAACAACGCATTTGTTGTAACAACCACATTGTTTCCTACCTGCATGGTAATAGCAGTGTTGTAAATGTTGTTTCCCACCCAGAAGGTGTGCCCACTTCTGCCAACTCCATCCTTCAGGTGAAAGTGGCGATGTGAAGCCCATTCTCTGATCAGGGTTCGGGATTGTGCCCGCTCCCCCACCTGGGTTGAGCACACCAAGGGTGTAGTCACCCTAAGATCAGCAGCCCACTGAGGCCTCTGAAACACCCCCTAAATACAGTATTTAGAGGTAGCCCTGAACCAAGAAGGCAAATTTCCACAACCTATGAAGAAGAAGGATGAAAGAAGATGCCCAGCAGAGAAGACTGCAGAGAAGAACTGACTTGGCCACAGCCCTACCGGCTCGGCTGCAGTTTCAAGAGATCATTCACCAAAAATCGCCTTGTCCTGCAGCCAGCAACCTCCAGAACCCCTGGGAGGACTGACTGCCTTCAAAAAAGACTGGATCTCCTGTGAACAGCAGCTCTGTTCAAAAGAATCACCAAACAAAGACTCTGAGCTAGCCGAGGACAAAGAAACCTGATGCCTGGAATCACCACTGCACCCAACGCCTACGGCCCTAGTCCAAGTGGCCCACAGGTCCCAGCGAGGTCCCCCAGTGCTCTAGAGTCCGAGTCCACCATGAGTAGACCCCTCCAGGCCTCCCTGACGTTGCCTGCACCTTCTGCACGGAGACATCCCCAACCGTGAGTGACCCGGTAAGGTGAAATACGACCTCATAAGGCACCCCTATATCCAGCCGCTCGGCACACTGGAGAAGCGGACCTGAGGTGCATCTACATCCCCGAGCCTTCCAACTTACCTGCCCAGCTGTTGGTTCCTTCCGGAAGACTTCTTGGACTGAGCCTGCAGCCAAAATCTAAAACCAGTAACTCCCATTGAAAACAACAGAGCACCCAACACCAAATCAGCACTCTGCACCCGTCCTCCCCTGTGCCGCTGTGGGTGCACCTTGTGTGCTAACCCGAACCCCCCTCTGCCCTGACCTTAATTCTAGGAGCTTTGCCCGAATCACCTTGTGGCCTGCTTGTGAGCAGCCACTAACCAGACTCCCCCTTTCCCCCATTGGATAGCATTGGGCCTAAGCACTAAAAACCCTTGTTCTAACCCCAAAAACTGAAACCCTCACAACTGTTTACTTACCAGCAAAACGATAACCTCATATTTCTCCATAGGACTGCATTGACTGTTTTCCTCTGAAAAAGTGCTGAGTGTGTTTTGTCTGGAAACCTAAGAAACTGTGGTTTTATAAAAACTGTTTTACTCACCCTTTGTCCAGGAAATGTCCCAGTGTGATATCTAGGCATATCACACTGAGTAGAAAAAGTAATCTAAAAAGTAACTTGCAAGTAATCACAAAGTAACTTGCAAGTAATCACAAAGTAATTGCAAAGTGACTGAAAAGTAATTTCAACTTTTTCTGAACAACCTACTTGTATCTACATTCAATTGCATTCAACTGTATGATCACAAAAGTACTATTTGTACTTACCTGCACCAAGTTGGCTTGGTTCTAAAAAAACATACAACAAGAAATATTTCTCATATAAACAATTGGCCTGAGTTCAGTCTTTGAGTGTGTGATATAATTTTTTGCCTGAGTGTGTACAATAAATGTTAACACTACCCTCTGATTAAGTCTTACTGCTCGCCCAGACAAACACAAATAGAGAGTAAGTTGGTATCTACTTTTACCTCTGCCTCCGTTTGGTGACCCACTGCACACTATACCTTACTTTGGTATAGTATATACAGAGCCAGCTTCCGCTAAACTACCCCTCTTTTCAATGCAACTCAGATTCAACTATCCACTGAAAGGCAAAAGATGAAGCAACCTGGTGTGATTTTACAGTGATCACAGAATACCAAAATAGCTGCCTATACTGACTCACACTGTGGTGTGTTGTTTATGAATTAAGCAAATAGATCAGGCAAGTGAGGAAAGGTTCAAAACATAAGCATGACACAAGCACTGGCAAAACCAAACGGTGCAATGTCCTTTTTTTATTTGGCACGAGAAAGCAATACAAACGTCAAGGCTATTAATTTGCCGGTGCTTCTTGTGCACTGGGACCAATGAATGTTGGAGAAAAAGGTCAGTTGCTTTTGTCAGCTCTTACTACCATAGCTGCCTTGCCGCTTGCCTACTGATTTAAAATGAGGTGGCAATCTTAAGTGATAAAATAATAAAAATATAACATGTAAAATATTGTTCAGAGGTGGCTGCCAGGCTCAATCAGTTGGCATGCAGACCAGCAGTCCTGGGGATTAAGCACTAAAAAAGCTTCTGAAAAGTTGACACAACTGAAAATAAAGGAACTCATTTTTAGTACCCTTTTACCAGATGCTTTTGTCCGATTTCCCACCTTAGTTCTAACAGGGATGATTTCTGACAGCACTTCATAGATTCCAGTGGAGACGACAGGACACACCCTATTAGCAAACAGAAACATGTTAAGACATAGATATACCCATGAGCTGTCCCAAGATTAGATGAACAATGGATCTAGCAAAGGGCTAAAGGATCTGGATCAAAAGAAGCCAATGGCTGAAGGGTACTAATTCAAAGCTTCCTAAAGTAAGTATACAATACAAATGACCTCATTTATGAGTTTTGGCGTAGGGCAGCATAGCAAGGCACCTTTCTGCGCTGCCCTATGCCAATGTGAAAGGGCAGGAATGCTTCGTATTTATGCAATACGGCGCATTCCTGTCCTTTCTCCCTGTTTGGTGCCGTTTTGGCAGTCTGCCGGTGTAATGGTGCTTCAGCTACATGCAGGATTGTTTTTGTGCAAGAAGGGGCACCTTTCTGCACAAAAACAATCATAAGAGGCTTTTCATCTTTCTCTGTGTGCTGCAGAATGGGAATGCAGCACATAGAGAAAGAGGAAAAAAGAGGATAAATAAGCATGTTTCTCCTCCTTACACTCACCTCAGGAGGCATAAGGATTTGGTGTTTCCCCAGGTTTACTTGGTTTTGCTAATCTGGGGACAGCGTCAAATTCCATGGTTGTTGTGTGGGAAAACCCTCCGCAATGCCCATGGAATGCCTCCTGGGCACAGAGTAAGGCGATGCTGTGATTTTCGATGATTTGCCTTACTCATGATTTATGAGGCCACTCAAAGCCACAGAGGGTAGCTTTGTGTGGCTTCATAAATCTCATAGAGCCCTGCGTCACGAAAGTAGCACTTTACATGGTGCAAAATTGACGCAGGGCTCTCATAAATAAGCCCCAAAATGTTTACCATAATGATGCGAGAGCCATAAAAACATTTGAGGCCTCTCTTAAAGACTGTTGAAAGAGAAAAATAATCTTTCAAACAACTGGTGGTGTTTAATACTCTGAAGTTAAAAGCAATCTACCTACTTTTCGAGTTTCCTGGAACAGTACAAAATCCTCCTATAAAACACTACTGGTCCATCATTGTATTCACCAATAGTTATCAGAGAGCATGGCAAAAAGCTTGCACTTTTTGCTGAACGAGAATACATATCAAATTCAGTGGACTTGAGAGGTTTGTGTAGAAAACACATATTGAATGTGTAGGTGAACATAGATTATGTTTTCGTGTAATAGTCTTATTATTAAAGTGTTGATCATGCAATAGAATTCATAAATATTTTTTTCCATTAATTCCATTGCTATTAGCTTATCTATACCTAAGGATCTGTGATTTCCATCACAACCTCTATGCAGAGAGTAGTCCCCTTCATTTTGTGAAAATGCATTGAGAAAGTGAAGATAGTATAGAGTTGAAGTTGTGCCCCTGTAGTTAAACTTGAAACCTCATTCCTCTGGAAATTCAGTTTTTGAACACTTAATAACTTTAGCCTATGTGAGAAGCTTCAATTCACCTCTTTGGAAAAGCAAGCATTAAAATGCAACCTTTCCGTTTTTCCAATTAGATGCAGGTATTTAAATGTTCAAAATATATAATAGGGTCTCACAGTCAGTCAGCTTTACAAAAACATGGAATCATGATATGCACGTCTGCGCCTGGAGAAATAAAAACCACTGAATGAAATGACACCAAATTATGCAGGCATGTAGTGCATGGCTACATTCAGCTCTGTTTCTTGTTTCGGTGTATTTTATTTAGCTTATTTTTGAGTTATTAAGCAAGCATGCAAGTGACTACTGTTCATGCACCACTCCTGTATATTTCCGGAAATGTTTGCGAATAGTGGATAACTGACTGTCAAGAATAGACTTTTAAGACATTGCCTATGTCCAATTTAGTCCCATTGTCACTGGACACTCAGCCCAGTGGCAGGGAGTGTATCATGCTTTTCCGGCCTTATAGAAGTGTGTGGGGTATTTCTTGCATCTCCTTTGCTCAAGCTGGGAGAATATGTGACCACCTGCCTTGCTAAATGGCAAGAAAATGAATGCTTCACACACCCTCACCTTTCAGAAGGCAGGTTGTATGTGTTCACCCCGCATTTTCAAAATGACACAAACCTTTCCAGTAGATGGGTATTTTTAGCCTCCCTCCCATATCCCCAATGGCCACAGGCAAGGGAGTCTGTTCGATGTAAGCTTTCCTAATGCCCATTTGGCATTTGTCAAGATAGCTGTTTGCAATGCCATGTCTCCTTCCCCCTCACTTTATGATGGAGTAGGTCGGATGTCCTGGAAAGATAACAGCTGCCCCAGAAATGGGCCTCTGTGTTTTGGAGAAGCTATTTCCTGGATCGGATCTCCTTCCCTTAAATTATTTCCAGGATGAAAGAAACCAGGCATTGCTGACAACTAACCAGTTCCCTTTTCATTGTGTGGAACATGGCACTGGGGCAGGTATCCACTGTCTCGAGTTTCTTTCACCTTAAATAAAAGAGAGTTAAATAAGTCTGGGTAAATTCTCAATTCCCCCAGTGCTGGTTAAACAGTGCCAGGCATGAATTCATGAACATATCACCAAGACAGTAAGTTGCTCCCAGCTGCCCCAACAAAACTGTTTACACTGAAGTTTGCATTTGTCTACTGTGGCTTTGTGAAGGTTGAGGGTATAAAAATACTGCTCTCACTCATGGTCAAGGCAGTTTCCTAAATTCCTCACTACCTTGAAAGAACTTACCCAACTGTCTTTGAGGATGATGGAGGGGTAAGAACTACCCCATACATATGGGTAATATGGAAGCACTAAGGGGCAGATTTATGTTCCCTGGCGCATCCCTGCAAATCAGCATGGATGCGCCAGGGAAGATGCGTCACGCAAGTTTGCCCTTGCGCCACCGCAGATGCGCCGCATTTACAATGCGGTGCATCATGGCGCAAGGACAAGCAGATACGTGACGCATCTGCCGGCGTAAGGTTGGCACAGTGCTGAAGTTGCGTCGCAAGCATGACGCAACTCCAGCACTGTTCCAACCTACCCTATCCCTAACATGGTGCGTCAAGCCTTACGCCTGCTTCAAGCAGGCGCAGGGTTTTGACGCATCAGCGTTGGGAAAGTGACTCAGTGAAATCTTATAGATTTCACTGAGTCACTTTTCAGGGGCGTTCTGCGACGGAATTCCCCCCACCCCCCCTGTGTCGAAACGCCCACGTGAAACCTGACGCAGGTTTCACGTGGCGCAGGGCTTTACACCGTGACGCATCTCCATAGATGCGTCACGATGTAAATGGGGCGCAACGTGGCACAGGGTTTACGCCGCCGCTGCGTCACAAAAGTGACGCAACGGCGGCGTAAAAGGGGCGCAAGTCCCACATAAACCTGCCCCCAAATATCTCCACATGTAAGCAACGTAAGGGAGGGTAAACATACACCCTCTCACACTTGTTTATATCAGGGGTACAGGGACAACATGCACTTGGTCCTTGAGCAAGGTGTGGGATAACAAATAAATACCTCCACTTTTAGGTAATATAAGTTGGATACAAAATACACCCTCAAGCCCAGGTATGGTGTAGGTGCTGGGGTGCTGCATACATAAATTGGGTTGGAAAAATATATGTCCCTGCCACTGAGAAAGGTAGAGTGGGTACAATGCACACATCTCCACCCTGGAGCATGGCATGCGTGGGACATGACATACCTCTCTACCCTGGACCATGTTGCTGAGAACCACCATCCTTGGTCTAGGCAAGGGAGTATTAAATACACCGTTATGCCTTTTTTCAAGTTAGGGGGCGGGTAGCAAAATACACTCCATGCTCTGAACTGTGGGAAATTGTGAAGCAACAGTGACATTGCTCATCAGGTGAACCACAAGAGGTCACTAAATTAACCTGTGCTTAACCCTCTGGTGGCTTGGTACAAAAGCACTCAGGCTTAGTTTAAAGACAATTTATGTAGCATTTAAACAGTAATAACATGAAAGCACAACACAGGAAAAATATGAAACGGATTTAGAAACATAGAATACATTATATTAAATTAGTTGACACCAAAACAACAAACATCCAATCAGTAGAACGGGAGATATTAATTTTTAAAGTTAATAGTGAAAACTAGCACCTAATAGATCAAAGCCGGGGGGGCGTGGCTTGGAGTGTCAAGATGGCAGTCGCACTCTAAGAGTGCTCCGGACCCCTCCGTCATTGGCTCTGAATCCTACAGTAATCAGCAAATCCATTTTGCATCCTGGGGCTAATCTCTCTTCCCGGACACAGAAACCTTACATTCAGGTGAGCGTGCGGAGTCTGTCTGCTGCGAAGCACTGCTATCCTAGTTTGCGCCCTAAATCAGGACTAGACAAAATGGTGCTCCCGGCCCTGCTCCCGCAGAGACCCGAATGCCTGAAGGTAGCCCATGTTGGGAGATCGAGGCCGGAGCGCGACAAAGACCCAGTCACCCTACCTGTGAGCTCCAGGCGACCTCCGGACGACCTCCGGGGCCGGGAGGATCTGTGCCCAGTCCCCGCTGTATCCTGCGTTCCCCGCCTTACCCCAGGGCCCATGAAGCAGTTAAATCTATCCAGAGGCCTGCAGTGCTGACTGTGAGATCCAGAGCGGGTCTGTCTCCTGAAACTCTGCTTGTCACGGCGGAGGGGCGCACTGAAGTGCCGCCGCCCCAACTTGCGACCTGCTCCGGGTTCGGGCAGCATGGCAGATCTGTTCCCACACCTGTGGAGCCCTAAACACTGAAAGGGGACCTGATGAGGAGACCAGAGATGGCCTTCCCGCCATGCCTGTGAGCCCCGGGCAGCCGGCTGTGACAGGGAGACCCGCGCGGGGTCTGTGGTGCATGCTGTGGCCTCCGCCTCCCTCCTGGACCTGTAAAGTGTGGTGATCTGCCCCGGGGCCTGCGGCGTTTGCAAGGTGACCCGAGGCAGGCCTCCCTCCTAGGGCCTCGGGTGGCGCGGTGGAGGAGCACTGTGAAATGCCACTGCCTCAACCTGCGAACTGCAGAGAGGCCTGGATCAGGACTGACCTGGCCCCACACCCGTGGTGTCCTGTGATCCTGGAAGTGGCCCGCAGTGGGGGGCTGGGGTCAAGTGGCAGCCGGGGCCAGGCTGCCCTATCTGTGGACTCTAAAAGTCCTCCTATACTGGGATGATCCGTGCCCGGCCTCGGTGTGCCTTGTGGCCCCCGCCTCCCTCCTGGGCCCACCTAGAGGGAGACTGCCTGGAGAACTGTAGCATCAACGGGGAGACCCGGAGTGGGCCTCCCCCTGGAGCATTGCCTGATGCAGTGGATGAGCGCTGTGATACGGACTGAGTACCCTAGATTTCGGTGAATTCGAGACCTGTACACGGACCAGGGCTCTGGCTCTGGGGGATACCACATCTGATCTCCTGGCCTCACAAGCCTGTGTCTCTCCTGAGGGCTCAGGACGCTGTAACTCCCCGCGACCGACCCCTGCTAATGCCTTGGACCCCCAACAGTGTAGACCCTAAATGAGGATACTTACCTCCTTAGAACTGCACCACCTCCTGCCTCAAACTCCTCATACCTGGCACGGCGGAGCGGCAATTGGTCATTTGACTTCAGGTAGATCCTGACTCTGACCCAGATTGTCTCATCTTGACCCTTGTGTGGGAAACTGGGACTAGTGGTGTGAGAAGTTGGCCTGGTATATGCTGTTCACTAATTAAAGTGGAAACCTTGCACCAGTACAATTCGACTCTTATGGTTGTAAGTTTAAGACAACCTTTTAAAGAAAGCTATCCTAGTGGTAGCTGTGGAGAGCAGCCTTCAGGCTAAGTCTTTAGAGGAATGTAAAGCAGCTTGTTTTACCATATAACCTCTTGAATTACTAAATGAAAGGACACCACACAGGTAGATATATAAAATATATTTGTATTTGTTACTAGACACACTCTACTAATTTCTTTATGAGATTAGAAGTCAAGGACATATGCACAAATCAACATTACACAACAAGTTAAGCACAAATATGGCTGGGGCCCTAGGGGCGTACCAGACCATATACTAAAAAAGAGACTTAGAGATAACGACTTGCAAGGGGACAAGGCTTAGGGCCTTCAGAAGTGCTGGGGCCTCACTAATCCACCCAAGGCAGGTAAGTAAAGGACCCAAGGGAGACGCATGCAGTGTGAGAACACAGCCGCGGATCTCAATTGACTTCAATGGAGCAAGTCGCGATTGGAAATTTAGAGTTTTAGGATACTTCGGGAGAGTCTACAAGCAAGTCACTTACAGGGTAAGTAGTTCCAGAGCCAACACCCACAGGAGCACTGTAGTGCTGGAGTTACCTCACCCAGGTAAGCCGGGTGCATAGGTGTCTTTTGGTGTCGGGTCGCGGCGTCGTTTTCAATGGGAGTCAAAGAAGACTTGTTGCTTGTGAAGACAGGAGAAGTGTCTGGTGGAATCCAAGCATGGATTCAGAAGAAAGAAGACCTGAAAGCAGAGGGGACAGTGTTCAAAGTCACTTGGCAGTGACCCGAGGCAAGGAAGATGGATGCCCACAGTTGTCGGGTGATTTCAGGTGATCACAGGTGTCTTGACTCTTTAGCCACGAGGTCCAGGAGGTGTTGACGACAAACAGGAGCTGGATTTGGCGTGTCCCACAAAGTCTGCAGCTTACTGCGGTGTCGGCGACCAGATTGGAGCTAACAAGCCTTGGCAACAGCAAGTCTAGTGGAAAGCACAAAAAGTCAGCGGTGCAGACCAGCAAGGTCTGGATGACTCACCAAGCAAGGGTAAGCCAGGGCAGGCCTGGAGTAACCAGGGGAGCCCTTGAGTTTTGTAGAAAAGTCTTCAGGGGACCCACAAGCCAGCCAGCAAGTGATCGCAAAGATGCCTCGGGAGGATCCCCTCAACAGGGGCCCACGGTCACTCGGGACAGTGTAGGCCACTGATCTTTGGAGGGATCTCTGCTAGAGGCTTGGACCACACATGGCCCAAAGCACAGGTTCGTAGAACATCGTGAAGGGGTTGCACTTGACAATAGTGCACGGTACCCAGGGATTGCAGTTCCTCATCGCTCTTGGGGTCCACTTGCCTCAGCTTCACTGGGGACTCACGATGACCTGGGAGAAGTTGGGAAATCTTCTTCCTGGGCTGCAGGGACTTTGGGCTCTGGCGGGAGCAGTGGAGTTTGCGACCATTGTTGCAGTTTTTGGTGCCTGCCAAGCAGGGGGGTCACTCCTTGACTCCAAGGGAGATTTTTCAGTCTTCCAGAGGTAGTGGAACGTCGAAGGTCTGGGATTCTTCTTCAGAGCGTCGTCCAGGGATATCTAGTTTGCAATGGCAAGGGTTCCCTAACTTATACTAGAAGGAAGGGAGGGACCAGCTCTATGACCCCACCTATGGGAGGATCAGGGGAGTGGGTAGCTACACCCACTTGCCTTTGTCCTGTTTCACGCCATAGCAGGAGCAGGTAGCCCCTGAGCCGGTTTGAACTGGTGTATGCACAGAGGAGCCTACTGTTACCCCCGTGCAGGACTTCAAAGCACTCTAAGAGTGCACCCAACCTGCCCCAATACACTAAACCCTGTCTGGGAGGTGGTCACACCTCCCTGTGACAGGATGCCTATTGTTGAGCTTCCTCCACAGCGAGTTTTGGTCATCAGCAGGAGGGTAGCCCAGTGTCTGTGACTGGTGGCATCCATTTTGTGATGCCAGGGCTCTTCAGGATTCTACCGCGTTTCCACAGTAGGTACATGTCTATCCCTCTAGAAGGGTGGAATCATACTCCCACACCAGTTAATGGTGTGGGGTTATGATTCCAAAGCATTTGACACCAAACACGACATGTTTCGATGCAGCCATCCCAAAGTTAGCATTTACTGAAAGGTTATAATGCACTTAAGAGTATATGGTTTGACCGCATTCACAAACAGCCCCAGAGAATGGACTCTGAGAGCTGCAGAGGGGCCCTGCTCAGGCAGAGGCACCCCCTCACATGGAAACCAAACACCCTGCCCTCAGGATTGATAGGGCCTGCCTTAGGGGTGACTGATAGGTTTAAATGTGTGTGCAGGAGAGATATAGGGAACCTATATCTCAGTGAGGACTGATAGCACCACCTCACCCAGGCTGCAGTAGCAGGCCTGTGGTGTCAGATTTAGTCTGCTTCCCAGGGGTGGCATAATACATGCTTCAGCCCCTGGTAGGCCTGTGAAGTACCTATGCCCTTGGTACCTAAGGTAACAAATACTAGGGACTCATAAGGCACCACAGTATCCAATCACTAGTGCACCTAATATGCACTCTATGTCGTTTATAGAGAACAGAGAGGCTGGGGCCCTGATTAGCAGGGTCCCAGCCAGACTATAGCCAGAAACCAGTGTAAACATCAGAAAAAGTGGGGGCAACATAAGAGGCAGATCCTACTCTCCTACAGCGGGCCTACACCTGGAGACAGGGAGGCACTTCTAAAAACTAACTGGGGGCCAGTGATAAAGTGAAGGTTTAAAAATCAATGTAAAAACAAAAATACATTAATTTGTTAGGTATTTACTTGAAATTAAAAATCAATGTGGGGATTTGGGGAGCTAGTCCCCCATCACCACCAGTGTCGTCAACATGTTTCTGCCATATTGGCCCAAAGAGTCCGTGGCATTCATCAGGACGAAGTAACTAGGGCTCCTATCTAACCTCCTCTGGTCTAGATACTACTACAAGGTAGGGTGACCTATGTCATCCTCTACCTAAAGTTGGGATTCCTTGAAACACCAAGTAAGTGTCCTAATTGCCCCATGGGAGGAGGGACCCCTGTAGTCACACTAGCCCTCAAGGTGCTTCCCTCGCCGTTTCCCCGCAGCGGGGGAGAGAAGAGGACACTTTTAGGAGAACGGCAAGGGATGCACCTTGAGGCAAGTGTGACTACAAGGGTCATTTTTTTTTATAACCAAGCCAACAAACAATAATACTATTATATAAAGTGATCACTGACATAATATAGATCAATCCAATATCTTGATATTGGAATAGTGTGTCAAAAATATTGATTACAAAAATATTGCTTCTCTATACTTATAAAGGTAAGTACAATATTTTTAACAAAAATACTGTTTCACACTAATATTGTTAAAAAACACCCAAATTATTGTATATATATATATAGTTTATAATAGTAAATCTTAAATATTTTTGTAAATTACATCCATATTATGTAAATTAAATAAAGATAAGCAGTATTTAACACTATGTATAAATATATAGTTATAGAAACATAAACACATAAATATATATGATTCAGACCACGGTACTCACTCTGGCAGTCCACCGCTACCAACCCAGTGGTCCGACTGCCGTATTATGATGGTGGTGTGGAACTGCCACAAGACCACCGCCTCTGCCAGGATCCAGTATCCTGTGGCAGTGGTGGTGTGGAAAGAGGGTGTGCTGGCGGTGCTAAAGCTGGCACTGCCAAGCATATTACGACTTGAGCCTAACATACCTGCCGCTGTGATGCCACTGCAGCACAGCCCACCCGCCCTGGATTTAACTTGTAATCTGGTGGGCGGGCTCACCATGGTTTTGAGGTCTTCCTGGGACAGCAGTGGTTATGCTACCAAGGGAAGACCTCCAAACTCGTAATTAGAGAGTATTAGAGAGTGAGTAGTAGAGAATGAGTAGTAGAGAGTAGTAGAGAGTAGTAGAGAGTGAGTAGTAGAGAGTAGTAGAGAGTGAGTAGTAGAGAGTAGTACAGTGTGAGTAGCAGAGAGAGAGTATTAGAGAGTAGTAGAGAGTGAGTAGTAGAGAGTAGTAGAGAGAGAGTAGTAGAGAGTGAGTTGCAGAGAGAGAGTATTAGAGAGTAGTAGAGAGTGAGTAGTAGAGTGAGTAGTAGAGAGTAGCAGAGAGAGAGTAGTAGAGAGTAAGTAGTAGAGAGTGAGTAGTAGAGAGTGATTAGTAGAGTGGGTAGTAGAGTGAGTAGTAGAGAGTAGTAGAGAGTAGTTGAGAGAGAGTAGTAGAGAGTGAGTAGTAGAGAGTAGTAGAGGGAGAGTAGTAGAGAGTAGTAGAGAGTGAGTAGTAGAGAGTGAGTAGTAGAGAGTAGTGGAGTAGTAGAGAGTGAATAGTAGGGAGTAGTAGAGAGTGAGTAGTAGAGTGAGTAGTAGAGAGTAGTAGAGAATGAGTAGTAGAGTGAGTACTAGAGAGTAGTAGAGGGCGTGTAGCAGAGGGCAAGTAGTAGAGAGTGAGTAGTAGAGAGCGTAAGAGAGAGTAGTAGAGTAGTAGAGAGTGAGTAGTAGAGTGAGTAGTAGAGAGTAGTTGAGAGCGAGTAGTAGAGAGTGAGTAGTGGAGAGTGAGCAGTAGAGAGTAGTAGAGAGTGAGTAGTAGAGAGTGAGTAGTAGAGAGTGAGTAGTAAAGAGTAGTAGAGATTGAGTAGTAGAGAGAGAGTAGTAGAGAGTAGTAGAGAGTGAGTAGTACAGAGTAGTAGAGTGAGTAGTAGAGAGTGAGTAGTAGAGAGAGAGTAGTAGAGAGTGAGTAGTAGAGTAGTAGAGAGTGAGTGGTAGAGAGTAGTAGAGAGTAGTAGAGTGAGTAGTAGAGAGTAGTTGAGAGCGAGTAGTAGAGAGTGAGTAGTGGAGAGTGAGCAGTAGAGAGTAGTAGAGAGTGAGTAGTAGAGAGTGAGTAGTAGAGAGTGAGTAGTAGAGAGTAGTAGAGATTGAGTAGTAGAGAGAGAGTAGTAGAGAGTAGTAGAGAGTGAGTAGTACAGAGTAGTAGAGTGAGTAGTAGAGAGAGAGTAGTAGAGAGTGAGTAGTAGAGTAGTAGAGAGTGAGTGGTAGAGAGTAGTAGAGAGTAGTAGAGTGAGTAGTAGAGAATAGTAGAGAGTGAGTAGTAGAGAGTGAATAGTAGAGTAGTAGAGAGTAGTAGAGTAGTAGAGTAGGTGGTAGAGAGTGAGTAGTAGAGAGTAGTAGAGCGCAAGTAGTAGAGAGTGAGTAGTGCAGAGTGATTAGTAGAGAGCGAGTAGTAGAGTAGTAGAGAGTGAGTGGTAGAGAGTAGTAGAGAGTAGTAGAGTGAGTAGTAGAGAGTAGTAGAGAGTGAGTAGTAGAGAGTGAATAGTAGAGAGTAGTAGAGAGAGAGTAGTAGAGAGTAGTAGAGAGTGAGTAGTAGAGAGTAGTAGAGAGTGAGTAGTAGAGAGTGAATAGTAGAGAGTAGTAGAGAGAGAGTAGTAGAGAATAGTAGAGAGTGAGTAGTAGAGAGTGAATAGTAGAGAGAGTAGTAGAGAGTAGTAGAGTAGTAGAGTAAGTGGTAGAGAGTGAGTAGTAGAGAGTAGTAGAGAGCAAGTAGTAGAGAGTGAGTAGTGCAGAGTGATTAGTAGAGAGTAGTAGAGAGCGAGTAGTAGAGTAGTAGAGAGTGAGTGGTAGAGAGTAGTAGAGAGTAGTAGAGTGAGTAGTAGAGAGTAGTAGAGAGTGAGTAGTAGAGAGTGAATAGTAAAGAGTGGTAGAGAGAGAGTAGTAGAGAGTAGTAGAGAGTGAGTAGTAGAGAGTAGTAGCGAGTGAGTAGTAGAGAGTGAGTAGTAGAGAGTAGTAGAGTAGTAGAGAGTGAGTAGTAGAGAGAGATTAGTAGAGAGTGAGTAGTAGAGTAGTAGAGATTGAGTGGTAGAGAGTAGTAGAGAGTAGTATTGCTGATTTGAAGGTGCGTCTGACGGACCCTTGTTCCTGGACTCTTGGCCTTGGGCTGTTGTACTGTTTTTGAGTCCACTGTTCGCCGGACCCGCTTCGCGGGTCCCGCTTCATTGGAATTGCCGCTGGGGAATCTGTGGAGAGGCTGTGCAGTCTGTGTTGTGCTGGGGCTCTTGGGCAGGGCTGCAAGCGTTTCTGCAGGAACTCCGTCTGCAGGGACTCCGTCTCCCAGGAGTCCCTGCCTGGCCGATTGAGAACACCTGGCCCGCTCTCCCTGTCAGCCCCGCCCCCTGCGCACAGAGTGTGTTAAAGAGCCTGCCTGCCTCTTACCTGCGGGATCCCTTGCTGATTTGAAGGTGCGTCTGACGGACCCTTGCTCCTGGACTCTTGGCCTTGGGCTGTTGTACTGTTTTTGAGCCCACTGTTCGCCGGACCCGCTTCGCGGGTCCCTCTTCATTGGAATTGCCGCTGGAGAATCTGAGGAGAGGCTGTGCACTCTGTGTTGTGCTGGGGCTCTTGGGCAGGGCTGCAAGCGTTTCTGCAGGGACTCCGTCTGCAGGGACTCCGTCTCCCAGGAGTCCCTGCCTGGCCGATTGAGAACACCTGGCCCGCTCTCCCTGTCAGCCCCGCCCCCTGCGCACAGAGTGTGTTAAAGAGCCTGCCTGCCTCTTACCTGCGGGATCCCTTGCTGATTTGAAGGTGCGTCTGACGGACCCTTGCTCCTGGACTCTTGGCCTTGGGCTGTTGTACTGTTTTTGAGCCCACTGTTCACCCGACCCGCTTCGCGGGTCCCGCTTCATTGGAATTGCCGCTGGGGAATCTGTGGAGAGGCTGTGCAGTCTGTGTTGTGCTGGGGCTCTTGGGCAGGGCTGCGAGCGTTTCTGCAGGGACTCCGTCTCCCAGGAGTCCCTGCCTGGCCGATTGAGAACACCTGGCCCGCTCTCCCTGTCAGCCCCGCCCCCTGCGCGTCACATCTGATCTATAACAGTGGAGCTTACTTCCGCTGCGCGGGAGTGCGCGGGAGCGTCCCGGGAGAAGCCCGGGACAAGGGCGGGACCGTCTGTGGCCGTCAGGGGCTGAAGGAGGCTGGGCGGGGCCCGCTCTCTGACATTGCGCCCTCTGACCACTTGTTACAGTACGTTCCCTGTATCTAGAGACCTCTGGTGTTTGTTTAAATAGTATTGTTCTTTTTAAAGCTCGTTGGCTGCAAAGTATGTCTTCTCCTTCAAATACCACTGCCCAGATCTCTACTCAGGCCGAGGTGGGGTCAGCCACTTTGGGTCCTCTAGACAAATACTTTAGTCAGGTAACCCTAGATATTGACAAAGAGATCGCTTTGGCGGAGAGGCGTGCCGAGCGTAGGTTATCTATTGAACTCCTTAAAATTCCTTTGGAGAAACGGCCACCTCAGGGTTTCCCGGCCTTGGTTCCTCCCCTGTCATCCCTAACCTTGCCAGCTGTACTGGAAACGCCTTACAGGCTGGCTCGTCTGTGGGTCACGATGTGCCCATTTTGCCTTCTACCTCGTCCATTATACTAACTGGTTTACCTACAGGGCAGGTGACCACTGCCCAACCGAGTGTGTCAACTCACGTGGCTAAAACTAAACCAAGTAATAAAAGAAGTGCTGCCCAGAAGAAGTGCTATCTTCCTAAACATCCGAAAAAAATATGGAAGGTTGGAATATGTCTACGCCCTTCCTGAGAGTCTATTAGGGCTGGCTCTGGTGGGGTTAAGATTGTCAAAGACGGAGTTGTTCCGGCTAGTCCTGTATCTAACACGAATGACCCCTCAGCGATGGTGTTGACTGAGACCTTATCTTCTGCTCCACCCCTGCTCCACGAGTTGGAGAGGCTGATGAGGTCTCTCTTGACTCCTATTGAGGAACGAGTTAAAAAATTGGCTGATCGGTTAGATCATTTCGAGCAGGCTACTCTAGATAACTTTTTTTCCACCAAATCCCTAATCAAGTCCCACCCTAAGCTGGGGGATAGTGAGAGAGTGAGTAGTAGAGAGTGAATAGTAGAGAGTAGTAGAGAGAGAGTAGTAGAGAGTAGTAGAGAGTGAGTAGTAGAGAGTAGTAGAGAGTGAGTAGTAGAGAGTGAATAGTAGAGAGTAGTAGAGAGAGAGTAGTAGAGAATAGTAGAGAGTGAGTAGTAGAGAGTGAATAGTAGAGAGAGTAGTAGAGAGTAGTAGAGTAGTAGAGTAAGTGGTAGAGAGTGAGTAGTAGAGAGTAGTAGAGAGCAAGTAGTAGAGAGTGAGTAGTGCAGAGTGATTAGTAGAGAGTAGTAGAGAGCGAGTAGTAGAGTAGTAGAGAGTGAGTGGTAGAGAGTAGTAGAGAGTAGTAGAGTGAGTAGTAGAGAGTAGTAGAGAGTGAGTAGTAGAGAGTGAATAGTAAAGAGTAGTAGAGAGAGAGTAGTAGAGAGTAGTAGAGAGTGAGTAGTAGAGAGTAGTAGCGAGTGAGTAGTAGAGAGTGAGTAGTAGAGAGTAGTAGAGTAGTAGAGAGTGAGTAGTAGAGAGAGATTAGTAGAGAGTGAGTAGTAGAGTAGTAGAGATTGAGTGGTAGAGAGTAGTAGAGAGTAGTATTGCTGATTTGAAGGTGCGTCTGACGGACCCTTGTTCCTGGACTCTTGGCCTTGGGCTGTTGTACTGTTTTTGAGTCCACTGTTCGCCGGACCCGCTTCGCGGGTCCCGCTTCATTGGAATTGCCGCTGGGGAATCTGTGGAGAGGCTGTGCAGTCTGTGTTGTGCTGGGGCTCTTGGGCAGGGCTGCGAGCGTTTCTGCAGGAACTCCGTCTGCAGGGACTCCGTCTCCCAGGAGTCCCTGCCTGGCCGATTGAGAACACCTGGCCCGCTCTCCCTGTCAGCCCCGCCCCCTGCGCACAGAGTGTGTTAAAGAGCCTGCCTGCCTCTTACCTGCGGGATCCCTTGCTGATTTGAAGGTGCGTCTGACAGACCCTTGCTCCTGGACTCTTGGCCTTGGGCTGTTGTACTGTTTTTGAGCCCACTGTTCGCCGGACCCGCTTCGCGGGTCCCTCTTCATTGGAATTGCCGCTGGGGAATCTGAGGAGAGGCTGTGCAGTCTGTGTTGTGCTGGGGCTCTTGGGCAGGGCTGCAAGCGTTTCTGCAGGGACTCCGTCTGCAGGGACTCCGTCTCCCAGGAGTCCCTGCCTGGCCGATTGAGAACACCTGGCCCGCTCTCCCTGTCAGCCCCGCCCCCTGCGCACAGAGTGTGTTAAAGAGCCTGCATGCCTCTTACCTGCGGGATCCCTTGCTGATTTGAAGGTGCGTCTGACGGACCCTTGCTCCTGGACTCTTGGCCTTGGGCTGTTGTACTGTTTTTGAGCCCACTGTTCACCCGACCCGCTTCGCGGGTCCCGCTTCATTGGAATTGCCGCTGGGGAATCTGTGGAGAGGCTGTGCAGTCTGTGTTGTGCTGGGGCTCTTGGGCAGGGCTGCGAGCGTTTCTGCAGGGACTCCGTCTCCCAGGAGTCCCTGCCTGGCCGATTGAGAACACCTGGCCCGCTCTCCCTGTCAGCCCCGCCCCCTGCGCGTCACATCTGATCTATAACAGTGGAGCTTACTTCCGCTGCGCGGGAGTGCGCGGGAGCGTCCCGGGAGAAGCCCAGGACAAGGGCGTGACCGTCTGTGGCCGTCAGGGGCTGAAGGAGGCTGGGCGGGGCCCGCTCTCTGACATTGCGCCCTCTGACCACTTGTTACAGTACGTTCCCTGTATCTAGAGACCTCTGGTGTTTGTTTAAATAGTATTGTTCTTTTTAAAGCTCGTTGGCTGCAAAGTATGTCTTCTCCTTCAAATACCACTGCCCAGATCTCTACTCAGGCCGAGGTGGGGTCAGCCACTTTGGGTCCTCTAGACAAATACTTTAGTCGGGTAACCCTAGATATTGACAAAGAGATCGCTTTGGCGGAGAGGCGTGCCGAGCGTAGGTTATCTATTGAACTCCTTAAAATTCCTTTGGAGAAACGGCCACCTCAGGGTTTCCCGGCCTTGGTTCCTCCCCTGTCATCCCTAACCTTGCCAGCTGTACTGGAAACGCCTTACGCCTTTCCCCCTTCACCAGAGTTGTTGGCTGGCTCGTCTGTGGGTCACGATGTGCCCATTTTGCCTTCTACCTCGTCCATTATACTAACTGGTTTACCTACAGGGCAGGTGACCACTGCCCAACCGAGTGTGTCAACTCACGTGGCTAAAACTAAACCAAGTAATAAAAGAAGTGCTGCCCAGAAGAAGTGCTATCTTCCTAAACATCCGAAAAAAATATGGAAGGTTGGAATATGTCTACGCCCTTCCTGAGAGTCTATTAGGGCTGGCTCTGGTGGGGTTAAGATTGTCAAAGACGGAGTTGTTCCGGCTAGTCCTGTATCTAACACGAATGACCCCTCAGCGATGGTGTTGACTGAGACCTTATCTTCTGCTCCACCCCTGCTCCACGAGTTGGAGAGGCTGATGAGGTCTCTCTTGACTCCTATTGAGGAACGAGTTAAAAAATTGGCTGATCGGTTAGATCATTTCGAGCAGGCTACTCTAGATAACTTTTTTTCCACCAAATCCCTAATCAAGTCCCACCCTAAGCTGGGGGATAGTGAGAGAGTGAGTAGTAGAGAGTGAATAGTAGAGAGTAGTAGAGAGAGAGTAGTAGAGAGTAGTAGAGAGTGAGTAGTAGAGAGTAGTAGAGAGTGAGTAGTAGAGAGTGAATAGTAGAGAGTAGTAGAGAGAGAGTAGTAGAGAATAGTAGAGAGTGAGTAGTAGAGAGTGAATAGTAGAGAGAGTAGTAGAGAGTAGTAGAGTAGTAGAGTAAGTGGTAGAGAGTGAGTAGTAGAGAGTAGTAGAGAGCAAGTAGTAGAGAGTGAGTAGTGCAGAGTGATTAGTAGAGAGTAGTAGAGAGCGAGTAGTAGAGTAGTAGAGAGTGAGTGGTAGAGAGTAGTAGAGAGTAGTAGAGTGAGTAGTAGAGAGTAGTAGAGAGTGAGTAGTAGAGAGTGAATAGTAAAGAGTAGTAGAGAGAGAGTAGTAGAGAGTAGTAGAGAGTGAGTAGTAGAGAGTAGTAGCGAGTGAGTAGTAGAGAGTGAGTAGTAGAGAGTAGTAGAGTAGTAGAGAGTGAGTAGTAGAGAGAGATTAGTAGAGAGTGAGTAGTAGAGTAGTAGAGATTGAGTGGTAGAGAGTAGTAGAGAGTAGTATTGCTGATTTGAAGGTGCGTCTGACGGACCCTTGTTCCTGGACTCTTGGCCTTGGGCTGTTGTACTGTTTTTGAGTCCACTGTTCGCCGGACCCGCTTTGCGGGTCCCGCTTCATTGGAATTGCCGCTGGGGAATCTGTGGAGAGGCTGTGCAGTCTGTGTTGTGCTGGGGCTCTTGGGCAGGGCTGCGAGCGTTTCTGCAGGAACTCCGTCTGCAGGGACTCCGTCTCCCAGGAGTCCCTGCCTGGCCGATTGAGAACACCTGGCCCGCTCTCCCTGTCAGCCCCGCCCCCTACGCACAGAGTGTGTTAAAGAGCCTGCCTGCCTCTTACCTGCGGGATCCCTTGCTGATTTGAAGGTGCGTCTGACGGACCCTTGCTCCTGGACTCTTGGCCTTGGGCTGTTGTACTGTTTTTGAGCCCACTGTTCGCCGGACCCGCTTCGCGGGTCCCTCTTCATTGGAATTGCCGCTGGGGAATCTGAGGAGAGGCTGTGCAGTCTGTGTTGTGCTGGGGCTCTTGGGCAGGGCTGCAAGCGTTTCTGCAGGGACTCCGTCTGCAGGGACTCCGTCTCCCAGGAGTCCCTGCCTGGCCGATTGAGAACACCTGGCCCGCTCTCCCTGTCAGCCCCGCCCCCTGCGCACAGAGTGTGTTAAAGAGCCTGCATGCCTCTTACCTGCGGGATCCCTTGCTGATTTGAAGGTGCGTCTGACGGACCCTTGCTCCTGGACTCTTGGCCTTGGGCTGTTGTACTGTTTTTGAGCCCACTGTTCACCCGACCCGCTTCGCGGGTCCCGCTTCATTGGAATTGCCGCTGGGGAATCTGTGGAGAGGCTGTGCAGTCTGTGTTGTGCTGGGGCTCTTGGGCAGGGCTGCGAGCGTTTCTGCAGGGACTCCGTCTCCCAGGAGTCCCTGCCTGGCCGATTGAGAACACCTGGCCCGCTCTCCCTGTCAGCCCCGCCCCCTGCGCGTCACATCTGATCTATAACAGTAGAGCTTACTTCCGCTGTGCGGGAGTGCGCGGGAGCGTCCCGTGAGAAGCCCGGGACAAGGGCGGGACCGTCTGTGGCCGTCAGGGGCTGAAGGAGGCTGGGCGGGGCCCGCTCTCTGACATTGCGCCCTCTGACCACTTGTTACAGTACGTTCCCTGTATCTAGAGACCTCTGGTGTTTGTTTAAATAGTATTGTTCTTTTTAAAGCTCGTTGGCTGCAAAGTATGTCTTCTCCTTCAAATACCACTGCCCAGATCTCTACTCAGGCCGAGGTGGGGTCAGCCACTTTGGGTCCTCTAGACAAATACTTTAGTCGGGTAACCCTAGATATTGACAAAGAGATCGCTTTGGCGGAGAGGCGTGCCGAGCGTAGGTTATCTATTGAACTCCTTAAAATTCCTTTGGAGAAACGGCCACCTCAGGGTTTCCCGGCCTTGGTTCCTCCCCTGTCATCCCTAACCTTGCCAGCTGTACTGGAAACGCCTTACGCCTTTCCCCCTTCACCAGAGTTGTTGGCTGGCTCGTCTGTGGGTCACGATGTGCCCATTTTGCCTTCTACCTCGTCCATTATACTAACTGGTTTACCTACAGGGCAGGTGACCACTGCCCAACCGAGTGTGTCAACTCACGTGGCTAAAACTAAACCAAGTAATAAAAGAAGTGCTGCCCAGAAGAAGTGCTATCTTCCTAAACATCCGAAAAAAATATGGAAGGTTGGAATATGTCTACGCCCTTCCTGAGAGTCTATTAGGGCTGGCTCTGGTGGGGTTAAGATTGTCAAAGACGGAGTTGTTCCGGCTAGTCCTGTATCTAACACGAATGACCCCTCAGCGATGGTGTTGACTGAGACCTTATCTTCTGCTCCACCCCTGCTCCACGAGTTGGAGAGGCTGATGAGGTCTCTCTTGACTCCTATTGAGGAACGAGTTAAAAAATTGGCTGATCGGTTAGATCATTTCGAGCAGGCTACTCTAGATAACTTTTTTTCCACCAAATCCCTAATCAAGTCCCACCCTAGGATGGGGGATAGTATCAATCTTCCGAAACCAAAGGGTCAGGCAAATGGTGTGTCCATCGCTGAGCCTCCTCCCCCCGTAGTCAGCATTGCAAGTAGGCCTCAGTCGAAGGGACATATCCCCAAGACTAATTTAGATTTGTCGGACCGTCCAAGTAGTAATACCACTAAAAAAAACAAGTTGCCTGATACTGTGGCTATAGGTAATAAAGATAGCTCCAAAAGTGGCAATCGTGTATCTAATGGTTCCCAACCCTCACCAAGCATTTCAACACCTCGTCTTGGTGTTCCTGCTAGGGGTAACAAAGACAGTTCCAAAACTAATAACACTGTATTGAATAGTTCCCAACTACCACCAAGTATTCCAACATCCGGTCCTGCTGCTCCTGCCATTATCCTGCCTAACACCCTCCCGATGAAGGCACCCCGTAGGATACCTCTTATGAATCTCACTCCAGATTCTTATCCTTTCGTGGCTGTCCTTACTAATGTACCACCTTTGTTGGCCGGGCAAAGAGAATCCTTCCAGATGCTAAAAAACAAGGTAATGCACTGGTTAAAGGTAAATAGACCACTGCCCGGGGAAGTGGACGGGCTGATTATTGGAGTGAGAAGGACAGACTGGATAGGTTGTACTCCTAAGCACTTGGGGGGGGGGGGGGAGTGTATAGTTGTTAATTTTCAAGATCCTAGGGTGGCACGTCTGATCACGAAGCAAAATTGGGGCACAAGCAGTGGTGGAATTGGTGTTGTTGATCTTACATTCTTTTATCCAAGACCAACAGGTGTTCAATTTGGTATGATCAGTGAACTAGGTTGCTATAACAATCTCCCCTCCCCAGGGTTTGTTCCTTTCACTGTACCCATGCAACGGGGCAACTTTTATAATGGACCAACGTACAATCGTTTTGAAGTGATGAAAGATCCGGGGTGGGTTTATTGACCAAATTCCGATTATTCCACGAACAGTAGGGAAGGTATGACCCGTTGGGATATATGTGGGAAGCCTATGTTAACTGTTTTGACTAAAAATGTGGAACCAAATGAAATGAGAACTGGTTGGGAGACTGTGATTTTGGAGGAAATATGTGGGGAGTGTATTTCAATTTCTGGGGACTCTGAAAATGAGGAACTAATTACACTTAGCACTGTTGGCACCCAGGAGGTTGATCACAACACTGAGGATACCACCCGAGAGAGGGAGGGATATGACGGAATCTTAACAAACGACTTTGGGATGTCCTGTATAGGAGCAGTACCCATAGACGGCCCCAGTCTAGGGAAGTTTTTTTCATGTAACATCGCGGGGCTGAGTAGCAAGTTGATGTCCCAAAACTGGATGGATTTCGTCAATGGCTTTGAAGTTTGTTTATTCCAGGAGACATGGGCTTGTGACCCTATATTTCTTCCTGGTTACTTAAATTTTTCAATCCCGGCCAGTAGAGGCGCTAGGGGTCGACCGATGGGAGGCCTTACAATCTGGATAAGGCAATGTCTTCAAATAACAATCAAAGTGGTGGATTTGGGTTGTAAGGACATCCAAATGCTAAGAATAGCCTCAGAAAAGTGGGGAGGGATAGATATATACAACATCTATGCCAGGGGCAGTACCACTGGGAGTTCACCCATTCTAGAGGCTTTGTCCACTTTTTTGGAATCGCAGTCCCTGGGTAACAAAGTTGTTGTAGCTGGTGACCTAAATAGGACTGTCGAACCATTGGATAGTTCGGATAATCCCCTAGGGCAAGAGGAGGATACGCAATGGGGTGCTCCGACTTTAAATCTGGCTCCTGTTAAGCGGTGGACGAAAGATATATTACAACTGAATGCCATTTGCCTGGAACATGGGTTGAGAGCCCTAAATGGGAGGACGAAGGGCGATAGGGAAGGTGCCTGTACATTCGACAATGGTCATAACCAAAGTCGGATAGATTATGTCCTTTGCAGCCTCAATTTGTGGCAGTTGGTATGTGATATGAAAATCGAGGGTAGACTGGAAAGTGACCAGAATCCCCTCTGTGTGACCCATAACTGGTGGATGGCCATATCAGGGAACCCTCAATTAAGTGACGGCCCAATGCCTATCATGGCTAATGACATGCGCAGACTTAACTGGCCGAGTGTATTGGCGAATGCAGAATCTATGGACTTTATAAGTTCCGAGGTGGATACTGCAATCGCTGCTATGGAGGCTGCAAACCCCGTAATCCCAGGTTCAAGGGAAATAACGGACATACACAATAAACTCTTTTCCCTTTTAAAACCGCATTTCTTGAGGTCCCGCAAGATAAATAGGAAACAACCACCCAAACCAGCTAGGTGGTTCAATCATCAGTGCAGGGAAGCCAGGCTAAGCTTGGGAAGAGCAATCAGGAATAGGGACAGGGCAGCGATTAGCGAGGCTAGGAAGCACTACAAGGTTAGCGTATCGCTAGCAAAAAAAGCATGGGACGAAAAGTATTGGGTAGAACTAAAGGAGGCCTCGGGGGCAAAGGATTCCAGGTTATTTTGGAATATTGTCAAGTGGGGTAGAGGTGGAACTCCAAATAAACCCGACAATAATGTCGCTGAGGGTGCCTGGGTGGATTATTTCAAACCCCAGTATGCTGAGATTACCGAGTTTAAGGATGTGGAAGTAATTTCAGCTGTATTCCCCACTGGGAATTTATTTTCCCAGAAAGAAACTGAAGTTGCAATATGCTCTGCCCAAGGGGGAAGGGCCCCGGGTCTAGATGGGATACCCTCTGATGTTTTTATAAACGATAAGGCGAGGTGGGCTAGGTATGTATTCCTTTTGGGAAATGCTATTGCGAAGGGAACGGCAGTCCCAGAGTTATGGAAGGGAGCAAATATTATACCCATATATAAAAAAGGGGATCGGTCCCTCCCGGCCAATTATAGGCCGATAAGTTTGATTGCCACTATCCAAAAAGTGGTAGGGAGAATGGTGGTAAATCGACTAATGGACTGGGTAGATGAGAACAACGCCCTGTCCCCTTATCAGGCTGGTTTTCGGCGGGCTACAAGCACAGTCGACCAGGTGTTTCGCTTTGCTCTGCTGCAGTGGGGGACGGTGGTGCTCGGCGAGGGCAGCCTGTATATTGCCTTTGTCAACTTGCGGGCTGCCTTCGACCTGGTACCGAGGAGAAAGCTCTAGGCAGTTCTGAGCGAAATAGGCCTTCCGGCTGAGTTACTCACTCTGATAATGAGGCTGCATGAGTGTAATTTCGCCAAAGTTCAGTGGGGTATGAATGGTGAATCATCTGCCGACTTTCCGATTGAACGCAGAGTACGACAGGGGTGTGCTATGGCCCCCCTGCTTTTTTCCCTATTTATTAACGGAATTGTGGCTCGGATGCTGGATGCCAGTGTCGATGCACCCTCGTTGGCGGGCCTCAGGGTTCCGATCCTGATGTTCGCCGACGATACGCTGATTTTGTCTAAAACACCGGCTGGCTTGCAGCGAGCTTTAAACATCTTCGATCTTTTCTGTGGGGAACATGGCCTGGAAGTTAACGTGGGCAAGACCAAGCTGATGGCCTTCTCACCAAAACGTAGACCCCGGCCTAAAATACTTCTGAACAACTGTGAGCTTGAGGTGGTTACTGTATTTACCTACCTTGGGGTGCAGATAGCAAACAATCTAAAATGGTCTCCACATATAGAAAAGGCGGTCCTGAGGCATCAACAGATTTCGGGGGCACTTCGGGTGGAACACAAAAAGTCTAAATCAAAGCCTATAAAACCAGTCCTGGAAGTATATGATGCCAAGGCTATTGGGTCTGCCCTATATGGGGCTGAGCTGTGGGGTTTCGAGAGGCTTCTCCCCTTGCAAATATCGGAGAATAGGTTCCTTAGGGGAATCACGGGTCTCCCTCAGAGTACACCATTAATCCCGCTTGGTCTTGATTTAGGGAGAAGATCAGTTAGTGACCGAGCGTGATTGCGCCCGATTCTCTATTGGAGACGCCGCTGGACTATCCCAGAGATACGGCATTATGCAGAGGGGTTCCTTGCCATAATTAAAGCTGACACCTTTCATAAAATAGTCTGGTTAAAAAATCTTAGGACTGCTCTAGGTGACCTCGGCCTCTCCAATCTATGGGATAATCCATCTGGGGAACCCTTTCCAAGTAAAAACATAATTAAAAGCTTATATTGGGACTGGATAGATGGCAGACTCTGGAGTAGAATGAGATCAGACACAATGGCGGGGCGTTTATTAGAAATCAAACTGTGTCCTGTATTGGAACTATACTGGGACAGTATTACTAACCCAGGTGATAGGAAGCTTTTCTTCCAGTTAAGATCAGGTGCCCTTCCTCTGAGATCACTGACGGGTAGGTGGAGGAGTTCAACCACCTCGTGCTGCCCGGTTTGTGGTGCAACTGAGGAAAATATAGGTCACTTTCTATTCCTGTGTAAAGCTTATGCCACCCCGAGAAGAGTTTGGTTAGCTCCTGTTTGTAGAAATCTAGGGACAACCAGGGGTGTTGAGGCGCTACGAATTATTTGCACCACCACTGATATGCCTATTGTTCTGGGTACAGCAAAGTATCTGGGGTGGGCATGGTCCATTAGACGGAGGGCAATTCTATTAATGTAATATAACTGGGGTAACAAGTAATCTCTGTGTAAATGTACACCAAAGATTTTTATTGTTTATGTATGCACAACTGTTTTAACAGTATGTATAAATAGGAACATTTTTAATGTGATGTATTTTAAATGTATGTTTGTGCTTTTATGAGTATATTCCTCGAATAAAGCTTTTAATACGAGTAGTATAGTGAGTAGTAGACAATAGTAGAGAGTGAATAGTAGAGAGTGAATAGTAGAGAATAGTAGAGAGTGAGTAGTAGAGAGAGAGTAGTAGAGAGTGAGTACTAGAGAGTAGTAGAGAGTGAATAGTAGAGAGTAGTAGACACTGAGTAGTAGAGAGTAGTAGAGAGTCAGTAGTAGAGAGTGAGTAGAAGAGAGAGAATAGTAGAGAGTAGTAGAGAGTGAGTAGTAGAGTAGTAGAGAGTAGTAGCAAGTGAGTAGTAGAGAGTGAGTAGTAGAGAGTGAGTAGTAGAGAGTAGTAGAGTAGTAGAGACTGCGTAGTAGAGAGAGAGTAGTAGAGAGTGAGTGGTAGAGAGTAGAAGAGAGTAGTAGAGTGAGTAGTAGAGAGTAGTAGAGAGTGAGTAGTAGAGAGATAGTAGTAGAGAATGAGTAGTAGAGAGTAGTAGAGAGTGAATAGTGGAGAGTAGTAGAGAGTGTGTAGTAGAGAGTAGTAGAGAGTGAGTAGTAGAGAGTGAGTAGTAGAGAGAGAGTAGTATAGAGTAGTAGAGAGTGAGTAGTAGAGTAGTACAGAGTAGTCAGTCAGTGTCAGTCAGTGTCAGTCAGTCAGTGTCAGTCAGTCAGTGTCAGTGTCAGTCAGTCAGTGTCAATCAGTCAGTCAGTGTCAGTCAATGAGTGTCAGTCAGTGTCAGTCAATCAGGGTCCGTCAGTCAGTCAGTGTCAGTCAGTCAGTGTCTGTCAGTCAGTCAGTGTCAGACAATCAGTGCCAGTCAGTCAATTTCAGTCAATCAGTGTCAGTGTCAGTCAGTGTCAGTGTCAGTCAGTGTCAGTCAATCAGTGTCAGTCAATGTGAATCAGTCAGTGTCAGTCAGTCAGTGTCAGCTAGAGCAGCTCTGCTGACCTGGTTCTCCAGCTCTAAAGCAGCTCTGCTGACCCGGTTCTCACCCTCTAAAGCAGCTCTCCTGACCTGGTTTCTCTGGCTCTGCAGCAGGTCTGCTGACCTGGTTCTGTGGCTCTAGAGCAGCTCTGCTGACCAAGTTCTTAGGCTACAGAGCAGCACTGCTGATCTGGTTCTCTGGCTCTTCAACAGCTCTGCTGACCTGGTTCTCTGGCTCTAAAGCAGCTCTGCTGACCCGGTTCTATGACTCTAAAGCAGTTCTGCTGACATGGTTCTCTGGCTCTAGAGCAGCTCTGCTGACCTGGTTCTCTCCCTCTAGAGCACCTCTGCTGACCTGGTTCTCTCCCTCTAAAGCAGCTCTACTGACCTGGTTTCTCTGGCTCTGCAGCAGCTCTGCTGACCTGGTTCTCTGGCTCTAGAGCAGCTCTGCTGATCTGGTTCTTAGGCTCTAGAGCAGCTCTGCTGACCTGGTTCTCTGGCTCTAAAGCAGCTCTGCTGACTTGGTTCTCTGGCTTTAGAGCAGCTCTGCTGACCTGGTTCTCTGGCTCTAAAGCAGCTCTGCTGACCTGGTTCTCTGGCTCTAAAGCAGCTCTGCTGGCATGGTTCTCTGGCTCTAAAGCAGCTCTGCTGACCTGGTTCTCTCCCTTTACAGCAGCTCTGCTGACCTGGTTCTCTGGCTCTAGAGCAGCTCTGCTGACCTAGTTCTTAGGCTCTAGAGCAGCTCTGCTGACCTGGTTCTCTGGCTCTAGAGCAGCTCTGCTGACCTGGTCCCTTGGCTCTAAAGCAGCTCTGCTGACCTGGTTCTCTCCCTCTACAGCAGCTCTGCTGACCCGGTTCTTAGGCTCTAGAGCAGCTCTGCTTACCTGGTTCTCTGGCTCTAAAGCAGCTCTGCTGACCTGGTTCTATGGCTCTAAAGCAGCTCTGCTGACCTGGTTCTCTGGCTCTAAAGCAGCTCTGCTGACCTGGTTCTCTCCCTCTAAATCAGCTTTACTGACCTGGTTCTCTGCCTCTAGAGCAGCTCTGCTGACCTGGTTCTATGGCTCTAAAGCAGGTCTGCTGACCTGGTTCTCTGGCTCTAGAGCAGCTCTGCTGACCTGGTTCTCTGGCTCTAAAGCAGTTCTGCTGACCTGGTTCTCTCCCTCTAAAGCAGCTCTGCTGACCTGGTTTCTCTGGCTCTAGAGCAGCTCTGCTAACCTGGTTCTCTGGCTCTAAAGCAGCTCTGCTGACCTGGTTCTCTCCCTCTACAGCAGCTCTGCTGACCTGGTTCTCTGCCTCTAGAGCAGCTCTGCTGACCTGGTTCTCTGGCTCTAAAGCAGCTCTGCTGACCTGGTTCTATGGCTCTAAAGCAGCTCTGCTGACCTGGTTCTCTGACTCTAAAGCAGCTCTGCTGACCTAGTTCTCTGCCTCTAGGAAGCTCTGCTGACCTGGTTCTCTGGCTCTAAAGCAGCACTGCTGACCTGGTTGTCTCCCTCCAAAGAGTTCTGCTGACCTGATTCTCTGGCTCTAAAGCAGTTCTGTTGACCTGGTTCTCTGCCTCTAGAGCAGCTCTGCTGACCTGGTTCTATGGCTCTAAAGCAGCTCTGCTGACCTGGTTCTCTGGCTCTAGAGCAGCTCTGCTGACCTGGTTCTCTGCCTGTAAAGCAGTTCTGCTGACCTGGTTCTCTCCCTCTAAAGCAGCTCTGCTGACCTGGTTTATCTGGCTCTACAGCAGCTCTGCTGACAGAGGGGCATATCAACAACAACCGGCGATAATTATCGCTCAGCGCTGTTAGCGTGAGGATAATTATCGCCGGCTAGCGTGATTTTTTAACACTGAGATAGCGTGCTATTAGCAACGCTTATCTCAATAGCGATAAAAATCTACACGCTAACAGGCTAACGTGAGATTATCGCTGGAAACCCAGCGATAATCACACGTTACCTTGTTGATAGGGACAGGCAAACTTAGCTATGATATCCTCCTTCCATAGGATATCATGGCTAAGTCTGAAAATTAGCAGACGTAAAAAAGCAGCGTTAACCGCGGTTACCGCTGCTTTTTTTGTCTCTAACAGGGTTAGCGACATTCTTGATAATAGGAGAAATGTCGCTTAGCGACATTCCTCCTATTATTTTACTCTGGAACGCCCCCTTTGCATCTCATTAGAGATGCAAGGGGAAGCGTAGAGTAAAAGGGTGCTAACACGCAAATTTGCGTGTTAGCACCCTGTTGTTGATAGGGCGCTAGTTTTATCTCTGCTTTTTTGGCTTTTAAAGCCAAAAAAGCAGAGATAAAGCCCTTGTTGATATGCCCCCTGGTTCTCGGCCTCTAGAGCAGCTCTGCTGACCTGGGTCTCTGGCTCTAGAGCAGCTCTGATGACTTGGGTCTCTGGTTCTAGAGCAGCTCTGCTGACCTGCTTCTTAGGCTCTAGAGCAGCTCTGCTGACCTGGTTCTCTGGCTCTACAACGGCTCTGCTGATCTGGATTCTCTGGCTCTACAGCAGCTCTGCTGACCTGGTTCTCTGCACTCACGATGCACGCACCCGACTTTGCGAAAATATATTTAAAAATAATATGTTTATTTAAGTACAAATATATTATTTTTATCAATATCTTAGATAATCTCTTGCCCTAAAATGTATATTAAAGACACATACATATCATTTTGGAACATACATTTTTTTGGCGGGAGTCGCGCATCCAGCGTGCCTCAGCATGTATAGGACGTCACGCGGGACCTGCAACCGGGCAAGCATCTCGTACCGTAATGCGCATGTGTCGCGAATACGCGGGGGCAGGAGTCGCGGACTGGTCGCATACCAACCGCGTACATCACGTAATATTAAATGTATACGATGTAACTGAAAAACACGCAGCCGTCGCACACCGTACGCGGATCCTTCATGACTTTTCTAAAATGGCAGCTAGAATGCGCGCACCCACCATGATGTGTACACTTTGAGTGCGCGACTCCGATAAAATTTTTAAAGAAAATAATATAAATCTATTAAAATAAGAAATGAAAACAAGAAAATTAATCAATATTTCAGTTTGAATAAAAAAAAAAAATGTTGTTGCAATTTTCAGAAAAATATATAATGTTATTTAATGAATAAAATATTTATAAATAAACAGTTAAAAAACTGTAGAAAATCAGTACAAAAAATAGGTATAACTACTATCACACTTAAAAATTAGCATTTAAAAAACCTTTGAAATTCACTGAAAAAAAACATAGGTTTCAGAGACATTATAGTTAGAAATTAGCATTTAAAAAACCTTAGAAATTCACAGAAAAAAACATAGGTTTCAGGGGTGTCATAGTTAGCTGGCCTTTCCACTCGTACAAAACTATAGAAATTCCTCCGTTATAGTTAGTTCTGCTAACTATAACTCGCGCGCCCGCAATGCACTGCTGATGATGTCACATATTGCATCATTCATGACATGGTCAGTGACATCACTGATGACATCTCAAATGACATCACTGATGACATCATCCACGTGACAATCTGATTCACCTCATCATACACTAGTATAACCTTTCATCACTCACTGTAAAATACATTGTACCATATTTGAAATCATTGACACACCAATACCAGTTACTACATACCGACTCACTGATTCCTAAGTCTACACACACAACTACCCGTTCAACAACAGAATCATTTATACATGCAGTCACTAATTAATAGAACACTATCAAAAGCACTTATACACATATATAGACATTGACACATCAGCAGTCATCATACGCAGTTATGCAGTCATCCTACTCACTCATGAAAAAAATTAATCACACTTACATTTCCTCACTTATCCAACAGCACCTCATTTATTCAAACACATAGTAACTCATAGTTAATATGTTAAAAAATCACCATTACAATCATTCATATAATTACTCTCACTCTCACAATCACTGACTCTTACACATACTTATTTATATACACCAACTCTCACATACAATGCCTTTTATCTTTTTACTTTGTTGAAGATGTACAACTAAAACATATATTCGCTCACCAACACACAAATACACTCATTCACCCAAACAACTGTTTACTTTCCACATGCACTCTTAAACCTATACACCTAGCCAATCAACCATTCACACATCTATGCATAGAGTTACACACACACCATCCAACCGCACACAAACTCAGTGTCCCATACAAATACTCACTCAACTAATCAATAACTAATATACACACTCATGTAGTTAGTGACCAACTGATGCAGCATGTTACAACAACAGAGACAGTGATGCACACATTCACATAGTTTAGTTACTAATCCATGTATTAAGTGAGACACTTTTAATTACTCACTTAAACAGACAGTCAGAGAGCTACTAAATCCTCCATCCAGACAGTTATATATCCACTCAATCTTCAATACAGATTGGTATATATATAATACATATTTAAATTTCAAACTGAACCACATTCACGAGATGATGTCATCAGTGATGTCATCAGTGATGTCATTTGAGATGTCATCAGTGATGCCATCAGTGATGTCACTGACCATGTCAATATGTGACATCATCAGCAGTGCATTTGGGCGCGCGAGTTATAGTTAGCAGAACTAACTATAACGGAGGAATTTCTATGGTTTTGTACGAGTGAAATGGCCAGCTAACTATAACACCCCTGAAACCTATGTTTTTTTCTGTGAATTTCTAAGGTTTTTTAAATGCTAATTTCTAACTATAACGTCTCTGAAACCTATGTTTTTTTTCAGTGAATATATATATATATATATATGTATGTATGTAATATATATATATATATATATATATATATATATATATATATTCACTGAAAAAACCATAGGTTTTCAGGGGTGTTATAGTTAGCTGGACTTTTCACTTGTACAAAACCATTGAAATTCCCCCGTTATAGTTAGTTCAGCTAACTATAACTCGCGCGCCCGCAATGCACTGATGATGACGTCACATATTACATCACTCATGACATGGTCAGTGACATCACTCATTGTTGTGCTGCACTCTTTTTGCTCATTAGATCACTGTAGTAAAGCTACTGCTCACCAGGGAAAACTGCTGCTGGTATTGAAAGTGCATGTTTCAGTCTGCATGTCAGTTTTGTTTAATGAAATAGAAGAGGATTTGAGAAGTCACTCAAAATGTTCCCTAATTTTTCTTTCTGCAGCACTAATCATACTTTTTATGGAAAAATGAACCCCCTCATTTTGTTCCTTTTTAAAGTAAATGTTTTAAGAGTTACCACTTTAATCCAAGCAAGATGGCTTCAGGTGTGCCATACGTTTATCATAAGTAGGACTGTTAGCGCTCTAGTTGTTCTTTGGAACACTCTGGGAAGCTGCAGTAGAACACAAAGGAATCAACTAACAGTCTCTGCCCTTGTTGGATGTACATGTTTTACTGAGAATGTCAGACTTCATTCTCACATAGCTTATAGATCACCTTCCAAACCTCTGTGGGAAAAGCATGAGAAAATACTTTTCTCTCAATCATGATATCCCAGCAGAAGGCTTTTTCACATGGTGAAATCACCTTAGAACATACCACAATTCCTAAAATGAGTATGGTACCATCAACAAATGACTTATAATGTAACTAAAGTCTTAAAACCTTCTATTAACTGCAATGCTTTTTAATGAGGTGCTATCATGTATATTGGTCCCAAGATGGCTGCCAACACTTCTTGGATGAAGTGCTGACAGCCAATCAGATCTCAGGATGAGATGTGTGGTTAGGCTCCGCCCACATATATATATGATTTTACTTTTGATTTTCTCAGGAACTACTGAACAGATTGACACCAGACCTGCAAAAGGCACTTCCCTGACCTGAGGACTACCTCTCTGCCAAATGTCAAGTAATTCTGTTCAGCCGTTCGGGCTGTACCTTCGACTAAAGGTCCTATGGAAAAATGCATGGGGAAAATGCGTTTTGGGACCCCCATTTTTTCTCGGCCCCCGCTTCACGAATCACCCCGGGACTTTCAGGGTAGGAGCGGAGCGGAGCGCCCCACCTATTTTGAAAATTTTGCGAGGATTCGTCAACTGGCGCCAAAGTTATTCCAAATAGAATGTTGCGGATTTCCTATGGAAACACGGTCCTAACTATAACTATCTACTGGCGACCGCCAGTAGATAATATATATATATATATATATATATATATATATATATATATAAATGCATATGTATACAAATAATGTGAAATAAAACAAATAAACAAATAATATGACACATATTTAAACAATATTATAAAAGTATTAAAGTGTGGGAATGATAGATATAATATTCCAACTCCAGTCTGTGCAACAGTGAAAAAAGTATTGGACTACGGAGGGGTTACATTTACGATTCCCACTCCAGTCTGTGCAAACATACGAAATGTTTTGGCCTTTGTAGGGGTTAAATTTACTATTCACACTCAAGCTTGCACAACAGTAGTGAAAGTGATGGACTCCAGGGAGAGGGGAGTTAGATTTACATTTCCCACTGCAGTCTGTGCAAAAATCAGGAAATCATTCAACTTCGGTAGGGTTAAATTTACTATTCCCACTCCAGAATGTACCACAGTAGGGAAAGCATTGGGCTCTGGAGGGGTAACATTTATTATTCCCACGCCAATCTTTGCAACAGTAGGGACAGTGTTGAACTCCAGAGTGGTTAAATGTACTATTCCCACTCCAGTCTGTGCAACAGTAGGGATATCGTGGACTCCAAAGGGATTACATTTACTATCCATCTCCAGTTTGTGCAGCAGTAGGGAAAGCATTGGACTTCTGAGGGGTAAGGTTTACTATTACCACTCAAGTTGGTGCTACAGTAGGGAAAGCACTGAACTTCTTGGGTTAAAATGTGCTATTCCCAGTTTGGTCTGTGCCACAGTAGGGAAAGTGTTGGATTCCAGAGGGGTAAAATGTACTATCCCTACTGCAGTCTGTGCTACAGTAGGGGACTTGTTTTACTATCAGACTCCAGTCTGTGCAACAGTAGGGAAAGCATTGGACTTCGGAGGGGTGGGATTTCCTATTCCCACTCCAATCTGTGCTACAGTAGGGAACGTTTTGGACACTGGAGGGGTAACATTTACTATTCCCACTCCAGTCTGTGCAAAAGTATGGAAAGCGTTGGACTTTGTAGGGATAACATTTACTACTCCCACTACACTCTGTGCTAAAGTAGGAAAAATGTTGAACTCCAGTGGAATAAAATGTAATATTCCCACCCAAGTGTGTGCAATAGTAGGGAAGGTGTTGGACTTCAAATGGATAACAATCGCTATTCCCACTCCACTCTGTGCAACAGTAGGGAAAGGACTTCAAAAACATAACATATATGAAACAACCATAGTAAACAAATATGAAACTCTTAATATGAACTTTAATTATTAACCCCCAAAAATACAACTATCTGAAAATGATAAACAAATAAACAATTAGCATAATTATTAGGCCTGGTCGGAAAACTACGCTACGCTCGCGAAGTGTGCATAGTTTGCGCAACTATGCACTACGCAAATTGCACGTAGCACAGTGCAAAAACACGTAGCATTGTGGGCATTTTTTGCTCGCTCACGGTCCTCAACGTCAAGTTGGCGACCGCGAACGAGCAAAATCAACATACCGGCGAGACTTTTTCCTCGTTCGTAATCGGCAACATCAAGTTGCCGATCGCGAGCGTGGAAAATAAACCTCCCGGCGAGATTCTCCGATGCCACGCGACCATGCCGGCAAATTGAAATTGACAAATGACTACTGATTGAGGGATGGCTGATACTGAATAATCTAACGAATTGTGAAAATCAAGAATAGGAAGCATCTAATCGCCATAACTCCCCCTCAGATATCGTAAGAGTACACAAAAAGACCATAAAGAAAGAATTCTGCAATTTTAATCGGTAGAGCACAGACCACAGAAAAATAAAGTCACTAACTAATGCCCTGAAGAAGTCCGCGAGGATGAAACGCGTTGGCTATGGTCTGTTTTAACATGTTTGAAAGAAATTTCTGAATAAAGGATCGAAGAAAAAAACAACTCTGCTGAAAGTCCATGTTTTCTTATGGAAGATAATCCGTTGACATTTACTTGTGTCATAACAATGTTTAATACTTGAATTGCATTTTGGGTGCTGGACCATTGGATTGTGTTTATGATTATTTGAAGTGTTTAGCTTCAGGAGATTTAGGGGTTTTGGATCTCCGGTCACTAGCACCCTGTTTATATAAAACTCCACTAGGGATAGGTGCAATTGTGCTTTGCCCCAAACCCTTCTTTTTTCGCTTAAATAAATTATGAAAGTAATTTGAGTGGTGGATATATTAGTCAGTTATTTGGATTGAGAAGGGCTGGGTAGGGGCAGAAAAGGGAAAAGGCTTGCATTTATATAGCGCTTGTAACCCTGATGGGGTATTGAAGCGTGTTATTGGCGAGTAGCACGCTACTCCAGAACCCATAAAGAATTAGTGATGAAAATTAGTATAGTGAAATATAAAAGTAGTTTGAGTGGTGGATTTGTAATTCAGTTGGATAGAGAAAGGTAGCGGAGGGATAGAAGAGGGAAAAAGGTTTGCATTTATATAATGCTTGCTTACCTCTGATGAGGTGTTGAAGCGCTTTTTTGGTGAGTAGCGCGCTACTCTGGGACCCATAAAGGATTAGTGGTGAATTAGTATAGTGGAATATGAAATTTGAGAAGTGAACATGTTAGTCTGTTATTTTGATTGAAAAGGATAGTGGAGGGATAGGAGAGTGAAGGATTTTGATTTTCTTTGGAGGTCATAGCAGTAGGAGGAGGCTTTTGGATGAGTAAAAAGGGGATGTGGAGGGGAAGAGCCAGAGGGAAAAGTTTAGAAAGGTTTATTTTAGGGATCAGTATAGTAAAAAAGGTGTTGTATGATGCAAGGAGGGTTAGAGTAAGGAAGAGTCTGGAAAAGGGTTATTCTGGGTATCATAGTAGTGGTATGGGGTTTGGGATAAATGAGAGAGTGGGTGTAGTGGATATATTGATAGATGTATAGGGTGAGAAATAGGGTAGTGCATTGGAAAGAGTAGTAGAAAGAAGTTTGAAATGAGTCAGAAAGTTGGGTTAGAAGATATATTGAGAAAAGTATATGGTGAGAAATAAGGTAGTGCATTGGATATGCTGAATTAGAAGAAAGTGGTAAAGATATAGATGCATTAGTACTTTGAAAGTATATAGATGCATAAAGGAGGTAGGTATATGTAGATGAAAGATATCGATAGAGGTACATGATTAGAAATAGGGTAGTACATTGGATATGCTTTCCAGGAAGAAAGTAACAGACAGATCCAAGTACGTGGAAGGTACATAGAAGCACAATGGAAGAAGTACATGTAGACCAAAGATGCACCAGATAAACTCCGGGTTTCAAGTGTTATTGTACTTGAATTTTTTTTGCACATCATTTTTCTACATGTTTATACAAAGCAATACACAAAGATAGGTACATATCTATAGTAAAAATAAATGATTATATACAGAGGGATATGCTGTAAATTTCTGTTTGCGTATGGTGCCTATGTGGGGAAGAGCCAAATGTTGAGTAGTTTTTTTAAGATAAGGTTGCTGTCCGTTGATCTTATGTTGGGGGTAAAGAGTTCCATAGTTTTGCTGCTTGAACAGAGAAGGATGTGCCCCCCATGTTTTTTTCTTGTATCTTGTTATTTTGAGGCGAGGTGCCATTTTAGAGCAGAGGTTCCTTTGCTGAATGTGTTTGGTCTTTTTATTCCTAATGAAGAGTGGTCCCATTCCATGTATTGCTTTGTGGGTGATGCAAAGCAGCTTGAACATGGATATTCTGGCAACCAGTAGCCAATGCAGGGCTTTCACGGCAGATGAGATGTGGTCTTGCGGTTTGATATGCAAGAGTAGTTTGGCAGCCGAGTTCTGAATCCGTTGTAGTCTTTTCATGGTCGTTAAAAGGTGATTTGTGGTAGAGGCTATTGGCATAATCGAGCTTGGACAGAACAAGGGAGATGGTAGCTTGGACCTTGTGTGGAAATTCCAAATGAGGGAAAATTCATTGCTGCGCCTTTATAGTGACAAAGCTTGATCTTTCTAGTTTGTCTACTTGGGCATTCATCGATAGCTCAGAGTCCATGATCATTCCGAGGTTTCTTACTTCCTTCGATACTTTAGGTGGTGATCCCAGTTCATCAGGCCAGGCGGCAAGCGGGTCACAATGTTGTAATCGCCACACGTGAATATTTCCATTTTGGAAGCATTCAGTTTGAGGTGGCTCCAAGTCATCCACTGATCCACGGCTCTGAGACAACTGAAAATTGGGGAGCTTCCAATGTCTTTGGGGCATTCCAGTTGAAGGAGTATTTGTGTGTCATCTGCATAGTTATAGCACGTAAGGTAAAATTAATTGATGAGTACCGGTAATGACTTCATGTAGATGTTGAAAAGCATGGGAAAGATGATAGAGCCTTGAGGGACCCCTGCTTTTGTGGAGTAAGGTTTGGATGAGAAAGGTGGGTATGGATGACATTAGTTCTGTTTCGAAGGTAGGACGCAATCCAGTCTAGAGCAGTCCCCTCTATGCCGGCTTCATCGAGTCTTTGTTTCAAGGTGCCATGGTCAACCATGTCAAAGGCAGCCAAGAGGTCCAAGAGGAGAAGCGCAGCAACCCCTTTGCGGTCTACTGTGTTCTTCAGGTCATCCCAGAATGCAAGAAGGGCAGATTCTGTGCCTCTTCCTGGACAGAAACCTGTTTGGAAGTCTGAAAGTATATTATTCTCTTCAATGAATTGTGACATCTGAGAGAATGCTGCTCTTTCTATCAGTTTGCCCAGGAAAAGGTCTAATCATAATGGGTCTGTAGTTGACAGGGTTCAGCGAGTCCAAGTTTTTTTTTTTCAGTAAACGGTTTATGTATGACTTTTTGAGTTCTTCTGGAAATATTCTGGTAGTTAAGGAATCATTGGTGATTCTTCTTACTGGAGTGGCAGCAGAGGTTGTTGAAAGAATTGTCTTGAAAGTTTGTGGTAGACACTGGTCAGAAGGGCTGCCGGCAGGCCTGCTTCCTTTAGCCAGGTCCATAAATTCATCGTGTGAGATGTGTTGGAAGGAACAGAGATGCTGGGTTAGAGTATTCTTGGATTGTTGCTTTGACAAATGCTTAGTGCTGGTGCTTTGTCTCTGTTTTAAGTATGAGCCCAGCTTGTCTGCTTTGTCAGTGTAATGATTTGCCAGTTTGTCTGTGAAATCTTGAGTAACAGGATGAGTTCCTTCTAGGCAATTTGGTTTGCAACATTCTTGAGTATTTTATATAATACTTTTTTGCACATATAGCATTTTGAATTCTGTCTGAATAGTACATTTCTTAGCTTTTTTGATAGCTGACTAGTATAACTTGTTAATATTCTGTAGGTGAAGTTTGTCTTGTTTGGCGTTTGTTTTGAGCCAGATACGTTGCAACTTTCTAATTTGGGGGCATATTATCAACAAACGGCGTTAAAATTATCGCCGCTCTAGGGGCAGAAAACTGCCGCTAAAGTGGCGATAATGGACTTGATAATATGCCCTTGAGAATTCCCATAGAAGCTCATGTTCTGGTGTCAACATGGGTTGCGGACTGCAACTCCCAGAATGCAGCACTCTGCTTCCAGGTAGGTGATGCGTGGAATGTTTTTTGGACCTAGTGGTCGGGCGGGATGCAGGGTTCCGATGTAATTATCAGCCCAATTTTACTGCTTGCGGTGGAAACAAAGTGCCTCCTTGAGTCCCCACACCCCTTTAGCCCAGAGTCTCAGGAAAATACTCGGCGGGGGCAGCAATGGCAATGCAAGCTGCCCGGCATGAGGCGACCCCCTGTGCCTTCACAGACGGACGCTCCCTCCCACTGCTGCTACCTACCTGCCTCCGCTGCCTGACGCCTGTTTGCCGCTCCTCACCACCTACCTGACGCCGCTGCCTGCATCTCGCCTCCGCCCCCCAGGTAACGCCTGCTGCTTCCTGGTCGCTACCCACGCCACTACCTTCACTCCTCACGCCCGCTGACCACCGCCACTTACCTGGTCACTCCTTGGGCTCCGTCGCTTCCCGCCGGTTTTCCCGCCGTTTTTTCTCGGCGCCGCTACCCCAGGCACACACTCCCACTCCCGCCTCCTCCTTCAGTCCCGCCCCCCCTCCCTGCCCATTGGCCACCCCGCTCCCGCCTCCCGCTGACCCTCCCTCCCGGCTCCTTATTTAAGGGGACCCCGCGGGCTGGTCAGTGCGACCCCCTGTGCCTTCACAGACAGACGCTCCCTCCCACTGCTGCTACCTACCTGCCTCCGCTGCCTGACGCCTGTTTGCCGCTCCTCACCACCTACCTGATGCCGCTGCCTGCATCTCGCCTCCGCCCCCCAGGTAACGCCTGCTGCTTCCTGGTCGCTACCCACGCCGCTACCTTCACTCCTCACGCCCGCTGACCACCGCCACTTACCTGGTCACTCCTTGGGCTCCGTCGCTTCCCGCCGGTTTTCCCGCCGTTTTTTCTCGGCGCCGCTGCCCCAGGCGCACACTCCCACTCCCGCCTCCTCCTTCAGTCCCGCCCCCCCTCCCTGCCCATTGGCCACCCCGCTCCCGCCTCCCGCTGACCCTCCCTCCCGGCTCCTTATTTAAGGGGACCCCGCGGGCTGGTCAGTGCGACCCCCTGTGCCTTCACAGACGGACGCTCCCTCCCACTGCTGCTACCTACCTGCCTCCGCTGCCTGACGCCTGTTTGCCGCTCCTCACCACCTACCTGACGCCGCTGCCTGCATCTCGCCTCCGCCCCCCAGGTAACGCCTGCTGCTTCCTGGTCGCTACCCACGCCGCTACCTTCACTCCTCACGCCCGCTGACCACCGCCACTTACCTGGTCACTCCTTGGGCTCCGTCGCTTCCCGCCGGTTTTCCCGCCATTTTTTCTCGGCGCCGCTGCCCCAGGCGCACACTCCCACTCCCGCCTCCTCCTTCAGTCCCGCCCCCCCTCCCTGCCCATTGGCCACCCCGCTCCCGCCTCCCGCTGACCCTCCCTCCCGGCTCCTTATTTATGACGCCCCCTCCGCGACTGCGCAGCGGACGCGCGCAGCGGGCGCGCCTTATGTGCGCCGAAGGTGCGCCAAAGGTAAGCCCGTCCGCGCCTGGACCGCGCCCAGCGCCAGACCCCCTGGTCCCCGCGCCCGCCAGCCCCCCCGCAGGATCTACGACTTCGCTACGCTCATCGCACTCAAAACCGCCCGAGCCCCCGGATGCTACCGAGCGTCCCCGCGACGCACCCATGGACCCTTCGCCTGCCGATCCTGCAACTTCTCTTGCCTCCAAACAAGCACCATGCCCACCAAGACGGACAACAGCAACCACCTCAAGTGCATCCTGCTCAACACCCGCTCCGTCCACAGACACGCCGTGGAACTCTGGAACCTCCTCGACACCGCATCTCCAGACGTCGCCTTCCTCACGGAAACCTGGATGAACGACTCTTCAGCCCCCGACATCGCCATAGCCATCCCGGACGGCTACAAGATCATCAGGAAGGATCGCGTCAACCAGACCGGAGGAGGCATCGCCATCGTACACAAGAGCACCATCCGCATCTCGACTGACTCCATCGACGTATTCAACGCCGCCGAATACCTGCACTTCCAGATCCACACCGGCCCCAAGACTACCCTCAGAGGCACCCTCATCTACAGACCCCCGGGACCACGCGCACAGTTCTGCGAAGACATCGCCGACTTCATCAGCCCTCACGCCCTCCCCTCCGCCGACTACATCCTCCTCGGGGACCTCAACTTCCACCTGGAGAACAACAATGACCGCAACACCACCGCCCTGCTGGATAACCTCGCCAACCTCGGACTTCAGCAACTGGTCAACACCCCCACCCACTTCGCCGGACACACGCTCGACCCACTCTTCTCGTCCAGCAAGCACGTCACCTTCAGCCACTCCACCGGACTTCACTGGACCGACCACAGCTGCGTCCATTTCAGCTTCAGAAAGAACACGGTCCACCATCACCCGAAGCAGGCTCCCCACAGAAACTGGAGCAAGATCACCGCCGACCAGCTCGCCACCTCCCTCAGCCAGAGCCCACCTGTCAGGACCACGGACCCTAACACAGCTGCCCTCGACCTCACGCAGTGGCTGACCTCCTGTGCCGACGACCTCGCGCCACTGAAGAACCCCCTCACCAGGCCCAGAAGCAAGAAGGCCCCCTGGTTCACCGACGAACTTAAGGACTCCAAGAAGGCCTGCCGCACCCTCGAGAAGGCCTGGCTCCTCAACAAGATCGCCGACAACAGAACAGCACTCAAACTCGCCACTCGCAGACATCACCAGCTCATCCGCACCCCCAAGATGAAATCTCTGCGGGAACGACTGGACAAGAACGCCCATGACAGCAAGGAGCTCTTCAACATCGTCAAGGAGTTCTCCAACCCCAGCACCGGCAACAACGACATCACTCCCTCACAGGACCTCTGCGACTCCCTCGCCTCGTACTTCCACCGCAAGATCGCCAACATCCACAACAGCTTCGACATTTCACCCCCGCACCCATCGGTCGTACCTTCGCACCCCGCTGCCACCCTCCAGACATGGACCGAGGTGACCCCCGAAGACACGTCACGCATGATGAACACCATCCACTCCGGATCTCCGACCGACCCGTGCCCCCATCATGTCTTCAACAAGGCAGCCTCTACCATCGCACCCCACCTCCGAGACATCATCAACACCTCCTTCAACACAGCAACCTTCCCGGAGAGCTGGAAGCACGCCGAACTCAGCGCTCTGCTGAAGAAACCAACAGCGGACCCGACCGACCTCAAGAACTTCCGCCCCATCTCGCTCCTTCCTTTCCCCGCCAAAGTCATCGAGAAGGTCGTCAACAAGCAACTGGCAGCCTTCCTCGAGACGAACGGATCCCTCGACCCATCACAGTCCGGATTCAGAGCCAACCACAGCACCGAGACCGCCCTCATCGCAGCCACCGACGACATCCGAGCCCTGCTCGACAACGGCGAAACAGCGGCACTCATCCTCCTAGACCTCTCCGCAGCATTTGACACTGTCTGCCACCGCACACTAGTCCAACGCCTCAACGACACCGGCATCCAAGGGAAGGCTCTGGAATGGATCATCTCATACCTCTCCGGCAGAACACAGAGAGTACGCCTCCCTCCGTTCCGCTCCGAGGCCACCGAAGTCATCTGCGGCGTCCCGCAAGGATCATCGCTCAGCCCCACTCTCTTCAACATCTACATGAAACCCCTCGCTGCCATCGCACGCCAACACAACCTCAACATCATTTCCTACGCCGATGACACCCAGCTAATTCTCTCCCTCTCCAGAGTCCCCGACACCGCCAAAGCCAGCCTGCACGAAGGGATGACAGACGTCGCTGAATGGATGAACATCAGCCGCCTGAAACTGAACACGGACAAGACAGAAGTCCTCATCCTGGGACCATCACCCTCCGCATGGGACGACTCCTGGTGGCCCCCGGCACTAGGCACCGCACCTGAACCGACGGACCACGCACGCAACTTGGGCGTCATACTGGACTCCTCCCTATCGATGACCAGACAAGTCAACGCCGTCTCCTCAGCTTGCTTCCACAACCTCCGCATGCTCCGAAAGATCTTCCGATGGATCCCGACCGAGACCAGGAAGACGGTCACCCACGCTCTCGTCACCAGCAGACTAGACTACGGAAACACCCTCTACGCCGGTACTACAGCCAAGCTTCAGAAAAGACTTCAGCATATCCAGAACGCCTCTGCCCGACTCATCCTGGACGTCCCCCGACGCAGCCACATCTCGTGCCACCTGAGAGACCTGCACTGGCTCCCTGTCAACAAGAGGATCACGTTCAGACTCCTCACCCACGCACACAAGTCCCTCCACGACCTAGGGCCAGGGTACCTCAACAGCCGCCTCACCTTCTACACGCCCATCCGCCGGCTACGTTCCGCTAACCTCGCCCTCGCCGTCGTCCCTCGCATCCAGAGAGCCACCGCTGGAGGAAGGTCATTCTCCTACCTGGCAGCTAAGACTTGGAACTCCCTACCCGTCCACCTGCGGATGACCCAGGACCACCTGGCCTTCAGGAAACAGCTCAAGACCTGGCTGTTCGAGCAGTAGCAGACCCCCTTCCCCAAGCGCCTTGAGACCCTTACGGGTGAGTAGTGCGCGATATAAGTTCCATGATTGATTGATTGATTGATTGAGTAACCTCACAACCGCCTTGTCACTCCCTGAACATCGTGGTGGGCCCAGACCATTCCAAACCTGTGGAGTGCAAAAAAACTGCAGAAGCAGAGCCAGTGGGGTCCGGGCCGACTTGCAAAGCGGGAGCCTCTGAACTGCGTCTCTGGCCCACACCAACCTCCTCCTCACGAAAGAGCAGAGGCCACAATAAGGGACAACCATGGAAGCACTTTATTTGCACAATGATAGCGAATGCATTTCGGCATGGTTGTGCCTTCTTCAGCGCCCAAGTCTTCAGGTGGCTTCCATCGTAACAAGGTAAAAGTCCTGCAGTCTTTTTGTTCATGCGTAAAGGCTCCGCCCTCCAAGATGTAACCCCACCTGTTTCAGTTCACGAAGTGGTCGCGGACTGCAACACCCAGAATGCAGCACTCTGCTTCCAGGTAGGTGATGCGTGGAATGTTTATTGGACCTAGTGGTCAGGCGGGATGCATATATATTCCATAAGAAAGGTGCTCGAAAGCTGAGTCAGCCACACACAACATAAGTATTTACCTTCATTTAATTGGTAGACATCAGCAATACATCAAGGCCCTCACAGCATCAAGTCCTTTGCCTTTTCGGTATACGCGTTTCGGGCTTGAAAGTTCCCTTTATCACTGGCCTGGGATGGAGGAAAGCAGCTCTGTAAGTGAAATAGCACTTACAATTTTTAAATGTTAGTCCCGCCCCAATGGGCGTGCCACATTGTATTCTGGTCTTTGTAATGGTGTTTTTTCTCAAAGTAGATGCTGCCCCACATTCCTTTCCAAACAATATACATCCATGTTGGTCGCTGTTTTAGGACGCGGGTGTATTTCTGCTAAACGCATGTCCCACCAACTCGGTTACGTTGTTCCTGGGTGTGCGTGTCCATTACAACCGCACAGACCTGCTGCAGTTGGCAGTGGGGCTCACTCGTGGCCAGAGCAAGCCGCTAAATATTCCATAAGAAAGGTGCTCGAAAGCTGAGCCAGCTACACACGACGTACGTATTCACATTTATTTAATTGGTAGACATCAGCAATACATCAAGGCCCTCACAGCATCAAGTCCTTTGCCTTTTCGCCATATGCGTTTTAGGCTTGAAAGTTCCCTTTATCACTGATCTGGCATGGAGGAAAGCAGCTCTGTAATTGAAATTGCACTCGCGATTTTTAAATGTTAGTCCCACCCCATTGGGTGTGTCACATTGTGTTCCGGTCTTTGTAGTGGTGTTTTTTCTCAAAGTAGAAGCCGCCGCACATTCCTTTCCAAACCATTTACATCCCTGTTGGTCACTGTTTTTGGACGAGGATGTATTTCTGCTAAACTGATGTCCCACCAATTCGGTTACACCGTTCCTGGGTTTGCGTGTCCATTACAACTACACGGACCTTCTGCAGTTGGCAGTGGGGCTCACTCGCGGCCAGAGCAAGGCGCTAAATATTCCATAAGAAAGGTGCTCGAAAGCTGACTCAGCCACACACGACGTAAGTATTCACTTTATTTAATTGGTTGACATCAGCAATACATGAAGGCCCTCATAGCATCATGTCCTTTGCCTTTTCGCCATACACGTTTCGGGTTTGAAAGTTCCCTTTATCACTGGCCTGGCATGGAGAAAAGCAGCTCTGTAAGTGAAATCGCACTCGCGATTTTTAAATGTTAGTCCCGACCCAATGGGCGTGTCACATTGTATTTCGGTCTTTGTAGTTGTGTTTTTGCTCAAAGTAGATGCCGCCGCACATTCCTTTCCAAACAATATACATCCTTGTTGGTCGCTGGTTTTGAATGAGGATGTATTTCTGCGACATGTGTGGCTGACTCACCATTCGAGCACCTTTCTTATGGAATATATATATAGCAGGTTCATAGACATTTATCTGAATGGAAAGGGCAGGGCTTAATTAGCAAAAATGAGTATTCTTTCTTGAAAACAGACCACCCTATCATCCCAACCCTCTATCTTCTGCCTAAAGTTCATAAGTGTGTGTCTCCTATACCTGGGCGTCCTATCATTTCCGCTCAGAATTGGTTACTTGAACCTATATCCAAATATGTAGATTTTTTCTACACAACTATATGGAGGCCCTTCCCACATACATTAAAGACACTGGTCATTTCCTCACCAAATTGAATAATGTCCTCTGGAATCCTGACTACTACTTTATTGTTATGGACATCTGTTCCCTTTATACCTCCATCAACCATCAAGATGGATTACGTGCTATTCAACATTTTTTATCTGATAGAAATATCAGTTATAATGAGCATAGTAAAATGCTAGTAAAAATGATTGAGATATGCCTTTGTAACAACTATTTCCTCTTTAACAATGAGGTTTTTCAGTAGTTGCGGGCGTGGCTATGGGGGCTTGCTTCTCCCCCAGCAACGCATGTTTACACGTGGGCTGGTGGGAGGAGCATGTCCTCGGCCGCGTCCTTGCGGGTGCTGATAACCAAGGTAAGGGCATAGTTCATATGTGGCGTTTCATAGATGACGTGTTTCTAATATGGCATGGATCTAGAGAAACTGCCGAAAAATTTGTTGCTGACATTAACACTAATGAGCTCAACTTGGAATTCACTGCTACTATAAGTAAGGAAAGAGTTGAATTCCTTGATGTTGAAATCTATGTTGTTGATAATGAAATTCGGACTAGATTACATAGAAAGTGTACAGCAGATAATTCGATTCTACATGCTTCTAGCTCCCACCCCGACATCTCATCAAAAGCATCCCCTATGGGGAGTTTTTAAGGATTGATAGAATTTGTAGCAACAAAACTGATCTTAAGAATTGCCTAGATGAATCTTTTCAGAGATTTTTAGCTCGTGGCTATAAAAGGGCAGTTTTACAAAGTGCCATGAACAAATTGAGAATAACCACCAAAGAATTTTCTCAGGTCCCCAATACTAAGGTTGCTGTTTCATTTGATGACAGATTATCTTGCAATGAAGATATGGCCATTAGATTGATTACTACTTATAGTTGTTATGAGAAGAAATTCAGAAATATTTTAAAATCTAATTGGCCTATTCTTAAAACTGACATTACTGTAGCACCCTTACTTACTGATATCACTGTCATAACCTTTAGAAGGGCTCCTTCTATGAGGGATGCCCTGGTTAAAACTAGTCCAGAAAAAACCAAATCCACCAATTGGCTTTCCAACCGATTAGGTTTTTTAAAATCTAGTTCTTGCAGGGCTTGCAAGTTCGGTTTTAACACAGTTGAATATAGTGATGCCTTCACCCAAAATGTAAACAAGATTGATGTTTTTTTTACATGTAAAACAGATCATGCTGTTTATGTGCTCCAGTGTACTTGCCATCTTCGTTACATTGGGAGCACCAAGCTTCAAGTTTTTAATCGAATTTTGCAACACCTAAGAGCTATTGTTAACTCCGATTCTAGTTATCCTGTGGCGTGTCATTTTAAATTGGTCCATCAAAATAACCTTAAAGATCTTAACTATTTTGTTATTGATGCAGTCCCATCCTCTAAAAGAGGAGGAGACAGAGAGAGAAGACTTAGACAGTTGGAAAGTCATTATATTCTACTTCTGGACACGAAGATTCCAAATGGACTGAATACTGGGGAAGACCTTTATAATTTTTTATAGGGTCTACTGTATTGTTCTTTTCTCAGCTTATGTTTTCTTATTGAAGAGCCCTTTTATGAATCAACTGCTTTTTGATCGCTGCTACTATCCTTCTATACCTATATTTATTGGATTTTAGATCTCTTTTTTCTACTGGTGTGATCTTTTATCCTGGTCCTTTTATGCCTTTTTCTTTATCGTTTTTTAGCTGGTTTTACTTTTTGGTTTTACCAGTTTTATTCTCGGTAGAGATGGTGTGTTGGGGATTGGGTGAATGTTTAGTCAGTGGTAAACAGATTTAAAATATGGTATCAAATTGCTGAATCCATTTGTTTGACAGGATTTATTGTTAATCTCTTGATCCTGTTGCTTTTTTTAGTTATTGTGTCTTGTTTAATTGGATTGTATTGAAAGAAATTGGTTTCCGTTATTAGTGGCAAGATTTTTTTTGTTGCTTTCTGTACATATGAAATTCTTTGCCAATGCTCTGGAATTTATTCCATAGGATTGTTTGCACATTGTCCTGCCCTTGATATTTTTGCACTTGTTTGCTTATAGGTGTCCTTTTTTTAATCGATTATGATGTAATATTCGATTTCTTATTGCATTCATGTACTTTATTTATTTACAGTGCTTTGTCTTGCTGGCTGACCTTCATTTATTTTCAGGTCTACATTGCAATCTCCTTTATTATTCACTATCGGCAGTCTATGGGCACTTGCCCATCATCTTCTTATTATTATATATTTTTCTACTTCCTTTAAAATGTTTCAGAATTAGCGTGATATATTTATATATTTATATTTGTATACGCTGACATTTTTTATAGTAGTTACAATTTTAACAACATTCAATCCTGTTGCGTAATATAAGATTGCCTTTTTTGTGATATTCGGACTTGCATTGTAGGCTCTAGCTATTTCCCCTAGTATTATCCCCATTCCCACTATTGAGTGGGAGGTGTTTTGGTGGCCAACTGCACTGTATTTAAACTCTATGGTCTGTGCTCATGTCATGTGATTAAGACCGGGTTTCCCGATCGAAATGCGTCATGCTGCTGTGTCTTTGAGGAATAAAAGCACTTATTATTTGTCACGGAGTGGTCTGTTCCTGTTCTATGCATTCCTTGCATATTTTTTTGTTTTCCCAATAACTTTGGCGCTGGTAGACGAATCTTCGTGAAAATTTCAAAACTAGTGACCTGCTCCGGTCAGCTCCTGTCTTGAACGTTTCAGGGTGATTTGTCAAGCGGGGGCCGAGAAAAAAGGGGAGTCCCAAAACATGTTTTCTCCATGTTATTTTCCTTAGGAAACTTTAGCCCGAACTGCTGAACGGAATTACTCCAAATTTGGCTAAAAGGTAGGTCTTGGTTCTGAAATATCCCTTTTATTAAATGGTGTAAATCCATTGAGTAGTCGTGAGAAATTAGATAAAGAAAAAGTTTTGATATATATGGCCGCAGTGGGTTCCCGAACCCTCACGAGCACAAGCTTTATTCTGATTGGCTGCCAACCAGGAAGTGTTGGCAGCCATCTTGTTACTCGGTAACCGAGTCACAAGAAAACAGAGAAATAAGGATGAAAAACAGGAAAAGGGGGCAGGGTACAGACACCCTGACCCCTTAGGCCTGCTGAGGGTGTCCCAGGGCCAAAGGAAGCATTTTTTTTTTAAACGGCCACTTTCGTGCTAGGTGCGTGATTCCGGGCGAATTTTTTTTAAAAAGAACGAAGCATGGGCTCCCACGCTTCGGTATTTTTAAGCCCCAGGGTGGGACAGTTCCCAGGGGCATGCAGAAAATGTATAGCGGGGCCCGTGGGTGCCCCCACTTTCCCTGGGGACCGCCACCTCCGCGGGGCTTCATTTATGTTTTGCGGAGGGCACGCAGCCCCCCCCGCAGCCCCGGACCACCACCTGCCGGGGCTCTATGTTTTTTTTTAAAAGTGCGGGGTGCTTAAGCCCCCCCACACGCCCCGGGGACTGCCACCTCCCCGGGGCTTCTAATGATAAAAATGCAGGGGGCATGTAGCCCCCCACAACCCCGGACCGCCACCTCCCCAGGGCTCTAATTTAAAAAAAAAATACCTTTGGGGGGCTCGAGCCCCCCCACACACCCCGGGGACCACCACCTCCCCGGGGCACTAAGACTGCAAATGTGGGGGTCCGTTACGGACCCCCGAGCCTTGGGGACAACCACCTCCTCGGGGCTTTGCACATATTGGGAGGGGGATGCGCAGCCCACCTCCAGGAGCCCTTGATGGCCCTGGGGACCGCCACCCCCCAGGGCCGGCTCCTGCAATGTCCCGGGGTGCCCACCCCCAGGACATTACCGTTTGCTATGGTAGGACGGGAGCCATGCGGCTCCAGCACTGTCATAGCAAACACTGGTTTGAATTTTGGAAGCGAGAGCAGGTTTCCTGCTCTAGCTTACAAAATCCAAAGCAGATTGCTTTGCCACAAGGGGAGCTGCATGTCAGCAGCTCCCCGGGTGGAAAAGCAGTGCCAGCTCCCGCAGGAGGGGTGGCGCCGGCATGACCGTGGGGGCATTGTGGCTCCCCCCACGGTCCCCAATAAAGTGGCCAGACCCCGGGGGTTGGAGTCCCCGGGGCTAGAAGTGGATCGGGAGATGGGCCATGCAGCCTCCTCCAAATATTTAAAATAACATTTAAAATACTGGCCATGCCCTGGGGGTTGGGGTCCCCGGGGCCGAAAATGGCCTAGTGAGGGAGGCAATGCAGCCCCTTTCCCGTATTTTTAATAAACTTTAACAAAATAGGGGTCAGGCCCTGGGGGGTTGGGTCTCCGGGGTCAAAAAAATAGAAAAAGAAGGGGGGCCACATACCCCCCTTCAGAAAAAAAACGGCATTGCACCGGAGGCCCCGCCCCCTCAGTGCATCACTCTGCAAAAGCGCCCTGTGGTGCGTTGTAAGTTGGGGAATTAATTCCCCTTGAAAGATGAGGGTCCCTTGGGGCCAACTATCCCACGAGGTACCTCCAGTATGTGCCACAGAGCTGCGTTGCCACGCCCCTTTTTACACCTCTCTGCAATGCAGCTCTGTGGCGCTTATTGGAGGTACCTGGTGGGCTAGTTGGACCCCAGGGACCCTTAGTATTCAAGGGGACTTAATCCCCCAACTTAAAATGTGCCATGGGGTGCCTTTGCACAGTGGTGAAGGGAGGGGCGGGGCCTGATGTGACATGTGTGCAAACACGCCCTTTGCAGCCGAATAAAGAGTTTTGACTGCCTGACTGACAAATATTTTTAGTCTACATACAATCAAATGTCACCTCTATTTCTCAGTACCTGAAAAGCTGCTTTCATGAACTATGAACAGACATTCAAAGCCTGAAAAATAGATTTATCGACTTAGAGAAGTCAGTCGATGATTGTTCAGAAGAGCAGCAGTCTATTAAAATGAAAATGTATTCTCTAGTGGAAACATATAAGGATCTGGCATACAAAATAAGACCTGGAAATTAGGTCTAGAAGTAAAAATATACAGATTGATGACCTACCTCGGTGAACAGAAACAAAAAACAAACAGAAGCAAACCTGTGCCTCCATCATTATGTCTAGATTGGTCACAAATAACTGGCTCATCTGACACTGCAATAAGAGAGACCCCTGGTCACCTTCATCTTCATGATAGAAAAAAAAGATTGAAATAATCCAGAGTAAGAATGATATTGTCTGTGAAGGCCACAAATGGCAGTTGTTCCAAAGTCTGACTATGTTGAAAAGAAGGAGACATTTTAGGAAAATAAATGACATGAACATGATACATCATTCTTACAGATTTGCTAGGAAGGTAATTTGAAACATGACTTTCTTTATTAGTCTGAGTGCATCATTTATGTACACTGTAAATAGAAAATACTACATCTGGCAGGCCTGACTAAATAGAGAGAAAAAGGGAACCAGAAGGCACAGGCACTCCAGCCAGAACTCCATCCAATTTTCTACATTTCCCTCTTTTGCCCACATCTTAAACTGTCATCAATGGGACCCTGTGATTCTATGTACAGGCCATTGCTGATGAGATGAGGGTTAGGAGGAATCATGTCAACCCTGCAGATCCATCACGGATTCTAAGGTAGTGCTCTCCAACAAAATTCATATAGAAATGAGATAAACAACTTGTTCTCATACAAGGGAATTCTGTATGCTCTTATATATTGCAGGGCAAGAGCAAAGATAAACTAGCAGACTGAAAGACCAGACTGCAAGAGGCACAAAACTGACAAATCCTGCAAGGAGAAGAACCATCAACTAATAACATGGGCAAAGAAATTGAAAATCCGGTTAAAATGTATTTCAATAAGTGGAGAAGATCAACATTGACGATGGGCCAAAACAGAAAGAATCTAGATGGATGCTAAAAATGCATGCACAAGACCAATGGCCCGATTTATATTTTGGCTGGGCTTCTATCGTCCCTTCTTTGTGGATAATCCCGCCCACCATATTTTGATGTGTGCTGGCTGAATCTCCGTCCACGTCAACAGTGTGTTTACTGTCCCATAAGTGGCTCACTGAGACTGACGTGGTGGAATCCTCTGCTGGCTAACATTGCTCCATTGCCATCTGGCTGGCGGGATTGCGCTGAGCCTATTTAGATTTCACAGTTGTCCTGGTATTGTTCCAGCGGCAGATTGCAGTCTGAGTGATTCTGTCACTGTACACTTTCAACATTGTACTATTCTTGATGCTTTTGAATGGATGCTTTCATCACACACCTGATGTGTTTTGGTTAATTGTGTTTACCTGCATACCACTCTATAAAACACACTTCATTTCAGACCATGATTAACTTGGTGAAGCAGAACTTTTGTCAGAGAAGTCAAGGTTCTTTGTTGCTTTTTCCGTTTATTTTCCCTTTTTCCTTCTTACATTTATTTTCTTGTGTGTCATAAAATGTATTCCATTTCGTTTTACAATGGCAGGGAGGAGAAATCCCCATTTTACAAAGGGAGAATTGTCAGTCATGGTGGAGGAAATGAGTAGAGCCACAATGTTTGGAGGCCAAGTACAAAAGACAACTATAGCTCAAACAAGGCAAAATATGGATCAGGATAGTTGATCGGGTGAATGCTGTAACAAACAACCGGTGCACACAGAAGGAAATTAGTTAGAGGTGGAATGGCCTGGGAGGGAGTGTGTGTTCCCTGGCCTCTATGCATCACCTGGAGGCCCAGAGGACTAATGGTAAGCTCCCCCGTGCAACTTGTTTCCCAGGGAGGAGATGGTCTTATAGATCCTACATCATTGAGGCTTGACAGGAATCCCTGGTGGAGTGGAGACTGGTAAGTTATACTTTTAAATGTGTCACTAAACCTACATCTCATTTTGCTTTTAATTGAGATGTTAATGTGAGGTGCACCTTTTGGAAACATATACATATACATTTGTATAATTTTTCTTTGTCTTGTTTGTTTAAATGTATGTTGTGGTATTTAACATTACAGGTTTCTCTCTCCATTGCATTGTCATTGTAAATGTATGTCAGTTTTTTACTGCATATTTTTACTAGGTATGTTTAAGATATAATTTTGCAAGTGTTGATAATGTTTAATTGAAATGACTACGACTATCATTTTCTTTGTATAATTTTCTTGTGAAAATAATACTGCAATGATATCTTGCTCGTTTTCTCTTTTCTGTCATAATTTTCACATATGTTAAAGTGTTATGTTATTCTCAATCTCTACTTCATGCTGCTTTGAAATGTTTTTGTTGGATTTTGTATGATGTCATATCCTTGTTATTCAATTGAAATAATGTTGTTTGTATGACAAATCAAAGTTTGTTGACTTTAAAATATTATGATATGCAATTTTGTATGCCGAATATAAGTGTTTTTTTAAATGTACTCTGAAATGCGTATATGATGACTAATGCAATATATCCTTGTAAGGGCCCGATTCCGATCTCGTTCAGAAAGCATACCGACCAAATCAGTTATGTAATGCCTTCCAGACGACTTGGATCGGTGGAGTCCGACAAAGCGAATTGGATGCATCCGTATGCATTCGAATACGATTCAGTCAGACGCCCATTGACTTCAGTAGGAGCCTTTGTTCCAAACGTGAACACAGGCTCCCATTGAAGAAAGGGGTGGCTGGCGAAAATCATGCAGCCTATTGTGGGCACTCCATGGTGCCTGCCGCACTGTGCATGGTTGGGAAGAGGCCCCGGCTGAAAGGGGCCGGCGACGGGGCCCCAAAGACTGATTCCGACATCTATTTTGTTCCAGGCAAACAGAATCAGAAAGGCTGTCCGAATCGGTCATCGAACTCACTCGCTATAGAGATGTATAATTCGGCTCCGGAAAGGCTCGACCTGTCAGAATGCCTTTTCGAACCGATTTGAACAGCCCTACCGGTATCCAGGCATCATACTTGGTCGTTCGGAACTTTGTCGTATTTGGTCAGAAACAAGGGCTCCGGATCGGATTGGATTTGGCAAACTCAAATCCCATTCGAAGCCCTTCCGAACACCATCAGAATTAACCCCTAAATTGTGTAATTGTCAGATTTTTAGCCTGCTAGGCTTTGGAATGGTTTCTTTCTGCTTTGTTGCATTAATGGTATATTTTATGTATTGTTTCTAATTTCTTTTCCATTCCAGGACATCTTTTTACCTGCTTTTTTAAAGTAGTTTTGTGTGTAATTTAAACTTTTTCTGTAATACCACTGAAAAGTACAATCATTATATGAATGTTCTTTTTCCTTTTAGGTTGCTTAATTTTAACATCAAACTCATTTGATGTATAATTCAGACTTTTACAATATATATTTGTTTCAATCATAATAGGTCCAACACACAGAGTACCTGGACAACCATTTGAGGATATCTCCACTCCAGACCAGGAACAAGTCTTCATTGAGGACTCCACTCCTGCATCTCTGTATGACGAGGAGTTGCCTGGTCAACTGTTCTGCCTGGGCAGACTGCTCCAATGAGCCTCACTCAGTCCACACCTACACCTCCCACCCCAGATGTTACCACACCTCAGCCTACGATACCTCCACTTCCTGTGTCCAAACTAACACCACCCCAATCTTGTGCCCCCCAAGTCCTGGCTGCTGTTGATCCGACACCACCACCTCCAGTTGAACCATTGGGATGGGGCCCACTGGGTCAAGGGCACAAGGTGGGGGTAGGGGTTGTGGGAAGGAATCTGTGGGCCTGCAAATTGAGGCCACTGGATTCACTGTCGCCTGGGCCACCATCGACCAAGTCTTGGGATCCCTCCATCAGTCCCATGACATGATGTGCCAGGGCCTGGCAGAGCTCTGGGAGATGAAGCAGTTACAGAGGGAGAACAGTGCACAGATGGAGAATCTGAACTTCAATTTTGGCTTCCTGTCTGGGGTACTGCATGATATTGTTACCCATATGTGCGGGGCTTTTCCAACAACATCTTCCCCTTTATGTGGTTCAACATCTGGGCCAACGACATCTGCCTCAGCCAGAGAAAGGGAGGCCCTGCCACAAAAGGAAACAGTTCCACCAAACTCAGTCCCTGCAACTGTGGATCCATTAGCCCCCCTCAGGAGGGGCGTTCATCCCGACTAGTAGGAGAGGATGACAAGACCTCTACCAACACCAGCAAGAGACACAGAACCTAACGTCTTCCGTAGTGAGACTACCATACACTCTGGACTAATTTCTGGAGACATATACCTTTTTCATGCCATTTGTATTTTGGACATTGGATTTCAAGCAATTTAGGCTCTTCAATATTAGTTTCATTCATTATGATTGTCTTACTGTCATGATTTAGTTCATTTGGTTTTATTGATACACCCTCCCAAAAAAACAAATGGTATTACATTCATTTTCTCAGTTTGTTCAATTTTTGTAGTTACAGCATGCATTTTAAAAAGTTAAATTAAAAAAGGATTGTTTAATCATAAATCAATTCCATATCAGTAATTTTTTAAAAGATGACAAAAATGAACAAAACAACCAATCACAAACTAGGATGTGATTTCATTGGAACCATCATTACTCATATTCTCCTAATACATTGTAACCCATGCATATCCTAAAGTAATCATGCAATATTTTCTTTGACAGTTCTAGACCTTGCCACCATGGAAGAATGGGAGCTAATCAAAATAATCTAATTAAAAAAGCGGACTCTTGTTGATGGATGCCATATGGAGCCAGATCTTTTGCCTCACAATAGGAAACCCACATCAATAACTTTAAGGGTGAAAATAATGGCAGTACTCCCTTTTGTGGCCACGGGATCTTTCCAATACACTGTTGCAGTATCTGGTAGAATGTCACAACCAACCTTAATTGGTGTGCTACAAGAAGATCTTCCTTAAATGATCAGACACATCAACATCTACACACAGTTAACCCAAATGTGGATTTGTCTATATGAAGGGAGATTTGTATGCTTTGGATGGCCAACCACATACAGTCACAGCAATTTAAGTAGCATATATTACCATGGTAGCAACAATCCGCAGAAAAAAAGTCTAAATGCAATCCAATCACTGTGCAAGTTGACTTTGTACAAGATCTTTACATCCTAAGTGTCTATGGGCAGATGCAAAGAGAAACCATTTTGCGATTTCCTAATTGCGAATCTTTGTGATTCGCAATTAGGAAATCGCAAAACAGAATGCATGAAAGTGTGTGGAACACTTTTAGCGATTCCTAGGGGATCGCAAATGACCTACCTCATAAATATTAATGAGGTAGGTTGCAGATTGCGACCCTCTAGGAATCACAAAGATCACAGGGATGGTGGCCTGCTGGCCTCAGCAGACCAATATGTCTGTGATTGCTTTTAAATAAAGCACTTTGGGGGGTGGGGGGGGGGCGGGAATGCAGCTCGTTTTCCATAAAGGAAAACAGGCTGCCTTTCAAAAACTAAAATGAAAAGTTTTCCTTTCATTTTTTAAGAGCAGGCAGTGGTCCGTGTGACCACTGCCTGCTCTTGAAAGAATATTTTACAAACATTCACAAAGGGGAATGGGTCCCTTGAAGTAGGTGGTAAAACGTGAATGTTTTGCAACCACATTCACGGTCACAAAACATTCATGCATACCATTAGGATTCGCTATTTGGAAGCGACGTCCTAAACACGCCCCTTCCAAATAGCGGATCGCAAACCCATTTTGCGATTCGGTAACAGGTTACCGAATCACAAAATTGTATTCTCTGCATCGGAAAAGCATTTTTTGCAATCGCAAACGGGTCGATTCTTCAATTCGGCCCATTTGCAAGGAGAAAATGCTTGATGCATCTGCCCCTATGTCTTTTTTAGTGATTGAAGTGAAGTTTCAGTTCTTTTTAAGGTAGATAGATAAATTATGGTTTGTATTTTTAAACATTTTAATTAGACAACACTACAACATAAGCATGTGTTGTGTGTTTGATTCCCTATTTATTATTTGGTGTGTATTTATATACATATATATGCATTTTAAATTATTTCATATGAAATCTGCAAAATTAACATTATGTTAATTTAGAAAATAAATTATATTTTGAATACAAGTTAACACATATATATTATTATTTCTCATACTAAATAAAAAAGATTGTTCAGATTCGTATTATCCCACAAATCATTCAGCCTAACTCAGGTGTCTCCAACAAGTTAACTGCGAACTTCCAGGAGCTCCCAGACACCTTCAGAGTAGCTCACAGCCTTGAGTTAATTTTGAAAGAAGCAAAAGGTCACATAGTCCTTTTAAAATTAAGGGAAGGGTGTGTTCTTTTTACATCATTGTCATCAGGCTGCAGATAGCAGGACCTGATAATGAGCAGTGCTCAGTAAGATTTATGACCCAGGCTGGGACTGGGTCACAGAGGTGAACAACTGAACCACTGGGGTATTTAACTCTTAAATAAAAGTCCTTCTCAATTCAATGTTGGAGCTGTGAAGAAAATGATATTCTGAATGCTTTTAAATAGAAGAAAATTGAAATGGAAAGTTACCTTAACTATTAAGTTAACTAAGTAATGCATTTACAAACAGCAGGCTCCTTACTTCCAGTGGCCAGTAGACACTGTGCCATAAGCATAACAGAAAAATACACCCATTTTTTTTTTAAATGAGAAACATTTAGAGTGCAGACAAATGTTCCATACTATGAACTTAGATTGTATGTTTGTGTAATACATGTAACGGTGCCACATATGCTGAAGGGTATGTCTTGTGCTTCTTGTGCATTCCTCTCAGGCCCTCGTACGAATATATCCCATTCATACGCACACATGTTCAAACATCTCCAAAGACCATGCTCTCACTGGCACACATCAAAAGACACAATTGATGGACGGAATGCAGAACAAATCAAAACATTCACCCCCAGTCAGGAGATCTGGGTTAAATCCATCATTCTTTGCCACATCAGTTTAGACATGGCTATATGCAAATCAGTCTTGACCCTGTGCCTCATGGGAACAGTCCAGCGCAAACTCCCAAGCCAGGTCCTCCCTGGACCAGAAACAAGCATCTTAGGACCGGTTTCGGGGTTTTACCCCTCTTCAGCCAGGATAGCTTGATTCCAGTGGCACAGTGAGCCCAGGACTCACGTCTGAGCATACCTGGCGCACTTAGGGCGAGAAAGCAAAAGACACAATTGATGGACAGAATGCAGAACAAATCAAAACATTCACCCCCAGTCAAGAGATCTGGGTTAAATCCATCCTTCTTTTGCTCACCATGCCACCCCAGTTTAGACTTGGAAGCCCGAAACCGGTTCTAGGATGCTTGTTTTCATTCCAGGGAGGACCTGGCATGGCAGTTCGGGCTGGACTGTTCCCATGAGGCACAGGGTCAAGACTGATTTGCATATGGCTGGGTTCAAACTGGAATAGCATGGTGAGCAAAAAAACGATGGATTTAGACCCAGATCTCTGTACTGGGAGAATGTATGACATTGTTCTGCATTCTGTCCATCAACTGTTGTTTTGCATTTGTCACCCCGAGTGGGTCGGGCATGCTCAGACGTGAGTCCCGTGCTCTCCATGCCACTGGAATCAAGCTATCCTGGCTGAAGTGGGGTGAAACCCCGAAACCGGTCCTAGGATGCTTGTTTTCAGTCCAGAGAGGACCTGGCTTGGCAGTTCGGGCTGGACTGTTCCCATGGGGCATAAGGTCAAGACTGATTTGCATATGGCTGGGTTCAAACTGGAATGGCATGGTGAGCAAAAAAAAAGATGGATTTAGGCCCAGATCTCTGTACTGGGGTGAATGTTTGACATTGTTCTGCATTCTGTCCGTCAATTGTTGTTTCTGCTCACTGGCACACATGGCAGCCCTTTCATAGTGCCCTTAGTCATAGTATTTTGTTCACACCATAGTATCTGGCTCTATGGACATTAGGCTAAAAGTCAATGAAGCTGGACGTGGCAGTGTCTGATAACAATGCACAAGTTGTTTAGCCTTCAGTAGCTCACAATGATTTTCACTGATCAGAAGTAGCTTTCACTAGAGATAATGTTGGAGACCCCTGGCCTACGTAATGTCACTGAACTGGATTGGTAAAATAAGGAGATGACAAGAGATAAGGATACTCAACAGGTTACTACTTTTTTTTTTAACGAAAATAAACTAACAAATATGCTGTTGTAACTTTTTTTAAACTGCTTGTAATTGATTTCTCAAAATTGTGTTACATCAATACAGAAAAACAAAAAGTAACAAAACAATTTCTTTCTTTTTTTGTATCCATACAGGTACCCATCAAAAGAAGGCCATCTGGGAAACAATCATGAACAAGGTGCAGACCCTTTGAGTCCACAAGGGATGCAGCCTTCACTCCAGAAAGAGATGGGAGGGCCTACGATGCTGGACCAAAACGTCAGCTGAAGTCCAGCTTGGCTAGTCTTCCCAACATGCGAAGAGTGCGCACCACATTCTGACCCTCCCTTTATAGCCTACATCCTTGTGGTGGTCTATCCCCAGCTTGATGGGAAGTTGAGAGACCAGCAGCAGCATCACGGGGGTAAGTTCTTTTTCTAGTATGTCGTGCTAAATAACTATTTATGTTTACAGCAGCAAAATATGGTATGAACATAAAGGTTGACAAATGTATAATGCACAAGAAGAGTATTTGAAGGTGTAAGTTTTGCAAAAGGTGCATGATGATGTGTTTTGTATAATAATTTGTGAAAAAGTATACCACTATATTTCTTATCATTACCAATTGACTGCTTCGAGCAGACATATACTTGCCTAAAATAAAATATACATGAGTTTGTTTGATGTTATACGGGACACTTGTACCAAACAGGCCACAATTTATAATTGAATCAGGTTGATCCTATATTACAATTATAAAGGATGTTACGTTATCCCTAGGTGACACAGCATTGAAATCACTTATTATACAGTGGATGTTCCAAACGTCATATTGGTGAGTTGGTATTATAAACAGTCAACAGTTAGCATGTGAGCAAAAATAACTATAAACATAAGAAGAAATGGCTACAGTTTTCATTAAAACATATTACACATGTTTTTACTATGTTTTACTGAACAATGCAATTCAATTTCTGCTAGAAGTGACGGATTTGCTTGATGTCTTACTCAGTCACAAATGTGCATGTAAGCCAGTCTGGTTTTTTGAAAAATCAATTTGGCATACATTTTTAAAGTAAACAGACAGGAATGTGAACACATTGGTGACAGAGTAACACATATCCAAAAACATCATTTATATGAACTTTTTATGCCCTAACGATATATCAATAATGAACAAAAATAGATTAGATAAGGGACTTTAGCAGATGGAATTTTCCATCACACATATGTTGGAGTATTCCATGTGTAAAACTACAAATCAGGCAAAATAAATTACTCATTAGGAGATTTTAGAACTAAATCATGTTAAATATTTTTCAAATTATGATTTGTATATTTGTTTTTTATTTAAAATAAATATATCTTAATCAGTGTCTTTAAAATGTACTGTAGTGTTGTACCAATTGTTGCCTAAAATGAAAGCCAGCATATTTTTAAAACATTTTCACAGTGGTAAAACAAACAGAAAATGTTGTAGTAAAATGTGTAAATATTTTTGATCTGTTCTAAAGTGGATTAGAAATACGTCACGCCCTATGTATTTACTTATGCTGTAGAAGTCATTTGAAAATACCAATAAAATATTTTTTGATTTCCTTCAACAGCAAAGTAAATGCATAGGGCATGATACATAAATAGGTAACTTAAGAACAGAATCCCAAAAAGTTATTTTAAGATTTGAAAAATATTTAATTTACTCTTGGGTAGTTCCCCCTAATCCATAGGATTTGCACATTTGTTGGACAACATAAACTTTGGGTGAGGTGCCCAGATTTATTCCAAGCACACCTGGAGGATATGTTGGCCTAGAGACCAGCTCGCTCACAACGCCAGTAGGTGTCCCTATAACCCAACCCGGGAGAAAATGGTTTCTGGCAACCACTGAACATGACAACCCTGACCCCTCAGGGATTGTGGTATTAGATCAGAACCTCTCACTCAGTCTCTTGTGCTTAGTTGTGTTCAGAGAAATATACAGAGAATACACAGTGGGACATTTAAAATATTCAGTAGACAGAAGGAGATAGAAGTGATTACAAACACCAATAGAGTAAACAGTAGCTACAGTTGTACCATGGTGCTAAAAGAGTGTGTATATATGCAGGCATATAAAACAAGGTAGTAATCAGGCGTACTCCTACTATGCGTACCCTAATCTGTTTGTACCTACTGTAGGAGTGAAGCCAAGCATCCCCCCAAGGGACGATCCAACCCCATTAACCTAGCGGGACATTATGTAGGACCCTGTCTTGTCACAAACTGGACACCCCTCACAAGATGTCAGACCGTTGCGTGGTGAAGTCTCAGCATGCAGGGACCCTCGGTGTCAGCTGAAGTGCCTCCTTTGCTAATCCTATGAGATGCTGATTATTTGTAATAAAAAGTTTCCTTGCGATCTACGCGTAAATTAGCAATGCTATGGATATATAGATAGCCCGATCATCCCATGGATGAAGATAAAACAACATTTGTACATTTGTGCGTAGAGGCCTAGTACTTGGTGTTCGAGGCATTGTGATACTGTTATGCAAAGCCAGATGTGTAAACAGGAAAAGTTTCAGAGAGACCAACCACGCAATGTCACGCACTTGAATATGTGCAAAACGTCACAGCAGAAATGTTGTTGTGAAAAAGAGAACAATTTAAGAAATGATCAGCTTCACTACATAGGCCAACCCCAGGCACATAACACCTACTCCTCACACTAAGGGTCGATATAAAAGCTATCTAGAAAAGGCAGAATGCCATAATAAAAATGCAAACTAAAAAAGGACTAAAACCACTTTTAAAATCATCTAAAGGCAAGCTCCCTTTACAATATTAATGAATGCCTTTGAAAGTCATTATACAATTTGAAATCCCAACCACTCAGAAAACCATAGACCCTGGAAAAATAAAACAAAAAATCATTCCCATCACACGGAAACGCCAATTTGTTATGTGTTCAGAGTGGTAGTTGCAACATTGCGGTCACAGGCAGCCGCAGACGACATTCCCAGAGGCATACCTCAAAGCAGGTTTTCTGAGCAAACGTGATTCCTTCCAGTTCCCACAGCAGCTTCTGAGGGAAGGACAGCACCCTGTAAGTGTATTGTGGAGCTGGTATCCAGTTCACAAGGAGCGAAAGCATCCCAGGGTGGCTCGAAGAATGCATTCATCAGCAATGGAATATGCTGGGGACAGCAATGCCCATGGGCCTTTAAGGTGTACATTAGTACTTTAATGTCCAGTGGCACAAGCTATTGAGTTTGAAGAATAAGTTCAATATGCATTCATGGCTGCAGAATACATGTTGTATGCAGTAAAGCCAAACAGGCAGGAAAGATAAGAACCAGTGCTCATTAAGTTCTCGAAGCCGAGGTGTGCCGAAGCAGTGCATCTGGATTCCTGCTAGAAGTAGCAGGACAAGCGTGGCTTAATGCTGCCTTGTAAATAAGGCACCCTTTTTCGATATACTTAGTGTTTAAGGGGAGGGCAATGGGTATTGTGGTGGCTGTACCACAACACCCATTGATTATGACGCTGCCCCTTATTTGCAAGGAAAGCATAAATATGGGGCAGTGCCAAAATTAAGACCAGTAAACAACTGGTCTTACCCTGGAGAAATGAGGAGAAATCTTACATTTCTCCTCGTTCTTGCTGTTTCCTTGTGTGCTGCGTGGTGCAAGGGTGCCTGTGTTGGCACTAGGCAGCTAAGTTTATCACCAGTGCAGGGGGAAACGCAGAGAGGCACCATATTGTTGTGAATATGGTGCAGCTCTGTTTCAGAAGTGGCGGAGCGTGGGTTAAGCTAAGGAGGCTAATGCCATGCTCCACCACTTCTATTGTAAATATGCCCCTATGCTGCTCAGCAAATATATCCTGGATGTAAATGTGGTCATACCGTAGTCAACCACATCCAAAGCCTTTTCTAAGTTAACCCTATCAATCATCATCATCATCATGAATCTTTATTTCGACATCCAGTGTCATAAAAGCAATAAAAGACATTTTATAAAAACAGATACAAAACAAACTTGTTGTACAACAATACGTTAAAAGTAATATAACCTGTAGTCCATCCAAGTACTCTACTGCACCCTAGGTATAAAATTCAATTACCAGGTTCCGCCTTTTAAAATGTTAGTACGCATCATAGCAATAAAAACATGCAAATAATACAATAAAAATTGGGAGGGGAAACAACATTTCATCTTAGGTGGAATCGGGTAATAGGATGCGACCCCCCCTATAAACCTTGTGAAAATGATCCAACCCCCCTTAGGTTAGCTGCACGTGAAATTAAAAATAGAAGAAATAAAGTGCATGCTCATAGCATATGATTTAAGAGCTCAGAAGGTCAGCCATAGAGCCTACAATAAGGAAGTGTCAGCAGGTTTCTGCAGAGTGCTGTGCCTGTCCAAAACTTCTGTCTGATGAGCATGACTTAAAAACTTTGCCACACAACACGCAATAAAGGGTCTAGGATCAGTCCTAAGAATGTGCAGTGCAACCCAATAGTTCAGTGTTCCCAGTTGCTGGCACAGAGGTTTTAGCCACTTGGCCCTAGGGATGTCATAAGCCGTGCAAGCAAACAGAACATGGGCAACACTTTCTAGCGGGCCCTGCAACAAGGATAGTACTTTGACACTTGATTGCACGAGTGCCATTTTGATGTGGTCTCAGAGGCAGGAAGTGTGCCGAACCTGAAGTGGATGTATAACATCCTAGCCCGTGGGGCCTTGATAATATCTAAAAAGGGCTCAAGGTGTTGAGTCTGTTTGTGGAGATAGAATTTGGCTGTTAACCTGCCTAAATATGGTTTACAGGTTTCTTGGTGGTCCACCCATTACCAATAGCGATATGGTAGCTCTTTTTTCGTAGGTGGCTCTCGCCTATCCCAGTCTGCGTGGGTCCCTTGCTCACTTTGCCACTGGATTCAAGCTAGCCTGGCTGATGAAGGGTGTTACCCAGAAACCGGTCCCAGGATGCTTGTTTCCAGTTCAGGGAAGACTTGGCTTGGCAGTTCGGGCTGGAGTGTTCCTATGAGGCACAGGGTCAAGACTGATTTGCATATAGCTGGGTCTGAACTGAGATGGCAAAGTGAGCTAAAGAATGATGATGGATTCAACCCAGATCTGTGACTGGGGCTGAGTGTCAGAAAAGTTTCAGCGCCCCGTCCATCATCTCCTTGTGTTTGCTTTGGAGGCCCAAAGCTGTCATCATTTTCCAGACATAAGAGATCCAGCCTATTTTACAACCAATATCTAGTCGTATAACCTCAGTTAGGGCCTCTGCATAGGGAAGAAGCTCTGGGGTTTGTCTTATGCGGGCCCAAAAGAGGAGCGAGTGCAGCCTTGCTCTGTCACTAATAGATCGCCTGCCCATGTTGAGCATTAGTGCAATGAGGGGGATGGATTGGGGCAGTATACCTAGATCACTGAGAAACTTGTGCTCAGACCTACAAAGATCATAAACCTTTACAAGTCCCCATAACTCTGCTCCATACAATGCTGCACCAACCGCTTTAGCATCGTAGACCTGGAGGGCTGGGGCTACTGGTCTGCTGTGTGAGAGGGGATGTTCCCTCCCAAGAGCTCCTACTACTCTTTTGTGCCCCAGCAACATCTTTGCTATGTGGGGCTTCCATGAGTTTGTCAGAGACACCAAGATAGTCAAAGGTATCCCACCTAGAAAAGGAGTGCTTCTCTCAGACTTGGGGGGGGGGGTTTAATGGCCATAAATTCGGATTTTAGAGTGTTAATAACCAACCCCCGGTCGTCCCAGTAAAGATGGCACATATTGAGTAGTCGTTGCAGCCCTGCTGATGTCTTAGACAATAGCAAGGTGTCATCATTGAATAGGAGGGGTCTGTACCTTATCACCCCCCAAGGTTGGAGCATCTGCTGGAGCTGCTTGCAGGAAGCTTACCACCCCTATTAATATCGCGCAGTCTTTCAGAAACTTCTTGTTGAGAAACCTTACACAGTTCGCTGTAACTTGCATGCAAGAAGTGCTTTTTACGTAGGTTCCAGGGACCGAACAAGAAATCCCTTAGATCCATTTCACCAGAAAGAAGGAAGAAGTGGTGTTTCACCTGAGAAAATGTTGAGGTTTTTTTTCAATGAAGGCACAACTTCCCAACACCATATGATCTCACTACCCAAGTGTTCTGATTGCACATATGGCTTATGAGGCATATTGATCCTAAACCCTCTTCGGTGATGCCCAGGAATCTAGATTGACACCCATTTGTGTCCATAGGCCAAACCAACCTTCCCTTCCAATTGGGGTCCAATGAATTGTAAGAACCATTGCGTATTATGGTATCTAACATATCCTCACTGTATTGTGTTAAATGCTGCCACTTCTCAAAATGTAAGAATGTGGGAATAGTTAGTGTGTTCAAATCCTTCATCTTGGTTTTCCAAGAGAGGAACATAGCCTCTGTTCCCTGAACCTGCCAGTCTTTTGTCCCCCAGATAGATTTTGAGTCTATGGTGTCTATCCAAAAGCCAAAACCCTGTACAGGGAGTTGGGAAATAAATGAAGCGGAGTACATCAGCTTGGTGTTTGTAAGCATTTTTTTTGCAGGTGTAGGTGTGGGCATATAGTAGTAAGAGGCTGTATCTAATGTGACAAAACCAGAAAAAAAAACTTTTGTGCAAATATTTGTGAACTATCTTTCAGTGGTGTTGAACAGTGTTCCCATTGGATGTAATTATAAACAGCACGTGGGATACTTGCTTGTGTAAAATATGGCGAGCATAATGTTGATAGCAAAACATATCACTGTACTTAGATGTACCATCATACAATTCATCAGAAGAAAACACAGTAGATTGTTCTAGATCTTTTTGCATACTATGTACTGTATCAATTTCCCCATCATTAGAGAAAGTACTAGAGATGATAATATAATTTAAGGACATTTTAAACAAATATGGCATTTGTTTAGTAGGAATATACATATCATACGATACCCTGTCCCACACATGTCCTTTCGTAACTAGACCCACTGTAATGTTCACCAAGGACAGGTCTCTTAGTTCATAGTTCAATTATGCATGTGGCTTCAATACCAAATTCACAAGCTGTACTGCAGAGCGTTCTGGGAGTTAGTGTCCATTCCGAAGCAGGAAAAACACAGTCACTAAACCAATCCAGTAGAGCAGGAATAGTAATCCTATTGTAATCCTGAGGTGTAACCAAGGAGTAACAAAGTATGTATTTTTCAGCCAAAGATAGAGGGCGCGCATTTGTAGCTTGAAAGGAGAGGTGGTGGCAATGGTGGCTCAGGTTCAGTTGAATCTGATGAGAAATCATCATAGTCCACTAAGTAGCCAGACGCCCTTCAGTCGATTTTTGGCAGCTCTGCAGGTTTTGTAGTATTGGGAGATTACTCAATCTGTGGCATAATCACGTAGCCGTCGTCAATTTTTCAAATTGTAATGTGTATTTCCATACTAGTTAACTGTACAGTTGCAGTTGTTTCAACATGCAGAAGAAATACTTCATTGTTGTTTACAGTTTCTCTTTGGAGAGGGAAATCTTCTTTAGTTATTAAGGCTTCCATCTGAACTTCCTGAATGGTAGTGAGAGGAGTGAGGTGCTAACCCAGGAGCGCACGCGGTATACTATTGAGAATTGGCCACATAGTGTGTGTTGGACTTGGCCCTTTTTGCAGGGTCATCCCTGAACTTTTTGCCTTCCTCCTAGCCTTTTTCCTGACATGGTGTTGGTGGTTTTAGGACTCTGGGCACTTTAGCATTGGTTAGCAGTGCAAAGTGCATGTGCTCTCTGCCCTCCATAGGCCAACATTGGGATAACTCCTAAATAAAACAAAATAAGTATGTCATGTTTGGTATGTGTGGTATGGAAATAATAAATGCTGTGCAATGGTGTGCGCAGATTTATTCTCCCTATTTTAGAAGTGCCACTTTTAAAAGTTGGCATTTCTGTGTGCTGTGTGCCTGCCTGCCTGCATGTCTGATTCTAGAAGTGACCGGGGCTGGTGAGGTGGGGGTAGCACCAGGGTCAGTCAGGGTCAGGATGAATAGGAGATCTGCAATTGGAGTAGTGGGAGGAGAAGTCCCATGTCCCTGAATAGGTCTGTGCCTGCCCTGTACAATGCTGGCTCTGCCCCCCTATGGTGTGTCTGATTACCAAGCCTCAGCTCACAAAGGGAGGAGGAAAGACTGGTAATCCATGTGCTCTACACTCCCCCAAAACCAGTTGGGACTGGTTTCCCCAAAGACCCTTCCAGAAGCTTCTGCCCCTTTCTAGTAGCTGGGCAGAAGGTTGTATAAATAGAGGGGCTGTGACCCCATGTGGTTGTTGTGCTTGTGCTGACTTGGAGTTGACACTCCGCCAGGAGGAACCACCGCGGGACCCTGCGTGCTGGCCCCTGTGCCCAACTTTGCCCCTCTACCTTCTGCTGGACCCAGGAAGAGACTCTGCTGGAGTAAAGGCTGCTGCGCCAGGAGGATTGCCACCTTGCTAAGTTTGACTGTTTTTAGGAACTGCTACTTCGTTGGGCTGAGCTGCCCTACTGCCTGCTGACCTTTATCCAGCCTGTGCCTGTTTCCTAGCGCCTCGCTGGCGCTACAATTCGACTCCAGCCCCAAAGGACTTTGATCTCTGTCTGCAGTTTTAAACAAGAGAGCGGGAACCCACCCCACGTTTTCCGCGTTTTCTGCATTTTAAAAAAGAGTGGGTGCCCACCCCGCATTTTGCGACTCTTCCTGGGTGCCCACCCCGCATTTCTGCTCATTTTGCTCGCGAGTGCCCACCCCGCATTCCGCAACCTCTCGCAGGTGCCCACCCTGCATTTCTGCCGCATCGGAAATAATTTTAATAGCGGATGCCCACCCCACGTTTTTGCCAGAGAGCCGGTGCCCATCCCGCATTGCCGAGAAGTCACTGCCGCAACCCGGGCCAAGAACAAAAGGACCGCCGCGATCACCTAGCGACCAGGAAGTCAGGCGCTCATGCCTGACTGTGGGCGGGCCCGCCGGCAGAAGGAAGTGGGGGCACATTTTAATCTTACAGTCCCGGAGCGGGGCTCTCCCGGGCCGCAGTGGTGAAGAGCCAGTGTCCCTTGGACTACACAGCGGCGCCACAATTGCGGGCCGCTGAAACTTTATTGGGGGCAAAACTATTTTCAGAGCCCGGGGGGGGTCACCAGAGCATTACTGCTCACCTTTGGACCACAGCTGCTCCGTGGGAGAAAGTGGTCAGCTGCAACGTTTTGCACGGTTGTGTAGGACCCCAGTGAAGGGTCCAGAGGGCACCGAGGTGCCAGTGCCTCTTTTGTTTGTGCCCACAGCCTCACCGCGAGAGCGCAGGCAGCTCCAACGAGGGGCTTGTTTGTTTCACATATCAAGGTGGGCACTACGAAAGAATGGGGGTGATCTGAGTGCACTGCTAATTATGGTCATTCTAATAGGAGTGTGTTGGTGCTTGCCAAATGTGGTTTATGCCCAATGATTGTGGTATAATGTATTTTGATGCCTTAATGCTGATTAGATGCCTAACGTACTTATAATGATTCATGCATAAGGTGATTTATGCCCCATGAGTGTTGCATAATGCATTTTTTATGCCTAATGAGGTTGCATTTATGCTTATGATTATGCCTAATGTTTCGAGGAATAATGTGTTTTACGCCTAATAAGATGCATCATGTTTATCATGCCTAAGGTGATGTATGCCTATTGGGGGGTATGCCTAATGCTAACATGATCTATGTCTAATGTGGTATAATGCTGGGTTCATTCTTCTAACAGTAGCTACTGGCTGTTATTACTGGTTGGTTGCATTTACTGTTTATGCTTGTGAGGGTTCTGGCAGTGACCCGATTGGCGCTGCCTTGTATATAGTCTCCTGTAAATTATGACCTGGTGCCAGTTGACAGAGTATATATCTGTGATTGTTCTCTAATGTGTTTTATATAATACAAAGGCTATTTTTATATAACCTTGTGTGGAGTCTTTTTTGTAGTATGCCTAGTGTGTCGCCGCTGTGTGTGTGTGTTGCGCTTTACACATTGCCTCTGGGATAAGCCTGACTGCTCGTGCCAAGCTACCAACGGGGTGAGCAGGGGTTATCCTCAGGGTGTAACTCCCTCGCCCTGACTAGGACGGGAGCTTCTGCCTGGCTTTGGCGCATGCCCTAGTCCACCGGGAATCCCAGTTTCTAACAGTGTGGTTCAATCAGATCAATGGAGACAAACCTTTTGTCTCGCCGGCTAGCAGGAGGCCAAAGAAGTACATTTCTTGTACCTTTGACAGCCAGGACAGGTACAGGCGCTCTGGAAGTTGGGCCAAATTCTTTCTTGTCAACAATATTTTTTCCTGACCACATCCCCAATCTTCGGAACATCCTTCACTTCCCCAGTGGCAGTGCATTTTACTTGGACGTTGCTTTGTGCACCCTGGAATTTGTTTAGTTCCTGTAAAACAGCCAATTGTTCATAGATGTCAAATGGTGTTTCTGCTGCCACTGCACTGACATTATCAAGGTCTGGGACCCACATTCTCACTCCAAACAGGATTTCATATGGAGTAATATTCTTGGCATGGTATTGAGTGCCATCTGTACCCCATATAGGTGATTTACCTACCTGCGACCCACGCCTAATACCCTTGCTGTTAAGGACTGCTTTAAGTCCAGTTTTTTCCTCTCAAATATCAAATTTCCCTCTTAATGATGGGGGAGGAGTGCTACAAGGTCACTCCCAAACTTCTCATGGTATCTTTGTAAACCCGAGAGCTGAACGCCGGACCCTGGTCGGAATGTAGTGTGCCGATTGTGTACATCCCGATGAAGACTCAGAAATCCTTTAGAACAATTCGAGCATCAAACCCACAGGAATCTGGAACATGAATCCACTGCCACCATGATGTACTTGTAGGCCCAGTCGGAGTGTAAAGGGTCATAGTGGTCCAAATAAACAACTACTAGAGGCTTGTCTGAAACCAACAGAGGTGTCTGTGAAGGAAGTGCTATGGTGGAGCCCTTCATCTGTTGGAAGATGTCACATCTAAGGACAAAGTTCTTTGTCTGTTTTGTTAGACCTGGCCCACAGTTGCTTTGCTTCAATAATCAAATTGTAGCAATAACCCCTGTGTGTGCTGAACACAGACCCTCATGTGCAGCTAGTATTAAGCCCAATTTGTGATCAGTGTTTGGTATGACTCTATCCTCCACTCCTGGTATCTGAACATATGGTATGTTTTGTGCATGTAACATGTAGGAGTACTTGAGTGAAAAGCCTTTCGGCAGGTGTGTGTTATTGCAAGCAGCATTGACTGCCATCATGATGTGTCTTTCTAATATCGCACTTGAATGAGTGATTGTAGCAATGGCAGCAGTGCGAACTGTTGCCTTAGCGGCTTCATCAGCCATGGAATTCCCTGCAACATGAACGCCTACACGTTGATGACTCAATGTAGGGATAACATGAGCCTGTGGCAAGCATTTTTCAGCTTCTCCAATTGTTCCCAAAGCAGCTTGTGCTTGATTGTACAACCCTTGGAATCTCAAAATCCATTTTGGCCCCAGCAGTGAAGGTATTCATTATAGGACTGGACACAGTAATATTAATCACACACTATAAGTGTTGGAAAACTATGATCCGTATTTTGTGGTGCCAGTATCAGGGCTTTGATTTTTGCCAGCTGCACTGTACAGTCCCCTATAGGCTACATGTGTGTTTTTTCAGGACAGAACTCTCCCTCATGTATGCACCACTTTACGATTGCACACGCCGTGGAATATTGGTGTCTTGTCCTTATGACAGGCTGAGCCGATCCATCAGTGTAAACGATGTAATCATATCGATCTATAGGCATTATTTCATTTGGTAGATGATATTCTTGTTCGTGCTGCTGGAATGCTTTTGTTTGTAATATAGAGTCAAATCTGTAGTCTATTTCTGTTGCAGTGAGAGAGTTAGCCCACTGAATCCATTGCAGATGCACAGCTTTTTCATTTGGAACACTCGCTTTGGAATCGGCCTCTAAGGTCGGTACCGGGATAACCACAATAATGCACATCCCCTATCCTAGTGCTCTCTTTCTAACTACAACAACCTCTACTGCTGTGAGAATTTTCTCAGTGGGTGCAAAACGCATTTCAGAGTTTTTGTACAAATCTGATTTGTAAGCAGTAGGTACTGTATGACCCTCATTGAAAGTGATAAAGGTGCACCCAGTTGGTCCAGCGACTACACAGATCACCAGGTTGGTTGTGCTTACACATGTGTATAGAGGGTTGGAAATTATCATATCAGCTTGTACGGAACATAAAATGTTTGTAAGTTCCTGTGTCCAATGGTTGACTGAAAAATAAGGTAGAATCAAGTCGTAGACCGGTTTTACTCATTGTGCATTATCCAAAATGTATGCTCAGCCAAAATGTTTAAATCCTAAAATGGATTGTAGTCTTTTCAGATTCATTGGGAGGTTGGAGCAATGCACATTTTTTTACTTCACTTGACAACTCGTATCCCAGAAACAGAACTTTGAGATGGGCAAATTTTTTTTTTATTACATTTTTAGCCCAGGTCTCCAATGTCCAAGTGTGCCATCAATTCATCGCCCATCAGATAAATATCATATATATAAGACAATGCCTCCTCATCAAATTTTGAAGTAATTCTGTTAGTCTGGTTGAACTCTGCCCAGGGCTATTCTTAAATAGGCCGGGGTGGTGAACTTTGCAGGGTTTTTTGCACTCCGCAGATCTCGTGAAGTGCAGAAAACTCAGCTTCGCGATGTGCAGTGAATGGTAAGTTTGTGATCGCGAACACTAAGTTCGCGAGCACGAGCTGCCGCTCAGGCAGAATTTCTACCCGAGCGCAGGAATACCAGCACAAACTGCTGTTCGCACTGCATTCCACCACTCGCCGAACTTCGCAGAGGTTTTTTGTTACTTCGCGGAGTTTCACTTAGCAAAACTCCACGAACTGCGCCCAGGCCTAATTCTTAAACCACTGAGGTAAACGGCAAAATTGCCCTTCCTTTGGAGAAGGTATCTGGAAAAAGAAAGGAAAGAAATTAGTGGAAAACACAGTCCCTACAATAAGTACCATACAAACGCAAGAACCTGTCTAAGCTCTAAGTTACTGTTTTTCCCAAAAACTACACCTCAAACTACCGCTCCACCATGTGTCCTCTCAAGCATTGTTGAACCCACATATCAACCAGATAAACTGCTTGCAACTCAGCTAAGGCCAAACATATATATAGATAATGTCCAGGAGATATGAAATGAGGGAGGCAAGATAGCAAGGTCAGTAAAGGTCATAGCAGAGACCTTCCGAGACTATTACACACGTCTGTGTGATGAAAAGGCCCAGGAAATGAAAACTAAGTGCAAAGATGCATTACAATGCACATAGTCCAAAAGTCTCAACTACCCAGCTGTAACATTTGATGACACAGTCACCATTCAGCAGGTTACAGGAAGCATGAAAAGATTAAAACTTTGTGGGTATGTTGTACCAGAAACCTTCAACACAGACTTCTACAAGGCAATTTGTAGACCTCTGGCCGCACTCTTAGTTTGACTTCTCAATTCTTTTGGGGAAGCAGAGAGGTTCGTGTGGTGTCAGAAATACCCATTCCAGGAATCTGGATTTTAAACTTTTCACAGGTATTCTTTCAGCTCTCTGGGGTCTCTGAGTTATAAGTGGACGCCATTGCATCAACACTCCCAAGAAAATACTGCACATTTTGAAAAGAACTGAAAGAAACAGAGAAATGATTCCAATGCTCTAATAAGATCCTAAGAAAGCAGTTGATAGGCGATTTACACATACATGGATCCAGTGATATAGAATGTAAGATGTAGATTATTACCATGCCATTTAAGATGAATCCTGGTGAGCTGCAGTTCCCCTACGTCCACATTAAAATGAATGAGACAGCATCCTGAACATATGCATTAATAGAAGTGCTAATCAGGGATGTCTCCTGTCGCCTCCCCTATTCATCCTTACCATTAAAGCCTTTGCTTACTACATCAGGAAAACAACATCAGGGGAATACAGACAGCCAAGGATACATTTATACTAACCAAGTTTGATGGCAACATTATGGTATGCCTTACAAGCCCACACACCTTCGTTTTCCGTGTATAGGGAATGCTCCACAAATTTAACACAATGTCAGGCTTCATTGTAAATATTACCAATTCAGAAACACTGCTGCATAATGTTCTAGCTGAACAAAATATAAATCTCCGAGCACTTTTCTCCATCTGCTGGCCAGGTAAAGCAGTAACATACCTGGAAACATTAATGGTGATGTACCTTGCGAAATATAAAACACAGAATGATGGCATGCTGCTGAGAGAAATTAAATTAGACTTCCATATTTAGCATAAAAAACACTTCTTTTAATTAGCTAGAGTTATGATTGTGAAGATGAATATTCTTTCTGAAATTTTATATCATGGGAATCTCTGTATCTACATCAGGCAAGATGGTGCTTCAAACCTTCTTCATACTTACTACCTAATGTCAGGCTCATCACTATGACAGCTTCAGTATATTGGGAAACAACATAGAAGCTGAGGTCTTTACTCATCTCCAGTGAGGAAAATAGCACTGAATGGGTGGAACCTGGTCAGCTCCTTTTTGACACTTTCTACATAGCCCTTGCCTATTACCCCAATATTTGACAACCCAGACTTTGCACGCAGTGTAGACAGAGTGGGATTAAAAGCCTGGAGAAATGGTAGCTGCCTCGTGTGTCTCATGGTATGATCACTTTCCCATGTAGAGGTGTGTGTGTGTGGGGGAGGGGGTGTCAACACTTTAGAGCTAATTAATAGGTAATTGTGCCTCCCGGAACCTGAACATTTCTGCTACTGCCAAACACAACACTGGAAAATCAATCAGAAGTGAAGCAACACAACATGGGTTCCCTGAAAAGCATCCGATCTCAGCACCTTTCAAGCTGCTGCTAACAACATCAATGCTAGGTAAGAGCCCTGGCCTGAAATGGTGGGAAGGAGAGAGTGCTGGAGAACTTACAGAAAAGGAATGATCTATAATAACAGTACACAATGCTGAAGGAAGAGAGACTCTTAATCAAACATATACATACTGGAAATTGAAGGCATGGAACTCTATGAAGCCGAGCTTATGCTGGAGAGGGTGTGAAGAGGTGGGTTCTGTAACTCACTGTGCTATTTTTCAAAGCTGGATAGGTACTGGGATTGAGGGCCTTATTTCAAGTATGAAAGATGGGATACTCGTGGAGGCCATGCCATCCGCCCTATTACAAGTGTCATAGGCTATAATGCACTTGTATTGTGGTGGACAGGACATTTGTGAAGTATCCTATCCCCCAAGCTCTAAATAAGTCTACAAGTTGATCAGTCTATAAGTCGATTTTGGCATGATGGGGTGAACTGGAGGAGGCAATGGGATTTTGGATGCAAAAGAAATGAAGAAAATCAACTCAGTAGAACACAAGCTCAACACATTTAAAATAGACTACTCAACCTTCCTAAACGTCCTTGCAGGCCTAATGTGTGAACCAATATGCCCCAGAAACCTCAGGGTTAGTTACATCCCACTTTCGATATCCCATATTGGTCCTCAAGAATAATCAGGCAGCAATGAGGCCAACAAAAAGAGCCATGTTTCTTATCATGAATTGCTGAAGTGACAACTGGAGCTAACTAAAATGTAGTAAACCAGAGTGAGGGAGTAAGGAATACAAAAAGTGGGGGCATTGGGACACTTTATGTACTTCCAGTTTCATACTTTTGAAATTTCTCATAACACAGGGTAGCAAAAGTCCTTATTTGAGTGAATAGTTCTGCAGGAATTGCAACACCCCTTCTTGTTAGTTTCAGTCCCCTTGCACTACAAAAGTATTCCTCATAAATTTGACGAGCAACCGACAGGAGCCTACTGTTGCACCCGGTTGCAGCTGACAAGTGAATGACCAGTACTGACTTTGTCAAGGTGTTCATTTTAGTTTACTCCTATTTCTCACTTTCTGATAGGCCTGGAAATCTCCCACCAAAACCTTTTCACCCCACATTGTTCAGCAAGGTCTTGATGTTTGATAGTAGCAAATTAACACTGAGGTGTTATTGTTGTAAAAAATTAATTAATCTACTCCTTCCCAGTGGTGTACTTAACCATTTATTTACCAAGGGCCTATTAAATATACGGCTTAAAACACTCATAACTTTCCAAATAAGTGATCCATTTGGAAACTATTTTTTTAAGCAAATATCCATAAATCATCAACATATGTTGAAGGCTACCACTAAACATGACTTATTCATTAAAACTAAAAATTAATTGTAGAATATGAAGGAAATGGCCCGATTAGGGTCACCCGGGTCACTGACGACCACCTCTCAGCCTTCCACACCAAATGAAGAGTCGGTCAGACAGCAGAGAATACAAACCAATAACTGTTTATTCAGGTACACTCAGAGTGGAGCCCAGTCTGCCCAGTTGCTATGAGTGCTGCAGAGGGACTGACATCAGCAAGCATAAAGATACATTATGTACATTTCAGAACCAACGAAGGCACACCCACAATGGCTTTTTCCAAGTATATGCAGCCGAACAGAGAAATACAGGAAGTAAGTTTCGATTCTGAAGCTGGGCACACACTATCTGCTGTCCAAGGTCGCTCTGGCTGTCCCTGCCACTACACAAGTGAAAGAAGGGCTCTACCTAGTAGGAAAGGTATGTGCTAATAAGAACAGTGCATTCATTAATATAGCAAAACTCAGCTTTGAATAAACATAACCTCGAAGAGGCTGTTTCTCAGAAATGGCAAAGGATTAGTTTTGATTTTGATTCAAAATTAGACCCAGATACAAAATGGTGCCACGAATGCTAACTTACTTAGAGCAATGCACAAACAAAATAATTTCTATTCTAACATACCCTCCTTTTAGCATGAGCTAACCATTCTGTATCAAAAGAATAAACATTTATATATAATCATATTTTATACACATTCCATACTCTCGATATCAGGAAGGGAGGATGAAAGGAGAGAAGCAGTCTCGAAGATGCCCTCATCTATTTGCATCAGCTCGCCTACCTCCTTCTGCAACATAATTGCAGCATTTGTGTCATGAATCGATATAATTTTCTTAGGAGTGAGAAAGGTGGTACAATAAGAGCAACAGAAGGGAAGACACTGAACAAGGACACAACAAGAGACCAAAATCACAGTGAAATAAATCACCTTTTCTAGGATCCAACCCCAACTACCAAAGAGAGACCAGCTCCAGTTTCCACTCTCCATTCCTTTAACATTTTCTAGAATGTCGAAAATATGTTGAGTAATATTCTTTTCAATATTGGTGATCCCGACTACACACTGGTCTCCTACTGTTGTACACTCACCACCACTCTTAGCTAGGATTAAGTCAACTGCATATTGTGTCTGCTCAGAATATATTCACATACTTTCTAATTGGGTGGTGATGTCCCGCGTAGCCGTTGCTGTAGAGTTAGACAATATCTGCAGCTAACATCCAAAGTATCCTCTAGCTTTTTCACCCCTACCCATAGTAGTTACACCAAAGGTAATGATGGAGGAGAGAATATACCCAAAAGTGATACCGTTACTATAATTATTGACTTCAGGATCTGTCAATCCTTCACAAAATTCCTTCGTTAGTGTCCTTTCAACCCACTTTACTTTAGGCTTGCCATGTTTGCAAGGCACACCCAAAGGCAGCACAATCCAAAGTGCTACATCATTTGTACCATCATGCATATTGAAATAGGTTCCAATAGACAAAAATAAGAAACCTGGGTGTGCATAAATCGGTCATTATCTACAGCAGAATATCGAGTATTCATTCCGACAGTGCTTGAATCGTCCGCCCTTAACAAAGAGATCGTCTCCTTATGCATCACTAATCCAGAACAATTTATGTAAAATGACGCGTCAGTACTATTGATATTAGGACAACAAGCAGGATAATAACCAGCCTGCCGGGGGATTGTCAATTCTTTGTAATGCCAACCCATCAATGTTATGTTCTGTTCTTCCATATAGAAATTATCACAATAGGTATTGTAATCACAGCCAGGATAGCCCTTCCCCAGAGGTTTTCGATGATACAGACATGGTTCTGAATAACCAGATCCAAATACTCCTTTTATATCTACAAAATCAGGGGGTTCAGTATATGCATAATTCACTAAAGACAATGGGTATGCGGTCCATAAACTGGTGACAGAATCAGTAGGGTAACAAGCAGTCCTTTCTCAAGAGAACCTCTTGTGTGTATCTATTAATATATTACTTGGGGCTGCCCTTTTTTCTCATACTTGAGAGATAACCTTCTCATTAGTGCATGATGATACAGTCTGATCATATTCCAGACCCATGACACCCCACATAAGATCAATAGGAATAAAATCATAAAAACAGCACATAATATCTTTTTCTTTGTAGAACAAAATACACGTGTATAAACAGGGGGAATCACTGACCTCTCTTCTGCAGCAACCATTCTACCAAAGGAATGCGTAATAAATGACAAAATGGGAGCATAATGTAAGCAAGAGAAATATACAAGTTCCCAGTGTCCGTCAGATCCTCACTGATACAGGCTTCTAATGTCCATCAAAAATGTCGGTGCTCTTGAGCACCACGGTGGAGCTTACGATGTCCTAAGCTCTTGTTACCACGTCAACCAGAATAATATACACCAAGGGGATACTTTTGATCTATCCTGTCCAATGTTCAAACAGTGCACAAATCTATCATCACCCTAAAATAACTCCGTTGGTACTGTAGCAAAGTACACCCTAACTTACACAGTCCATCCCTAACTACGATCCCCCAGCCGAGTGCGCAAATTGTACCTAGTAACTCCAAGCACAGAGGGATCAACTAAAAGGGGCTGTAGGATAGCCAGCATTTCATCATTTTCCTCATCTGTTTCCGTCCGGGTCAGCCTGGCATCACTGAAGGGGACAAACCAAGGCACCGTCTCACACTCAGAGTCCCCTATTCCATCTTTCACCCACTGATCATAAGACAGAGGTAGAGGGATTCTGCGACAGTGGGTCGCATGAATCCAGTTCTTATGGCCAGCGACCTTGACTGCTGTACGCATAGCTAGGAGGACTTGCTCGGGTCCCCTCTAACGTGGCTCCAAACTCTTCTTCTGTGGAAAGTCCCCAGGCTGAATGTCATGTCCGTGACTCTCTGGTGTAGCTGGCAGGGCTTCCGGACCTGATGGTAAATAGAACGCAAACTTTCAGTCAACTGTGCAAGATAGTCAATCAATAATGGATACTCAATATAGGAGAACTGCCAAGGGCGCGGGACACCCCAGACATTTGCCGGGCATCCAATCACGACCTTGTACAGTGACAATCCTGTCCTAGAATGTGCTGTCGTTCTTGTTGACAAAAGAGCTAAAGGTAAAAAATCTGGCCACTGTAACCCTGTGGTCACTTGAATTTTCAATTTTAGTTTGAGAGTACCATTGTACTTCCCAACTAAACCGGCTGACTGTTGATGATTGGCAGCATGAAACTTCTGCTTAATGCATAAACCATCACAAATCAATTGAATCACTTTTGCATTGAAATGACTTCCGTTATCACTCCAGATCAAACGGGGCAAGCCGAAACGAGGAATGAACTCCTTCAGGATTACCTTTGCTTTCCTAATGGCTGTATTGTCCCTGGTGGGATAAGCCTCAACCCATTTACTGAATGCACAGACAACCACCAAAACGTACTTCAGGTTAATGCATCTTTCTAGCTCTATATAATCCACCTGAAGGACCTCGAAAGGGAAGTGGGTGGTGCAAAATTACCAGGCGGTGTGGGCGTACCCTTTCCGGGATTGTGCATCATGCGCACCATACAGTACTTCACTAAATGTGCAGCCATTTTCAGAATGTTGTCATTTTGCCATACAGGGTCTAAAAACTTGTAAATACCCTTAGCACTAATATGGGTTGAACCACATGCCATCGTGACTACAGGAAGAACATATGCATCAGGCAACATCCATCTCTGCTTCCCTGACTTATCAATCCAACATCCCTCATCGTTCAATTGTGCTGTACTTTCCTGCCACACTGCCAACTCTTCTATTGTGGCTTTACTTTGTATCTCTTTCACATTCTGAAGTTTGTCCTCAAACATAGTAACTTTAGGCACCCACCTAGCCGGGTTTGCTACAAACATTCTTTTCATTGAGTCCATGCCTTTTCCTTAGCTGTCTGATCTGCAAAAGCATTTCCCCTACCCACATCATCAGTGACTTTCCGGTGGGCGCTACACTTCACTATAACCAATTTCTTAGGGAGTGTCAAAGCAGACAAAAGTCTCAATATAAGGTACCCATGCTGGATTTTGGTGCCATGTGAAGTAAGAAACCCCCTCTCAGCCCAGAGTAGCACGAAATTGTGCGCAGCCCCGAAGGCATACTGGCTGTCAGTATAAATATTGACAACCAGTCCATCACTCAATTCGCAAGCTCGTATTATGCCAACAAGATCAGCAGCTTGAGCCGACTGATAGGGGACTTTTGATGTCTCTACTACTGTATGCAGTGTGGTAATGGCATAAGCAGCAGTGGTAGTGCCATCTGGTAGTTTAAAACAAGAGCCATTGATAAATAATTCCCTTTGTAGGCTAGATAAGGGAACATCAGTCAAGTTTACATGTCCTTTTGTCTCTTCTTCCATCCGGAAGATACAATCATGTTTGGCGACCTCATCACTTTCAGAAGGGACGGGCAGTAACATGGCCGGATTCAGAGTGGTACATCTTTTGATCTTAATGTGTTTAGCAAACAGTGACAAGTCATAGCCATTCAGACGCGCACTGGTGAGGTGCTGTGTCTTAGTCTTATTCAAAAGTGTATCCACAGCATGAGGTACCATGACTATGAGGTCAGTATCAAGTACAAGTCCAGCCGATTGTCTGATCGAAGTGCCCACAGCTGCAACAGCTCTAAGCCAGCTCTGGAGGGCTTTTACGACAGGGTCAAGAATAGCAGAGAAATAAGCACATGGCCGTTGCTAATCTCCAAATTTTTATGTTAAAACAGAAAGCGCGCAACCAGCCATCTCAAGGCAAATCCAATTGCCTCTTTAAAGCCTGACTGGAAATATTTGGACTCTCAGTATAGGCCTGAGGAGCTCGACAGAACCTAAGCTCCTACCACCTAGCGTAAACCAAAACAAATACCTACTATCTGGATGAGTAGGAATACTGAAAAATGCATTTTTCAAATCAATAACAGAAAAGAATTTAGCAGTGGAAGTAATCATCGTCAAAAGCGTAGTAATGTCTGGGACCACTGGAAACTGGGGAACCACTCTTTTGTTAACCTCGCGCAGATCAATTACGAAACGATAAACATCTTCATGAACATCAGGGGAGCCTGAGGGTGTCCGTTTAAGAATTGGAAGAATGGGGCTATTACAAATCTTGGCAGACGTCTCCTCGACCACTCCTTTCTTAATCAAATCCTGGATAATTTGCAATAAGGCTCGCTCTCCTGCCTGTGGTATTTTATACTGAGGGATACGAGGCAGGGTAGCATTGTCTTAGACCTGTATCGCAACCGGTGGATGTGCAACAGCCCCACATTTGTATCACCTGCTGCCCACAAAGTAGGAGGCCCATCAGCAAATTTAACAGGGAGAGGCGCATCCTTGGACAACCACTGTTTAGCACCAACTACATCTGGACCCATTGTCATAAACACTTGCCGGAGTACAATAAATTGTAGCATGCAATTTTTTCAGCAATTCCAAACCCATCTCACCACAATTAGATGTCAACAAAAATGGTGAATCCACAGTAAAGGGACCAATAGTCAATGCAAGGGGTCTTGAAATGGTTCTTACAACCGGTACACCAGAAAAAGCTACCGAAACAATACTATGGCCAGACAGAGCTGCCCCAGGGACCATATTTCGCGAAACAGAACTTTTTCTCGCACCTGTATCCACCAAAAATTCCTTAATCAAACCTTGCAGTTCTGCTGTCACATAAGGACCATGCTGGTCTACAGGTATCGGAACAGGTCCCCCACTCTGTCCCTGGCTGTCCTAACTGTAATACATTCCTGTCACTTCTCCCATATCACAATCATCGTGATAGTACTGTCCATCCTGAGGGTCATCAAAGTAATTATTATCAGAACTACCCTGTGAGGCTGCAGCATTCTGAGCCCTGTCAGCACCACCAGCTCCACTACCCCGTCCACGAGAACCTCGACCTGTAGGGACTGCTACCTTCTGCAAAAGCACAGGACACTCGCTACATCAGTGACCCTCTTCCTTACAATACGCACACTGATTCGGCCCCAGAGGTGTCAAGTTCAGCTGCCTACTGGTACGTGGAAGCTGTCAGGCAGGACCACCACGTCCTCTGCCATTCTCTCTAAAAGCTTGCTGCAATAATACCTTTGTCTTTAAATCCTTATGCTTTTTCTCTGCCCTTTCTTTCTCCTCATTGTCTCTATGTTCATAATATTGAGTGATATTCAAAATAACAGAAGGGGAAGAGGTGGACCAGGTACCTTCAGAAACCTGCAATCGAGTCGCAATTTTGGGTAGCAAATTAGAAACAAATCTATTAACAAACAATTGAACACCCCCCTCAATAGACAAATCCTGCCCACTGTAATCCAAAAATGTTTCTTTGAACTGAGTGAAAAAATCAGACACACTCATCTTTTTTTTGTCGACAAGCCAACAATTGATCCCAGTCTACTTTTCTCGGCAGAATAAGGGAATGCATGTAGCAAATAAAGCGGCCTTGCAACGCTAAAATATCCGCTCGGGGCTTATTGTCTGGTTTTCTCTCCTGGTCCCATGCTTTAATTTGACCCCAAGTATCACCCAACTCCGGAACATGATCTTGAGTATGGACCTGCCTCCAAATATCAACCAGAATAAGAAGACCAAAAAAGATTTCAATATCAGCGAGAGTCATTACCGTCGAGGAAGCAGCTTCAGTCAATTCTTTATAATAGGCAGTAGGATTCTTCCTAGGGTCAGGAAAATGAGTCTTAATGGACAAAACCTCACTTCTTTTCCACGGAGCATAAACCCATTGCTTCTGAAACCTGGCCGCCACTGCTGCTCGAGTAACATTACCAAGCTGGTCCGTTAACTCTGGTATCTCGGGGTGATATATGGGATGCACCTCTCTCATCAGAAACTGGGACACTGTAGTAGGACTCTTATCATGTAACCTGCCTCTATATGCAACCAATGTAGTAATGCTACTAGAAAACTTGACCTAGGTCCATACTGTTAGTATACACACAATCTTTAATATCAAATAAAATTTGTGGCACAGCATTCCTAAAGTGTTGCTCCTAAAGACCAATTAACATAGAGGACATATGCTTAGGAGCATGCTGCTGTATAAAAGGCTCATTATCTTTCATCACATCCCAGACATTCTCCACACTGTAAATGGGATTACAACTCCACCGCGCGGCCTGATTTGCCACAATCTTCTTCTCTTCATCTCCCACTACAGACCTTACAAAAGGGCTCATACGCCCATGAAATTTTGGTAAGTTTCTATCCTGGAACCCATTAACTGGTGTCTCAGTGCTTACAAATATCGGGGGATGAAGAACCAGAGAAGGAGAAGCAGCAGAAGTTGCAGGCACAATTGTCGCTGGCAGGTGCGTCGCAGGAGTAAGAGGTGGGGACAAGGATGCTGAGACAATAGGTGTGGCAGGAATACTAACGGTCGTCGTTGCCACAGACGGCAAAGAAACAGAAGAAAAAGAAGGAGGATGAGCCGTAGCCACATCCATTGAAACGACAGCAGTAGACACAGGAACAGAGAGAATGGCTGTAACAGGTGGCTGTGATGGCATAGGGACAGTGGGATATATCCTTTGCGGAGCATATGGGGGAGGGTGGCAAGTATCTAACAGTTCTTCCACAAAAGTATCAGTTTCCTCCTGAGCCAAATACGATTTATCATTGTACAATCAGAACCTCACATCTTTGCATTGAACTCTTTTTCCCTGTTTTTCTCTATCATATGCTACAGCTTTCTGAGTCAGTGTCTGCATTTTCCCTTTCCGGGACTCTTCCTCGGACTTCAGTCATCTCTGCCTAGCTGTCTTCTGCCACGTCCTAAGATAATAAAACATAGACTGTCTGCTTTGCCTCTTAAATAACTGTTCCTGAAAAATATCCAATCTTATGTTCATCAAAAGTGCCTGTTAACGGCCACTGCAACTTGGCATTGTCCCTCGTATATTTGTGCCATAATGCACTAAACTTTATAGGGCCAAGACCATGTTTCACATATATATCAAAATTTGGAATGCCTTCTGGAGGCGCCAGCTGAGCTTCTTCCAATTGAGCATCTGTAGAACAACAATGACAGCACAAAGAAAACAACTTGCTAACTCCAGACATTTTCAAAAGAAAACAAGTCCACTACTTATTCCTGGCAAAGCAATTGCAAATGCTTTTATCTCAAAGACGGTCTTCAGATCTTACCCAATGCAAAACAAAATGGTACCATATCCACAAAGAAACAAAACAAACTCACCTGATATACACAGGTCAAAACAAACTAATTCTCCAATGCCGACTCTTCAGACCAAATGGTCAGGTCCAAGGGTTTTGCCGTTTAGGACTCCAGTTGGGATGACCGCTGGGCAAGGCACCATCCGGCAGGACGGAAGGGGCAGCTGCAAGCGATCAATGCTCCTAATACAGGGATCCCTGATCCGTCAGTCTGACCCGACGATAGCCTTGACCTCCCCCCCCGTTCGCAGAAGGGGATGGGTCACTCAGCCGAAGGAATCCCTGTTCGGGCGCCAACTGAAAGAAGTGGCTCAATAAGGGTCACCCAGGTCACTCACGACCACCTCTCAGTATTCCATATCAAATGAAGAGTCGTCCCAACAGTAAAGAATACAAACCAATAACTGTTTATTCAGGTATACTCAGAGTGGAGCCCAGTCTGCCCAGTCGCTAGGAGTGCTTCAGAGGGACTGACATCAGCAAGCGTAAAGATACATTATGTACATTTCAGAACCAACAAAGGCACGCCCCGATGGAATTTTCCAAGCAGATGCAGCAGAACAGAGAAATACAGGGAGTAGGTTTTGATTCTGAAGCCGGGCACACACTATCTACTATGCAAGGTCGCTCTGGCTGTCCCTGCCACTAGGCAAGTGGGAGATGGCCTCTACCTGGTAGGAAAGGTATGTGCTAATAAGAAGAGTGCATTCATAAGTGTAGCAAAACTCAGCTTTGAAGAAACATAACCTCGAAGAGGCCATTTCTCGGAAATGGCAAAGGATTAGTTTTGATCTTGATTCAAAATGGCATCCAGATACAAAATGGTGCTGCGAATGCTAACTTACATAGAGCAATGCACAAACAAAATAATTTCTATTTTAACAGATAGATGCAACTGCAGGGTAGAACATTCACCTTCAAAGTACTACACACAATTCAGACCATATTTTTGGATTAGGCAAAAACATCCTACAGCATGGTCACATTAGACATTAGGCAACGCAAATGTAAAATAGCACAGTTTTGTATATTTGTCACATCACACATACAACTTGCTGGTCATTGTGGGTGACGTCGTTCCATTTCAGGCTGGGTGATTCAGACTACAAGGTCAGTCACAGTGTAACAGGGGAAGTACAGGATATGAAAAGAAACTCATTTTAATTCTGACAACTGGTAAGAATGATGAGTTTTCATCCAGAACAGCAGATGGTTTTAATTATTAAGCATTTATCACACATGGCTGAGGCCTGGTTAACTGGTGTCAGGCCAAAACAGTGGTCTAAAGTCCTTACATTCCTAAAGCGCAAAAAACTGAGGCAACGCTAAGGTGCAATGGTATTTCTCACCATTGTGTGTGAGCCACAGTTTTGCTGGATTAAATTAGCTAACGTTGAGAACACATAATTTGGACAATAGTACGCAGCAGATTTCTCCTTCCAGGCTCCAGGCTCTCCAGGCTCCTTCCTCTAACTTGACGCTTCCATGGCAACAGCTGACCTCGAGGGAGCGCGTCAGTTACTCCACTCGGGTCAGCTGCTGCCGGTGAATGCTTTTTTGTAACGAATCCTTCCTCAATTCAGAAAGCTTTACTCGAGGGCCGTTTTTTACTCTGATTTTCCCCCATTAATCCCAGATTATACTTTTTTAGATATATCCTTGCCACCCTAAATTATTACTTATTTACATATATCCTTGCCACCCTAAATTATTATTTAAAAAAAAAAAAAAAAAAAAGGGGGGACTCGGAATAATTAACTAAAAATAATATAAAAAATAAAAAAAAATAAAAAAATCTAATAATTCTAATCTCTACTGATTACCTTGTTTAAATACATTTTACTCATTTTAAGTTACCTTAATTATCCCCCCTCCTACATAATGTCAGACCTTGACTCTGACGATGCCACAGCCAGCTCTCCCCTCCATAATAGTGGCAACTTTAAAGAATTCCTGCAAAAAGAAATGCGTGCATGCATGCTTTCAACTCTTAAAGAGGTGATGTCTACCAAAAGACCCTTTCCCTCCGATCCAGATGGTCGTTCCATCGAGTTTGTTACCGAGGGTAAAAAGACTAAAAAAAACAAGAACTGCGAACATTCCTTTGCTATGGGAGGTCGTGGCACCTCTGTTGACATGGAAGGTCCTATGGGAGGTCGTGGCACCTCAGTGGACATGGGAGGTCCTAGCACCTCATTTAAGTTGGGAGGCCCTCGCGCCTCGTATGAGAACGCTGCCCTTCGCGGCACGAACCTGACCGGTGTCCATAGCGGCACAACTTTGACTAATAGCCTTCGCGGTTCAAGCCGCTATGCTTCTAAGGATGTCGCAGATTCAGACTCTGATTCAGAGGAAGAACACTTTGATAATCCCCTTGACGAATTTGTCTTGGACTTAGATGACCCGAACCAAGACTTAGACTTTAACCTTCCTGTTGAAGGAGAATCTCCCTCCTCTTCCGACAATATTATTCTGAATCCTCTGGGAGAAGAAATGTTCTCTCCCCTAACTCTTTCCCACCCTAACAGTTCTAAATGGTTCCCTCAAGAACATGTTTCAAAGTTTATTAAAAGATGGATAAGGAATTCACTGGAAAGGGAGACCAGGAATACCCTCAGATCAGAGTGCCCGAGACCTACTATTCACGAAAAGGTCTCCCAAACCCCCAACCTTGATCCGGACTTGATTAAATTCCTATTTAAGCTAGGCAAAGACCCTAGAAGAGGTTTGGAGAGAGCTCTTAAGGGTTGCCAGGACCGTCTTTTGGATGTCCTAGGCCCCCTCTCCAGAATCCTCGACCTGGCTGAGGAGTCTCACATTTCCAGAACCCCTCTTGACATCAATCTCATCCGTGGCTGGAGTCAAAGAGCAATTGTATTTCTCGGGAACGCCAATTCGAGCTTAAACACCGAAAGGAGGAGGACCATCCTCTCTAAGATCAACCCAAAGCTTAGCGACTTGGCTGTTAAGGAACCGTCAGACAACCCTAAAGGTCTTCTCTTTGGCGAGGATGTCATCAAATCAATTGGAAAATATGTTGCTACTTTTACCGCCCTTGATAGGGCTCAATCGAATATGAGACGTGTTTTTAACACAGGCCTTTTTGGACAGGCTGGAAGAAGGGGCCGTTCTTCCGGCCGAGGTAACCAGCGGCCCTTCTCGTCCTACAGAGGTTCCGGTAGAGGCTTCTACCCCTCAAATCAGCAATTCTTCCCTCATCGAGCAAGAGGACCACGCAACAGAGGCTTCAGGTCCCGAGGAAATCCAAACTCCTCCAACCTCCCAAGTAAGTCTTCCTCTTCCTCTTTCCTCTTCTTCCCAAGTCGGGGGCAGACTGAAGCATTTCTACCATGTTTGGGCTTCACTAACTCAAGACCCCTGGGTTCTCGAAACCGTCCAGGGTTTCAAAATAGACTTTTTAGAGACTCCTTTCCAATCTCGTTCCCCCAAACCCCTAACTCTTTCGCTCGATCACGAAAAAATTGTCGAAGAAGAAATCTCTTCTATGCTAACGAAAGGAGCTATTATAGAGGTGCCCTGGTCCCTAAAAACTTTTATCAGTACCCTTTTCTTAGTTCAAAAGAAGGACAAGGGTTGGAGACCGGTAATAAACCTTCGGGAGGTGAACAAATACTTAATTTACAGACATTTCAAAATGGAGGGTATTCATCTCCTAAGGGATCTTCTTTTAGAAGGGGATTGGTTAGTGAAACTAGATCTCAAGAATGCTTACTTTACCATTCCTATGGCGCCGGAACACCAGTGTTTTCTTCAATTCAGCTGGAAAGGTCTTCTTTATCAATTCCAAGCTCTTCCCTTCGGACTTTCCTCCGCTCCCTGGTGCTTTACCAAAATTATGAGGACTATCGTTTCTATCCTCAGAGAGAGAGGTATTCGTCTCATTATTTACCTAGACGACATCCTCATAATGTCCCAATCCTTTTCCCAAATTCAGAGAGACCTAAATGTCTCCATGCATCTTATCGAGAGCCTCGGTTTTATTCTAAACAGAGAGAAGTCTATCCTCATTCCCTCGAAATCTCTAGAATTTCTCGGATTCACGGTGGATAGCTCCCGTTGTCTCCTCCTTCTCCCTACCAAAAAGATCGCAAAAATCAGGAAGGAAATCAGGTATGTCTTAAAGAAAGACTCCTTAACCCTAAGAGAACTAGCCCGCCTTATTGGCCTCCTCTCTTCCAGCATTCAAGCTATCTTCCCGGGCCCTCTGAACTACCGTGCTCTTCAGAGATTAAAAAGGAAAGCTCTCAATTCTGGTCTCTGGTACGAGGACTTTGTGACCTTGGACGTAGAAGGCAGATCAGAACTTTCATGGTGGCTAGAGAATCTCGACGCCTGGAACGGGAGAGCGATTTTTGGCTCTGCTCCGGAATTCATCCTGGAATCAGACGCCAGTCTGCACGGTTGGGGCGCTCGTCTCCTCGACCAGGACACTGGTGGCGCATGGTCGCTTGCGGAGTCTTCCCACCACATAAATTTCCTGGAGCTTACCGCCGGTCTATACGCCCTAATGAGCTTCAAACAATCTCTCCAGGGCAGGTCCGTTCTCCTCAAAATGGACAACGTTTCCGCAGTGTCTTATATCAATCGCCTCGGCGGTACGAAATCAGCGGACTTGTCAGCTTTAGCCAAAAAACTCTGGATGTTCTGCTTAGAACACAAGATTTCTCTGAAGGCAGAATATCTCCCTGGGAAGTCGAATATCTCAGCAGACTGGAACTCAAGATTCCTCTCAGACAGAACCGACTGGAAACTCAATGCGAACATATTCAATACACTCTCCCTCTTTTGGGGTCCAATAGATGTGGACTTGTTTGCCAGCAGACTGTCGTTCCAACTCCCGAAATATTTCAGCTGGATGCCAGACCCGGGTGCTCTGGCAGTAAACGCTTTTCTTCAATGTTGGTCGGACCTTCAGGGTTACGCTTTTCCTCCCTTTGCCATGATTCAGAGAGTCCTTCAGAAGGTCAGATCGGAACGGTGTTCCCTGATTCTGATAACTCCATTCTGGCCGTCTCAGGCATGGTTCCCGACCACCCTCGAACTTTCTTGCGACATTCCCTTCCTCATTCCGGCGGGCAAGGGTCTTCTCACCAACGCGGACGGAGAAGATCACCACCTAATCCTTTCGGGGAATTTGAACCTTCTTGCCTGGAAAGTGTCAGGCAATCAAACGAGCTGTCTGGCCTTTCGACGTCAGCTTTCTCTCTCCTCGGAGAATCTTGGGCACCTGGAACACACTACAGATATAACAACGTCTGGAAGAAATGGGTTTGTTGGTGCATGGAAAGGGATTTGGATCCCTTGGAGGCTCCTATCGTCAACGTAGTTAGTTTCCTTGTTGAACAATTTGATAGAGGTTTAGCCTATAGGTCAATTAACTGCTATAGATCAGCCATCTCTGCTGGTCATTCCCTTGTCAACGGTAAGACGGTAGGTAAGAACAATATTGTTTGTAGAGTTATGAAAAGTATTAGACTTAAAAGACCTCCTAAACCTAAGTACCAGTGCATGTGGGACGTGAAAGCTATCCTGGATCTTTTCTCCTCTTGGCCAGATAACGCCTATCTTAACAGGAAGTATTTATCGCTTAAGCTCGCTACTCTTCTTTGTTTAATCTCCTGTCGTAGGGTCTCAGATGTAAGATGCCTTGATATTTCTTATAGATCCTATGATATGTTTGGAGTTAAATTTGACTTGTTCAGAAGGACTAAGACTATGTCTGATTCGATTTATTATCCTCGTTTCGACCTTTGTAAGAAATTGTGCGTCATAGACTGCATGAGAGAATATGACTTGAGAATGAAAGATCTTCGTCCTTTAGATGCTAAACAACTCCTTTTATCTTTTGTCAAACCCTTTAGACCAATTTCTTCCTCCTCCATAGCTAGATGTATCAAGTCTGTTATGAATCTGGCCGGTATTGATCTCTCTAAATTCCAAGCTCATTCTCTCAGGGGCGCTATGGCAAGCAAATCCTTCTGGTCTGGTGGCAAACTGGATGATATTCTTAAAGCTGCTGATTGGTCTAACGCTTCAACCTTTGCTCATCATTACTGTAAACCTGTGGAACATATGTCTGATGTGGTACTTCGTGGCTACCAACATGCATAATGTAGCCTCCGGTCTTGTAATGAAATTGCGATTCTCCTATTAACATGACCAGAGAATCTGGATTTCATTAAAGACACGGAGGCTATCATTATCCCACCCTTAGCCACACCCTTTAAGGTTTTCATTGACGTTTTGTATGTTTATTACCTGCATTTTGAGATGTTGATATCAGTTGCTTTTTTACTTTTGTTTTCTTTTTAGTATTTTGACATGTATTCTCTTTTTTAGATAATTCTGGATAATCTCCATTCTCCAGCCTTCTTTGCTCCGGACCTCATGTTGCCTTCATCTTCTGGTTCATCCTGGATCTCATCTCTGGACTTTATCTTCTTGTTTGCATTTAAAAGAGGCAGTCTGTTTGTGCCTCATGCCACTTGTACTCTACTCTCTACATTCTAGAACTTGCTTGTTTATGATGTAGTGCGGCTGTCTGTGTGACGCATTAAAAGGATTAATGCATAATGATAGCCTCCGTGTCTTTAATGAAATCCAGATTCTCTGGTCATGTTAATAGGAGAATCGCAATTTTACAGATGTTTTTGCATACGTTTCTACAAATACATAATCTGAGGCAAAAAAAAAACATTGATGTGGTAAGGTAATTATTATAATGGGGTGTTTGAGACAAATTCTCTGTTAGGGCGATAGAGTCTCATTTAGATGCTGGTGCTAAGAAGCATTTAATGCAAGCTGTGGATTGAGGAATTGTACTCAGAGAGGGGGCACGCATTTCTCTTTTATAAAGAGGTCTGCACTAGCAAATGGGAATCATTTATTTATATCTGCTCCAGAGGAAACCATTCACTACATTGTAGAAATGTGCATTTGTTCTCATTCATGTTGTTACTACTTTTAAAATGGTTGTCATTTGTCAAGCTGCGAAATGTTCCATTGACATATTTCCGCTAGCTTTTAGACACAACCAACATTATTTGGTTGTGTTTTTTACTTATGCCTTATACAGTTCAATTCAGTTTGCCAATGTCTTCCAACTTTGTATCTCTGTTAGGTCTTAAGGGCCTCATTTATGAAAAGTGACGCATCGCTGAGTGAAAACAGCAATGCGTCACTTTTCATTGCGCCCTCCTTGCGATATGCTGGATCCATCATATTTACAGTATGACGCATCATGTCGCAAGGAGTTACAGAAACGTCAGTATTTCTGACCTATCTGTAGGCTCAAATATGACGCATTGCTGGAGTGTGTCACAAAAGTGACGCAACTTCAGCAATGGGTCATTTCACTTGGGCAAGTCCCATTTCAAATGTGCCTGCGTCAGTCTTACGCCTGCTGTGAGGCAGGTGTAAAATATTTACGCATTTGCGTCCTAGAAGTGGAGCAGTGAAATCTCATAGATTTCACAGCGTCACTTCTACGAGGCTTACTTGCGTCGGAATGCCCCACATACATTATACCTGGCGCAGGTATGATGTGGTGCAGGGGTTTACAAAGTGATGCATCTACCTAAATACGTCACTTTGTAAATATGACGCAACATTATGCTTTTTTTACGTCGCTGGTCCATCACAAAAAGTGACGCACCATGGCGCAAAAGTGACGCAAGTGCTCATAAATAAGCCCCTTATTACAAGCACCTTGCGCCGCCGGTACGTCACTTTTTCATTTATTAAAAGTGACGCACCAGTGGCACAAGGTGCTTGTAAATAAACCCCTTAGGGGCTTATTTACAAGCCCTGTGCACCACCCGTACGTCACTTTTCCCATGTTAAAAATGAAGCAAATGTGGCGCAAGAGGCTTGTAAATAAGCCCCTTAATATTTAATTAATGGAGCTGCTGTGGCCCCTACCTTCATATATTGGTTTTTTTTTTGTATGGTTATTGATTTTTTTTTGGTGTTAATTTAATATGGTTAGCTTTTTAACGGGGCATGGGCTAATTTTTCATGAAAATTGTTTTGTGCTGCGTTCCACAAGATAATATTGCATTTATGATAAACGGGCAGGAAATTAGCCTCAGTGAACTTAACTTACTTCTCTACTTCTCTTGCTGGTTAGGGATGATAAAGTGGAAAATATAAATTTTGGCCTGGATATTTGTTTGTGTATGTTCGGTGTTTTGTCTATTTTAAATAACTGCTGCTTGCTTGAATTGTGGTGCGGATAAGCTTTCACTAAATCAAGAGAACGACTGGTCTTTATTTGCCTTGAGCCACACATTTACTTAATTGTCTTGCTTTCATGGGCTGTCGCCTCTCTCCTTAGCTATATTTCCATAAAATAGTCCTAGCCAGATTTAAGATCGAACGTTTTAGCAAACTCTTAATATAGCCCGCTGTAGGCTCTTCTTGATTAAATCCAGTGACGTCCTTCTTCCGTAATGGCGGCTGTTGCTAAAAATTCTAATAATGTATTTTTCTTTTTTACGCAGCCATGGGTGTCGGTACTAATGCCATGAATGCATAACTCATGCAACTGGTTGGTATAACGAGACATTGAAATGTGATGGGTTGCAGTATAATACAGCTGCTCGTCACACCTCATGCATATGATTACAATAATGTGGCCTATTAATAACTCAGTAGACTTTTTTTTTGTAAAATGGAAGCATGCGCTATTCAACATGTCTCGGTGTACCTCTGGACACTAGGCAGCTTCCAATAGGGATACAATGAGTGCCAGGGTCATACATTCACATAAGTTTGTGGTTGAAAACATTGTAGGCACACATCATGTAAAGTTGCCATTTAAACACGCACTCAGAAACAGAGCTAGGCTCCACTACAACATCCTGCAGTTAGAGGTAGTCGAAACTCTAAAAAGAAGATTTACATTTCCACAAATGACGTCCCCAGTGTTCTATGTAGGGTCTCATCTTCCAGATTAACGTATATGGGGGCATATTTACATGGTCTGGCGCATCTCTGCAAATCAGCAGGGATGCACCAGAATAGATGAGACACGCAATTTTCCCCTTGCGCCACCACGGATGCGTCGTATTTACAATGCGGCGCACCGTGGCGCAAGGTTAGGCAGATGCGTGTCGCTTCTTGTGGCGTAAGGGCATGCATTGCTGGAGTCGTGTCGCAAGTGCGATGCAACTCCAGCAATGCATAGGGGCCTCCCATACTTAACGTGGTGCATCACTCCTTACGTAAAGGTTTGACGCAGCGGTGTTGTAAAACTGACGCAGTGAAATCTTGTAGATGTCACTGAGTCAGTTTTTACGAGGCTTTTCTGCGACGGAACTCGCACCCTGCAACGGAACGCCCACATGAAACCTGACGCAGGTTTCATGTGGAGCAGTGCTTTACAACGTGACACATATGCCTATATGCGTCACGTTGTAAATCATTCACAATGTGGCGCATGGTTTACACCGCTGCTGCGTCACAGAAGTGACGCAATGGCGGTGCAAATGTGTCGCAAGGGGCTTGTAAATCTGCCCCTTCCCCTTGTGCCGCCTGTGCGCCACTTTTAGAATGAAAAAAAAGTGACATACCAGGGGCGCAAAGGGCTTGTGTTCACTGGTATTTATATTAACACCAATAGGGCGTCTTTCAAAAATCCGAAATGACGTCGGTCACGCGACAGGTTAAGGAGCTCATTAAGACATGGAAAACAGCGTCTGACTTTCATTATCAGACTAAATATACATGTGGTCGATGGAAGAGCTGTGGAAACATCCTGCAGAAAGGCTACTTAAAAGGAAATGTACTTATTCGATCCGCGCATGCATCGACCCACACTGCCTTATGGTTAGTCACTGCTAATTGCTGCTAATTACCTCATTGTGTTATGTAAATATTACTCAGGTGTATCGAGACGGTAAAGTGCCCTTGTGTTCAAAGAGGATTGCAGATTATGACAGCACAGAGCAGATGGTTTTAAAAAGCACTTGAGAGCGGCACAGCGCAGTGATATGCAGAAACGTATTGATGATGGGATCTTGAAGCAGCTATGAAGTGCCATGTTAAGGGTCTTTACCAGATCAGCCAATTAAGGGTAATACTAGAATGTAACATTACGCAAGCACCACAGGGCTTATTTACAAGCCTGGCCTTGCTCCGCCAGTACGACACTTTTTCCCATATTAAAATGGCTGCACACGGCGCAAGGGGTTTGTAAATAAGCCCCACGGGGCAGATTTATGTTAACTGGCGCATCCCTGCATATCAGCAGGGATGCGCCAATTATTATGCGCCACAGCTGCGCCACCATGGATGCGCCGCATTTATAATGCGGCGCAGCATGGGGCAAAAACGGCACAGATGCGTGACGCATCTGTGCCGTAAAAGTGGCGCATTGCTGGAGTTGCGTCGCAAGCGCGACGCAGCTCCAGCAATGTTCTGGGGGGCCCTATCTGTACAATGCTGCGTCAATCCTTACGCCTGCTTCAAGCCGGCGCAGGGTTTTGACGCAGCATGGGCCTAAAAGTGACTGAGTGAAATCTTGTAGATTTCACTCAGCCACTTTTAGGAGGCATTCCTGCGCCGGAACGCCCCCACCTGCCCTGGAACGCCTACATGTGGAGCAGGGCTTTACAACGTGACGCATCTCCCAGATGCGTCACGTTGTAAATACCCCGCACCATGGCGCAGGATTTGCGCCGCTGCTGCGTCACAAAAGTGACGCAACGGCGGTGCAAAAGTGGCGCAAGTGCAACATAAATCTGCCCCCACGTCTTTTCCTCCCCTTCTAAACTCGTGGGGGCTTATTTACGAGCCCCTTGCGCCACTTTTGCGTCATTTTTAACATGGGAAAAGTGACGCAAAAGTGGCGCAAGGGACTTGTAAATCTGCCCGTGATTTCATCGTCCTGCAGTGTTTGACGTGCCAGTTGAAGATTGAACGTGACATGGTCATTTTTTTTTTATCTCTTTGCCCTTTGGTGTTTTGTTTTCTCTCTGGATAGTAAGCAGGACAGGGGTTGTTTGTCAGTGGTCCGTGCCAGAGGTCCACCTCTCATACCCTGCACAGCAAAGATCATGATATTGTGTAAACATGCGCATCTATTTGTCAAAACCAAAGCATGGTCGTTGCTCTGATATTTTACAGCAGTTTTGCAACTTTCCCTACCTTCTTCTTATATACACAATCTACAATGCATAACACAAATATAAAACGTAACGTTAAGACCCTGGACCTTTTGAAATAATTTTTAAATGTTTTGAACACGATTTTGCATTCCTTCACTTTACACAACAAAACCTGCAGTCTCACCCCCCACCTCGACATCTACTAAAGGACTGTGTTTCAGGAAGTCCAATCAGCAGCCCCTTGGTAACCAAGCTGCCTTTTAATTTCTAAAGGGGGTCCCGTGGCCACCCCCCTCGCCCTAATGTCCGGACCTCCACTGTCCAGCTTCACAAATGCAGGCAATACACTTCCACTCTCTGGAAAAGTTGTCCTGGCCCCCAACTGCCCCAGTGTCAAACTAGAGGCACTCAAAATGGATCCCAGTTTGCCCTGTAATTAAGACAGTGAGTCAAACTTGAGGATGGGCATCATTAGACTGCCACTCCAGCATCTGCCAACCTCCTATTTGATGTTTGCATTAATTACCTATCTGTTTGCCCACGTTGCCATGATCTTGATGTTACTGTTTCCTTTTAAGCTTAACCTAAAGCTCTCTAGATTTTCCTACATGTGCATCGAGCTGTTACTTTATGCTTCCAACCCCAAGCTGATCAGCTATCCTTGCTGAAGCAATGGCTCAATGGCTGCCTAGCAATGGACTGTCCCTTTGCCTTGAGACAGAACAGTGCAGGGTACAAAACTATGTTCCGAAGAACTACAGTACTAAAACAATTATGAGTAAAGGCAGCATTACATCAAGTTCAATGAGATGGTGTGCTGCAGACATTTAAATGCACAAAAGGGTCCTGGTGCCTACCAGAAGTACCTAAAATAGAACTAGTTCACATACAATTAATATTGTTTCTTTTGTTAGTCTTGGTTCCTCAACTTGCATGTTATCTCATAAAACATCCTCTCTATCTTTCCTAAATCCAGCATAATTGACTGTTATTCAAAACTTCTGATTTTGCCGTTCTTTTTATTTAAAGAGCCCTCTTCTTATCTCTCGACCTATCCATGTGTCCACTCTCTAAGCTCAATCATATCTGAGTCACATGCAAGTTTGCCTTAATTTTTTATAAAGTAGTTTTGCAAATTGCTTGCAACCTCGCCTTTCTTGAAAGTCATACCCCTGTAACATATCAATACCTAATCTCCGCTAATGCATCTATTACCCCCACCAACACTCAGGGCAGGCTTTAGGGCAGTGCGACTGGTGCGGCCGCACTGGGCGCTGACCTGTGGTGGGGTGCTGATCTCAGGGGGGGCGCTGTGTTTAGCAATAACTTATGATTGGTGAGATGAGGGGCACTTTTACCCAGTGGTAGTGAGAGAATCTGAGCAGGCGGTCATGGGGTGTGGGGGCGCCAAGTATTATTGTCGTACAGGGCGCCACCAACGCTAAAGCCGGCTCTGCCAACACTCTGCAAAAACTCACATACACCTCCCACCTTGGCTCCACAAATGATCACACATAGCTCCTATTAATGTAATCTACCACAAAGAAAATGGTGTGAATATATTAAATTTTTGCTTGAGAGCACAGACTAAACCCTATAATCCACATTAACCAATAACACTGGATTAACCATTAACCTTGGTTTCCCGAGCAGAGTGTTGCCTGGCATAAAGCACTTCAACGCCTCATCAGGGAAAGTAGTTACTTAGTTAGTTAGTTTATTGTACAGTTAATTAAAACCATTACAAAATACACGTCTCATATCATGTTTTCATAGTGACTGTTTTAATCAGTGTGGGTCGCCATAAAAAGAAAGAAATGCATTAAAATACAAAAATACATTAAAGATGGCCCCCTAAAACCTTCGTGGACAAAAAATGCGGACTGACAATTAATATCGAAGATTAGCAGCAGAGCAGGACTAATTAGCCTCTTTAGGCAAATACTTAGCAGCGGAGAAGTTGGACCAGCGAGAAACAGATGGAAAGAAGTGCCGAGGAAAGTGCAGAGTGCGGGAACGACTGAATAGTCGAGTGCAAGGCGGCCAGAGATGACCCACTAAGGGTCCTTAAGCTGTCTTCTTCATTTCAATGCAGAGTTAATTAAAACCTGTGTGCTAGAGTAAAACAAATACGTTCATATAAAACCATTCAAAGGGTAGGATGGACTAATTGTGCAAAATGGAAGTGACTTCTGAAAAACAATAGGGTCCAGACAACTGATTTGAAGGTTCATTGCTAACGTTCCGCAGCTTAACTTCCTTAGGTCGGTTGCTGCAGCGGAGGCACACATAAAGGCTGTCCCCACAGCCGTTCAGAGTTGGTTGTTCCATTAAAAGTGCGTGATGTGCAAAGATTTGCCAATACTAGATTTGCAGACTGGCGCTTATTATGGACGTGGGATTAGCAGCAGAGCAGGACTAGTTGACCTCTTTGGTCGGATACTTAGCAGCAGAGTGGTTAGAGCAGCAAGCAGCAGGTGAAAAGGGGCTCAGGGGAAAGTGCAGAGTGCGAAAGCGACTTAATGACCGAGTGCAAGGCGGCCAGGGTTGACCCACTAAGGGTCCTTAGGCTATCTTTTTCATTTCAATGCAGAGTTAATTAAAACCTGTGTACTAGAGTAAAACAAATACATTCATATAAAATCATTAAATGGGTAGAAAAGACTGATTATACAAAATGGAAGTGGTTTCTAAAAAAACATTAGGGTCCAGACAGCTATTTTGAAAGTTAATTGCTGGTGTTCCATGGCTTAAAGTGCTTGAGCCGGTTGCTCCAGTGGAGGCAAACAGAAGAGCTGGCTCCACAACTGTTTTGTGTTGTTTGTTACATTTAAAGTGCGTGATGCGCAGAGATTTGCCAATGCTGGAGTTCTCAGAAGAGAAAAATGCAATCTTAGTCTTACGCCAAGAGGATCAGGGTATTAAGTTCAGCACTACTGCAGGTGCACTGTCGCCTCCTAGGCAATCAGTTTGTCTTTTGATGCTAGATTCTGGTGGCAATTAGGAATTTTACCAGGCGACAGCTCAGCTGGACGTCGTCGCCGGAGAAGCTTGCTAGCACCGCTTGCATACAGGACCGTATGTGTTTCCTATTAAAAAGTGGTCTCAGCAGGCGCTCCTGTGTTAATTCCCTGCATATACTGATGAGGTGCACAATGTCCTCCTCTCCTTCCCCACAGAGACGACAAGTTGCTGTCATGGGAGGATATAGGCACGGAGGCATGTGGTGTCCAGAAGGCAGTAATCCTAGGCGGAATCTCAAGAACTTCTCTTTCGTGGTTTTAGAGAAGCTAGTGTGGAGGTATGCTTGAGGTGAAGATTTGCTATCGGACTGTATGGTGAGCCAGCCGTGTGCGCGTTCTGTCAGGGTGGCCTTGTCTTAAATGAGGTATTCTTTTTTAACTATGTTGTTTACTGTTTCTTTTAAACTTGAGTGAGTCCCTGATTGCTCCCAAAGGTGCCGTAACCCCAGTTGATCAAGAGTGGCGCCCAAGTAGCGTCTGGTGGGGTAGGCCTCTTTGGCTAGCAGTTTTTTCCATAGAAAGGCGTTTAGCGATTTTGGCTCTCCTCTTCTGATTTTGTGCCAGCTTTTGATAAATGCTCCTTTGTGTGCCAGCTCTTCTCTGTGTAATCCAAATTCTAACCTCATTTGTGCGGGGTATGTATATCCTGGTAAGCCATAGATCATTCGCAATGCTCTTGCTATGGTGCCATCAAGTGTTTCAGCGTCCCTCCCTCTCATGGCTTCGCTTCCATAGGTGATAGATGGTATTAGTTTTGGTTAAGGGGAGGAAACTCAAGGAAACTCGGGCCCGAGGTCTTGTTTTTTAGGTTTCTTCATGCCACTGCTGTCATTATTCCTCTTTTTTTTATGGACTCACGTTGAGCTGTGTAGTTCCCTTTGTTATCGATGATAACACCCAGGTATTTATATTCTTATATTCTTGTACGGCTTCCAGCTTGCGTGTTGCCAGGTACCAGTTATGGGTTATTTTTGTTTTACGGATGTTTACACTCATGACTTTTGTTTTTTCTTAATTGATGCTGAGTTTATTGGTTTCCGAGTATCGAGAGGTAATGTCAAGCAGAAGCTGTAGGCCGACGGGAGTCCGACTGATAAGCACCAGATCGTCTGCATAGAGTAAATTTGATATCTGGAAGCCCCCTAGCTTAGGAGCGTGCAAGTTACATTCATTCAGAAAAACTGACAGTTCTGCCATAAAAAGATTAAAAAGTGTTGGTGCGAGCAGGCAACCATGTTTTAGCCCGGCGGTTGTTGGAATCTCCCTTGTTAAATAGTCTCCTGCACTCAGTTTTACTTGCACCCAAGTGTCGCTGTGCAAAAGAATTAGTTGTTTTAAGAGCAGCAGTGTAATGTTCAGCCTTTTTAGGTTTTGCCAGAGTAGGTTTCTGTTTACATGGTCGAACACTGAGCTGTAGTCGATAAAACACAGGTACTGTGGCTGTTTGGTTGCAAGAGCGGCGTCTATCATTATTGAGAGGGCTGAGATGTTGGTAGTGGTCCCCATATTCTTGCAGAAACCTGTTTGGTTAAGTGGAATTGCTGCAAATTCTGCAGCCCAGGATGTTAATTCGGACCCCTCCGTCATCCGCTCACGAATCTGCCACCATCGGCATCAATCCATTCCACTAACTTACCGCCTGCATCCTACTACAACTCGTGCTGGCAATTAGTGGCAGAAACAACATAAAATCAGGCGCAGCAGCCGGCTTTGTACCCCAAACCCGTGGGCCGGGATGCACTTAAAATGGTGGCACCCGTTCTACACACATCGAGGCTGTAACCTGTGCCTGGACGCCAGGGACTAGTGAAGGGAGTGTCCCTGCTGCGGATCGGGACCCCCCCATGCTGTGGTCCTCTGTCGGACTGGATACCAAGTGACTCACCTGGCGTGGGCGAGGTGCAGAGTCACAGGATGATCAGGTTCCTGCACAGCCCTGAGAGAGGATTCTAGGGTGTGGCCTTCCTTCCTCTAACTGGGCCTCCGGAGCTGAGGCACGAGCTTAGACTTGCGGTGACTGCGCCCGGCAGGCAGCCAGGAAGTAAACTGGGGGATCGGCTGCTATCTCGGGCAGCGAGGACCAGAGGACTAGGCCCCCCCTTCTTTTGACCCTGAAATCCTGGGACGGGAGGCAGCCTCGGCCCCTGACCTGGGCTGCTGGGGCCTGAGAAACGTGTCCGGCCCGTGAGTGCCCTACGGCCCGGAGAACATGGGGTGTGCGGACCCATTGGCATGCGGGGAGCGCCTGCTGCCCGGACCTCCTGAGGCCTGGTGGGTGTGGGAGACTGCGGCGCATGGGGATGAAAAGGCCTGCCCTCAAACGCTTCCTTCCGTCCTGGAGCAGCTGCGGTCCCAACGATCTGCACCCAGACAGGCCCACGGCGGAGATTGACTGAGATGGGGTGTATTGGCTGCCTCCATCGGGCAGTGGGGCAATCGTGAGAAGCTTCCCCCCGATCCTCTGAATACAGAAGTCCCTGGGGTGTTCCGAGTCATTCCTCTGCCCTGTGGCTTGGAGGCCTATTTGCCCGAGGCGTGGCTTGGAGGCCTATTTGCCCGAGGCGCGCCCTATTTTCCACCATTGCAGCCCTGGGTCTTGGCCCTTCACGCGCTCGAACAAGCCTACAGGGAGGTCCTCCCCCACTGCTACTGAGGAGGCACTGGCCCGGCGTGGCCTGGACCCTGGGCTTTGACCCCCAGTGAGGGGTGAACAACCAACCGGACCCCCTGGGCAGTCTGGGCCTGTGGCGACTGTGCCTGGCTGGCAGGTGAGACAGAGGTTGGGGGTTTGGCTGCTTTTTCGGGCAGCGGGGATCCACGGGCTGGGTTCCCCCTCTTCTGGTGCTGAAACCTGTGGGTAAGGGACAGCCCAGTGAGACCTGTGGACCCACTGGCGCACGAGACCCACCCACTACCCGGACCTCTCTAGGCCTGGTGGGTGCAGGAGGCAGCGACACACAGGGTTGAATGCCCAACTAGACCCCCTGGGCAGTCTGGTACAGCAGCACCTGGACGATTATGGGCAGAGGGGTCATCTGTGGGATCACGCAGTGGTAGACCTCAGGGACCCCCCCTTGACTAATTAGTCCCTACAATTTCACACTTGGTCTGCCTACTGGGCAGCTGGGATACTGGCCTTTCTTCTGCCCCAGCCCAACCCCTAAACTTCTGGCGGGGCCCTACGTGCAATAAACGAGGCACACACTGAACCCTGAGCGAACTCCTGAGCATCGGAGCTGTCCACCCTCTGTCCCAGCTGAGGCAAAGCTGCGCTGCGGAGATGGAGCCCCCCAGGCTGCGATGATATTAGCTCGGCTGCTGCCGCGATCCCGGTGGGAGTGCGGCATCCAGACCCCACGGGCAGAGTAATCAGCTGTGAAATCGTGCAGCGCCGAGCTCCTGGCCCTCCCCACCTGCCCGAGTGGACTTAGCAACTCTGTGCACATGCTGCTTCGCTAGGAGGGGGCGAACACTCGCCTCTCACTTCACCCTTACACAGCTGCATCTAGACCAGTATCTGGGTGACTGGCAACCACCAGGAGCACCTTCTAAGGGGGCAAGCACAGATCCATCACCCACCCTGCCTTTGTCCCGAATCTCACAGCACACTCCCACATATAATAATAGTAAGTGACACCCAGGCCGTGGGTGGAATTGGCCCGATTATAATTGCCCAGCTTTCATCTCGACCGAAACACAGCGGCGTAGCTGAGGGCTTCCTCTCTGCTCACAGTGAATTTACCTGATGACCACCTCATTACCAAACGGTAACATGCGGTGACCCCTTTACCCTGAGAGGTCACAAGTGATTCAAGAAGATACACGCACCACCTGCGCGAACCAGCCAACACCCACCCAGTGAGGTTGTCTAGTGACCAGCTATACTATTACGTGCCACTGGCCCTCCCTAAACCTCCCGGCCACAGGGAAAGACTGGGGCTTGAAACCACCTGCGACTCAGACTACAATGGGCCAATATACTATCAATAAAATGGGACCCGGGCACACTCCACCGGGTGGAGACCTTAACACGATCCTATAAGCCATTTACACCTCGCAGGCCTCGGTTGAAAACAAGATTGGGGAAGTTCAAGTTGACATGGCCCTGCTCCAAGCAAGACCTCCTTACAAAACAGCCAGAATACCTGAAACTGAATCCCCGCTGTAGAAGACAATGTTACAAGCCAGAAGGAACAGATGACCCACCTGCAAACTCAAGCCAAATAACTCCACCGGAGGGCATACAATGCCGAAAACAGATCCAGATGCAATAATCTGCATCTGGTGGGATTCCTGGAGGGCGTGGAGCCGGGACCAATGAAGTCCCTCATCGAAACTTGGATTAGTTCATGGATGCCCAAAGACATGCTCTCTACTTGGTTTGCAGTGGAACGAGCGCACAGCTCCCTGGCCCCAAAGCCTCTCCTGGGTGCCCCACACCAACCCATTATAGACAGGATCCTCAACTTTAGGGACAGGGACCTATTCCTGCAACAAGCCAGTGTCCATAAAACTGTAACTTACCAGAATCACAACATCATGATATTTCCGGATTACACCAGAGAAGTTCAAACACAGAGGTGCTCCTACACAGATGTGAAACAAAATCTCCTCACCCTCAATCTGCAATGCAGGCTTCTCTTTCCAGCAAGATTGCACGTGGTATTTCAGAGCAAAACAAATTTCTTTCACAGCCCTGTAGCTGCCTGGACCTGGCTGACAGAAGAGCGTCCTCTTCAACTCAGATCCATGACTTCGGCCCCATGAACCCTAGCTACAACTGCTCACAACCCTGCTCCAGGAAGGAGATGCACGTGATCCCACAGGGGCCAAAAAACGGGCAGGACCAGATCGGACTCCCCAGTGACTGGACTCCCCAGTTCCCAGCACCGGGCCCTGTCACTGGAACCTCACCATCAGCGGGGCTCCGGTTCCCGAGATTGTTCGCCTATGGACAGCATCTCATCCAAAATTATGGCCATAGACTCTATCGACCCTGATCTCTCCCATAGCCCTGCGATTCCCTAGCTGAGGCTCCCAAAAGGTGCTACGAACAGAACCCATCACACTGGATCGCACTCAACTGAACAATTGCAGAACTCCAGACCATTCAAATACGTCTGCCGAAGTGCACTGTAATCTTATAACGAGAGGGGTCCACCGCATTTCATTGAATCTAAACATTAAAGTTTAGTTCCTTCAGCAGTTATAGGGTGACAGGTGCTTCTGTTCCTGAAGTATAGGGAGGGGGGTTGGGGCCGTTGCCCCATGTTACTAGTTATTCAGCAACTCAAAGTTCGCAGCATCCCAGCAACACATCAGTACGACACAATCTCACAAATGCACTTAAACAGGCAAAGCACAAAATCAACTTATCTCAGCCTCCCAGACATCCATCGCACAGCAAACCTCCGAGGCACTGTGGACTTTTCATACTGATCATGATAACATGTCATATAAAGGTAATCCTCCCTGTATCATGTCCTGGACCATTAACGGCCTGCTAGACAGGATGAAACGGACCGCGGTTCTGCGACATGCCCAAAGACAGGCCTCCGATATTCTTATGCTCCAAGAAACCCACCTCATGGGCAATCTTTGTCCCTTCCTTCCAAGGTACGGATTTGATAGATCCTGGCACTCAGGATTCACATGGGGCTCACGTGGGGTCGCAATCCTTTTAAAACGCAACCTACCTTTCGTCCCTACTCAAATCACCGGAGATCCCAATGGCTGTTTTATGGCCCTTACCGGAGCTCTAATGCGAAGAGGCCCTCAATGTCCTTTTTGTCTACATTTCCGGCACCACCCACGCACAGACCCTGGACTGCATTGGTGAAATACTCTCATCCCTACCTTCTGGAACAACGATTCTGGGGGGGATTTTAACGCTGTCATGCACCTCAGGCTCGACACCACAGGGACCCACTCCACCACACGTACCTCTCAAGCCAAACAGCTAACGGCCTGGACTCACGCCATGGGTACCTGTGATGTATGGAGATCATGGAACCCGCGGGAAACCCAACACACCCATACCTCAGCAGCACACCGCAGCCACTCTCGCATCGACATTATGTTTATGCCGGCCCCGAGTGTAGCAATGTTAGGGAAATACAGATCCTCCCTCAAGTCTTCTCAGACCACTCACCTTTACTCTTGACCCTGGGTGACCCACCCACTGCTCTCCGCCCAATGTGGAGGATGAATGCTTGGTTTCTCCAGGACCGGAAATTTAAAGAAACAACTAAGGCTGAACTCAAACAATACTTTTTCATGAACCAAGACTCTGTTCCTTTCCCGGGCACCCTGTTGGAGGTAGGTAAAGCCACGATCCGTGGGCTCACCAAAAGCCACCTCAAAGCCCAATGAACTGCGCAAGACAGTAGGCTCGCACTCCTCAAATCCCAAGCACTCCAGCTCGAGAGAGGCACATCTCGAACACCAGATAAAACTCAACCGCGCCAACTAGCATTAGTGCGGGATGAAATAAGGCAGATTTCTCTAATCTCTGCAAAAATCTTATGGAGGTCCTCGATCACTCGAGTATATGGATGGGGTGATAAAAACGGGAAAATAATACACAGACTGGTATCCTACCCCTTAGTGAACTGGATAACTCAGGAGATTCGGTACCCAATAGGAAATATTCATTGCTCTCCCAAACCAGTGGCCCAAACTTTAGCAGACTATTACTCAGACCTATACTCTGCCCAAAAACTAGAGCTTTTGCTGACAGAGTTGGTCACCTTAGAGGCCCTTCGTCTCCCTAAGCTCAGCACAGATGAGTCAGAGAGAATGGAGAGTCCGATTACACGTGAGGAAATACAAAGTGGCCTTTCTCTGGTCACGGCCGGTAAGACTCCTGGCCCAGATGGCTACCCACAGGAATATTACTCCACTGACCACGTCATACTCACCTGGCAGCCCTTTGCGAAGAGGCCGTAGAAAAAGGCCCTTTCCCTCCAGAGACTGACACCTCCACAATAGCTCTTATTCCCAAAATGCAACCCCCCTCACCAACATGTACTAATTACCGCCCCATTTCCTTGATCAATACGGAGGTCAAAATTTACTCCACTGTTCTGGCTCAACATCATAGGCCACACCTTAGCAAGTTGGTCCACTCTGACCGATGAGGCTTCATGCCGGTACAGAGTACCAGACATTGTCTGAGGCATCTACATCTGGCCTCAGCCAACCGACAGTCCCTGAACCCCTACTTGGTGCTCCTCCTAGTCGACTTCGAGAAAGCATTTGACTCGGTCGACTGGGTCTATTTGGAGGACGTCTTAGTGGTTATGGGCATGGGCTCTAAATTCCGCTGTATGGCTCACGTCCTATACTCCAAACCGACTGCACAGGTGCTTGTCAATGGAGCACTCTCTAAATTTTTTCCAATCAGCAGAGGGACGAGGCAGGGTTGCCCCCTCTCACCCCTCCTCTTCACTTTGGCAATGGTGCCCTTGGCCACTCTCATCCATTCAGATAACCGGGTTCAAGGCTGGAAATGGGCAGGATCACACAAAGACAAAATTGATTTGTATGCAGATGATGTCCTGATCTTTCTCACAGACCCAGCCCGATCCGGTCATCGATGCTTGCGCATACTGCAGTCCTTTGAGCATATCTCTGGGCTGCGCCTGAACTCGGCCAAATCGACTTTGGTCCCCCTACATCTCTCAAAGGAATGTTATGATTGGCAATCCACTATCCCTATCAGAAGGCAGTCCTTCAAATACTTGGGGATATGGGTCACCCTTCTGCCTGACCTAGCCTGGGTACTCAACGTGACTCCACTGGTCACTAACACCAAGCGAGACCTGCAGAAGTGGCAAACACTCCAGCTTAACTCGCTAGGGAGCATAGCGCTATTCAAAATGATGATTCTCCCACGGTTCCTCTATGTCCTTCAGAACATTCCTTTCCATGTCTCCCGAGCCTGGTTCAAGGGAATAGATAACAAGTCAAAACAAAAGTTCCCTTAGTTATTGTTCAAAGCACACTATCTATAACTTATGTCACACTCATGCTCAACATACCACTATTACCAGAAAATGTCACCAATTCACCAAAGCCAATATACAAATGTTTTAATCATAAAACTCTGATTAAAAAGATCATATAAAATACATGAAAATGAAAACACATCCAATATAACACAGTGGATTGGCTTCCAATATGGAAAAATAACATAAACAATGTCATATAATCATACATATAAAATCCATTATGGGAGACATTGGTGACTTTTTCTGGTGATAGTGGTACGTTGAGCATGAGTGTGGCATAAGTTACAGATAGTGTGCTTTGAACAATACCCAAGGGAACTTTTGTTTTGACTTATTGTCATATTGGAGTCCTGTCCCTTTGGTTTAGGAGGACCCCTCTCTGTTGTTTAAGAATAAGGTAATAGATAGCCTAAGTACAAGGTTTCTCTGGAGAGGCCTAAGGCTGCGTATGGCGCTCACGCGCTGTCAGATCCCACCTTTTGACGGGAGCGTGGGCCTAACAAACCTGTACTTATATTATCTTGCAACCCTTCTCCTGGTAAAACATGATTGGTTCAACGGGGGTGGTCTGACCCTGCTTACAGGACCAAACTCAAGGACTTAGGCCTCTCTCAGGTTCAGGCTATGATGTACGGATCTCCCATTCTCGGGGACCTTCCCACGGTAACCCGAACAGCTCTTCTGGCCTGGCATGCCTCTCTATGACACACTCACTGGAAAAACAAACGGACTCAGCAAGTACCCCTTTGGCAGGGTACATGGTTGCGGGAGGTGGGAGGTTTAGAGGGCTTTAAAAGCGGGGATCTCATTGGAATCTCACATCTTGGATATGTGTGGGTCAGCAACCGTATTCGCTCCTTTGCAGACTTGCAAACCAGGCACTCGCTTCACCCGTACCAGTTCTACAGATATTTACAACTCCACAATGCCCTAGACATGCATATAAAGCCCGGCACATCACTGCCAGAACACAGCCCCCTGAAACCTTAAATCACAATGGGTAACCTTGGGAGAGGCGGAGTTTCACGTATATATCGTTCCTTAACCAATAACGGTCCTACTCCCCCTGACCAATTGAGGGCCAGGTGGGAGACATGGTAGGGCCCTCTGGAGGAGGAGGATTGGAGGGATGCTCTGATGTCTGCCAAGACTATCACTGTTTCAGCTAGACTGCGCCTGGTCCAGCTTTATTAACTGCACGCCTCCTATCTTACCCCTGCCTGCCTACAGAGACCAGGCCTCATTTCACACCCAACATGCATAAGATGTGATGCTAAACCATCAGATTTGTTTCCACATGGTATGGTCCTGTCCACATTTAACCTCCTATTGGGCTGCTCTGGAGGCAGAACTTACAGAGCTGCTGGGGTGGGAGGTCCCACATAATACCCTGACCATATTACTGGGTGTCACTAACGGGCTAGATGGAACAAGAGTGAATAAAATGTTTTTAGGGACCGCCCTTGTGGTGGCCAAACGTGACATCGGGGTGGCATGAAACAATCCCACCCCGCCTACTATAACTAATGGCGCAAAGGACTGGACTGGTGCGCTGCACAAGAAGTGCCACTATATGAGGCCAGGGGCTGTCCAGCTAAACACCGAAAGGTCTGGGGAAAATTGTTGGGGATGCTGGATTGATTAACTTCCCTGTTTTCTTGGACCTAACTCCATGTGCCCCTTTGAAGATGGAGGAACAGCAATGTATATTGTTGCAAGACTATTTTATTCGCCGAATGTCGCAGGTTGTGGGGCTGTTGATCATGCGTACTGTTTGTATTTATGTTTTTATCAATATCTTTCTGCAAAATCAATAAAATTGTTTGTAAAAAAATGAAATTTTCAAGACCATACCTGAGATATATATTCTCAAGCTAACTTTGCACCACCATTTAATAAAAGAGAGTAATAATTTGTTTTTCAGTTTAGAGCTTGACTGCATCGATTCCCGTCATATGAAAAATCTGTCTAATCTGGCTCCTGAACACTGTATATCACTTGGTTGTGAGGAGAGACATTTATAAGAGTCCATTCTTAAGTGGATATCCCATGCTACCATTCTGTCTGAGTCAGTGCTCCCAGTTCTAAGAGAATGGTGCATCCCCAAGGAGAGAATATGCTTCAAGTGAAGCCAAATCTTAATCAATGGTCCACTTTTAAAGTTTTAAACAACAGTGTGCTTACAGGGTCAAGTTGAAATTGTGAAGTTCTTATAAGCTGACAGGAAAATTGATCAACCCCTTGACATAGTCAAATCAGAGAAAAGCCACACAGCTTGACTCTGGTACGTTTGGGATTAAGAGTTCTGCAGAATCTACAATGGTGCTGGGGTGTTCAGCTGTATTACTTTTTTTTAAGGTTTGCCCTTTTTCATGAGCCATTTGTCCTGCTTCTTCCTTCTCATTTGGAGGAACTGGGCAAGCATGAGAGAGTTACATGTTGTTTATGTCTTAGGGAATTAGGGAAATGCGTGCATTGTAATGTTAAAATGTAGATAAGGAACCACCTTGTAGACAGAAGCATCATGATCAAATGGGGTCTGTGTCTTGTCAGTCAGACCCTGCATTCACCTATTAAGGAGGATTAGGTGACTAGGTGTATCCATGGGTTTGTGTAGGATGCCGACCACATTATTTGGAACTATAACTCACTAACATATATTTAGGACCTCTGCAAATTCACCAAAGTATGGGAGTTCACAACCCTACAACGTTACATAGATGCTCTAATGTCCAGGCACATGCAGCCCGTGGACAACTTTCTGTAAATCCGTGCCTTGGGTACTTGTGAGGGTACTATGCCAAACTTATCATGTGTACATCCTGAGCATATTTAAGCCACATGTGCTTTTATTTTGCTTAAGGGATTTTCAGGTGACGACATACTGCATAAAGGACACTCCAGTCTTCTCATTATGTTTAAACTTTCTTAACTTTTCCTCAACCTTTAGAACAATAGATAATGGGAGACTAATACAAATTGTGGAATCACATTTAGATTTTCAAGGCAGTGGTCTGACGTGGTTTAAATTCTTCTTCAACACAGATATCATTTATTCAGGATTAGTTTTACCACTGCAGATCCAGTCATTGTAAGGTATAAACTGCCTCATTATGATGTCAGGCGGATCGCCATCGACAGGCTGTCAGTGGCGGCCCATCCGACATCTGAGGCTGCAGTTCTAATCCTATTCCCTACAATGGGGGCGGTGCCTGTGGAGGCACCGCCATATGGATTAGGATGTCCTTTTTCCCTCTGCCTTTACATAGCGGTCCGACATCCATGTAAATGTAGAAGGAAATGGACTTTGTGGACCCCTAGCAGAGCCCCCGTCATCTGTGAGCATCTGCTATTGGGCCTGGGGGGATCATGTGGTGCCCCCAAACATTCATGCATTGCATGTCAGCCACACAGTGCATGGATTTTTAAAAGCATGCTTTTGTCAATTGTGACTTTTGCTACGGCCCTTTTCTGGGCCGCAGCACAAGCCGCAATAGAAAAAGGCATGTTTCTGAACACCGTCGGATCATGATAAAGCGGGTGGAGCGGCCATCTACATGTCGGCGGTGTCCATCCCGATACTATGGTGGTCGGACGCTTGTCCATCCTCCATCGTAATGAGGGCCAAAGTTTTGTTCCACCCTAAACTCAATGATGTTTTATCTCTGTGGAGACATGATGACAAAGTAATTATCATCATCCAGCACTATGCTGATGACCCTCAATTGTACCTTAGAACATCAGCTCCCTCCTCTTGCCTAACAGCATAAATACATGGATGTCTATAAAGTTTTTAATACTCAACCCTGCCCCTGATAAGAGACAAGCGTCAGGCACCAAATGGCTAAATTAGGAAAATATCAACTTTCTAAAAATTGCATTTTCAGTTTTGCAACTTAAATTCCGACTTCAACATATGATGTGATATTAAATTGTGATTCCAGAGACATCAGACTTGGTGGTCTTATCTCTTCCCAATAGGAAATTACACTTATAAAATGTAATAAGGTATTTCCAATGTTACCCTATGGCAGATATAGGCCTTGCAGCATTGAAAAATTGATTTAAGAGTAGTTTACTACTAGGACACATAAAACAAAAGTACTTGTCCTACTTAAAAAAATAACTATATATACTGCAACATACCCTATGGCTGTCCAGGGCCTACCTTAGGGGTAGCATATGTATTAAAAAGGAAGGTTTGGCTCTGGCATGAGGTTTAACTTGCCAGGTCGACATGGAAATTTTAAACTGCACATACAGGCTCTGCAATGGCAGGCCTGATACATTATTATACGACTACTTCAGTGGGTGGCACAACCAGTGCTGCAGGCCCCCTAGTAGTATTTATTCTACAGACCCTTAGCACATGGAGTGCACGTTAGTATGGACATATAAGTTAATTAAATTGGTGGATTCTGGATAAGTCAATGTTACTGCATTTTAGGGAGAGAGCACATGCACTCTAGCACTGGTTAGGAGTGGTAAAGTGCACAGGGTACTAAAGCCAACAAAAACAAATTTAGAAACAAAAATGGGTGAAGGAAGGCAAAAGGTTTGAGGGTGACACTGCAGAAAGGGTAGATGGACATCCCTGCTTAGGTGCTAAAACACGGACAGTTGCTCTCTACTACTTGTAAATTCTATGCCTCTCTGAACTCAGCTGGATCCCTCTGTTTATACTCTCCTGAGCCACTATTTGACCCATGGGGAACCCTTCTCCTCAACTGTGGACTCCATCTGTGCAGCACCCAACCTTACTTTACTCACAGATGCATCCCAGTAGGCAGACAGTATCATCATGGCCAACAAAGTGATGTGGCACATTCCACCCCTTGGGTCTGACTTCATCCCCAACCCAGGGAAAACTGTGTCCACAAGGGCAACAACCAACAAGGCCACTGATGGATGTTAATTTCCAGAGTCAGGCCCCAGGCCATCCAGGGGTTTCTAACCTCTGCAGTTTCTCAAAGTGGGGGGCAGTCACCCCAGGTGCCTTGCAACCTTTTCCACTCCACCTCCCACTAGTTCAGCGATGGCATCCAGAAACTGGTCCTTCAAACCAAGGTATCTACCCTTCGGCTGAACATGTGTCTGTTGAGCCACATTTTCCAGGGGAGTACCACTACCTCCCTCAAGGGAGACACACTGTATGTGTCATGGAAGAGCCTGCGTGGTGCAGGTTCCAAGCCCTCTGTTCCTGTGATAGTGCTTGAAGCCTCCCTGGCAAGAAGTGGCATCACTAGTGTCAGTCTTGGAGTGCTTTGTTCTAAGAACTGGCAACTCCTAACCCACTGGTCCTACCACTGTGAACTGCTTCAATCTTCTGACCCTCCCAATATTCCTCTGTACCCTTCCTGGTGGAGTGGTACCCATAGAAACCAGAACTGGTAGGGTGCCTGTGGTGGCTGCCCCACCCAAACCTACTGACACTATGGAGCTCCCATCAGTCGGCGGTCTCATGGTACAGACCAAGTCACCTTGCTTGTGCCTACTCTGGGAGCAACCCATGCTCTGGGGCTGCAAATAGGGCATCCTGTGACTCTGACCACGATACCCTCTACTCCGATGCTTAGAAGGGACATGGGGTCCCGTTTTCCCCACACTATACTGTGACCTGTCTTGGTTACTGTTTACCTCCCTCAGTCTAATGGAGGAACCTGGGGCATCCTCCCAGACACTATTAAATTAAATAAATCATTAAATTCGGTATTTGTAGACCACAAACTACTCACCCCTAAGGATCTCAAAGTGCTGGGGGCCATGGGGGAGATTAAGTGAGCTATTGTCCAGAGTCGCATGGTGCTGAGCTGAGCTGCTGTCTGGGATCGAACCATGAGCCTGCACTCTGGCGTCAGCTGCCCTGGCCGCTGCACCACACCTCTCCCTATGGTACTCACCCAGAGGTCTACCTCCTTTGCAAGCTCCCTGGAGTGATTAAACTTGCAATCCAGCAGGTGTTGGTTTAACTTTGGAAAACAGTGACTGAACATGTGCTCTCTAGCAATCATACTATACAGCCCCTTTTAGATGTTTAACTCACTACCCTTTACCCAGCCATCCAGTGCCTTGCAAATGTAACCCACAAACTCCTACCAGGACTGGTGAGATAGTTTCTGACTGTACCTGAATCACAACCTAAACTCTTCTGGGCTGAATCCATAACTCTTGACAAGGGTCTACTTCATGATGGGATACCTTGGCCTGACCCCTTTCTCTGGGGCCAGTAGGGCATCTCTGCCATCTCTAGGTATATGCCTCCACATGCCAACTTCCCAATGTTCTGCAGGGAACCTGTGCACCTCTAGAGTAACCTCATATGCCTCACACCACCTATCTATGTCACCCCCCTCTTGAAGTTAGGCACCAAGTCCATGAGTGTGTCGACCCTTTCTTTTTTAAGTTCAAAAGATCTTTATTAGAGAGATAAAGGTGTCGATACATGAGAAAAACTAAAGCATAACAGCAATATAAGAGGTAGAATAAACACGACTGTGGAAATAAACATGAGATTGAGAGATAACAAATAATTGAGGCTATATAACAGAAAGCAGTACTGGAAATAATATGCAGTAAAATGGAATATAGAAAATGCAAAGGAACAAAGAAGGTCAATAAGGGAGGCTTGGAGACCTCCTGCTGAAAGGGAGGCAAATGAGATGAGCACTTAGCACAAATATCAAGGTACAAGGTCACAGGAAGCCAAAGATCATGTCGCTTTTTAGCCAGACTAAGGGGATAGATAAAAACAGTTTCTAGCTTGTGATTATGACATACATTGTACCACCATGCTCTAAAAGAAATATTAGCAACATTTTTCCAATTAACAGTAATTTGCTGGATTGCAACAGCTAGCAACAAGTCAACAATCTGCACATTAAAATCAACATCTGCCCAGCTGGAAGAGAGACTTCCTAAAAAAACATTGGCAAAGGAGAAGGGGAATGCAGTGTGAAATATGGCATTAATCTGAGCCCAAACTTGCTTCCAAAAATTGTACACAGCAGTACAGGAGAAAAGCATGTGAAAAAGAGTAGCCTTGTGTGTCAAGCAGGACCAACAATGGTCAGGGATTAAAGGAAACCTCTTATTCAACATATGGGGTGAAAAGAGAAGTCTGTTGTAGATAAAAAAAAGGGTTTGCGTGAGGGAGGCAGCCCTGGAGGATTTGCGAAGTTTGGTCCACACTTTATCCCAAAGAGAGGTGGGCCAAGAGGTGTCAAAGTCAGACTCCCATTGTTCCTCTACCGTGGATTTTGGCCTGGGAGTGAGAGTCTTGTGAAATGAGTGGTAGATTAAGGAGGCAGTAGTGTGAGTACGGAGCAGGGAATGGAGGCGTAAAGTGGGGTTGGGAGGATCGGGTTGGGCGAGAGAGCTGGAGAGGTTGGTATAGGTGGACATAACAGCATTCTTGAGCATGAGGTACTTATGGGCAAAGGAGTAGGGGAGACTGAAGTTTTGGCAAAGAACGGAAAAAGGTAAGAAATCAGAGCCAGAAAAGAGGTGGAATACCCAGATCAATCCCCTTTGTCTCCAAGATTTCCAATAAAAGGGCTTGTGATTAATAAGGATGCTATTATTATACCAAATGGAGGTATTGAGAAATTCGGCCACAGAGGAGGGAGGGCTTGGAGAAGTGGAAAGAAGAAGTTTGGTAGTGAATTTGTGTATGGGAGTGGAATTGAGCCGGGGTTTACGAGAAAAAGAGAGATATTCAGCGAAGGTAAAGGGGGATAGAGAAAAACGTTCAATAACAAGCCATAAAGGAGGAGATTCAGCAGGATCTCGCAACCAAAGGGAAGCTTGTCACAGAAGGAAAGCTTTATGATAAGAGGGAAAATCTGGAAAGTTAACCCCACCCTCTGATTTAGGGAGTCGTAGTCTAAACAGGGACATACGCGCTTTTTTGCCAGACCAGAGGAAAGTGGAAAGAATAGTGTTGATTTTCCTAAAAATCTTAGCCGGGATAGAAACTGGAATATTGGAAATAGAGTAAAGAACTATTGGGGAAAGCATCATTTTAATCGTGTCTAGGCGACCCCATGTCAACCCTTTCTCAACCACTAGACACTTTAGTTTCGCTACCAACATTCCTGCCAGACTATATTATCTGTTTTACTTTTAAGTCCATCTCCTTGAGACTCAGTTTATGAGCCAACAAGATCTTTCACTTTCAAGGCTCTCTCAGCCTCAGCTGCCTCAGTGGCAATTTCTTTCCCTGGTTAAGGCCCCCACAGCCCTCCTCTCCTCTGCTAGGGATTTGACAGCCTCTGCTCTTCCCTCCTCTGTAGCCATTTGAGCCAGCTGCAGCCTCGGGTCCTTCTTTTTAAATACACTGCACTCAGCCCTAGGGCTGTCCAGGGCCTACCTTAGGGGTGACATATGTATTGAAAGTAAGTTTGGGCCTGGCAATAGGTTTACCGAGCCAGGTCGACATGTCAGTTTGAATCTGCACCCACAGGCTCTGCAATGGCAGGCCTAACACATGTTTAAAGAGCTACATATGTGAGTGGCACAACCAGTGCTGCAGGCCCATTAGTAGCATTTAATTTACAAGCCCATGGCACATGTAGTGCATTTTACTAGGGACTTCTAAGTAAACGAAATAGGCCAGTTGTGGGTAATCCAAAGTTACCATGTTTTAGGGACAGAGAACATGCACTTTAGTACTGGTTAGCAGGGGTAAAGTGTACACAATCCTAAAGCCAACAAAAACGAATTCAGAAAAAAAGGGGAGGAGGAAGGCAAAAGGTTTGGGGGTGACACTACAGAAAGGGCCATTATCCAATAAATATTTTCGACAATTTTCAGCTTTAGTTAAAACTACATCATCTGAAAATTTTGTAAAGCTTTCTTTAAACAAAATTATATATCTAAGCAGGTTTAATACACAAACTCTAACATGAAATCATAGTTAGTCACTGCCTGGAAAACATCTAGACTTTCAAAACGTCTGTTATGTTTTCCACTACTAATTCATTATCCGCTAAAGCCAAACATGTGGAAATTATTTTACAGTCCTCTTAATTTCCTTGCAAACACATACAGTTGGCTACTTTCTCTTTAACTGCTCTAAACCCACACAGGCCTGGCCGAACAAAAGTCAAATATTTTCCTTCTCAACTTCACATAGACTACAATTGCTGAAGAAATGAATTTGAATTCATTATGTTTTTGATGAATATGTTTAATGTTTCACTTACCTGTACTACTTACCTTGCATTCATTTGTGCTGTTTCCATATTCCAGAGTGGATTGGTTGCTGAAGTTACAGCTCTGACAAGTTAAGCAGTTGCTTCTGGGACCTGTGAGTGACCAGACACTCTCTCTCGTCATGGGCTATTGCAGGTATCGCAATAAAGCTGGATTATAACCATTTTTGTGCAGCATGGTTACTACTCATTGACAACAAGCAGACATTCACTTACTTCCTCCCCCATTGACTAATTGTCTTCAGCCTTCGACTGATCTGGGAGATGCTCCTTGCAGTGAGCAGCATATCAGACGTGTTATCGGATTACTGGCACTTTGCTCCAGGGGCACCATGACATTTCTGCCTAGTTTATATTTTATTTTGATGAGCGCAAGCCCCACCTTGCTGCGAGCCACCATGCTCAAGAAGGTCTTCAGGCGCTAGTTCAATGTCTTTGCTCATACTAGGGGAGGCAGCCTACTTCCATATAGGTGTGCCCAAACTGTCCGTAAGCATCATGGTGGCCATTATTACACACAACGAGGAGGATTGTTCCTCCGCTACCTCACATTGCTGATTTTACATATTGTTGCAGTGTTGTGTGAGTTTCTTTGCATTTCTGACATTGGGCAAAGTGTTGTTTGAAATCTATCAAAAAAGCAAGGGGATTGTCAAGTCTACGCAGGTAATCCCAGTTTGTTGTTTGTTGTTTTATTTACATTTTGGATGGCGTTTTGTCATTCAAGCAACCATGGCATCTGAACAACAATTTTCTCAGCCTCCTTGTTTTGCTACATCCTGGCGAATCATAAATCAAGTGGAAGCAGATGTATTTGAAAATGATTTGGTTGCCATTGATGCCAGCACGTAAGTAGGAATTGTTATTTGTCAGTTTAGGTCAGGCTAGGCAAAACGTTTTTGATAACTTGCCAGTTTCACAAGCTACACAAGCTAAAGTGTGTGATGCCTACTTGGATCAATATAAAAGCATAAAAGATCATGCAAAAAGTACACTGAGGAACCAAGTATTATTTTGGAGTGACATAAGTTTTTCAAGCACAAACAACAAATTAAGGAAAGTATAGAAGAATACATTTCAGCGTTAAGGATCTTAGATACAATGCATGAATTTAGTGTCAATATGGATACATACATTCGCAATCAATTAGTTTTTAAGGGCCATATGTAGGAAGCCAAATTGCGATCGCAAATGCTGAAATTCGCCGAATTTCAGCATTTGCGATCGCAATTTGGGCAGTGTGCTATGTAGCACACAAAAACCCACACGCAAAATAAGGAATCGCAAAATTTGCGATTCCTTATTTTGCTAATGCATTTAAGGAATCCCAAATTGCGATTCCTTAAATGCAATGTAGGAAGCACGCAAGTTGTGCGATTTTGTCTTAAGGAATCGCATATTACCACCAACTTCAGGTTGGTGGTAATTTGCAATTTCTTTGAAAAATGCACTTTTTTGCATTTTTCAAAGTGCCATGTGGCGCACATACATGCCCTTAGCGCATGTATGTGCGCCACATGTGCACACATGTTTATTTCAGGGGTGCAAAAGGGTGTCCTATTGACACCCTTGCAGCTTTGAAATTGCATTCTCAATTTGCGATTCTCTAATTGAGAATCGCAAATTGAGAATGTCTTCCTATTCATTCCTACGGGCCTTCTAGCCCATAGGAATGAATGGCAAGGTATTCCTTATTTGCGAATCTCAATTTGGGATTCGCAAATAAGGAATAGGTGGGAATCGCAAAATATTTTGCTAATCATACCTACATTGCGTTTTGCAATTCTCTAATTGCGATTCCCTAAAAATTGCAATTAGAGAATCGCAAAACACGTTTTACCTACATATGGCCCCTAAGTGCTTTTCAAGAAAAATGACGGAAATTCTAAGTTTCAGAATGCCTACTTTATTGGAAGTCTTAGACTTGGCAATGTTGATTGAACGTTCAATGGTTTAATCTAAAGCATCGAATGCTGAGTCTCCTGTAAATGTGGAGTCATCTGTTGATTCTAATTGTAGTAATGATCCAATGTGTCTGGTATACACTTGTGGGAAAACAGGGAAAAACTCAATAAGAAAGGTCAGTTATGCATGCTATGGATGTGGGTAGAAATGACAGCTCAGCAACAATTTGAATTATCCTGCTAGCTGGAAATGTTGTTTGTCATGTAAAACAACACGCCACTTTCAAGCTGTCTGCAAAATCAATAAGAATATCTTAAAAATAAGTCATGTTGATACTGATGAGGATGTGTGCGCAGAGACACTTGATAACGTTGTGCTAACAGTTGAATGTGATTCTGTTCATTGTCAAGTGCTATGAGGGGTCCTTTATGTTTGGCACAAATTGGTCAAGTTAGACTTCAGGTTATGGCTGACTCGGGTTCCACTAGTTTTTATGAAATTGTACGAATTATATCACACTTTTACCTACAAATGTCAATACTAAAGCATTTGGAAAAAAATACATTGACATGTAGGGTACTTTGTGCTGAAATAGAATGTTTAGCAAGCGTTACCACCAATAAAGTATATGATGTGATAAAGAGAAAAGATATAATTGGATGGTGGGACTTGGCTAAAATGGGCTTATATCTCAAGTCAGGTATATACAGTCCCGTAGCACTGGGTGATATGCCTATAGCATATTTGGAGGATGAGTCATGTCTGGCAAATTTAGAAGGACTTTCGAACTAGTTTACTAATGTTTTTTTCCAATTGTATGGGAACAGTTAAGGTTTTTTAATTTCCGATTCAGTTAAAACCACAAGCCCAACCTCGAGTCCATAAAGTTCGTCCTGAGCGATTAAGTTTGAGGGGTGAACATAAACAGATTCTGAAACAATTATGTGAGGATGGTGTCATCAGACCTTGCAAGTCCTCTCAATGATTCTCCCCTGTTGTCATTGCTCAAAAAAATCAGGAGAGGTTATACTATGTGCTGATTTACGCTCATTAAATGAAAACATTCTTATAGATTGTCATCACCTTCCAAAAATACACAATCTCTTGGCTAATGTTAGAGAGGCAATTATTTAAAATTATTAATTTACATTTGGCATACTATTAAGTTCTTCTTACACAGGAATCACAGGAACTTACAATGTTTGAGATTGCCATTTGGACTTGCTACAGCAGCTATAATTTTCCAAAGATTAATGGAAAACCTTTTTGGAGACATCGATGGTGCTCAGGCGAATCAAGATGACATGTTGATTTTAGCAGATAATTTGGAAGAACAAAATGTAATTAAGAATTTATTTTTAACTATTTTATCAAAAGCAGGAATTACTGTGAGGTGTGACAGATGTAAATTTGGGACTCCGGAACTGAGGTACATAGGTCACACTATTTCATCATCAGGTATTAAACCATTTTTTTGCTTAATTAAAGCCATTAGAGATTCAGTATCACCAAAGCATAAACATAATGATACACTGCGCTCCTTTTTGGGATTAGTGGAATACTATACACATTTTGTTCATGGTTACACTCAAACAGTTGAAACATTGAGAGCTTTACTTAGGAAAGGAGAGAAATTCAGTTGGTCTACTGAGCTGGATAAAGCATTCAGTAATGTTAAGAAATTGACAGAAGAAGCTCCGGCATTGAGTGCCTTTCAGGAAGATATTAAGTGTTCAATTACTGTTGATACCAGTCTCACGGGATTTGGGGTGGTTCTTAGCCAGTGGGTGTCTGGAAGAGAACAGACAGTAGCATTTGCATATATAATTGTTAAAACATGCTGAAACACAACACATTATCAAACATGAGGCCCTAACTAGTACGTGGGCTACACAAAAATTCACAACATACATTTTGGGTAGCGGTGGGCAATAAATTCTCCTCCGCCAGTGGGGTTGGGGGAGTTTTTGTCACTCCGAGTTATGCATGTAATGCAGAGTTCTCGCCAAATTCGGACAACCATCATGCGGCAGAATTTGTTCTTGCACGTGACTTACAAATGATAAACTGGTGAGTGTGAGCGAGAATTGGCATCCTCAGGGTGATTTTTGGGCACTAGGAGGTCACCTGACGAGATGTTCCCAATGTGGGTTATCGCCGGTGGTCACAATCGTTTCCAGTGAGAATGCTGCTGCTTGAGTAAAACATCTACTCAAGTGGCAGCTAAATCAACTTGAGAAGAAGCACTCTCTGGTGCACTACATGGTGTCATTCACACTGAATTTTCAGCACCAAATAAGTTCCTGACACGAAAAATCAGCACAAGCAGTGTGACATGTAGATTTCCACCCATCCGAGGAACTCCACGGAATCTCAGTTTTCATGTAACTCCACGGAATTCCATGGGGTGAAACACCACATGTTTTGCTCCCCCCTGATTTTGGGTTCTAAACTCATCATAAATACTTAGTTCATATACTTAGTGTCAATAGTTCCAGCAATGAGTCTGCAAGGCTTGTGAAGTTGCTTTTAATGCTTCAAGAATACACTTTTGAGATAAAACATCTGTCTGTTGGAAAGAACTTTCGTGCAGAATGTCACGCGTGGCTTTCAGAGAATATGTCTGAAACGGATGACTCTGACACAAACACTATAATGGCAGTGTTTGATGCTGTTGATGTGTGTGCACTAAAACAAAATAACAGAGAAAGAATGGAGTAAAGCTTACATGTGTGATGAGCTCAGGTTAAGTCAAATTTTCTTTATTCAATCTTCCAAAGGCAGATCATAAAAGATACACATGATAAAAACAAACTACATAGTAAGCACACATATTAAAAAATAATGAGCACATATTTAGAAACAAAACAGTTCCTTTTACAAGTACAGATATCAGGGTAACAGGCCAAGAAATGGAGTCCCAAGTGCGTCATGTCATGTAAATTACAGACAACCACATTTTTACATGAAAAACTCATTGTGTTGTTTTACATTGAATAAAGTGACAGTGCAAGAGTTCTGATTCCAGGGGTATTAAAAAGGTGCCTCTAATGATTAAAAGCAGTAACATATACTTAAAGGAATGCAAGGTCAATAATTATTTTTAAAAGAGAATAGAAAAGCTTTTTATCAGAAAAAGATAAAATGTAAAATGGTTTGACTAGATTGCTCATCATATGGACAAATGGCCACAGTGTCAGAGGAGTACTGTCCTAAGGGAAAACATATCTACCAGAGAAAGGAACCCAGCCTAAATCTTGCCAACAGTGTTCTTTCATAAACATTGGTCATGTATAGTAAATACGGGCTATCGTTTGAGTCGCTTGGATAATACAATAATCTCAGACTGAGGGTTTGGACACTTCCATTAGTTCCCTAGTAATTTGTTTGTGCTTGCAAAACATATCCCGGACCCACTTTGTGTCCTTTTTTTGGATGAACTCGGGGTGGTCAAACAGAGAGGCACAGCCAAGTGCTGAGAAGCAATTTTTAATGTATTGTAACCATGGAATGGCCAAGCCACTGGCACAGGTAAGACAGTCCCTAATGACAGCCCAATTGAATTTGGCTTCTTTGTTAGACCAAATTGAACACCAGAGAGCCAGGGGGCAGTACTGAGGGAATCTTGGACATACTCCATGCCTAGCTCCAAGTGTAGGGAGAAATGCAGGGATGAGGGAGGAATGCCTAGTAACCGGCGGCAAAATCTATTCTCCTCTATCTGCATCGCATGTGCACCCCTATAACCATTCCATACGTTAAAATCGGCAAGCATTTCCAATTGTATATCTGTAGTATAGGAGCAATGGGCTTTATACCAATTGCCATAGCAAGGAAGTAGTGCCTATAGCTTGAGTATATCGGGATATCCTATTTTTAATACAGGTACGCCAGCTACATCCTTCATCAAACTCCAGGCCTAAATAGAGAAAGAAACTAACCCTATTTAGGGGTTTGCCATCAATATTTGGGGTATGGGTTTTAGTATTTCTTGGGCCACATATCATTGTAAATGTTTCCTTAAAATTTGGCTTCAGGCCCAGCCCTTTCATGAAGCTGACATAACTAAAGATACGTTTTTTAAGGCCATTTTCCGTCCTTGCCAGGAGGACTGCGTCATCAGCAAATATATCTGCTGATGAATGAGGTTGAGGATTGGACAATAATATTGTCAACATTTTCCATTCCGGTGGCTCCTCAGGGAACATGACAAAGAGGCGGTTGGCTTTGTATGAAAGCTTGCTGTAGGCGGTAACATCTATCAGAGTGGCAGTAGAATTATCAAAATATTCTTGATATGTTTTAAACCTATTTGTTAGAAACAGATCCACCACGGTCTTGATATGTTTTCTGCCAAAGAATACTATCACCTCAGGGGAACAATCCAGCTGAAGCAGGTAGTGATGTGTAATGGGGTCAATAAGGCTCTGAGATGTTGCATAGTGAAGTCAACCTTTTCCATGTCCATACATTACATCGGACAGTGTGTATTTCATGCAATGGCCTGTGAAGCTGTGCATAGGGAGCATCAGGGAGTGAAATAGGATAAACCTACCCCTGCTCAAGGACACCATGGGGGGCCTTTCTAGTGTTATTTATCCAATGATGGATAAACTGCACCATTGTCACCATGTCGTACACCTCAAAAGGAGTTGCCACAATGCCATGAACCCACCCCTATGACATGGTGGTTGTAAGATATGCCAACCAAGTCTAGGTTGCTTACCTGCCCATGCCAACCTAATCAAGAGTGAGCGCAATTGAGTACAAAATGTCTTATTTAATGGATTTGGAATGTTTTGGATCAAGTAAAGGAGCTTGGGTACAGCTATTATTTTTATCAGGGCCACCCTCCCTGCCTGCCAATGACAGCAGCAGGGTAATCCAACAATCAATCTGTGCCTGTAAGACCCCTAAGTACCTCACATAATGCTCTCAGATGATAGTCAAGATATCCATTTGATAAATTATGCCCAGACATTAAACAGGCCCAGTCTGCCTTCATAACTGATAGTGGATATCTGGACGAGCTGTAATAACTGTCAAGGGTACCATGATAGACTTTGACCACTTTATCTGAAGGCCAGACCAGAGTCCAAATTCTCCTAATTCATCAATAATGGAGCACAGGTTTGTTTCGTTTCAGGGTCTCTATCCACTAACATGACATAATCTGCATACATCATTACTAATGTATATCGATATCCCATATTCACCCCTTCTTACAATAAAATTCTAGCAGAGCGCAGAAGCTCTGCTGAGCCCCATTCTGTCCAACACTTCCAGTAAAAATGGCCATTCAACTGTGTTGAATGCCTTGGGGGCATCCAAAAAGGCAGCCACTACCTACAAATCAGGGTCCAGTTGGTGTTGTAAGGGCCAACAGAGTGCAGAAGTTGCCCACAGTGAACCGGAAAGGGATACACCCGGATTGATCTGGTTGGACCAGATGAGGCATCAAGGGGAGCAGTCTATTCACCAAAATCCTGGCAAGAATTTTGCTGTCCACATTGATAAGGGAGAGGGGGGTGATTGGACTCACATCTATCAGGAACTTGTCAAGCTTAAGTACTTATGATGGCCTCACGCAAGTCAAGGGCAGCTAGCCTGTTTGGTAGGCCTCGTCATACATCGCCAACAACACAGGCATCAGTTCCTCTGCATACACCATAAAGAACTCAGCTTGGAGGTCGCCACTCCCTGATACACTCTCATTATTTAACTGTTTAAAGACCTGTTTGATTTCTTCTATGGATATGGGCTGACATAGAGCACTGTGCTCTTCTTGACCCACCCAAGCTAAAGTCAGATTTTTAAAGTATTATTTGATGTCAGCAGGCATTGCCTGTATTCTTGATGTATACAGTGGCTGGTAAAAGGCAAAACACTCTTCTATTGTGTCAGATGCTTCCTTGGCCACGAGCCTCCTGAGGAATGCACACACGGGACATGATTCCCTGGCCACCTAGGCTTAAGCAAAGCAGCAAATGTATGCCCCAGCCGGTCTCCCTCACTGTACTGCCTGGCTTGACAAGGTGTGTTCAAGAAATTGAACTCCCTGTCTATCTTGCCCTGAAACTCAAGAAGGAGGGAATACATTGTGTCCAGGAGTTCACTATTCTTGTCTGACATGTCTCACCATTGTATTTCAGGTAGGCAGAATCCGAACATGGATAAGATTGTTCAAGCAAATGATACCTTGAATGTTAATTCAGAAATTGACAAAATTAAATCAAGGGGTACTTGTTACTTAAAGACGTTTAGTAGGTTTAGTGACTACGTTAAGTATTGATAATGGTTAATTCCTCTCAATATTTGTTTAGTTTTGTTTCATAAGTATAAGTTGTTTTCTTTTCTTTGTTTTTCCTTTTGTTCGAAAGAGGGAAAGTTTTGTTGTATTGTTATGCATATGTTTAATGTTTCACTTACCTGTACTAATTAGCTTGTATCATTTGTGCTGCCTCCATGTTCCAGAATCGAATAGTTGCTGAAGTTCCAGTGGTGACTGGTACTTCAGTTACTGCTGGGACCATGTGAGTAACTGGATGCCCTCTCTTCGTGGGCTTTAGCAGGGATCTTAATGAAGCTGGATTATAACCCCCTTTGTGCAGTGTTGTTGATAGAGTCTACTTCCTTCTACAATAAAGTGGAATGTGCAACACTTTATTTCTCATTATTGCAGCCTTCAAATCAATAAAATAAAGCTGAGCATCAAAATTTCACATTAGTCAATAACAAAACCAACCTTATTCACAGATGCTTATGGAAAATCATTACTAAAAAGTTATTTCATAGTTGCCTTATATTATTTATTTTAATATAACAAATATCAATGAACCGTCTTACAACTCAATTCTTAATTTGCATTCTGCAATGACATTAGTTGTGAAAATGCCAGCTTTTGCTCTAGCTCTTTTTTGCTCTTAATACATTTTGGGCTCATCTATTTCTTCCAACAACAGCAAGCAAATTGATATTATTCCAGTACATCAAGAACAACTGACCACATAATTTGAAAACTACAATCATCTCACATTCTAAGCCAACAATTGCCTGCAGAATTTCTTTTCTTATTTGGAAAATATATAATGTGAAATATTCATTTTTTTTTAATGCAGTGTTTAATTCTCTCTGGGAGATAATCTCAAGAACGTGTGATAATCATCGCAAATTTAGCTTAACGCAACTCTTCACATCGGAGTCTATCGCGGGAAAATAACTCCATGTCAACGTGGTATTCTCAACCCTGCGGTACCATGCGATTGGCTCACGATACCGTGTCAAATGTCCGAGATTAAGTCAACGCGATGCCGCAAAAATGCGAAACATGAACGTAAAAAAAGCTGCGATGAGGCCAATTGCGATACAAAAATCAGCGAAAACCAGACAAAGGTCTGCAATTCCCACACCTCATACGGGAAAATGCACCATAAAAGCAGTCAAAATAAAAGAATACATAAATGAATTGCGTAGCACCATGGATGTACCCGGACCAGGTGCAGAGGACAACTCGAACCCCACAACCCCCACAGACGACCATGCCGGGACCTCGGGTCAGGGAAAGGCAAGGACAAGAAGAAGAGGAAGACGCCGATCAGACCGCCAGAAAACAGGATCCTGATAACGGAGGTGACAGAACACCATCAACCACTGTTTGTCACCTACACTGTGTCATTGCAAACATAAAATGGGACACGGGAGTCCATCATGGACAAGGTGAATGCAGTCGGAGTGCTGAGGAGGACAATGGAAGAGATCAAGAGGCTCTGGAATGATGTGAAGCACAAAACCAAGCAGAAACTCGCCAACAAACAGAAGCCAGCAATGCAGACAGGAGGTGGAAGTCCAGCGCTACAGGAGGAGCTGGATGAGATGGAGTAAATGGTCTCCACATCCACAGTCATCAGTGGGGAGAGGGTGGCTGGATTTGGGGGAGCCCACACTGCCCAACAAGACCTGACACAACAGCAACAGGGTGAGTAATGACCAGGGACTGGGGGGATGGGTGGAGATGGGCACAATGGCACACATGCACAATTACGTACAGCACACTGCACTCCCACAATGACTATGGAGCATGTTCCTGATCCCCTCGCCACACTGCAGCACACCTAGGAACAGCAAGTAGGCCCCCATCCATTATGTGCCCAGAGGGGGTCCGTCCCACACACCACCAATCACACAACCAACACATGCACATGTGTCAAACCCAGCAATGCGGCGTGTCTGTGAGCAACGCTGACAATGCAAGTGACACAGCATGACCAAAATGCAGCACAAACACAACATGCAGAGTACATCAACATTGACAACAAAGTGGTACAAACCGCAACACGTCCAAAACAGAGCAGGGGACACAAGAGGGGCCACTAGTCCATAGAAACTGGCCAATCCCTCCTGGCATGGCAGGGAAATGTGCGTCGAAATGGCCAAGTACAAACACACATCCGTGATGTTGTTGAAATGTCCACTGGCCCGCCTCAAATATTCAGAACCTCACAAACAATCACAATGTCCAGTGTCATGCAGTCTGTATGTACACATGTACAATGCGTCAACAAACATGTCAACACAATCTTCACATGCATCTCCCCTTCACATGGCAGAGGGACAATCAACACCTCCTGCAGTGCAGACCAGACAACTTCTCAGTGATGCTGATGAGGACCTCCTCACTGTCGCACCACAACAGGTCATGGGCATCCACGGCAACCCACCTCCAGGAACAGGGCAGCCCAGCTGAATCCTGGAGACCCCACCCCCTGCACAGACCACACAGCAGGAGGCACACACCACCGCGTCTGGCTCCCAGCACCTCACCCTGGCACACATCACATTCCAAGGCCAGGTGTTAGACTACAAAAGGGAGGTGGCTGAACAGGTGCTGGTGGGGATTGAACTCATGGAAGACGAACTAGATCATAAACGCGGGTGTGTAATTCCCATCAGGGATCACTTAGACTCAAAAGCGGACACACAGACTGCGATACAGACACAAACATTTGCACATTTCTAGTATTGAACTACGCCTAGAGCCACGGGATGATCATTCACACCAGTCCACTCCTCTAACGTATTGAGTGAGGACGACAGTGCAAGATGTCCAAGGCCATACCCACTGCCTGGGGTGACTAGGTTGTGTCCGCTATACACCGCACAATGTAATGTGGTATGTCCCGGGGCCACCATGCATACGTAATGAGCACACAGACACACTGTGATAGTCAGTCGTACTGGCTACGGGCATGTGCACCCGGCCACTGTTTATTACCAGGCTCACATGACCAGTGACGCGTTTGCTGGATGGGTGTGGGGTGAGTGTGATCCATCCCTCAGGGAGTGGTTGGAGCTGTCAACAACCACAACAGTGATCACCATTGTAGCGGAAACAGAAACACCCACATAACACAAACTACTATGAGGCATCATGGTGGTAGCCGGAGCTTGTTCAGAGGTCACCCAATATCCAGTCATAAGGTTCCGTGAGTTGCAGTGCACTGAGGTCGGGGCACCAGAGCTGAGCATGCTCATGTGAGAAATTCTCTCGGATTGTATCCCTCGGGATATCCCTGCTGCAGCTGCCGTAGGGTGTGTCACACCTGCCACATCTCACCCAACATCGTCCCAGGTCCTCTACCCTGCCTGAGGTGACAGTTGCATCCGCAGTCCACAGCATAATACCCATTAATAGATCTGGATGTGTAGCTGGACTACCACCTCCAGTCTGCATTCCTGTCTTCTGGTTGTTGCCTCCTGCCCTCCCATTCTCTGTGCCTTCTTCTCTCCGCACACTTGCCAAATCTTCCTCATCATCGTCCCAGGTCTTCCCCACTGCATGAGGTGACATTGTTGCCTGAGCTGTCCACAGCACAGAACTCAATCAGAAACAGTCCATGAGTTGTGGTGCAGAGTTAGTGGCCCCGGATGCAGTGCCGCCGGACAGGCGCACCGCCACGGGATGGTGAGTTACGGTGCAGTGAGATAGGGACACCAGAGCAGAGCAGGTCCTAATCGATGTCCAGGGTGAATGTCGCAGAGTGTTTCGGGTGACAGTGGAAGGTGTTCTTCCAGGGATTGATGCAGATCGCAGAACCAAGCAGACACAGGCAATATGGAGGAGAGGAATTCTGCGGACACATACTTGACACCAAGTCAGTATCGGCTACATGATGATGATGCTAACACCCGGGCCATAGACTCACACGCCACCAAAGTTCAACCAGAGAGTGTCCATGGATTACGGGGCACAGAGTTAGTGGCACCAGTGCTGAAAGGGGATGCAGTCTGCGATGATGCGTGTACAATGGCATGAAATCTTTCATAAATAAATCATGCCTCAGTTCCACATGTGACCTACTTGTCCGCAGTGTAGTCGGAGCCATCGCTCAGCAGGGGCCCACAGCCACGTGATGTTGGCTTGCGATGCACAGAGTTAGTGGCACCAGAGCAGTTGCTGGTAGCGTTCGATCACCTCCGTAACAATGATCCTTTTTTCCTCCGAGCTGAACCCATCTTCCTCTTACTCCTCTCCTTGCGTACAATGGTATACACTCTGATAATAATAAATCAAGACTCCGTTCCAAATGTGTGACATACTGGACCGCAGTGTGGGCCGAAGGCAGTAGTCAGCAAGGGGCCACAGACAGGTGTTGTGCGGATGCTATGCACAGAGTTGGTGGCACCATATCGAAGGGATGTATAGTGACATAAAAGCATCAATGAATATGTACTCTGCCTCTGTGTTATCAAGACTCAGTTCCAAATGTGTGACCTACTTGTCCACTGTACATGCCGGTGGAGTACGTCAATGAGAAAGGAGGACTGCGGGCCTTGCTTGAGGAGCCCGTGATGTTCTGAGCAGGCTGACAAGGTCGCAGGCCTCAGGCTTGGAGGTTGCATTGGCACGTGGTGGGCCCTCCTTGACACACGCCAGTGTTGGCAGGTGAGCAGTGAGGCCTAGCTGAGCAGGGCCGGGCAAAACGGGTTGGTGGAGCAGTGGTCCCAGGTACAGTATGTGCACAGGATTGCAGGAACCTCCGCTCATGACGATGGCGTTGGCCTCGTGTTGTTTTGATAGGCGCCGCCCTGGCAGAGACATTGGGCATTCTGGAAGAGAAACAAAAGAATGGGTGTCAAGGGAAAGTACGCGCAACCTGCAAAATTTCACACAATTAATAATTTTGATCCACAATTATCCAGTACGGTGCTTACAACTTGAGGATAGGCACCCTAATCCTCAAAACAACAATCAAGGATTGATTCAAGTAGGATTTCCATTAATTTAACAGAGCTAGATGTTAGCTCTTTCTCCCATATTCCCATGTCAAAATGGTGGGATGGCACCACACTCAAACAGTACCTGAAATTGAACAGGATCCCAAGGGGTCTTCGTTCCCAAATCATCCCAACCTATGATGATTTAGTCGAGGATCTTCTGGGAATATGGGAGAAAGAGCTAACATCTAGCTCTGTTAAATTAATGGAAATCCTGATTGAAAATGCTGAAAGGAAAGTGAAAAGTCTACAGCTAGAGATTGCTCAATTAGAGGAGGAGATCGCATCTCTTAATAAGCCTGAGGTAGCAGCAAAAAACTATGAAATTTTAAAGGAAGTTCTAGTAAATCACCAAAATGATGTGAAACAAAGGAAAGCACGTAAGCTTAAAAGGGATGAAGTTGATTATAATAATGGGAGGGTTTTTACATTCTCCAAAAAATATGATCATTTGATTGTAATAGACAAGAATAAAAAATCAGTGGAGATGCCCTCCACTAGTTCAAGTAATACATCACTAAGCACAATACCAACAAGTGGTAGTGATGTGGAGGGTGGACCAAGTGGCATAGAGAGACAACCAGGCCCTTTGGGAAACTCCTCCTTTCTACAGGAGGTGAATCGTATAAAAAGAGGGAACAGGGAGCAAGTCAAAAGAGTAGACAATACAAGAAAACAAGGAGGGGTAAAGGAAGGAGGAAGGGTAGAGGACAAAGTAGGAATGAAGACCCGCTCCTGGAACAAGAAGGATTGAGCAGTTCAGGAACTGGAGAGGTAGAGGTCATTAATCTTTCGGATCGAATACTGACAAGTGAGATGATTACTCTACTGAAGAAAGGTTTGAGCTACTGCCCTTTTTATAAAGGAGACATTTGTGATACAAAGATAGACTTATTTCGGTTTGTTAGAAAACTAAAATTGAAAAAACACTTTGCTTTGAATCCTGTGCCTAATAAAGATTGTATGTCGCAGATTTGTGATCCAGCGTCTAATACATTAACGATTAGGGATATACAAGATACAGTGACTCTACTCTCTATAATTGAATTGGAAGATGATCCGGTTACTATTGGGAAAGTTTTGGAGGATTTGGATGTAAGACCCGATTTATCATTGACGAGTGGTTTGAAAGAGAAGTCAAGGTGGTCCCCGAATCTAATCAGTGGGAACAATGTGGAAATTTTTGATACCTTGGTTTCTAATGATATTGAGAACGGAGTACGTAAATTGGGTCATTCTTTTAGACATCGGGGTGAGAACTTGACGACAAATGAACGTCAGGCACTTAAGATACTAGTAGAAGACCCTAAGTTAATCATCAGAAAGGCGGATAAGGGGGGTAACATTGTTATAATGAACAAAACAGACTATGATCAGGAAGTTTACTCCCAATTGGATAAAGTGGAAAACTACCAAAAAGTTCCATACAATCCCATGTTCTCTCTGATCACTAGAATAAATGGATTGTTACAGGATTGGCATTATCAAGGCCTTTTGGATGAAGATGAATTGTTATATTTAAAAGTGAATTGTCCACGTTATCCCTGTCTATATACTCTGCCTAAGATTCACAAGGACCTCCCTTTTCCACCAGGGAGGCCCATTGTGGCAGGGATAGGTGGTCCAACAGAACGAATTTCACAGTATGTCGACATGTTCCTACAGCCGATGGTAGTGAATCTGCCATCATATATTAGGGACACGAAGCATATCCTAAACATATTAAGTGATATTACTTGGGAATCAGGAATGAAACTAGTATCGTTGGATGTTGTATCACTTTATACTAGTATACCCAACGATCTAGGTCTGAAATCTATTGAATACTTCCTGATGAAAAAACCAGCTAGCCAATGGGGACATACTCAAATGTTATTAGCAATGACTGATCTTATATTGTCAAATAATTTTTTTCTATTTAACGGGGAATGGTTTAGGCAAACCCAGGGGGTGGCTATGGGTTCAAGATTTTCACCTGCTTTTGCGAACCTATTTATGGGCTGGATGGAAGAATCAGTAATTTGGGGCCCAGCAGGTATACATTGGAATGATGACATCTTGTATTGGGGACGATATATAGATGACTGTCTTTTAATATGGACAGGAACGGAAGAAAAACTAAGAGGATTTATTGACTACCTTAATAGCAATACTATGAATATTAAATTTACTTCTTGTGTTAGTTCTACTAATTTGGTATTTTTAGATGTGGAATTGTTTATAGACAATGATAAAATCTGTAGTAGGATGTATCGTAAGCCTACATCCTGCAACTCTATTTTACATGCGGGCAGTGCGCATCCCAAACATCAGATCAGGGCAATTCCTTATGGAGAAATGTTACGGGCACGGCGCAACTGTAGTGAGGACAACCAATTCAGGGAATGTATAAAGGACATGGAAAGGAGGTTTACCCAAAGGGGCTATGATAAAAGAGACCTAGAGGTGGCTACACATAGGGCTCTCAAGATAAAACGCGCATCCATCTTGAAACCCGTAAAAGACAAGTCAAATTGGATTAGAATGATTACGGATTTTAATCCAATAAGCTCAATTCTTTATAGGAGTATGCACAAGCACTGGCATATCCTGAAGGCGGATAGGACCCTACGGGAATTTCTGTCAGACAAACCACAAATCACATATAGAAGAGGGAGAACTTTGGGTACAATCCTGAGCCCAAGTTACCCAAGGGAGGCTGAGAAGGAACAGTGGCTTACCCAAATGAGTAAGGTTTTTTTTAAATGTGGCCATTGTGGGATGTGTAAACACGCGAAAGATAAAACTAAACAATTTCAGTACAATGGTAAACGAGTATATGATATAGTGACCAACATTAATTGCAGTACCAAATATGTTGTATATGTAATTAATTGCATGTGTAAGAAAATATATGTGGGAAGCACAATAAGGGCTCTTAAAGACAGGATTGCTGAACATTGGCGAGCTGTAAAGAACAATGATCAAAGATATCCAATTGCTGAACATATACAGAATTGTACTTCGCAAGGTTTACATAAATCATTCCAATTTTGTGGTATTGAGCATGTATTCAATTCAATATTACTTTATTTCGATTTAAATTTATAAATCATAAAAAGCATACAATAAAAGACAATCAATAAGATGCAATTCTTTAAAAGTTATTAAAAAGGGAGAAATAAAAAAGAAAAAAAAAAAAAAAAAAAAATTTGAGCATGTTAAGAGGGAAGCGCGTGGAGGGAATAGAGAACTCGCACTGCGGAGGCATGAGGCAAGATGGATCATGCGCTTGAGGGCTGTGGAAGATGGTCTTAATTATGACCGTGAGTTACAGTATTTCCTGGGCGAGTGAGAGATGAATGGATGGGTCAGTATGTGTAAACGTAAAAAGGAAAATTTTGATAAGCATATGTAGTGTTGACTTGTTGGAATTGCGATGTTTTCCTCGAGTTTGTAGTTATTTTCTAGCTGTATGCGTCATGTAGTTCTGAGTAAGTTCTACATGGGTACATTTGCTCATGATACACTGTATGAGGAGAGAGTAATATGGAAATAGAAGTAAGATGCATATGTTTCACTCAAGTAGTTGAGGAATGGGGAGTTGTCACACAATTTGTGACTGCAGGCAGGATTAATTTGGGTTATTTTCCCTGATGTTTTAAATTAGCTTATTCTTCCTTTTTTTTTTATTTGGGAGTTGCTATAACGACCAAAATCACTGATTACTCAATTGTATAAGGTTGCCTTATTAAGACGGGCATTACGATATAAACCTTATCTTGGTATACGAATATGATGTATATAGGTAGATAAATTGCAGGTTTGGCGAGGTTATACTATAAATTAGGAATTGGGCACGACTATAATCGTGGGTTCTTGTATATAATGCAGTGTCTATATTTATACGCTCGAAAGTTTAGTTGGGCACCACGTTAGGTTTCATTATGTGATTGAAACCAATCCATAATGGCGCTAGAATATGGATGTCAAACATATCGAAAATGGAGCTTTTTTATTTATTTTTCTGAGGTAGTGGGAAACGCGACACGAACAGATTCGGGATTGTTCGGGTACATTACCAGAATGAATAACAAGTACTATGGGATTGGTACAATGTATTACGTTAGGTTTCATTCATATGATTGAAACCATTCCACAATGGCGCTCGAATGTGGATGTTAAACCTATCCAAAATGGCGCTTTTCAAGTTATGAGGGAGTCACCTCGTTTATGTCGCTGGCTTTGATAACAGGCATTGGGAAACGCGACACGAGCAGACGCGAGGAGTGTTCCTGTATTCGGGAACTTTGCCTGAGTAAATAGTAAGTACTATGAGAGTGGTACAATACACTATTGGGGGGTGGCTTGCAGTGGTGTTAACAATTAGGATTATTACAAAGTTTCTGATGAGTATTATTATTTACAGGTCTCCGTACTTCAGAGACTTGGATGAATAAGTCTGACTAAGGCTGCAAAAAATTAATTTCGCTAATGGTCACGAAGAGTGTTCATAGAAAGAAGGTGAGATTATATTTCAGTCGTTTCTGTAGACTTGAGGATTGACAGACACAATATCTCTTAGTGCAAGTTTTTGAGAGCATAATTTATATTGTAGGTGAATGTGGATGACTGAAAGAGATCATTAGGAAGGAGCTACGGCCAATATTGCTGTTAAAGTGCACTAAGGTATGTGCCTATTATTACAAAGTTCGGTTTATCCTCGCCATTCTTGCCTCTTGTGCTCCGCAGTGTGTTTTACTAGGTGTGTTTTCTGTACTTTTTGAGACTTAGGAGACAGTTACACAAGATTAAGGTACAGATTTGATTTATTTTAGAGGCATGAATATAGGGTGTGGTTCACTGTTTGGAGAATGGTGCCATCACGGAAGTGCTTAGCGTTCACTGTTAAAATGGTGGAGGTTGATCTGAATTGGAAATACAATTGATAGGTCAAAGTGATTAATGTAAATATGTGAATATAATAGTAGTGTGAAGTCACACAGCATGTTTTTCCCTTTGCACTTGGAAGTAATGTGGGCTATTGGATTTGAAACAACTGTGTTTCTATACTCCAATGTGTATTATTTATTGCTTCCAGCCCTGAGGAAGTCGCATGGGTTAATCCCTATCGACGAAACGCGTTGGGTGTGGAAGAATGTTATGAATAAAGAAGTTTGGAGATACTAATGAAAATAAAAGAAGAAGAGAAGCCCACATTAATGTGTTTCTAGTTTTGTGACTGTAACAGGAAACGTGGAAGATTAATTTGCGTGTGCTTCAACAAGAGAAAATAATGGCATTCTGGAAGAGAACCACGCCCAGGGCTACATGCTTTTTATTTACACTCCTACACTGGCCTGGCGTATGCAGGGCCAGCCCACTCCGCTCACGCTTACAGAGGGGACATAACAGGCTACTTTTCCGTGATCTTTCCCACTGGCTAGAGTGACATGGTTCGTCCACTGTCCAATACACTCCATACACCAGTGGTGTACGTCGACATGGATATGGGTGTGGTCTGCACACTGCAGTCTGTCCAACACATCCACGCCACACTTGGCATTGTGAACATACTCATTCATGGGTCACTTGCCTCCTTTGCACATGCCTGGTGCCCACCTCTCCACACTATCTGCTATGGTGTGGCTGATGTGCCATGCCGTTGAGGGCTCATGTACATGGCTAGCCCAGGTTGCCACAGTAAGTTGTTCTGTTGTGTCTGGTGGGTCGGTCTGTTGTATGTGAGTTTGCAACGTGTGCATTCACAGTGTTCTGCATTGCATGGTTGTGGAGTTGAGGTGTGTGGTGTGTTCCTTTGGTACTTACCGACAAGCAGTGCATTTGCATGGGTGCCCTCCTGGTAGTGCTGGTTGATGATGGTCTGTCAGTGGAAATGGTATCCTACACACTGCCTCGGTCGTTGGCGACGACGTTGGTGGAGATTCCCCGGTAGTCAACTGTTGCCTGCACATTGATGTGATCCGTGTGCCTTCTGGTGCGGAAATTGTGTGCAGTGTCACCAGGGGGCACAAGTAGGACATGTGTGCTATCAATTGCCACCTGACACGCGCGGGAAGCCAGCTATGGCGTAGACTCCTTGCTTGGTCTCCAGCTTTTCCTGCGCAGTGTGGGGGGAGTATAGGTACTGGGCTACCGAGCTGATGATGGCATCCAAGACAATTGTGATGAACTTTGATAGGGCTGGCTGTGAGACTCCTCCGACTCTGGCGGTTGTTGGTTGGAAGGTCCATGAGGCCCACAAATGCAGCACAGCCAGCAGCTTTGTCTGCGGAGGGATGTTGGCTGTTCGCTGTGTTGGTACCATCAGCCTGTGGGCAATGGTCGTCAGGATGGTTGTCCTTTTGTGCCTGTAGTGGGCAATGACATTCTCTGGTGTTGGGTCTGTGAGGTTGGTGCATTTTCTGAAGGTCCGCTGTCTTGGTCTGCGCTGCCTCTGTGGTGGTCCGGGGGGGTGGAGGGATACGGGGGTGGTGGTACTGGGTGTGGTGTCGGGGGGTGTTGTGTCCTTGTTGGGACTCCGCGCTGCATGATCAGTGGCTCCATGGCATCTGTTGCTCTTCAGGTGTGGCCGTGGGCTGGGCTCCCTTTTCTGGCGCCGGTTGTCGTCCGACTTTGCACCAGGTCAGAGCAGGTGTTAATTTCCTGCTGCTAACTCGCCTTATCGCATGTTTTGTGATCTTAGCGCCGATCGGGCTGGTCATTGAGAATGTTGAGGTGTGGTGTTTTTATGGCTTTTTGCTCGGGAACGCCTACTCTGTCTATCATTAGCATTACTTGCCGGGGTCATCTGTGGCGATGTTTTTGGATGATGCTATCGCAGGTAAACTGATGATATCGACTGTTAGCACCAGCTTGTGAATGGTGAGATGAATTTAACACCACTTTGGCTGCGATAAAGTGTCAATAACTCGGCGATGAATCCTTGAGAATATGCACCTCTGGTTTTTAAAGTACCGTAGCTCAAAAAAGAAATTTTCTTGGTCTGATGATGTTGGCTTTTGGAGTTTTTACACTGGCATCCTGCTAGCCAGGCCCCGTGCATTTAATCTGATGCGTATGAACTTTGCAAGTTGGAAAAACTTGTGTAATTCAGTGCAATGTAATCAAGACAAATTGCCTAATAAATTCTGTGAAATTATGCATAATTATGCAACAAGAGTAATTCAGTATTTAGCACAAAATGTTCCTTCTTGGGGTAGGATTTTCCCCAAACATACCCTCGGCATTTAGTGTTATTTTCTTATCACAAAAGGGCCCCCTCACATCCAAAATGGGTCTGAGAAGGCTTTTTGAATTAAGAAATAGACCTATATGGCCAGGTTTTGACTAGTTCCAGCCCTTCTCATGGAGTGACACAGTACCCCCCCACCAACCCTCCAGCATCCCCTACTGCGACAGACAGCACAAACCATCACTTTTAAATTTTGGATTAGGGGTCGTAAACCCACAACCGTATTTATTATGATAACAAACCACAAAAACATTAAAATGCACTTAAATAATTTCACAAAATTATACACAGAAACACCATAAAACAGAGACTTGATTATTTACAATTTTGATAGAAGGCTAACCTTAACATAGACTGTAATACATAGCCATTCCTAACCATATCTAACATTGTCCCTGCATATCCAGCATTCAACCTGAGTGAGATCATGACTGGTCAACCTGTGAGGGCCACTCCCTAAGGGGAAGGCCCCCCCACCCCCGGAAATGCCTTCCCAGAGTGATTTGTATAGGAGGCCCATTTGTCTGCCAGGTTACCTACCTCGGGCACCCCCATACACCCTCATTATCCCTCTATGGGACTGTGCTAGGTTGGTGCCCACACGCCAAAGCGGGGATTGGCCATAAAGGCCTGTTGGCAGTGAGTACCCCCGCCCCGTACCTCACAGCTTCTAGCCGATGCGCTGCAGGCACCCCCTGGAGGGTCTTTTGAGACCGCTGTCCTACCTATACTAAAAGATGCCTTCTATGGACCCGTTGTGCCTCACCTATCATGACCTCACCCGCTACAGGCCAGCACAGTTCACCTACTATCTGGACTCTCCCCCAAAATGATCATGTCCAGATGATTGATGAATCAACCATGCGAGTCCGTCCCCAAGCAATATCTCATTACCCAGTTTAGAGAGGATGACCCCATTCCTGGACGAAAAGGAACTCCCCTTGGAAGCACTCCCAGGATAGCCTGCAATTTGGGCCATCTAAACAGCTTATCGACCGTCTTATTAATCAGCTTGACAGATCGATTGAGGGGCCTGACTGACTCACTCCCTCTCCATTGTAACCTCAGGATGATGTGGGGTCAAACGATGACTGAGTGTGGGTGTTTTTTAGCCAACCAGACCATTTCTGTGATCAGTAATTCAAATAGCTCCCTCTCGCACCTAGGTGCACCAAATCGTTGCCACCATGATGCACTACCACAACCCCAGGGTGCATACATCCCTTGAGTAGCCATGATTCAAGCTTATCCCTCCAAAATACCGAGCGTAGCCCTCCTTGCTCATGGAAAGATGCACGGTAGGCCAGCGGGCCCGATCCTTAAAGATACCTGTGGGACAAACATGCTAAACCTGCTGTACATGAGGATGGCCTATTACCCACACTCCTGACAACTCTTGTCACCTCGGCGTGCACCGGAGTTACACAAGGATCTAAAAAAAGACTTGGCATGCAGTAAGGTAGCTGCCATACGGTCCTCCTTTGGCCGCGTAATGTAAACAGATACAGAATAAGGAATCATTGCACATTATCAGCACCATTGTAACACATAACACCTCGTCTCCCATGTTGACAGAAACCAATGACTTTCCCAGCTGCCACACCATTGTATCATGTCCTCCTCCTGCATTGACAGGGAAATATTGTAAAGATGAAAATTAAATGGCAGAACATGCTCGACCTCCCAATAGTCCTTAGAAGAATCAGAGAGCCCCTGACTCTCCTTGACTGCTTGCCACACCAACCCTCTGCCTGCCCCCATGGTGACTGCATCCAAACAGAAATGGACACCAAAATATATTCTGTTGGGTCCAGCCTGCTACCACCAAGGTTTTAACGCACCCACTGGCAAATGGGGAACATTGTCAGTAGTATTCTGACCTCAAGAGCCACACTTATAGTGCACAGCTGCCATCTGCGGTAGTATGACGTTACAACGCATGCCATTACAACACATGCCGTTACAACGCATACCTTTACCCTGACTTGCTGTCGGGGTGCGCTGGAAGTTGGAATAGTATAATTTACTATTCCAACTCCAGTGTGTACAACAGTAGGGAAGGTGTTGGAGTTAACTCCAACACCTTCTACCCCCTGCAATAAGCCTTTTGCGTTGTAACAACATGCGTTGTAATGACATGCGTTGTAACGCTTCCGTTGTAAAGGCTGTTTCCTCAATCTGCCTCTCACAACCACTGTCTTTCCTGCCTTTTGCCACAGGCTTCCCTATCCTTAGCACCTCTTGGAGAGTCAAGGGAGAAAGCTGCCTTAAGACGGCAAACTTCAGCGAGTGGCCTGGGCACCCCTCAAAGGCTGCCTGTGATCACCACTAGTTTCACATGTCTATCAAGAGTGGGATACACTTCAGGTCCTTTGCACACATTGACAAGCACACGCCTGCTAGAACCTGAACTGAACCATGCAATCAATGTGCCAGATAGTCCTGTCTTGGAAGGATGATGGAGGCATCCATCAACTGCAGGAAAGCTAAGACAGAATATTACTATATTTGCAGTTAGCCTGAGAGGCAGGGAACAAACACTAGATTGCAACATAGCAGCAAGTAACCAACGCAGGCCAACTGGCCACCTATCTTCATCTTTGTGTAAAACTAAACAGGTTGAGACAGACATTATTAGGCACCAACTAAAGTTGACTCCTCGTAACAGTCACTAGGGTTCATGCAGCAGTCGGCAGAACAGATAACTGTCTTCTCTACCAACCGACCGCAGTGTCACTCATGCTAGTGAAGCTGTCTTGCTCGGCAAATTTTCCTCCCCTTTCCAATTTAGGGTAAGTGTCAGAGGAGGATGCTTTGGTAAGGCTAAGAGAGTCGCTAGACATTTTAATGATGCGTGTCTGACATTGAGGAAGCTTCTTAATAGTAGAGAACCTGCCCATAAAATTAGTGATAGTTCAATGTAGGTGTGCAATGATTCATGCACCACATAAGAAGCTATGCAGCGAGGAGATGTAGAAAGTCACACTGACTTGTATCACATGCATGGAAAACAAGTATAAAAAAGGATTGTTGCAGTAACACCTCACTGCCGGTGCGATCACATTCACTTCCCCTCAGGTTCAGGTATGTGAAGGGGCAAGTGTAATTAATCCAACAACGATTTTTTGCCACTCATGCACAGTAGGGATATGTGGAAATGTATAGCAATATATATATATGTATATATAGGATCATTTGGCTTGAAGAAACCAAATAAATAAAGCATCATTTGCACTGGTCCTTAGGATAGAAGGGTACGTTGAATGTCAGGTATAGCAAAATCCATAGTTAAAGTTGAGCCATGACACAGTTGTACCAAAGATGCATGACTAATGGTGAGAAATGAGAGGAAGCTCACCCATGTGATGTTGGCTGCATGAGGAATCTGAAGAGAAATACTGCGAGCGACGCGCTGTCAAAATGGTGGCCGCTGGTGTGTAAGAAAAATCATCGTTGCGGCTGCATTTGATGAAGAACAGGTTTAAAGAGGCTCCCGTTACCTCATAAGTGTGCCACAACAAGTGCTTTAGAATACCAGCTTTGAGTGCGCTGGGCATGGTCTCAGCGTGGCTGAAGTTTGTTTTCAAAGCTCTGTGAATAGACGGAGCTTAGTGGTCTGCCGCCATCTAGTCCCAGTGCATAAGCCAAGCTGAAAATACCTGGACTTGCCATGGTATTCATTACAGGGACCTGGGCAGACCTCTCCGCTAATCCAAATCTGGCCCAAGCTATCCCAGTAAGCTACTCCATTCTAAGGGCTGACAGACTAAACAAATGTCGGGGGCGGTGGCCATTATTTTCAGGGAAGATATAGCCACATTAAGCTCTTAGGTAAGTAGCGGTCTGAACAGCAAATTTCTGCCTTTCTGGATCAGCCTTAGTAAAACCTATACTTTTAATGGCTTACTGGTTTACAGGCCACCAGGGACGATAACCTCCTTTCTTAATAATCTATGTTCATTTCTAGAATCAAGTATTGACTAATCAGACTTCTCTATTTTAGGCGATTTAACTTTTATGTAGACAACCCAGATATTCCTGATACCCGCTCCCTGACTGATGCACTTGCCAGCTGTGACCTACATCAGTCGGTAGGATTGCCCAGCCACATAGCAGGACACTCTCTTGATTGAATTTTTACAAGCAACCCCATCTCAATTTTATAGAAGTACTGCCTCTGCTATAGTGAGATTACAAATCAGTTTTATTAAAAATCAGGATACCCAGCTCTCAGCGTAGCAATAATAACCTTCCTTCCCTTGACCCCTTCTGGTAGGTCACTCCCCCCCGCAGCAGCTCTGCCTGCACCCCCGCTGTCGCCGCTGCCGCCGGAGAATTTGAGGCCCTCCACCACCCGCAGGCTTCCACCTGCGCATCATCCCTGGTGGCCAGTGGTGGCCTTAGGTTCGTTCCATTTCCCTTGTGCTGTCTCTTTGCCTTTTGCCTCTGTGTCCCTGATTTGTGCCTGTAACTGCCCGTGCCCCCTGCCCCCCACTTGCCGCTCTGCCCCCTTTTTTATTTCTGTACCACCTCGCCGTCCATGTGTTTACTTTGTGCCTGTGACTCTGTTTTGTTCCCCGTTTATCTTCTGTACCACCTCGCCGTCCACGTGTTTACTTTGTGCCTGTGACCCTGTTTTGTGCCCTGTTTATCTTCTGTACCACCTTGCCAGTCTCCTGTCCCCCATCCCTGCCGCTGCCTCCCCTGTGGCCCCACCACCTCCGCGCCCATTCGCAACTCCCGTCCCTCGCCTCCGGCCTCCCAGCTGCTCCTCCCTCCCCACCTCCCCATATATGGCGGCCACTGCGTGGTGAGGAGAGCGACCTTTGACCTTCTGGTAGGTCGCTCCCCCCCGCTGCAGCTCCGCCTGCACCCCCGCTGTCGCCGCTGCCGCCGGAGAATTCGAGGCCCTCCACCACCCGCAGGCTTCCACGTGCATCTCATCCCTGGTGGCCAGTGGTGGCCTTAGGTTCGTTCCATTTCCCTTGTGCTGTCTCTTTGCCTTTTGCCTCTGTGACCCTGATTTGTGCCTGTAACTGCCCGTACCCCCTGCCCCCCGCTCGCCGCTCTGCTCTGTGCCATTTCCCTTGTGCTGTTCCTTTGCTTTTTGCCTCTGTGACCCTGATTTTGTGCCTGTGACTGTCCGTGCCCCCTGCCCCTCGCTCGCCGCTCCGCTTCTGTGCCCCCTTTTTTAATTCTGTACCACCTCGCCGTCCACGTGTTTACTTTGTGCCTGTGACCCTGTTTTGTGCCCCGTTTATCTTCTGTACCACCACGCCTTCCACGTGTTTACTTTGTGCCTGTGACCCTGTTTTGTGCCAGGTTTATCTTCTGTACCACCTCGCTGGTCTCCTGTCCCATGTCGCCGCCGCTGCCTTCCCTGTGGCCCTGCCCCCTCCACGCCCATTCGCCACTCCCGTCCCTTGCCTCCCACCTCCCAGCTGCTCCTCCCTCCCCACCTCCCCACATATGGCGGCCGCGCCAAAGGCGCACCTAAGGCAAGCCCGTCTGCGCCCGTCCACGCCTCGACCGCACCCAGCGACAGAACCCCTGGCTCCCACACCAGCCACGAGGACCTCCGCTATGACGCCAAGACCCTCATCGCTCTCAACGCAGGAAGGACCCACACCTGCTGCAAGGTCGCCCCGAGGCGCACCCACGGCCCCTTCACCTGCCAGAACTGCAACTTCTCCTGCCACAAAAGCACAAAGACACCCACCACAATGGAAACTAACCATCTCAGATGCATCCTGATCAACACCCTCTCCGCACACAAACACGCTGTCGAACTCTGGGACCTACTCAACACTACATCTCCTGACGTCGCCTTCCTGACCGAAACCTGGATGAATGAAACCTCCGCGTCAGACATCGCCATAGCCATCCCAGACGGGTATAAGATCACCCGCAGAGACCACGTAAACAGAGCCGGAGGAGGTATCGCCATCGTCCACAAAAACACCATCAAGATCTCTACAAACACCAACGACACCCTCAGCACTGCCGAACACATGCACTTCCAGATCCACACGGACCCCAAGACCACCCTAAGAGGCACCCTCATCTACAGACCACCAGGACCCCGGCCTCAATTCTGCGACTCCATCGCTGACCTCATCAGCTCGCACGCACTGGCCTCCACCAACTACATCCTCCTCGGAGACTTGAACTATCACCTGGAGAACAACAACGACAGCAACTCCTCCACCCTGATCGACAATCTCGCCAACCTCGGACTCAAACAGCTCATCACAACGCTGACCCACATTGCGGCCACACACTTGACGCAATCTTCTCCTCAAGCCCCCACGTCACCTTCAGCCACGCCTCCGAACTCACCTGGACTGACCACCACTGCATCCATTTCTCCTTCCGAAAACCACTCACACACCACCGCACCCTACAGACCCCCCGCTGCCGCTGGGTCAAAATCACTGAAGACAAGTCTCGCACTCAACCCTCCGACGAACCCCACCAACCCGGATGATGGTGCGCTCTCCCTCGAACGCTGGATGAACGACTGCGCCAACACCATCGCGCCGCTGAAAAACCCCACCAACAGAGGCACCAGCAGGAGAGTCAGCTGGTTCACCCCGGAACTCCTCGACTCCAAACACACCTGCCGGAAACTGGAAAACACAGCAACAAGACACCAGACAGCCACTCTGCCTACAAAGACGCCATCCGCAACCACCACCACCTCATCAGGACCGCCAAAAGGACCTCCTTCATAGACCGCCTTGACAACAACGCACACAACAGCAAGGAGCTCTTCACCATCATGAAGGAACTCTCCAACCCCAGCTCCAACGCCAACGACAACCTACCATCACAAGCCCTGTGCCACTCACTCGCCACCTTCTTTCACCGGAAAATCACCGACATCCACAACAGCTTCAGACCCCGGACGACCCCTGCCGACCACACCGCACCAAACCCACTGCACCCCACCACCCACGACACTCTGACAACCTGGGCCAACGTGAGCATCGAGGACTCAATCAAGACCATGGGATCAATCCACTCCGGTTCCCCATCCGACCCCCTCCCACACCACATCTTCAACAAAGCCAGCAAGTCCATCGCACCCCACCTGCACAAAATCATCAACCTCTCCTTCGAGACCGCCACCTTCCCTGAGAACTGGAAGCACGCAGAGATCAACGCCCTACGGAAGAAACCCAAAGCAGACCCGAGCGACCTCAAGAACTTCCGGCCCATCTCCTTGCTCCCGTTCCCAGCTAAGGTCATCGAGAAGATAGTAAACACCCAGCTCACGCGACACCTCGAAGACAACAACATCCTAGACCCATCACAATCAGGATTCCGCAGCAACCACAGCACCGAAACCACCCTCATCGCCGCCACAGATGACATCAGGATCCTGCTAGACAACGGCGAGACGGCGGCCTTCATCCTCCTAGACCTCTCCGCCGCTTTCGACACCATTTGCCACCGGACACTACGCACGCGCCTCCACGACGCAGGGATCCGAAACAAGGCCCTGGACTGGACCACCTCCTTCCTCTCCGGCAGAACTCAGAGAGTCTGCCTCCCCCCGTTCCGCTCCGAGGCCTTCAAGATTATCTGCGGCATCCCACAGGGATCCTCCCTCAGCCCGGCGCTGTTCAACATCTACATGGCACCACTAGCACGCATCGCCCGACAGCAAGACCTCAACATAATCTCCTACGCCGACGACACTCAGCTGATCCTCTCCCTCACCAAGGACCCCCTTACCGCCAAAACCAACCTCCACCAGGGAATGAAGGCCGTCGCCTACTGGATGGAGGACAGCTGCCTCAAACTGAACACAGACAAAATGGAAATCCTCATTCTCGGGTCCAACCCCTCCGCTTGGGACGACTCTTGGTGGCCCACATCACTGGGGTCCCCCCCGGCCCCCACCGACCACGCACGCAACCTGGTAGTCATCCTCGACTCGAAACTCTCCATCACCAAACAAGTCAACGCAGTCTCCTCCACCTGTTTCAACACCCTCCGCATGCTCCGCAAGATCTTCAGATGGATCACGACAAACACGAGGAAAACAGTCACCCAGGCCCTGGTCAGCAGCAGGCTCGACTACGGAAACGCCCTCTACGCCGGAACCTCGTCCAAGCTTATCAGCAGACTACAGAGAATCCAGAATGCCTCTGCACGCCTGGTCCTCGATGTCCCGCGCTGCGACCACATCACCCCCCACCTGAAGAACCTGCACTGGCTCCCCATCGACAAAAGAATCTCCTTCAAGCTCCTGATCCACGCACACAAGGCACTCCACAAAACAGGCCCAGCCTATCTCAACAGCCAACTCTCCTTCTACGTACCCAACAGAAAACTCTGCTCCGCTGACCACGCCCTGGACACGGTCCCACGCATCCGGAGAACTACTTCCGGAGGCAGATCCTTCTCCCATTGCGCCACCAAGACCTGGAACACCCTCCCCCTCCACCTACGTCAAACCAAAGACTTGCTGACCTTCAGGAGACAACTTAAGACCTGGCTCTTCGACCACTAACAGCCCCCCCCCACCCCAGCACCTTGAAACCCGCCCGGGTATGTAGTGTGCTTTACAAGTTACATGATTGATTGATTGATTGATTCCCAAAGCTTTGGTCGAGCCTGGCATAAGATAGACCCCCACAAATTTCAAAAAGCTAAATACTGATAACAAGCCAAATGCTAACTCTGATCTTAACCTAGCTGCCTCTACTTATTTCACCTGGATTAGTTCTGCTGTGGGGCAAGTAACTCCGGATATAACCTTTGCTAACAAAAGGAAAAGTCCGTCTGAACCATGGTTCACAGACAAATTAAGAAACCAACAACAGCTCTGCAGGAAATGAGAAAGGAAGGGGAGAGCAAAATACAATCATCTATTCTCGAGCTATTACAGACTATAAAGTCTTAATTAAGGAAGAGAAGACTAAGTATTTTCTGACAACATTTCACAATCAAAAAATTCAACTAAGGAACTATTCGTCACGGTTAAAAGTTTGGCAAAAGCATCTGGCCTCACTCTAAAGCACAGTCACCCAGACTTCTGTAATTCCTTGGCTACATTCTTTCAGTCCAAAGTAGAAGAGGTCTGTAACACATTTAACGTTAATTAGCATAACTATACAGAACCGGCCACAACCCTAGATTAATCTTCTACTGAGAGGAGTCTGGAGACCTTCACTCCCTTGGACTTGGAAAAGGTACTTAAACAAGTACTGACCACCAAATCAGGCTAATCGTTTTTAATCCATGTCCGCCTAAGATAATTCAACTTGTGCCAGATATTGTCAGCAAATCACAGAGAGAACTTGAGATCTGGACTCTTTCCGGCAAAGTGGAAAATAGTGTCAATTATGCCACTGATAAGGAAACCTAACTTGGACCCTTTAGAGCCTAGTAGGTAGAAGCCCATCTCTAGGCTGCCATTTCCATCAAAAGTTCTGAAGAAGGCCCTTAATATGGAACTCTCTTCCTTCATTAACATGAACAAACTTCTGGGCCCCGCTCGATTTAGATTTGAGAAGCCCATAGTACAGAAACCACCTTAATAGCTACCACAGAAGATCTAAAGTCAATTCTAGATGAAGCAGGGAAGACAGCCTTGATCCCACTTGACCTATCAGCAGCCTTTGACATGGTCGATCATTGTATTCTATTCAATAGACTCTCTGAGGTTGTAAGATAGGGCAATGCCCTCAACGTCCTAGAGTCTTTCCTATCAGATAGGGAATAACATGTGACATCAAGCCAATTCTCTTAATTTAGTTTTAAGCTACTGTGTGGGGTTCCTCAAGGCTCAGCATTGAGCCCCACCTTGTTTAACCTTTACGTGGCTGCAATTGCACAGCTCATACGCTCTTATGGCTTGTCAACCATATCCTATGCCGATGACACCCAAATCATCGTCTCAGTGTCTAACAATCTGAAAGAGACAGCCAAACGCTTTAATGTGTGTATGACCCAGACTAACAACTGGATGCAGCTTAACTGCTTAAAATTAAACTCGAGTAAGACGGAGGTCCTACATCCGGATAACGATACCTCATTTTGGTCACCCATGTGGTGGCCGAAGGATATGGGAATAATGCTCTGGTATCATCTATTTTCTTTTTATTACAGCTGATCAAAAGGATCTGCTCATTTATTCCATCTGATCTTCAGAAGACTGTGGTGACCGCCCCGGTTTTATCCAAACTTAACTATAGAAATGCATTATTTCTTAATATCCCCAAAAACGTTTGCAGATGCTACAAATGTTACAAAATGCTACGGCTTGATTTTTTCTAGGTATCTCTAAATACCAATCCATTTCTCAAGGTCTAGCAACACTGCATTGGCTACCAATTGAGAAAAGGATCATGTTTACATCCCTGTGCATTGCTTTCAAAGAATTGCATAACATTGATCCAGATTACTTAAGAGACTGCTTTACATGGTATACCCAATCGAGAAATCTAAGAGCAAACACAGACAAACTGGTAGTGGTCCCCAGAGCTAAAAGAGCTTCCTGAGGAAGGGGAAGCTTTATTGTAAGAACTCGCTCCTCACCACATTAAACTCAGCCCTAACCTCTGGTCTTTCAAATCGTGGAACTCCCTCCCCACCCACCTACGTCTGACCCAGGACCATCTCTCCTTCAGGAGGCACCTCAAGACCCGGCTCTTCGAGCAGTAGCGGCACCCCCCCCCCTAGGCCTGGGCTAAATTTCCGTTCCGCTCGCGGAAATTGCGATAATTTGACATTTTCGCGTTCCGCTGAGAGCGCGAAAATGTCAAAATTTGCACATTCCGCAGCTTGGCGATAATTTGGTTCTTGCTCGCGCTGTAAAATAATACATTCTCGCACGCGCGCGATCGCCTTACCTGAATCCCCGCGTTCGCCGACAAGTTTTCCCGATCCAGTCGCGTTCTCCACGAGATGTTGGATTGTTGGTAGCCATTTGCGCTGTCCCGCGACAGTTCGCGCCCGCAGTAACGTCATGCGTCGCGCGATCACGTCTTTCTTCTCGCGATCATGCACCGCGAGAAGAGTGAAAACAAGATGGCCGCGCCCGCAAGCAACCGCATGGGTAAGTTGGCGAGCCGCGAACACGCAGAAAATACCGCGAACGGGCGGGAAAAAAACTTCTGCATCTTCGCGATATTTCCGCGTGTTTGCGGAGATTTTAAACATTTTCGCGATAATTTGCGAAAGTCGCTTTCGCAAATTCCGCCCACCCCTACTCCCCCCCCCCCCAGTGCCTTGAGACCCTCGTGGGTGAGTAGCGCACTCTATACATGTTCCTGATTGATTGATTGATTCAGGAAAGCTTTAAAAACCTGACTTTTCAGCAAATAGCAGAGTTAAGGCATCTTTCCGTATCCTACCATACAGAAGCAGTGCCAGAAGGCCTATGGTAATCAAGCGCATTACAAAATTAAAATCAAATCAAATCAAAATAAGGATGCATCATGCAGCAGAGGTTAACTGTTAGTTCCGAGGTGATGTGGATCTGTGGTATGAAGTCCTGCATTGTTGTCTAGGGTCCTCTCAACGAGGGCTTGTGCTGCGAAGTCTGGTGTTGAGGTTGTGTCATGCAGTCGAGGTCTTGCATCGGTTCGGAGGAGCAGTGAGGCTGAAATTCCGGAACCTGCATCGTCGTTGAGGCTACTTTTGATTAAAGATTTGTGATGCAAGTTCCTGCTTCAGGAAAGATTTGCAAAGGCAGCAGTTATGATGCTGCAGTGGGGGTTGATGAGGAGTCCTTTGCAAAGGGTGTACCATCGCAACAGAGGCAATATTTCAGTACTGCTCAGGTTTAGTGCCATACAACAGAGGAGATGTGTTGGTTCTGCTGGGTTTATAGATGGGCTGGCAGAACACCTTCAGACCCACTTCCAAGTGTTCAGGACTGAGGTGGCACCTATTGGCAGGGTTAGAATCACAGTTAGCAGAGCCAGGTGCTGGGTTCCAGGTTGTTGGAGCCTTTTACCCCTGAGGCTCTAGCCAGGAGGCCAGTCAACTAGACCTTGGAGTCACGTTTGGGTCCTGTGATCAACAGACACAGGGCCAGTCCTTCTTACCCAGGCAAGAGGACAGCAGGCAGCACAGCAGGGCAGCAGTTCTTCAGAGCAGCAGTTCAGTGGAGTGGCAGTCCTTTCAGCACTACAGACGTCCCCCTTCATGGCAGAGTATCCACAGGTCCAGAAGTATACTGAGGAGGTGGTGTCTGGAACATAATATTTATACCTGAGCTCTTCAACTGAAAGGTGAGAAAAACATCTAGATGTTTTCCTTTGAAGTCCCCAGGCACCCTGCCTTCCCTGTCCTGGCTGTAATCTACCTACATGGGGTATGCAGCCCTTTGTGTGGAGGCAGGATACAGCCTATTCAAGTGTAAGTAGGGCTGTGCACAGCTTCACCATCCCATCCTGCCAGTGACGGGCCATTCATACACACCCAAGCTCTTGATTTTGTGTGTGGCTGTCTAGTAGAAATACACAAAGCCCAAGTGTTAGCTACATGCAGTCATGGGTCCCAGAGACAGGCTACAGGGACCAAATAGCCAAAGCGGGAAAATTCCAACTTTCTAAAGTAGCATTTTCAAAATTGTTTGTTTTTAAAAATCTAACTCTACCATAGAAATGACTTGTCATTATAATCCCATAGACACCAAATATGAACTGGTCACCTGCTCCAATTTGGAAAATACTGCTTAGTAAATATAATAAGGTAACTCTAATGCTATCCTATGGGGGAGGTAGGTCTTGCAGTAGTGAAAAACCAATGTAAGAGTTTTTCACTGACAGGCCATGTAAAACCTACAAATAGATGCCCACCCTTTTAAATACACTGCACCCTACCCTCTGGGCTGTCCGGAGCCTACCCTAGGGGTGACTTATGTGTATTAAAAAAGAAGGTTTGGGGCCGATAAAAGGTTTATTATGCCAGGTCGAAACAGCAGTTTAAAATTGCACACACATGTTACAATGGCAGACAGGAGACATTTTTAAAGGGGTAATTAAGTGGCTGGCCCAATAAGTGCTGCAGGCCCACTTGTAGCATTATATTTACAGGCAGGGGGTACATGTGGTACCACTTTACTGGGGACTAATAGGTAAACTAAATTTGCCAATTGGGGATAAGCTACTGTTACTCGGTTTTAAGGAGGGCACACGCATGTCAGCACTGGTTAGCAGTGGTAAAGTGCACAGAGACCTAAAAGCCAACACAAATGAGTTCACAAAACAAGAGGGTGGAGGCAAAATATTTGGGAATGACGATTACCTATACAATCCTCTGCTTGCAGAACTTCTGCATCCAGCACAGTTCCTGGCATGGCCCCTGATGCTTCCTACCTTGGATTTGTGCAGGGAGGATGCAATCACAATTTACAGTCACAGAATATACCAACACTAGAAGAATTTGAGGGATGAAATTTCCCCTTCTGGAGGCTGGGTTTGAGGGCAGAGATGAAATTGCCATGGATAAAGTGAGGAAACCTTATCGCCTGTCACCATGGGCAAAGTTCTCCAACATTGCTCAGCTTTGCAGCTGTAGCATAATATTTCGCAAGCCCCTCATTTGGATTTCCAGAACTCACCATAGGTTTTACCAAAGAATTTTCACGTGACAGAAATAGGCACTACATGGTGCATTGGAGTGTTGTTTGACCCAGCATCTTTTGGTGTGTATTCCATGTCTTTTTGCTTTCTGACCTCCTGGTTTTGACTCTGTTTTTGCTCGTTTAGTGTTTCTGCGCACTTTCTCACTGCTGTTCAGTGTTAATGTGCAAGTGCCCTGATTGTAAATTGTATTATGGATTGGTGTTTCCATGATTGGTGTATTTGATTTACTGTTAAATCCCTAGTAAAGGTCACTGAGAGTGCCAGGGCCTGTAAATCAAATGCTGCTAGTGGGCCTGCAGCACTGACTGTGTCACCCACACGAGCAGCCTTTCAGAGGGTTCGCAGACCTGCCACTGCAGTGTCTGAGCATAGGTTTTACTGCCATGTTGACTTGGCAAGTACACTCACGTTCCAACCCCTAACCTTCCCTTTTATTACATGTAAGTCACCCCTATAGGCAGGGTGTAGTGTATGTGAAAGGTACAAGTTGTACTGGTATGGGTGACATGTCCTGATAGTGTAAGCAACGTATTTCGTTTTTCACTATGGAAAGGCGATCCGTCCCATAGGATGGATTGGGAGTTTACTTATAACATCTTACGAGTAGATCTTCCCATTGGGATAAGATGGAGGAATGGAGATTAGTATGCATGAACTCAGAATGGAGAAATGCATATATTAGTAAAGATGAATTTTATGTTCTGTGTTTGAAATGAGGAGTTGACGTGTGTCCTGCCTTTCCTGGGTGAGTCAGGGCTGGGCTGAATAGACCTGGGCTTCATTTAGAGAAGGGAGAGGAGGTTTTGTTGCACATGAATGGGCCTGGTCAGCCTTGGACAATGCTGTCTCCACCTCCTGCCAGGAAGCTGGACCAGTGAGGACCAAACTGGCTTGGGCTGAGCACAGACACTCTCTGCCAGAAAATACAAAAAGAAACAGGGGGGCAGATTTACAAGCCCCCTGCACCACCAGTACGTCACTTTTCGTGGTGTAGTGGTGGCGCAGGGGGCTCCTCAATATTTACAAGGACTATCAAAAAGCCACCCTGCGTGACTTTTCCTCTCCTTGTAAATATGACCCCTTCACCCGCAGCACTTTGCTTTGAAGGGGCGTTCCATGGGTGTTGCGGTGGGTGTTCCCACGCAACACCAATGGAACAAGACACATCTCCAGATTTACGAGAAATCGTAAATCTGGAGATGCGTCTGTATGCTACACCACCCTACAGGTGGTGTAGCTAGGCGCAATGAGGAGAAATGTCCTAATTTCTCCTCGTTTTTTCCGCTTTCACTGCGTGCTGCATTCTACAGCACGCATTGAAAGAGGAAAATGCATGTAGTGATTGTTTTTGTGCAGGAAGCTCCCCACGACGCAGGCATCCTTGCACCATGGTGCAAGGGTGCCTGCGCTGGCGCATGGCTGCAGTTTGTGCGCCAGTGCAGGGGGAAGCAAAGAGATGCAACATATTCTTGTAAATATGTCACAGCCCTGTGCTTCGGAAGTGCTGCAGCGTGGCGCAGCCAAAGGGCTTGCGGTGCCGCACTGCGGCACTTCCTTGTAGATCTGCCCCGGAGTGCAAATATTGGAGCCTAGACCCCAGAACTTTAGAACTCGCTGGGATCAAGGAACCTGCCAAGGAGAAGAAGTGGAAGAGCTGCCAGGAGAAGTACTGCACCTTTGCTGTTTTGTGGCTTTTCTGGGTTGGCCTGCAGTTGCTGCCTCTGCATTGGACAGTGAAAATCACATAACACTGGTATCTATTCCTTAATGAAGTATATCAGCAATGGGACCCTTCAACTGCACTGTATTAATGTCAGTTTTTAAAGATTTTAAATGGGTTGGGGTCTTTCAATCAATCAATCAATCTACTTGTAAAGTGCGCTACTTACCCGTGAGGGTCTCAAGGCACTGAGGGGGGACGGGTGGAGGTGCTGCTACTTCTCGAAGAGCCAGGTCTTGAAGAGTCTTCTGAAGGTGAGTAGGTCTTGGGTCTGCCGCAGGAGGGTAGGCAGGGTGTTCCAGGTCTTGGTGGCGAGGAAGGAGAAGGATCTGCCGCCGGATGTCACTCGTTGGATGCGAGGAACTGCGGCGAGGGCGAGGCTGGCAGAGCAGAGTTGGCGGGTGGGGGTGTAGAACTGAGTCTGCTGTTAAGGTAGGCTGGTCCGGTGTTGTGGAGTGCTTTGTGTGCGTGGGTGTGGAGTCTGAAGGGGATCCTTTTGTCGACGGGGAGCCAGATTAGGTCTCTCAGGTGGGGGGTGGTGTGGCTGCGGTGAGGGATGTTGAGGATCAGATGGGCAGAGGCGTTTTGGATGCGTTGCATTCGTTGTAGGTGTTTGGCTTCGATTCCTGCATATAGTGCATTGCCGTAGTTCAGTTTGCTGCTGACGAGGGCCTGTGTCACTGTTCTTCTTGTTTCGGTAGGGATCCATTTGTAGGTCCTGCAGAGCATGCGGAGGGTGTTTTAGCAGGAGGAGGAGACGGCGTTGACCTGCTTCGACATGGAGAGGGAGGAGTCGAGGATGATTCCTAGGTTGCACGCGTGGTCAGTGGGTGTTGGTGATGCTCCCGGCTTGGTTGGCCATCAGGAGTCGTCCCAGGCTGATGGGGTTGGTCCGAGGATGAGGATCTCCGTCTTGTCTGAGTTCAGCTTCAGTCGGCTGCTCCTCATCCATTCGGCGAAGGCCTTCATACCCTTGTGGAGGTTAGTTTTGGCGGTGTGCGGGACTTGGTGAGGGAGAGGATGAGCTGGGTGTCGTCGGCATAGGAGATGATGTTGAGGTCGTGCTGGCGGGCCACTTGTGTGAAGGGGGCCATGTAGACATTGAACAGTGTCGGGCTGAGGGAAGAGCCCTGGGGTACGCCGCAGATGATGTCGGTGGCATCAGAACGGAAAGGTGGGAGGCGGACCCTCTGGGTTCTGCCGGTGAGGAAGGACGTGGTTCAGTTGAGGGCCTTCTCTTGAATTCCGGCTTCTTGGAGGCATGTCTTTAGTGTGTGGTGGCAGACCGTGTCAAAGGCGGCTGACAGGCCTAGACCCCAGAACTTTAGAACTCGCTGGGATCAAGGAACCTGTCAAGGAGAAGAGGTGGAAGAGCTGCCTGGAGAAGTACTGCACCTTTGCTGTTTTGTGGCTTTGCTGGGTTGGCCTGCAGTTGCTGCCTCTGCATTGGACAGTGAAAATCATATAACACTGGTATCTATTCCTGAATGAAGTATATCAGCAATAGGACCCTTCAACTGCACTGTATTAATGTCAGTTTTTAAAGATTTTAAATGGTTTGGGGTCTCTCAATCAATCAATCAATCAATCTACTTGTAAAGCGCACTACTTACCCGTGAGGGTCTCAAGGCACTGGGGGGGGGGAAGTGGAGGTACTGCTACTTCTTGAAGAGCCAGGTCTTGAGGAGTCTTCTGAAAGTGAGTAGGTCTTGGGTCTGCCGCAGGAGGGCAGGCAGGGTGTTCCAGGCCTTGGTGGTGAGGAAGGAGAAGGATCTGCCGCCGGAGGTCGCTCGTTGGATGCGAGGAACAGCAGCGAGGGCGAGGCTGGCAGAGCAGAGTTGGCGGGCAGGGGTGTAGAAGCTGTGTCTGCTGTTAAGGTAGGCTGGTCCGGTGTTGTGGAGTGCTTTGTGTGCGTGGGTGTGGAGTCTGAAGGTGATCCTTTTGTCGACGGGGAGTCAGTTTAGGTCTCTCAGGTGGGGGGTGATGTGGCTGCGGTGAGGGATGTTGAGGATCAGACGGGCGGAGGCGTTTTGGATGCGTTGCAGCAGTCGTAGGTGTTTGGCTTCGATTCCTGCATAGAGTGCGTTGCCGTAGTCCAGTCTGCTGCTGACGAGGGCCTGTGTCACTGTTCTTCTTGTTTCGGTAGGGATCCATTTGTAGGTCCTGCGGAACATGCGGAGGGTGTTGTAGCAGGAGCAGGAGACGGCGTTGACCTGCTTCGACATGGAGAGGGAGGAGTCGAGGATGATTCCTAGGTTGCGTGCGTGGTCAGTGGGTGTTGGTGCTGCTCCCAGCATGGTTGGCCACCAGGAGTCATCCCAGGCTGATGGGGTTGGTCCGAGGATGAGGATCTCGGTCTTGTCTGAGTTCAGCTTCAGTCGGCTGCTCCTCATCCGTTCGGCGACAGCCTTCATACCCTTGTTGAGGTTGGTTTTGGCAGTGTGCGGGACTTGGTGAGGGAGAGGATGAGCTGGTTGTCGTCGGCGTAGGAGATGATGTTGAGGTCGTGCTGGCAGGCCACTTGTGTGAGGGGCGCCATGTAGACGTTGAACAGTGTCGGGCTGAGGGAAGAGCCCTGGGGTACGCCGCAGATGATGTCGGTGGCTTCAGAACGGAAAGGTGGGAGGCGGACACTCTGGGTTCTTCCGGTGAGGAAGGACGTGGTCCAGTTGAGGGCCTTCTCTTGGATTCCGGCTTCTTGGAGGCATGTATTTAGTGTGTGGTGGCAGACCGGGTCGAAGGCGGCTGACAGGTCCAGGAGGATGAGGGCTGATGTTTTGCCGTTGTCTAGTTGGCGCCTGATGTCGTCTGTGGCGGCAATGAGAGCTGCCTCGGTGCTGTGGTTTCTTCTGAATCCGGACTGGGACGGGTCTAAGATGTTGTTGTCCTCAAGGTGGCGGGTCAGTTGTATGTTGATGATTTTCTCGATGACCTTCGCCGAAAACGGGAGCAGGGAGATGGGCCGGAAGTTCTTGAGGTCCTTGGGGTGCGCCTTGGGCATCTTGAGAAGGGCGTTGATCTTGGCGTGCTTCCAGCTTTCAGGGAATGTAGATGTCTCGAAGGAAATGTTGATGACTTTACGTAGTTGGGGTGCGATGGCTGCGTCTGCTTTGTTGAATACGTGGTGTGGGCAGGGGTCTGATGGTGATCCTGAGTGGATGGAGTTCATGACCTTGCGTGTCTCGTTGTCTGTAACGTTGGTCCAGGAGGTCAGGCCGTTGATGCGGGTGGTGTTTGTCGGGTGGGTGCGGCCTGTTGTTGTTGGGGCGGTCGGGGTGTTTAAGCTGTCATGGATGTCCACGATCCTGCGGTGGAAGAATGTGGCCAGTGCGTTGCACAGTTCTTGTGAGGGCAGGATGTCGTTGGCACTGGGGTTGGAGAGTTCCTTCACAATGCTGAGGAGCTCTTTGCTGTTGTGTGCGTTGTTGTCTAGGCGGGCTTTGAAGGAAGATCTCTTGGCGAGTCTGATGAGGTGGTGATGTCTGCGGGTGGCGTCCTTGTGGGCTGCATGGCTGACTGGTGTTTGTTCGTGGAGCCATTTATTTTCCAGTTTTCGGCATGCTCGTTTGGAGGTCTGGAGCTCTTCAGTGAACCAGGTGGCTTTCTTGCTGGTGTGGCTGTTGGAGGGTTTCTTGAGCGGGGCGAGGGTGTTGGCGCAGTCGTTGATCCGCTGTCTGAGATTGTGGGCGGCAACGTCTGTGTCGGTGTGGTCGGTGGGTGGGTTCTGGGCGAGGGTGGTGGTCAGCTGGTCCTTTGTGCCTTTGCTCCAGCAATGGCGGGTCAGCTGTTGGGTGCGGTGGTGCGTGGTGGCCTTGTTGAAGGTGAAATGGATGCAGCAGTGGTCGGTCCAGTGGAGTTCGGTGGTGTGGTTGAAGGAGATGTGGGTGTTGGTGGAGAAGATGGGGTCAAGCGTGTGGCCGGCGGCGTGGATGGGAGCTGTGATGAGTTGTCTGAGTCCGAGGTTGGCGAGGTTGTCGATCAGGCAGGTGGAGTTGGCGTTGTTGTTGTTCTCGAGGTGGAAGTTCAGGTCCCCGAGGAGGATGTAGTCTGGGAGGCGAGAGCATGGGTGCTAGCGAGGTCGGCGATGGAGTCGCTGAACTGCGACCGGGGTCCGGGGGGGTCTGTAGACGAGTGTTCCTCTGAGGTTGGTGTTGGGGTCGGTGTGAATCCGGAAGTGCAGGTGTTCGGCGGTGTTGAGGGTGTTGTCTGAGTGGGTGGAGACCTTGATGGAGGACTTGTGGATGATGGTCTTTCCCAAACATTCCAAAGAAAACTGCCGCTTTTAACAACAGTTTACATGTGGTAGCTACAGATCTTAGGATTTCATAAAGGACAGACAGCACAAAGCATAGGCACTTTAACAGTAAACCTAAAAACCTTTAATGGTCTTCAGAGTATCTGGTCTTACATGTGATTGTTGATTAAACGTGTGTTGTGGTGGTTTTAAGAACTTATTGTATGCAATTGTTTTCATTAACTTGTGGAAATAAAATTGCTTACTTACTTACAGTGAAAGGACTGAACTGAACTCTTCTTCACTTGTTCCTGAGTATCTCCAAGGGCTTAAGATAGAACTTGCCTCCTGTTCACAAAGTCTCCGGGACAGCAAAGACTTTCCTTACCTCGGGGTACCGCCTCTGGGACCGTGTGTCTCAGTTGCTACAGAGGGAAACCGCAAACTGATGCTGTCACCAAGACAGCCGGTGGTTCGGTGACCTGAAGGCACTAGATTTGGTTTTTTTCAGCATCGCAGTAGCACTGGACGGGGGTACTGACTTCAAGGAACTGCATTTTTAAGGTTATTCTTGCAAAGTACAGATTTCGATTATTATATGTTGGACTTTCTTTCATTTTGGTCTTGTTGGCACAGGTAAATATTGGTTGTTTTTTTTTACCTGTGTGGTGTCCTTTTGTAGTGTTTTCACTGTATTCCTGTCTGTTATGTGCAAATGCTTTACACGTTGCTTCTGAGATAAGCCTGACTGCCCATGCCAAGCAACCAAGGTGGTGAGTAGGAGTTATTTCAGTAGTGTATCCCCCTTATCCTGACTAGGAAGAAGGGTAACAACCTGCCAACTAGAGACCCCCATTTCTAACAAGTGTATATAATGGATAGCTATACATTTGATGATTTCAATCATGGGAAGACAAAAGTTCCTGCTTCTTCCCCAGTGCCAACCGGGAATGACCAACACACTTCAAAGGGAAAGAGACCAGCGGCAAGAATAAGCTATGATATCCTACCAAGGTTTCTTTATATTGAGGAAAGAATATCTTTCTAGTGTATATGTATAGAACGTCATTCGGCCATGCAATTTTTGTGAAGTTCCCGAGTCCACTATTCAGGAGATTGCAACATTTTCAGGATTTGTGTTCAGATGTTTTTCATTGCTATGTTTTATCTTGTTACACTATTTTATCTGGCCAAAACACAGATCTGTATACTAAATTGTTGTTACAGCATTCACACTAAATAAATGTAATCCAATCCAATCCAAAAGACTTTATATGGAGCAAGTAACACAGGAAGTACATAATAAAAACAATTACAGGGGCATGATAAAAAGTTTATAATGTTAAAACCAGGGTGCAAATAGACTGCATGGGTTGCACACTGATTTGCGAGCCCTTGTGGCTATGCGTAAGGAAGTACCAACATGCATAATCAGTTCCATATTTTCCAATTTAAGTATACTGCTAACTGCATCCACCAATAGAATAGGAGAGAAAAATGTTAAAAGTGGGATTAACAACCATTGTGAATATCTAGTATACTACTTACAGAAAAATAAAAAATGTAGGAGTGTATGCCCACTCTGGCCGTCACATGGACATGGTAGGGAATTAAGTTTAGCATAGTACCCAAGGGGAAAGCAGAGCAAATATTTTACAGTCCCAGCCTGTCAACGAAAAAGAAGTCCTCTCTCCCAATGTTACATCGGTATTGTGATATAGCTTGGCAAAGAGAGCTCAGTTCGCTCAATTGGTACAAAGTTAGCAATAGTTTGTTTCTTTAATTCCCTCTCATATCTTTCCACACTGTAAAGTGCATATAGTGCTGACCTGAGGACTTTATTATCTATAGTCTGAATGTAATATCTGTCTATGCCAAGGAAGAGGTTTGATTATTTAGATGGATGTGGTTTTCAAAATGCTGTATTACTATTTCTTCAAAAATAAACGTTGATGTGAATATATTCTTTTTATCTCTCATTCAGTTTCGGATTATCTGTTTCCTTTTCTCTGAGTCCCAACAATAAAAGTGAGCTAGCCTATCAGGTACTTTGTAAATAGGTATACGGTTTTCATTAAACAGTGTTTTCATGCAAATGCTAAAAATGATTATGAAACAGACTTTTCTTATAATTTACAAACACAAGCTTTCAAAGACCGCTAATCCTCTGGTGTGGCTGGTTTCTTCATAGATTACATTTTATCCTCTTTAGACCCAGGATTTATTTTCCACCATCTCTGTTTCTACAAGGTTTGCTTTCTTTTAATGCTGACTTCAACATCTTTCCACATATTCTTCTCCCATTTCTGGCACTTTGAAATGTATTGTAACAACCCATTTTTGGGCTGAAATTCAAAGACGTCGAAAGGTTTGTACTCTACCACTTTATGTTTGTGAGAAGCATCTATTAAACAGTATGGGACATAATTATTAAGAAATCTCACTGCGCAACGCAGTAAATCACCTTGCCGCTCTGCATGATAGGGAGATGCAGGAAAGCATTTTATCTAACATTATTCTGCACATTCATGTCTATTCCCTGCACTGACGCACAATGTGCTCCCAAGTGCCAACGGAGGCACCCTTGGACCATGCTGCAAGGATGCAGGCTTTCTTTCTAAGCAGGATTATTTTTGTACAGGAAGGGGCTCCTTCCTGCACAAAAACAATGTTGAGAGCAAATTACCTCTTTCTATGTGTGCTACACACATAGGGCCTGATTACGAGTTTGGCTTCTGAACCATGTGTCTGCGGCCTCTAGAAGACCGCAGTGCTGGTGTATTACAAGCTGACCGCAGTGCCTGCAGTCTGGCTGCAGTGGTCTTGCGGCTGTGGGGAATGGTTTTCCATATATATCGATGCCTGTGTAGGCATTTTGACTGCATATATGGATGGTCCAGGCAATGTGTATATGGTACAAAAGGGGCTTACCTGTAAATCACCAAAAACAGTGTCATAATACTCAGGGTGAAGATGCTGTTGTGCAGGGGGGACCTAGAGAAAGGGATCCATGTCAAACGCTGCCTGGAAGAACAAGAAGCGGGTGAAAATGAACCACATATCACTCGTTTCTGCTGACTTGAAGTTGGTGGTTCCACCACCGTGGTTGGCTCGTCGGAAAGCCAACTTGTAAAATAGACAGCGATGAAACTCCTCTGTACCACCCTATGGGAGTTCTTTTCCCCAACCGCGACCCTGGTGGTCTGTGGCTGGTTGGCGCTGTCGGTGGTTCAGCCACAGTCTTCACAGTGCTAATCCGCATAACTCGTAATACGGAGGTTGGTCCTCTGAACTCGCCATGGTAGGACCACGTGTATGGTGGTTCACGGACTGCCAAACTTGTAATAAGGCCCATATAAATGCAGCACACATAGAAAGAGGAAGTAACATTGAGAAATAAAGATATTTCTCCTTGTTACACCTCTCCTGGGAAGGCGTAGCATTTTGAAGCATTCCAAGATCTACCAGTAATGGTAAATCTAGGAATGTGCCAACATCCATGGGCTGATGCATGGAATCACACATGCTCCACCAATGCAATGCCTCCCTGGAGCAGAGTATTGCAATGCAGTGATTTGAGCTGCATTACTCTAGATTTATCAAGGTGTCCTTGCGTGGCTTATAAATCTAACATAAAAATTGTGTTGCTCTTGTGCCCCATTACGAGGTGCAAGGGTAATGTAAGTCTTTGTTAAATTTGACCCTATATTTATGCTGCTCTTGAGTCTGAGGGGGAGTTTCAGAACTCAAGCAATAAATCAACCTTCAAGCTGAACACTACGTTAATTCTAGAGCAACTAACATTTCCTTTCTCCTTGTAAACCCTTTACGATTCATGTACCATACTTTTATTTAACTTCTTGAAATTCAAAACCACCTTACCAGCCTAATCAATGAAGAATATGGATATTACCTACCATGCTTTAATGCTGTTTAGTAATTTACATTGCTGTGCCATTTCTTTTCGTATGTAGTATGACTAACAAATCTAAATAATGCAAAAAAAATCTAAGAAAAACAGAAAAATCTAATCTCTTGATAAGTGGATACATTCCTATACGCTTTGTATCACGTCCTCTTAACTAGCAGTTTCACAGCGACAGCAGTAAGATCTCAGCATTTAACATGAGAATTGTGTCGCTCTTGTGTCCCACCACGTTTTTTGAACCCTCTTAAGGACAGGTTGGAGGATTTACTTCCAAATTCTGCACCCCATGTTGGGCATATGCATGTAAATATCCCAGTCTGACCACAAAGGTGGCCAGAAAGCAGACCAGCAGAGAAAAATTCAAAAAAGGAATTTGGTTCAGGAAAGTTACATCCAAACAATGGGCAACAAACAGAAGTGCTTGGACCCCAGACAATCTTTTTTACTCCCTCCAGGAGGGAGAATAAAATCCACCAGACCACCAGGGAGAAAATGGCATTACAAGCTGGACCGTCTTTGAATCTACCCATATTTTGAGGCAGAAAGTGGGTGTTACTCCAATCCACTAGCACGTGTTAAGAAGATGTATACAGAAATCATAGTTTCCTCTCACAGGCTGTAAAGAACTACGACATAAACAGTAACGTGCTCTGGGCTGGCCAGGACCCTAGAAACCTTCACAAACCTGGCATTTCTGAAAAGTAGAAACTCAGGGGAATCCAAGCTCATGTGCCTTGCATGGATTGCTGCACATTTTTTAAAATGTGCCTTGCTAATGCTAAAAATGGACCTAAAAGCACTCATCCTTTCTCTCTGTCCATGGAGATTGCTGAAATATATTTACTAGGAGTTGGCCACCACCCAGGGAACCCTGTACATTTTCTTACTCAGAATGTCCTACATACCGCAAAAATATGCATACAAATTGTTTTCAAAGCTGAAATGCCTTGCATGAATCTCTGTACATTTTCCTTCCAATAATGTGCCCTGCTAATGTCAAACATGGTCCTTAAAGCACTCACTCTTTCTCTCTCAGTCCATGGAAAAAACTGAAATATTTTTGCAAAGTCTTGGCCACCACATGGGAACCCTACTAATTCTGGTTTTTTTTCAAAAACAGGAGATTCCAGGGTTGTGCGGCTCCCATGTATCAATGAACATTTTCTTACTCAGATTGCCCTGCATACCATACAAATATGCATAAAAATCAAGTTTCCTCCCTTCTAAGACAATAGTGCAATATTTCAAACTAGTGTCGGCCAGAACTCAGGGAACCGTTCATATCGGGGCATTTCTGAAAGCTAGAACCACAGGGAAATCCATAGTAGAGTGACTTCCATGGTTAGCAAATTTATTCTTACCCAGAATACACTGCAAATATTAAAGATTTGTCAGAAACTTCCAATTTCCTCTTTTTTCCAAGGTGATGACCACAACAGTTTGAATTGGGATGAATCAGTCCATAAGAATGCCTACCAACACTGGGTATATCTGAAAACTACAGACTAAGAGAAACATGGACTCATTTGGATACCAACATATTTTCGAACCAAGAAAGCTTTTCAAATGTCAAAAGAATGACTAAGAGTGCACAATTTACTCTTCCTTTCCACAGGAGATGGCTCCAGCTTTTCTCTCTGGGGTTGACCAGTACCCAAAGAATCTTACCAACACTTGCAGAATGATGTGGCTTGCATAGATCTCAACAATTTTATTTATCAGAGATCCATGCAATTAAAAACAGTATGGGTCAAACAGACAATTGTGCCCATGGTTATATGGTGGAAATCTCAGGCAATTCAAGCCAATGGCAATAGTCTTACCATTCGCATTCCCAAATGCCTCCTGTGAAAAACTTTAACCAACGTGCATGTTTAGACCTAAGGCATGTCATAGGAATTTACCAAAACTGTAATCAAGTGAAGGACATATTGATGTTATATTGACTTCGAACAGAACAAAGTTTGAACCAATAGAAGTGGGAAATCGATTTATTTTGGACAAGTGTGGGAATGCTGGGTTTTAAGACCCACTGTCAGACATAGCTTGCGGGACAACAAAGAAGACATGGCTATTGGCCTACAACAAATGTGGGTGCATTCGCTTCAAACTCATGTCCTGCAGTGTGTCCAACTATGCCTATATAAACTTGCCCAAGTATGAGCCATCACACACCTTATTTTCATGGTAGCCTTGTTTAGCAATAAAGATCTTCTCAGAGAGGTAGTGTGGTGGTGAAGAGCTCAGAACTTGGAATTCATTCAACAAACACAATAGTTATGTTGTCCCTCTCAGTGCTTATCTTAGCAAAAAGAAAGTACTTTAATACAAAAAGCAGAACATAATACAAAACAATTTAATGGGGCTCAGATATAAGATCGCAATCGCAACTACAATATCTGGTAAAGTGAGCCAGTTGCTATTGGTCCCTCTCCTCATTGAAGGAGTTGGTTTATAGCTCTTCAATTCTAGTAATACAAATCCGTATTTGTAAAGCACGAACTACTCACCCTTACGGGTCTCAAGGCGCTGGGGGCCGTCGTGGAAATTAAGTGAGCTATTGCCCAGAGTCACATGGTGCTGAGCTGAGCTGCCTCTGGAGATCGAACCGTGAACCCTGTGTTCCGACGTCAGCTGCCCTGACCGCTGCACCACACCTCTCCGCTAATAGGCACAGATAAGGCACAGGCGCGGTTGACGAGGTCTCCTCTCACTCAGAACAATTTCCAGTGCAGTTCAAGAGTTTGTACCAAAATGAAAAGAATGAAATGAGGCAACAGTCATTGTGTTTGCCATCAGGACACTGTCTATGCATCTGCTTTTGGCTCTTATGTGAGGCTCCATTACCTCTTCGAAATGCCGCAGTTGGCCGAAGCTGGGGGATGGGGGATGCTCAATGGCTTCCTGGCTTGATTTCTAAATGCATTGCAGCAAACCATGATGTGAGATCAGGAGACCCCTGACAATATGGGATGCTCTTGCATTGCTCTCAAGGTCATTCAGCAACATCATGCCGGGAACGCTCCTGGTATCTCCTTCTGGACAGTTTCTCCTCCTCTGGGGGCAGGCACTTTCCTTCCCTCTCTGAGCAGTAAGGCAGGCCTCTAGGTGCTTGGCAGACCTTCAGTTTTTCCAGCAAATTGTTCAGATTTCAGGTGATGTCCCCTCACGTTTGGGAGCCTAGCTTTCATGCGGACACTAGTGCAAGTCAAACAGCAGCTCGGAGATCTTGAAAATAAGTGGGTGATTTAGATCCAACTTTTTATACATTTACTAGGCATTGAAAGTCCACCCACTGTCTAAGATGCAAAAAGAGCCCTTTTCTCTGCACAAATGGATCTTTGCTTTGTGCTGCTTTGCACCGCTTTACATTTAGAAGGTGTTACATGGATTTAGCTTGTCAGATTGGCACATTCACCCATAGTTTTTGATGCAAAACCTAATTTACTAAGATAATTGGGCATAGCTTTGCCCCACTGAGGAGCAGGCACACGCTTGTTTTTAATTCTCCAAACATTACACATATTGCATGTGTTCTGCACTTTACAGCTTACGTTCAATGCATGGAATGTTTAATAATTTTTTAGGAATAGGATGTTGTACTGAAAGGGTATGCTTCCACAACAACTCATAAGGTAGATGTCACACACACACCTTTACTCCACGATGCAAATGTGAGTGGAGCTAGAAACCCTGGGGCAGATTTACAAGCCCCTGGCGTCACTTTGCACCGTCGTCGCGTCACTTTTGTGACGCAGCGGCAGCGTAAAAGTTGCGGCCCATTTACAACATGACACATCTAGGGAGATGCGTCATGTTGTGAAGCCCTGCGCCACATTAAACCTGCGTCAGGTTTAATGTATGCAGGGTGGGCGTTCCGTACACAGGAAGCCCCGTAAAAGTGACGCAGTGAAATCTACAAGATTTCACTGAGTCACTTTTACGTCCATGCTGCGTCAAAACCCTGCGAATGCTTGAAGCAGGCGTAAGGAGTGACTCAGCCTGTTAGACATAGGGCACTCCTGAGCATTGCTGGAGTTGCGTCGTGCTTGCGACACGACTCCAGCAATGCGTGACTTTCTGTCAACAGATGCGTCAGAATTTCTGACGCATCTGTCAATCTTTGCGCCATGGTGCGCAGTATTGTAAATACGGCGCATCCATGGTGACGCAAGGGTTTTGCATGTTGGCGCAGGGAAAGTGACGCATCTCTACAGATGCGTCACTTTCTTGTAAATCTGCCCCCCTGAATGTGCACCAGGCAGGGGGTGAGAGTAGCAGCAGGACATTTTCGATAAATATGGCACTGTGCTCCATTCTCCCCCTCGCTCAAAGCAGAGCAGCAACTTCGGTTACTGCAATGAATTTCAAAAATTAAAAAAAACAATTTCACCCCAGAGTTTACCATGAATGTGTGCCCTGGCAGAGTCGGGCGTTTAAGACATTGCCCGTCCAAAGAGCATACATTTAGAGAATGTGACAGGTTTAGTGCATGAACTGCAAACATTTAAATGGAAAACTTGGTTAAACATGCTTTTACCACTGAAAAAAAAACTGCTGCTCTTCTGAAAAACAGCATATTTAATTAGCGCTTTGTTCATCTGATAGATTTTAGCCTTTATTTAACCTCGCCGTCGTTAGGCCTCACTTACATGATTAGCCAGAGAACAGAACTGTAAAAAGATGATTTGCAAACATAAAAAAAGGACGAACGTTCTACATGTCTTCGGTTTCTCATCCTTTCACGCAACATCGATTTATAATAAGTACGGACTGTCACATATACCTCGATTTCTTTCATACTCTGCTAGCCACAGAAGTTGACCTACTAAAAGTTTTTCCAATTTGCTAACAAAGAAGCTTGTCGACAGATATATAACAACCGGGCGACGGGAGGGATGCGTTTTGATTGTGAAGGGCATGAGCAAATTCTTTGTTCATAATTCTTTTATCAGAAGGCACGGCGCATGTCTAGAGGGAATTTTGTTTTGCTTGCCTGCCGCAAAATTGTTCAGCAGGTAAACATCTTCCTGTGAAAGAACATCAAAGCGTCCCGCCGTCGGTGTCGGGGAGATATTGTTGAAGGATGACGGCTTCTGCCGGTGTGGCACTGGAGTGGCGTTCTGGCTTAACAGATGTGAACAGAAAAGCCTCATTAAAAAATATTCGTGTGTTGACCAGGGATGCAATGAGAAGGCTTCCTTTTATTGTTCAGAGACAACCTTTGTGAAATATGCTTAGAGTGGAATCTGGATGTGGCGCCGATCTTTATTAAATTAGCGGGAGAACGGCTGACAGCAAAGTTTTGGCTACAGTTCTCTCATGCTAGTCAAAACAGGGCCACCAGGAAAAGCAACATTGTGATCATCACTGTCAAAAGCCCAGAATCAGCATGGAATTTAAAAATTCTATAATTGCAATATATTTGTGTTCACGCTAATGTAGGCTTTTGTGTTCACAGAATGGCACAGCACTTGTGAGCATTTCATTATTTTCATTTATTTATACCGTTAATATTCTTGGGCAGATTTATGTTCCCTGGCGCATCCCTGCAAATCAGCATGGATGCGCCAGGGAAGATGCGTCACGCAAGTTTACCCTTGCGCCACAATAGATGCGCCGCATTTACAATGCAGCGCATCGTGGCGCAAGGATAAACAGACGCGTGACGCATCTGATGGCGGAAGGGCGGCGCATTGCTGGAGTTGCGTCGCAAGCGCGACGCAGCTCCAGCAAGGCTCGGGGGTGCCCTATCGGACCAATGCTGCGTCAATCCTTACGCCTGCTTCAAGCAGGCGCAGGGATTTGACGCAGCATGGCCGGAAAAGTGACTGAGTGAAATCTTGTAGATTTCACTCAGCCACTTTTCGGAGGCGTTCCTGCGCCGGAACGCCCCCCCCCTGTGAAGGTACGCCCACATGTGGCGCAAGCTTTACAATGTGACGCATCTCCCTAGATGCGTCACGTTGTAAATCTGCCGCAGCATGGCGCTGGCTTTGCGCCACCGCTGCGTCACAAAAGTGACACAACGGCGGAGCAAAAGTGACGCCCAGGGCTTATAAATCTGCCCCTCTGTGTTCTATTAAATGTTACTTTAATCACATTTTATCAAAGCTGAATTGTTTAAGCAACAAAGGGTCTTATTACGAATTTGGCAGTCCAGAGGACCACCAAATCAGCAGTAGCGGGCCGAGCATGGTATGCCCGGCGGTCGGACTGCCGTATTATGAGCTGGGCAAATTAGCTTTGCAAAGACAACCACTGGACCACCAAGACCGCCAGCAGACCGCCGACTGATGGGTTTGTGGTCAGAAAAAGGCAGCCGCCATAGGGCGGAACAAGGGAGCTGCACCAGTGTGCGCATTACAAGTTCCCTGTTCCATGAGCGGACCACGGCAGTCGACCACCAGCTTCAAGGTGGGGTGACAAAGGATTTGGGGTGCATACTCACCCCTTTCCTCTTCTTCCAGGCTGATTCCAATGTGGATCCCTTTCTCCAGGTCCCTCCTTCACAGCAGGATCTTCAGCTCAAGGATTACAACCCTGTTTGCAGCGACCTACAGGTAAGTTCTTTTCATACCATATACCCATTGCCAGGACTTCCAACATATGGACCGAACCCAGGTATTGTCCCACATAATTCATGCATCTGTGTGCATTCATCACATATACTGTTGAAATGCACACACAGGAATTTATATATTTGGCAATGGTACTCACCACCTCTGCAAGATCCCAGCATCCACACTGCCGGCCCCGTAGCAGACGCAGTTCTATGGCGGTCGGACCACCAAACTTGTAATAAGGACCATAGTCTTAATTACTTTATTTTTAAAATATGAACGTCTCTTAGCTGATACGATCACTGGAGAGTATTAAATATATCATGATTATTCTTTTTAAGACTCTCCAAAGATGGTTACAGTATAGAAATGCGAGTTTGTCCCTTCATAGTGGTGATGTTGGAATGGCTGCTGCTGCTCCGCAGAGGGGCACTTAAAAGTAAAAAGCACAATCACAGGGTTTGCAACTATAATGTATATTTTTTTTTACAATGAACATAAGCCCTTTTAATTTGTCAGAATAGTTTTTGTGACCTTAAAAAAGGGCTTTTACGACTCTTTGCCAGTTGCAAGTAAGATGATTGTGAAGAGGTCAGCACCGTCCTAATTAGGAGTTTGCGAGGTATTCATCAATGCTATGGGACTAAAAATGAAGGGCCTCATTTATAAAAAGTGACGCATCACATCGAGAAAACAGCGATGCATCACTTTTCCTTGCGCCCTCCTTGGGACACCAATGGTGCGTCATATTTATAGTATGATGCATCATGTGGCAAGGAGTTACAAAAAATACGCATTGCTGGAGTGTGTCACAAAAGTGACGCAATTCCAGCTATGGGTCATTACACATGGGCAAGTCCCATGTGAAATGTGCCTGCGTCACTCTTACGCCTGCCATGAGGCATGCGTAACTTATTGACGCATTTGCGTCCTAGAAGTGGCGCAGTGAAATCTTATAGATTTTAATGCGTCACTTCTACGACTCTTTCTTGCGTTGGAACCCCCTCTGCATACATTATACCTGGCCCAGGTATAATGTGGCGCAGGGGGTTACAAAGTGACACATCTACCTAGATGCGTCAATTTGTAAATATGGTGCAACAAGGCTAATTTCTTACGCCGCTGGTGCGTCACAAAAAGTGACGCACCGGTGGCACAAAAGTGACGCAAGGGCTCATAAATAAGCCCCGAAGTTGCAAACCATTGATCAGTTACTGACCCCAGTGTTGGAATGGTACCTAATTCAAAAAGCACAAGCTGTCTCCATGGGACCACTTCCCCTTTGAGAATTGTGTCAGTTGCCTAAAGGAAAGAAAACAGGTGTCTGAAGGGCCATTGTTTGTCCCCCTTCCCAAATGATACATATTTTTTGTTTTCAAAATAAGCAGTCATCTCTTTAATGGACATGGGCTGCGTTTTAGATTTTGGTTGCTATCAAACTGCTGCCAGACTTTAGATGATCAGCAGAAAAAAAGCTTTAAGAAATACTACTATTGATCTTCCTCCCTACTAATTGCATTGGGCAGAAAATGTGCACTCCTGCTGAAAATGTGTGCTTAAACAGATTATGCTTAATATGGTAAATTTGAGATGATTATGGTGACAAGCCAATGTTCAAGGCTATAGGCCCGATTGGTTCATTGAGGCAACTTATGTTAGGCACCATTGGTCTGATCTTATTGTGAAAAGTAATGACAATGGCAGAAGGTCCGAATTATTTACTGTGAAATGTAAATGTGAAAGCCAATAGACCTTTATGGGTGAATTGTTATTATACTCTGTTAACCCCTTAGTTGCAGAGTCTATTCCTGCCCCAGTGCAGAGCAACTTTTTTATGTTTAGGGCACTTCACCCTTAGGCCTACATAACTTTTTTCACAAAAGGTATCTAGACCAAATGTTTGTCCTGGGGATTCCACTGGTAGCAAGGGTTTGTTGAATCCACTGGAGCATATGTTTGTTTTCCTCTAAAACTGCCATCAACACAATATTTGCTGTACTAAGATCACTATCTTCCTAGATTTCAGGAACAAGCAAAGTTGTTAAAGAAAATCGTTTTTTGCCGACAGCTTTTTATTTTTTTAACTGACAGTCCTTTTTTCTTGTTTCTTCTGGTTTCAGCTTGCAATGTGTGGTGGAAACAGGTAAAATATTTTGTAAATCAATCTTCGGAACAAAACATTATAGATGAAAAGAGTGTCATGTAGTTCTATTTTTTACTTTATTTTATTTTATGATTTCAAAGATGAATCTCTTTTGGAAATCTACATGTGACCCTTTTTCCTAAATGTAAAGCTTTCCAGATATACCAATAGGTTTCACACCTGTTTCCACCTCCCACTGCAAATAGGTAGAAACCACAAAAATAGGAAGAATTTACTATCACTTAAAAAATTGCACAATTGTTACTACAGCCAATTTATAAAAAGGGAGTAAAAGCAGAGCCACAAAAACTATAGGCTTATTGCCTTGTTAGACATCAAAGGCAAAGCATATGCCAGTACCTTGTTACAGGACATACAGCTTGGATTGAGGACAATGGAATATTACCTTTTTATCAAAATGGATTCCGAAAAGGCTGTTCCATTATGGATAACATAATGGCACTATCGTTGCTGGCACAACAGGCAAATTCCAGAATCAACCTGCTGGTATTTGCATGCTTTATTGTCTATTCAGCCGCCTTCGACAGGGTTAACCGAAGCAAGCTATGGCATAAATTGTCCAGCTGGAAGATTCCGGGTAAATTACTGAAATCAATTATGTCATTGTACACCAACAGTTGGGTGAACTCAAACTGACAGGGGACATGGTTACACATAAACTGCCAACAAATCGAGGTATAATGTTCTAGTGCCAAGACTCTTCAATCTGTACACGGCTGACCTGGGGAAAGACCTCCAAGGCGCAACCTTGCTAACCCTGAAAATCTGACAGCAACGTCAACACGTGCTCCAGTAAACCGACGACCTGGTGATTCTCGATCACACCAGAGTATTCCTGCAAAGAGGTTTGAATGCACTAAACATCTATAATGAGGCAAACAAGCTTGTGGCCAATCCCTGCAAAATTAAAGTCATGGTGTTTGGACAATATCCCAAAAAAGTGTGCTTAAATTGGAGACTGGGTAGTAATAATATAGCAACAGAAAGAGCATACCACTATCTAGGAGCATGGCAACATGACAAAGAAAAGGCATCTTTGCACCTGGCTAAGACACAAGCCAAAATACACGCCACCATCCCCGCACTGTGCAAGCTACAGGTCAAATTACACAGCCCTACCACGGAACCTATAAGGAGAGTGCCAACATCTAAATTGCTTGCAGTTGCTGGATATGCATCACACACATTCCCAGGGAAGATGGAAAAATCATGAAAAAAGCCCAGTGCCTGTACTATAAAAAGCTCTTCGGAATTCCCATATACACACATAACGCCTTGATCCATCTAGAGTTTGGCTTGGTACAACAAAAATATGATGTAGGAGCACTCTGGTAAAATTCTGGTACAAGACCAAAAAAGCCCACTAAGGATCCTTTAAGGAGGTACTGAGAATGATATTTGAAGGGGGACCAAACCCATGGCAGAAGTACTGTCTGAAGAGAGTGGCTGATTTTGACCTATCCACGGCGTGCAGGTCCCAAGAGAAAGTAAACTATTCAGCAATTAAGAAGGCTCTAAATAACCAAACCACCCAGCTATCAAGGAATGAAGACATAACCAGATTTAAGGATATCAGAGTGCTGGCAGGCCTAATGAAAGCATATAAGACACACAAAATCCAGCCATACATGAACAGCTCTCTAGGAAGAAAAAGCTTGAAAGAAATTCAGGGGGCGCAACTAGTGCCACTGCCAATTAAGGAACTGAACCCTTGCTGGAAATCCCTAAGTAATATAACCAGATGCAAGAAGTGTCACTGCAGTGCAGAATCACTGGCATGTCTAATATGTTGCTACAACAACACTGACGCAAATTGTTAAAACCAATGTTTCTAAGGTACGGGATCAGGAATTGCATTGATGCAGTTGCCTTGCTCCAGTCCTGCACAGTGCCCTCGGACCTGGCTAAATTTGGCAAATACATGAACATGACTCGAAGGGACTTAATTGAAAACAATATAGATGCAAACCGTGCGGTCGCAACTGCATGGAATCCTGTCATCACAGAAGGGCATGAACAGTGAGGCTTACCCTCAGAAACAGGACCACGAGGGGCCCTTGAAAACTGTATTGCATCAAGGAGACGCTTCCACCCACAGTCTATGATCATACAGGGAACCAGACATTTTTTTGTAACTCTAATGTTAACTCTTGCCCTTTAGGGCAAAACCCCATCTCACAAAAGGCTTGTGACCTGTTTCAAATGTTATTTTTGTTACATGATTTGATACATGAACAACAAAGGTGTGAGACATGTTTTTAAATATGAATTTTGATACTGTGTAATGATTTTAAGTATTTATGCAATAAATTCATTCATTTACTCATTCTTTCGTGCTTCACCAGGAAATTGATTGGTAGAAAACTCTAGGCTTCATGCTAACACATACACACATTCTCTACTTAACTTTTACTACAGTGTGGCAAAATTTGCTAATTCAAAAAATTGCCTCTTGTTGCAGTTATCCCTGAGTCTCTTGTGCTACAGTTTATAAATATGGTGCACTTAGCCTTTCTTAGATTTCTCTTTAGCTCTGCACAAACTGTACCACAGCAGACAAGCAAAAACAAATTCCACTCGCCATCACATTGTCTGTTCTTATCACATGCATTGAAAGGCTTGAGTCCTGAATGGCCTTCTTCACAAAGAGGATAACTATCTTGACGCATGTGTACTAACCTATTTTACAGTCACAAGGCAACTGCAAAATAGGTTTTTCTATTGGGTGGATCTTGATGTAGGTGTTGGTAAACGTTTAACGACTCCTAAAATGGGATTGAGAATAGATTTAGATTTGTAGTATGGAAGGGCATATTGTAGAGTCCCTTTCAAATTGTGAATTTTTATCCTATGTATCAATGGTTTGTGACCTGAAACCTGGGCTTAAACCATGGCTAAGTTGCAAACCCCCAAGATAGAGTCATAACTCATTCATAAGAGCGAAGTGGTCTTCTTTAGTTCCTTTTCTCTTGATGAGTGTTAAACAAAAATTCAGTGGAAATAGCCAGTGATCCAGGGGATCACAGTCACACTTCAAAGAATCTTTAAAGGAAAGAAAGCTTTATTTAAAAAAAAATTCAAGAAAAGTGGATTGCTATAATAAAAAAATGATCCTTTATTTAAAGCCGATCACAGACATGGTAGTCTGCAAACTCTTCTAGGCCACTGTTGGAGAGTGGTTTGTTAGTGGTGATAAGTAGGGATCTACCACTAGTAATAAAGCCATTAACACAATAAAAGGTTCAGTCAAGATCTCAATAAATTATTCCATTGCTCAATCCTTGGCAGCTGGCAATGAGCAGGAAGGCGTAACTTAGGAGATAGGTGTGTAAAGCATGGTGGGGGTCGGGTGGTTGGGGTCGCGCTGGGGTTCTTGCGGGGGGATATTCATTTAAAAATAAAAATTAAAAAAACTTACCTCACAGGGTCCTGCACCGCCTTTGCTGCTGTCCAGGTCCCATGTTTTCCTGCTGCTTCAGGAGAACAGGAAGCAGGCATCCTCCCTCCCCTCACTCAATCACAACACTGCAACGGCAGCGTTGTGATTGATGCAGACTGCGCCCTGGCAAGCGCCTGTAGGGCAGCCATTTTCTCTATGTAGGCTGCATGCAGCCTACATAGAGAAAATATAGAGTGCTCATGACTGGTTTCGTCGGCCCCAGAGGGCCGACTAAACAGTCAGGGCCCACAACAGTGGGCAAGTCACTCCTCCCCAACCCACCCCCAACCAGGCATACCCTACTGCCCTGCCCTCAACCAGACAAACCATTCTGCTTTCTCGCAACGCGAGAAAGCAGAAACATAAAATGGTATTTAAAATACCATTTTATGTTTCTGCTTCTCCCACTGCGAGAAAGCAGTGGACCGACGCTCCTCAGCCCTAATGGAGGATCCGCCCCTGGAGCCAATGCATTACAAAGGGAAAAAATGAAATTGGCGATTTTTCCCTCACCAAGGCCTATATACATATTTTATAATTCACCTGCTTATAGTTACAAGGAACCCTATCCCTAGGGCACCTAGGCGAGACCTCAGAGATGACATATGTAAAAATAAGGTAATTTACTACTGTGGAAGTTCCTTTAATTCCAAAGTCGAATTTGTATATAATTCTACTTTAAAAGCAGTCTGCATGGCTGGTATGTAAAATGACAGCATGCGCCCCAGCAGTGCACCCTCAAGTGAATTAAATATACTGGGCATCTAAGCCTACATGTCCTACCATATACTAGGACTTACAGTTAGGTTGTCAGTACTAATTGTTACTATACCTAATTACCATGAACTTTTCATCAGAGCGCAGGCTCTGGGTCTGGTTCCCAAGGCCCAGGGCACATTCAGAGTCAGAAAACCAGCATATAGTGGTCCCAACGGGGGCAAAAAGTGGGAAGACACTGCAAAAAGCCGTAGTTTCCCACAGCCACTATGACTGTGAACCCCCAATCTGAGTGAGTCACAATTTGTGGCCTACCTCATGAGTATTAATGAAGTAGGTTATACTGCAACCTGCTTTATTTTGAAATTTTGGAAATCAACCCATTGGTGAATAGGACAGTTTGCAGAATTCCCGATGCTCACAAAAACACTTGTTTTTCAAACCAGAGCATCAGTATATAAGGCCCTTGGGGGCATATTATCAAGAAACGGCTTTAAAATTATCGCCGCTTTGGCGGCAGAAAACTGCCGCTAAAACGGCGATAATGAGCTTGATAATATGCTCTATGGGTTTCCAATTGAAGCCCATGTTAGATGTGAAAGACATCTAACCTGAGCTTCAATTGGAATTCCATAGAGCATATTATCAAGCCCATTATCGCTGTTTTAGCGGCGATAATTTTATCGCCTGCCTTGATAATATGCCCCTAAATTATTGTGGTTGCAGAGGTCACTGCACGTGAGATGCACAGAGTTATTTGGGAAAGAGCATACTTGTTCGATGTTAAGTCAACGTACCATGCACCAAGATGTGTTTTTATTTGCTCCTTCGACGTCATGTGCATGGTTGTGTACTAACGCGCGTGCGCGCGCTCACATCTCGGGTTTGTGAGGGATTTCATGCAGTGTTGTGCTAGTGGATTGTACTGGAATTGAGCATCACACATTGTGGAACAGCCAACGATTTCCACCCTGCAGTTCAACGTAGTACGACCTGTGTATGTTTTCTAATCTATGTCTTAATCGGTGTGAGTCCCCTGTGAATTTCACTCCCACAAATTCATCCGTCGATAGGAGCAGATTGCTTCGTGAACGCTGCCTTGAACTGTGTTAATATGTATTGCAGCCAGAAACGCAATTATATGTGCTGTTACCATGTTACCTGTAATTACAATTGCAGCTCCAATTTAAAACACATTAAAGCGATACCTAATTCGAGAAGGCATGCCAATGAAACACTTACAATGCAAATAGCAGGACTGCGTTTCGATGCGCATAACCTTTTCTATTTACTCTGTGGCGCCAGATTCAGTAATTTGATGCCATAAAAGAATGAATACTTTTTCAGATAGTTTTTCCAAATGGCATTTACCACAGATGCATTTAATAGCAGCGATTTCACTCCCAAATGAATTCAGAACTTAAAGTAGATTTTTGGTGATGTTTTCCGTATGTGTGGTATTGTTCTAAACCCACTGGGAGGGCACTTTAGGAATTAAACTTCACAGATGTAGATGACGGTTTACTAAATATAACAGCAAAATAAATCGTAGTGTGTGGGTTCTGCATATTCATTAATGCAATTCACAAAAGAAGCATTTTCATACGGTCAATCACGTAAATGCAAGACTCAAGCCTCCCGCAGAGCTCGGGGGGGGGGGGGGGGGGACCTTTCTGTCGAGCTGAAAAATAGTTTCAGTTTGAGTGTTAATTATTATGCGAAATTCCACACAACGGTCATATTTCGCACACGTAGCTGAAAATTCTGCACTGCTTGAAGAGTGGTGGACTACAAAGAAGATAGAAGGAGTTAGCAGAATGTTTAACATTACTTTTTTTCGATAACATGTTATACTCCGAAGGGGTGATTTCTTTCAGGTTTCACTAGTCTGAATAAGAGAATAAAAGGAAATCTTTTAGCAATAGGAATGTGGCTCTATAGATAGAGGCGAGAATGTATCCATGGTCCACCATCATTCTGTTGTACAACGCTTTCAAAGGGAATTCTTGGAGGAAACCTGATAAGTGGATATCCCGGGTGACATAACATAACATAACATGTGTATTTGTAAAGCGCACGTTCACCCCAACGAGGTCTCTTGGCGCTGAATAACAGATGTTTATTGTTACCCAACTCAATGGTACTCATTTTATCGACCTCAGATGGATGAAAGGCTGAGTGGACCCGCCGGGATTTGAACCTGTGACCATGAGGTCGAACACAGTTGTCCAATAAGGAAATTGGATAATTCTTTATTTGTTCTTAATCTCTGCCTTTTTATCTACCTAGTAACTACACACTGAGGGGCATATTTACAAAGGCATTGAGCCACAAGCACGTCACTTTTAACATTTTCTGTGGGGCAATGCCCTGCTCCATATTTACAAAGTGGTGTTAAGCCACTTTTTGTTTCTTACCAGCACTTTGTAAATAAGGTACCATACACGCAGGCATCTGCGTGAAAGGGGCGTGAAATAGGGGATAGAACCTGGGGCATGTTTATAAGGAGTTAATACGATGGCAGCATCACTTTATTGACACTGTGGGGTCACTTTTCCACTGGTAGTGTCTATTAATTTCAACACCAGTTCCACTAGTGAATTTTTTTCGATAATGATATGTAAGGTAGGCGTTCCCTCAGAAAAACCCTAGTAAAACAGGTGTAGCCATATGTACAAGGATTTTCGGAAACGCTGCTACTTTTCCAAAACTGTTGCTAAGTCCCATTAGCTGCAGTTTTTTCCTGCTAATTAAAAGTTACCCTTAAGAATTATGCTAGCACACTGCTAGAAAAGCAGGACAGATCCAAAGCAATTTGGCAAGTTCAGCTACACCATGAATCTACCGCTATTGCAGCTAGGAGCACCAAGTAGACCACAACCACAGAGGGAAGTGGACATACCACCAGAAGATAACCCTCATTGACATAAGGGATGAGGAAGTCGTTTCCCATTACAGGCTCAGGAGACAGTCCATTGTCCGCCTTCTGCACCAGATTATGACAAGACTGCAGCCAACATTGCAGCACTGCACCAACATTTCTCAGCAGGCCATGCTACTGGCTGTACTCCACATGCTGGCATCTGTAACGTTTCAACCCACCACAGCCAGAGTGGCAGGAGTATCCCAGGCATCCTGCTCCAGGTTCCTCCCCACCGTCCTGGATGCCATCATAAGCCTCATGCCCCAGTCCCGCTACTTCCCCAATGCAGCGCAGCAACAACAGGAAAACAATAAAGGCTTTTATGCCATTGCAGGATTCCCACATGTGTTGGGGGCAATGGACTGCACACATGTGCAACTTGTGACTCCAGCTGCAACATCCCATATCTACCACAACAGTGCAGGCAATAGTGGACTATCTGGGCCTTTTCATCAATGGCCTTGCCAAGTACCCGGGCAGTGCATATGACTCATTCATCTTCTACATTACGCCATCAATGAGCATTTCCAGATTGGGACCCATGGGAATGGCCTACTAGTTGGTCAGTACACCTCAAGCACATGACAGACTACATTGCAGTCAATTATGTAGGAATACGTTGACATATAAGTCTTGGTTGAATGAGACAGTGTATACGTAGTTGGTGTTGCCATACATACTTGCATAATGCTACATGGCCTATGCACAACACAATCCTACAAGTCACACATGTCGACACCGCCTACGCCACTGTGGCCCACAAGTATAAGGGAACTGTGCTGATAGACTATCACTACTAATGATGCTCTGGTAGAGCAGCTTCCCAAATCACATCAATGTGTCAATGCAAAGTCTGTCTGCATGACATTGGATGGCCTCATTGGTATGCAGTAAAGCAAGCCACACCAAAGAGCAACATTCATTCACCCTACATTAAGAATGTCAGCCATGGGCCTTATGGTGTCCTGTCCCAATCAACACCAATGATTAACCCCTTTGCTGCTAGGCCTTCCCCCCGTGCTAAGCCTTTTTTTGTCTATATGTAGTAGTTCGCGCCTTGGCCCCTATAACTTTTGTCCACATAATGTATCCACGCCACATTTGTGTCCTTTTCTTCCAACATCATTGGAATTTTTAAAGGTGCCAGGATTTGTTGAAGTCCCAAGAGGGGACCCAGAGATTAGCCAAAATACAGCAATTCTTTTGGCGGGGAAGAAAATGGGAAAAAGTGCTGCAGAAGAAAGCGTCTGTTTTTTCCCCTGCAAATGTCATCAACAAAGGGTTTGTGGTGCTGAAATCACTGTCTTCCCAGCTTTCAGGGACAGACAGACTTTTGTCAGAAAACCAATTTTTTTTACACAGGCTTGGCATTTTACTGGGACATAGACTATTTTTGCTATTTTTTTGCTTTCAACCTCCTTCCAGTTAGTGGCAGAAATGGGTATGAAGCAATAATGCATCCTGGAAAGTTATACATTTCTGAAAAGTAGACAAAATTCTGAATGCCTACGTAGCAACCCTACACACACACCTACTCCCTGCTGACGAGAGGCAACTACCTCGAAACACGTGTCCAGGGATGGCTAACGCGACACTCATTTTCATTTTAAACTTTTGGCATAGGCGTACCCGCCGACGCTACTTCATGGACCACAATGATTTGGGGTAACACGCTGGTAGGACGAGCAGAGTGCGGCCAATCGGATTTTTGTTTATATTCAGGCTCCCTTGAGCCGGTGGGGCTGACGAGCCCATGGCTACGCACCTGCGCGCCTTGAGTGGTACTTTACCTGAGAATATTTTTTGGCAGCCTACGCAGCAACCCTACACACACACCTACTCCCTGCTGATGAGAGGCAACTACCTCGAAACACGTGTCCAGGGATGGCTAACGCAACACTCATTTTCATTTTAAACTTTTGGCATAGGCGTACCCGCCGACGCTACTTCATGGACCACAATGCTTTGGGGTAACACGCTGGTAGGACGACCAGAGTGCGGCCAATCGGATTTTTGTTTATATTCAGGCTCCCTTGAGCCGGTGGGGCTGACGAGCCCATGGCTACGCACCTCCGCGCCTTGAGTGGTACTTTACCTGAGAATATTTTTTGGCAGCCTACGCAGCAACACTACACACACACCTACTCCCTGCTGACGAGAGGCAACTACCTCGAAACACGTGTCCAGGGATGGCTCACGCGACACTCATTTTCATTTTAAACATTTGGCATAGGCGTACCCGCCAACGCTACTTCATGGACCACAATGCTGTGGGGTAACACGCTGGTAGGACGAGCAGAGTGCGGCCAATCGGATTTTTGTTTATATTCAGGCTCCCTTGAGCCGGTGGGGCTGACGAGCCCATGGCTACGCACCTGTGCGCCTTGAGTGGTACTTTACCTGAGAATATTTTTTGGCAGCCTACGCAGCAACCCTACACACACACCTACTCCCTGCTGACGAGAGGCAACTACCTCGAAACACGTGTCCAGGGATGGCTAACGCGACACTCATTTTCATTTTAAACTTTTGGCATAGGCGTACCCGCCGACGCTACTTCATGGACCACAATGCTTTGGGGTAACACGCTGGTAGGACGAGCAGAGTGCGGCCAATTGGATTTTTTTTTTAAATTCTGAATGCAGCAAGGGATCGTTTGTGTAAATCTTTCAAGGTTTTTTTACAGAAAATTAGGGCCCCATTAGGATGGCGGGCGGACTCTTGTCCGCCTGTCACCCTAGTGGTGCCGGGACCGGCCGCCAGTGATGCTGTTGTCCCGCACCATCAATTAGGATGCCACCACCACCGTGGCAGTGGCATCCCGCATTCACAACATTGTGGAGGGCGGTGCTCACAGCACCGCCCGCTACAATGTTGTGAATGGTCGTTGTGCATTGGCATGCACAACGTGACAGGCACTGCGCGGTGCCGTGCCTGCCACCTTGTCCATGCTAATGTAGGGGGGTACCATGGGTACCCCCCAAGTGCAGCTCGCCACCCCCCCACCCCCCCACCCCCCTGGGGGCCCTTACTGGCCCCGTAGCAAACACTGTATGCCTTTCCATAGCGAAGCCTCCACCATGGAAAGGCATGGAATATGCCACATCCTAATATGGATGGCGGTGCCTGCAAGGCACCTCCACCATATTCAGGCCCTTTTCTGCCTGGTCAGAAATCCGACCGGCGGTAAAGCGGTGGACGGTCTTACCTTCCGCCGCAGAGCCCCTCGCCATAGTAATATGGCATGGGGGGGTAATACGGAGCCATCCAGCGGGAGGGTCGCCACTGCCAGCCGGCGGTGGTGATCCACCCGCAATCCCAATGGGTTCCTTACAGTTGAAAACAAGAAAAATTGAAAATGAGTTGGAAAAAAGCACACTTTGTGCCAACGTTTTTACCTGTAACTTCTTCTAAGTATAACAGATTTTTTAAAGAAATATACCATTAGAACTGCATAACTTCTCTGGTTTTGGGGATATATAGGACTTGTAGGTTCACCAAGAACCCGATGAACCCAGAGCCAATAAATGCATAGAAAGTTAATAGATAATAACAGTTGCTCTACAATTCTGTGTTTCCCTATGTATCCCAATAAAAAGGGCACCTCACTTGTGTTGTTAGGCCTAGTGCCAGGGACAGGAAACGTCCCAAAACGCAACGTGGACAAACCACATTTTTACAGTAAAAACAAACCCTTTTTTGCAAAATGCCTAGAGTGGATTTTGAACCCTAGCTCAGCCAGCACCTAGGGAAAACTTGCATACCTATACATTTCTAAAAACTGGACACCTAGAGGACTCCAGGAAGGGGTGACTTGAGTGGCTCTCACTAGGTTCTGTTACCCAAAATCCCTTGCAAACCTCGAACTTTGTCAAATATCCACATTTTCCTCACATTTCTGTGATGGAATGTTCTGGAATCTGCATGAATCCACAAAATACCACCCACCCGCATTCTCCAAAGTCTTCCAACAAAAATGGTACCTCATCTTCCAACAAAAATGGTACCTCACTTGTGTGGGTAGGCCTAGTGCCCGCAACATGAAACAGGCCAAAGCAGAACATGGACACACCACATTTTTACAGTGCAAATTAACCCTATTTTTCCAAAGTACCTAGCTGTGGATTTTGGACCCTAGCTCTGTTGGCACCTAGGGAAACCTAGTAAACCTAAACATTTTTGAAAACAAGAATCCCAGGGGAATCCAGCAGGGGGTGACTTTAGTGGCTCTCACCATGTTCTGTTACCCAGAATCCCTTGCAAACCTCTAACTTTGTCAACACATTTTCCTCACATTTGTGTGATGGAAAATTCTAGAATCTGCACGGATCCACAAAATCTACCCACCCCACATTTCCCAAAGTTTTCTGATAAAAATGGTACCTCACTTGTGTGGGTAGGCCTAGTGCCCTCGACAGGAAACAGGCCAAAAATCAACATTGACAAATAACATTTTTACAGTTAAAACAGACCCTTTTTTTTAAAGTGCCTGGCTGTGGATTTTGAACCCTAGATCTGCCAGCACCTAGGGAAACCTCTCAAACCTATACATTTTTTAAAACTAGACACCCAGGGGATTCTAGGAGGGGGTGATTTGTGTGGCTTTCACTTGGTTCTGTTACCCAGAAACCCTTGCAAACCTCCACCTTTGGAAAACAAAACATTTTCCTCACATTTCTGCGATGGAAAGTTCAGGAATATGCATGGATACACAAAATTCTACCAATTCCACATTCCCCAAAGTCTTCCAATAAAAATGGTGCCTCACTCACTTGTGTGGGTAGGCCTAGTGCCCGCGACAGGAAACAGGCTAAAACGCAATGTGGACACACAACATATTTACAGTGAAAACTGACCCTTTTTTTCAAAGTGCCTAGCTGTGGATTTTGAACCTTAGCTCTGCCGGTACCTGGGGAAACGTAGCAAACCTATACATTTTTGAAAACTAGACACACAGGGAAATCCAGGAGGGGTGACTTGTGTGGCTCTCACCAGGTTCTGTTACCCAGAATCCTTTGAAAACCTCAAACTTTGTAAAAAAAAAACAACACATTTTCCTCACATTTCTGCGATTGGAAAGTTCAGGAATCTGCGTAGATCTACAAACTTCCACCCACCCCGAATTTCCCAAAGTCTCCTGATAAAAATGGTTCCTTACTTGTGTGGGTAGGCCTAGTACCAGAAAACGACCCAAACCCCAACGTGGAAACATCACATTTTTACAGTGAAAAATGACCCTTTTTTTGCAAAGTGCCTAGCTGTGGATTTTGAACCCTAGGTCTGCCGGTACCTTAGGAAACCTAGCACACATATACATTTTTTTAAAACTAGACACCAAGGGGAATCCAGAAGGGTGTGACTTGTGTGGCTCACGCCAGGTTCTGTTACACAGAATTCCTTGCAAACCTTAAACTTTGGAAAAAAATACATGTTCCCCACATGGAATCTGCATGGGTCCACAAACTTCCACCCACCCCACATTCTCCAAAGTCCCCTGATAGAAATGGTACTTCACTCGTAAGTGTGGGTCAAGTAACTGAGACAGGCAAGGGCTCAAAACTTATTGCGTATTGTGGAGACATCAAAATTACCTCTCCGAAAACAACCTGTTTTGCAAGCGGGCGCACCTGGGTATTTGGCCCCAGGCACGGCGACCATCTAGGGAAAGCTAACACACCCACACATTTCTTAAAACTGGACACTCTGGGGAGACAAGGGATGTATGGCTTGCATGGTTCCCTCAAAGTTTTCCTACCCAGAGTCCCTTGCAAACCTCAAATTTAGCTGAAAAAATTAAAATTTTCTCTTATTTCTGTGTGTGAAAGTTGTAGGATCACTGGGCTGACACAAATTTCCTACCACCCAGCATTTCCCCAGGTCTCCCGATAAAAATGGTACCTCACTCATGTGGGAGGGCCAAGTGCTCACGACAGGCAAGGGCCCAAAACGTATTGTGGGGACATCAAAACTAGCTATCACAAAGCAGCATGGTTTTGCAAGGGGGCACCCAGGTTTTTGGTCCCTGGCTTGGCGGCCATCTAGGGAAACCTACCAAACCCATACATTTCTGAAAACTAGACACCCTGGGGAGTCCAGGGAGGTATGTCTTGTGTTGATTCCTCAACGTTTCCCTACTCAAAATCCCCTGCAAACCTGGAATTTAGCTGAAAAAAAATCACTTTTCCACACATTTTTGTGTAGGATCACCATGCCGGCACAAATTTCCTATCACCCAGCATTCCCCTTGTCCTCCTGAGTAAAATGATACCTCACATGTGTGGCTGGGCCAAGGGCCTGTGCCTGGGAGGGGCCAAAAACGGAGGGAATGAGAGTAAAGCAGAGCAAATTCTAAGAGCTACAATAACATAAAAATACATTCTTAGCCGATTCTGCATTGAACAGCCACACAAGTGAGGTATCATTTGACCCCCTTTGCTAAACCAGTTTGTTTTGTGATAGGTACATTTGATGTCGCCACAATACGTTTTGGGCCCTTGCCTGTCGCTGGTACTTGGCCCACCTATTCTTGTGAGGTACCATTTTTATCGAGAGACCTGGGGGAACGCTGGGTGGTAGTTAATTTGTGCCACCCCGGTGAACCTACAACATTCCCACACAGAAATCTAAGAAAAATTTGATTTTTCCGATAAATGTGAAGTTTGCAGGGGATTCTGGGTGGGAAAATATTGGGGGGTCCACACAAGCCATACCGCCCTTAATTCCCCCGGGTATCTAGTATCAAAGATATCTCGTTTTGGTAGGTTTCCCTAGAAGGCCGCCATTGAACCGAAGTGATCCCCTTTGCAGAACCAGGTCGTTTTTTGATGTCTCCACAATATGTTTTGGGCCCTTCCTCCCTGGTGGCTAGTGGGTGGATCCCTGCTTGGGGATCGCCCTTCTGAGGCAATCCCCAAGCAGGGATCCACTTGGGAAGGGTACCATTGGAAAGCCAGGATTCTCCCCTTTCCAAAGATACTTCTCCCATGTGTTTAGGTGCTCGGGGGCTGAGATATCCCCACAAGCATCAAAACGGTGAAACTGAAACTAAGTTTCTGTGCCTGTTCAGTTGATGATGGGTGGTTTATTGCTTTGGACTAGTACTGGGTGATGGATATGACCCTTAGCAGTTTTGTCTTTTGTGAGCCAACTACAATCAAACTGTCTGACTTCTGGCTCTGATGGTATTAATATTTAGTGTTGGATATATATTGTGTTCTAATTGTATAGCACTTACTACTTCTGATGTGACATTGTTGTGCCTTTGCACTAGGTAGCATGCTGCTCCAGGTCCTAGGATTAGTTTTTCTTTTTTTCACAGTTATTGTTGGTTATTGGCTTAGTCATGTGCTCCGCAAGAACCATTCCATGCCTTTACTCCAGTTACTATGTGCTAGATTACATTGAAGGAGTCAATTATGATCTTCATGGGAGAGGAGATATGGGAAATTCAAGCAATAGTTGGTGGTATTGATAGATGAGCTATGTGAAATTAGGTTCTGTTAGGGTGCAGGTCATACATTTTGAATCAGAGGTTGGGATATTTGTAATAAGTTGTGGACAATTTGAAGAGATCTGATAGTAATGATTAAAGCAAACATGCATGTGAGTTAGAGTAGGTTGTGTGTAGAGGCAGGAGTCATTTGAAATAAAAAGGGAGAGCTGAGAGATGGATATCTTAGGTCAAAGTCAGTTTTCATACAGGGTTCTTAAGAGTATCGTGGAGGCTTTTGAGACAACATACAAATCTGTAGAAAGAAATAACTTTATTTGCATGTGTTGCAATATCATTGTAGGCAATGAGAACACCACAATGCTCACACACAACCTTTACTCATGTGTATATAGTTCTAAAATAAGTATGGCTTCATTTTCTAATAAAATCCAATGTCAAGAAAACACAAAATATGAATGTTATACTTTAAGAGTTTGCAAAAGTAATGCTTCTTCCCTTTCCATGGGATGATCAGGGTTGGATGAAGGAGAGAACAATCAGTTTATGACGATTTGTGTAAAGTAATGGTTTTCAGGGCAGGCAGCACTGGGGCTGTGTCTAATTTGGAGCACTCACAACATGCTTACAATGAGGTGTGTGAGATACTGCATCTAGCTGTCATTCAGCCTTCTTGTAGAAGAAAAGGAAAGGCTGTGCCTAGAAACCTCTTCACCTAAGCAATAGAATCTGTAGTCTCACTCTTCACACTTCTCATTTGACAACCCAGCAGTGCTCAGGAAGAACAAGTAGTCAGCCACCTCTCCCTAACAAGGACTTTGTTGAATTTCCAAGGGGAGGAATGTCTACATTCCTTCCCACCCCGACATCTAATCTCCACCTTTTAGCCATAGGAATGCAGGCAAATGCAACATTTACACTTCTTCCAGAATATGGATCAGTGACAGGACATCAGCGGCCATACATGGTTATAAATATAATGAAACCTGGTGTCATATCTCAGATTCCCTGTTTGAAGGAATCGAGTGACCATATGCAAAATGTTTTCCCACAGTATATTGGGGCCATATCAGCAACGGCCAGCGATAATTATCGCTGGCCGTGCTTAGCGATAATTTTCTTATCGCTGGCTATCTCTGCTTTTTATCACCCTGGTAGCGCGTTATCATCAACGCGCTGCTCCAGAGCAATAAAAATTCCAGAGATAGCGATGTTATCGCCGTTTTGCAGGGAACATCACTAGTTTTCCAGCGATGTTCCCTGCAAAGGGGCGATAACCTTGCTGATACGACCCTGTGGTCGTATCAGCATAATCCACCCCCAGTGTTAGGGGTGGCTTAGTCAGGATTTTAGCAGATGTTAGTTTTTGGAGAAAACTGTTTTCTCCAAAAACGAACGTCTGCTAAAATGCAAGGGCATCCTTGCTGATAGCGCAAAGACGCGTTATTGCTCTCCTGACATGTAGTGTATGTCAGGAACGCCCACTTTGTATCTAATTAGAGGTACAAAAGTAGGCGTAGTGTAAAAGGATGCTAACATGCGAAAACGCATGTTAGCACCCTCTTGCTGATAGGGCGTTGGTTTTATCTCCGCTTTTCTGGCTTTTAAAGCCAGAAAAGTGGAGATAAAGCCCTTGATGATATGCCCCTTGTTTCGTTTGCTTCTCTGTCAAAATTAAGAGTGTTTAAAACCACGAATAATAGAGCACTGGCTGGCTAATGTCCGAACACCTCGTTTTCTCGAAAGACATCCACACATGGTCTCAGTCCACCCGTTTGTCCATTCGTCTGAAATGGAACATCTGCTCCCCCAGGGAAGTCCTCCCTGCTTTTCCCTCAGTGAGTCTGTGTCAGTGTTGCACTCTCCGCTGCACTTACTCTGTTCTGAGATCACCCAAAGTCTGGTCCCAAAAAAGTCAACACATGACAGGGTTGGTAACAGGAACATTAAGTCTACAGGGGCAGAACCAATAAAAACAACATGGATCTTGAGGGTCGAAACCAAGGCAGAGCGAGGCACGTATGACACCCCTAGTGCTGATGTTATAGTGTCCTTGATTCCCATTCAATACATCTCGCAAATCCACACGAGAGGAGCCTCAAGCATGTTACCAGTGATAAATATTTACCAGCAATAACAACAAGGGTGGAACACATGTCAGAAAATCAGTTATGTATGAAACTGTTTTTAGAACACTGAGATTAAGACTTCATGTTTCAGACAGGCATGAACAGAACCCCTTCTCTCTGCCTTTAGCTCCAAGCTGAACTCCCTCCCGTAGTATGGTGCATCCCTGTACACCTGAAGGACGGATAAACCCAACAGCAAATTACATGGGGATGTATTCCAATAAGAGGGCAGGGAACAAAACACCAGGGACAGTATTGTCAGCTACTGCTGCAGAGCACATGTTCTTATTACTGCACTGGTATCTGGAAGATTTTGGGGTTTCCCACTTGCATTATTTTAAAATAGTCGCATTGGTATGCTGTATGGCTGATCCCTGTCCACATTAGGTGCAGTTTGGGAAAAGGCAAATGCTCAGCAGGCTTTGTATCAGTAACGGTCGGCCCCTGAAGACTCATTACACACACACATAAGGCACCTTATCTTCGCTCTCATAGGGGACAGGAGACCTTCCATTTTGCCTTGCTGCTCCACAGAACAGTTTGGTGAGGTCCTTGGCAGCAGCCCTGGTTTCCTTGCTCAATTCTCTCAGTGTGTGATCTTCTTCATACGTAGGAGCACAGGGTGGCCAGCATGGCTCACGGGTGGGAGGGCAGGCATGGGGTCATGTGGGGGGCCATAGGGGGGTGTCAAGGGGCTGTCGCGTGGGGGGAGGAGGGAGTAGTAATAATAAAAAAGTTAAAATCACCTTGTGTTCTGGTAACTCGTCTTCTCTGCTCTTGCTCTCCTGCCTCCCACAGGAACAGGAGCAAAAATACCAATTGATGGACAGAATGCAGAACAATGTAATACATTCACCCAAGTACAGAGATCTGGGCCTAAATCCATAGTTGTTTTGCTCCCATGCCATTCCAGTTTGAATCCAGCCATATGCAAATCAGTCTTGACCCTGCGTCCAATAGGAACAGTCCAGCCCGAACTGTCAGGCCAGGTCCTACCTGGACTGGAAACAAGAATCCTAGGACTGGTTTTGGGGTGTCACCTCACAGCAGCCAGGATAGCTTGACTCCAGTGGCATGGAGAGCACGGGACCCACATCTGGGCATACCCGTCCCACTCGGGGTGACAAATGCAAAAAGAACAATTGATAGACATAATGCAGAACAATGTCATACATTCACCCCAATAGAGAGATCTGGGCTAAATCCATTGTGTTTTTGACCCATGCCATTCCAGTTTGAACCCAGCCATATGAAAATCAGTCTTGACTCTGCGTCCAATTGGAACAGTCCAGCCTGAACTGTCAGGCCAGGTCCTCCCTGGACTGGAAATAAGTATCCTAGGACTAGTTTCAGGGTTTTACCCCTCATCAGCCAGGATACCTTGACTCCAGTGGCATGGAGAGCACAGGACCCACGTTGTGGAGCACACATAGAAACAGAACACATAGAAACAGCAATGTGCCATTGATTGTTTATGTGCAGGAAGGTGACCCTTCCTGCATATATATAATAAGAAAAAAGATGTTTTTCAACTTCTATGTGTGCTGCACTAAGCAGCACACATAAAAGTTACAAAATGTAATTTAAAGATTGTTTATGTGTAGGAACAGAGACCTTCCTTCACATAAACAATTTTCCCCTCAACGCAGACACGCTTGCACTATGGTGCCAGGGGACCTGCCTTGGCGATAGGCTGCTAAGCTTAGCTCCAATGCAGGGGGAAATGCAGGCCTGCACCGTATCCTTGTAAATATTGTGCAGCCCTGCGTTTCTAAAGTGGCAGAGTGCGGAGTTAAGCCAGTAAGGCTAATGGCGCACTTTGTCACTTCATTGTAAATATGCCACTAAGATCTTTGATATTTGTCTATTACAAATTTTGTTTAATTTTGCACATTGTGTATTTGTTGTATTGTGATTTCAACATTGCTTGTGACTAGTATGTATTTTCAAACTATAAAGATAATTCCATTCGAATTTGACTTGCAGACAGAGCATTCAGATTCTTTCCAGCAGGGTAATATCAGTTTCCTGTTTCCTGTAAAAAAGAATAAAAACTAGCACCTCGGAAAAGTGTTGTATGATAACTGTCATGATCAGAAACAATATTAATCTTGATTTGTGGTAAGGTGATTGCTAATTAGAACCACTCGCTAAGGATAATAAACCATGTTTACATTTAAAGTGTTTTACAGTGTTGTTCTTTAACCTAGGGAACAACTATGATGGCCATTCCATCTTTCTTAAAAAATGCAATAATTAAGGGACACATTACGATGTTGGTGGAACTGCCACCAACAGGCCCTTGACGGTGGTTCCACGGACAGGCAGCCCTACAGACTAACCGCCACATTAGGATGCAGGAGGTCGAACCCTTGTCTGCCAGGGGATGTTTGAAAAATGCCTTTTTCTACCGCGGCTTGTGCTGCGGCCCTTTTGTAGGTTGCGGCACAAGCTGCAGTTTAAAAAGGCAGTTTCTGACTGCCTACATGGCGGTCTGATCAAAATATGGCGGGTGGGACCACTGACTCCTTGTTGGCTGCAACACCATCGTAATAAGGCCCTAAGTCGTAAAACAACCATTCTGAAGCTTCACTGCGCATCCATTGATCTAAAGTTTTACTTCTCATTGATGTCATCTTCCCAGATAGTAATATAGGCATTAAAGTCGAACTTTATTTCTCAAACAAGGTACACAGCATCCACGTCAGTAAGGAGCACATATAATCTCACACTTGATATTGCTAGGTTGTCACTACATTGGTATGGATTACATAAAATACCAAATAAAGCTAGACAGTGCTATTAGATTTAGGTAAAGGCGCCACAGAGAGTATTTGCACATATCAATGTGAAGAAACCCAATATATGACGGTGCTATAAGATGAGGAGAACCACCCTACTCCTCAGGATAGGCCTCAGCCTTCTGTAACAAATTACACTCCTTAGCACACGTAAAATTTGTGTAGCGTGTTTCCACAGAATAATAGACAAATTGATGTGCAAGAAAATATATATAGTCTTCCTTCTTCTTTCTTGTTCTCTTTATTTTGAACAAATCTTCCCAGTAGTTCTCTACAGCCAACACGTGTTTCGTCGCAAAGTGGGGAAGTTGTCCCGTGACTTTCTCAAGGCTATATTCCGTATATCAGTTGATTTTATTAAGCGGTGATAATTCCAAACCGCAAAGGTTTCTGGTGTGGCAGCGCCTATATTTCGGAGTGTAAATCTCTGGTTCCAATTTGTCCAATTTCGAAATTCTCCGTGCTTAATGTGTATCGTAGATATCCTCCGTGACGCCCCCATGTATCCGAGATATATTTTCTGTTTCTTTTCATGCATTTATTTTTTGATTGTATAATGTAAGCCCTAAATTATATTTTTTTTTTCATGTACTTGTATTCTTACTTGTGTTCTGTTCTTTTGGATATGGTTTCTCCTGTGTTGTATTGTTTTATACTTATGGCTAATAAATAAAAAAGAATTAATTTTTTTTAAATTGTTTTGTAATATATATATATATGATTTAAAATAGTAAATCTTAAATATTTCAATGTATAACATTGATATAATGTAAATTAAATAAACATAAGCAATATTTAATATGATATATAAATATTAGCACACACACATGAGCGTTGGACTTTAGATAACATGTACTATTGCCACTCTAGTCTGGAATACATCAGAGAAAGCATTGGACTCCGGAGCGGTAACATTTACTATTCCCACTCCAGTCTTTACAACAGTAGTAAAAGTGTTGGGCTCTGAAGGGGCAAGAATACCTATTCCCATTCCAGTCTGTGCAACAGCAACAAAAGCATTGGACTTAGGAGGGGTAACATTTACTAGTCTCACTCCAGTCTGTGCAACAGTAGGGAAAGTGTTGGACTTTGGAGGGGTAACAATTACTATTCCCTCTTCAGTCTGTGTGGAAAGTACTTCACTTCAAACAAATAACATACATGAAACATAACCCTATTATTTCAAAACAAATATAAAACTCTTAAGATGAACTTTGTTAAATAACCCACCCAAAAAATAAATAAATATATATATACACACACACATACAATTAAACATTTAACATGATAAGTGAACACATTATTACTTCATTATCAATGTAAACAATTGTCATTTATGTATTACTTAATTAAATTGCCACACAGTAACTCCACAAACCTACCATCCCACATAATGGGCCCATTACGATGTTGGATGGACGGCAACCACCAGACTATTGGTTGTGGTCTGCCCGACATCTGCCCCTGCGGTCCGCCCACTGCATTACGATGTACGGGTGGAGACATCTGGTGTAAGGACCATCCACTGCTGTTCAAGGAGCCTGTCAGAGCTTTGGAAATGCTCACAATCCCATAATGATGGTGGAACCAGCCTTTGCTCTGCTGTCAGGATTTTTATGTCATTTTTCAACAGCCTTTTCATGTCGGCCTTTCTGAAATGGAAAGGCTGTTGAAAAATTACTTTAGGAGCCCCTAGCAGGGCCCCCTTCCCCACTGGGCCTCCACTGTGGTGCCTGGGAGCACCTATGTCCTCCCCTAAACATCTCTGCACCCTGTGGCAGGCACTGCATGGTGCCATCCACACTGTGCAGGGATGTTCACAAACATCTATTTTATAATGGCAGCTTGTGCTACGGTCCTTTTTTGCCCGCCGCACAAGCCGCCAATGTAAACTGGATATTTCCGACCGCCAATAGGGTGGGTGCATCTTAATTCTGCTGTTGGAACCGCTGACCTATGGTCGGGCGATTCCAATCCGCAGTGGTGTCCGGCAGATACAAGTCTGCTCAACATCATAATTAGGCCCTAAAAAAACAACTAAATTAAAAAAATGTAACACAATTAACAATCAAATAAAGAGTACTTAATAATGTAATAATTAAATAAGTAGTTAATTAATAATTAAATTCCTACTCTAGACTCCTACAAACCCAGCAGCCCACAACCAATGTATGACTTAGAAAAACACAATTATTACACAATTTGCACATTTATTAGTCAATTAAATATTTATTATAGATTTACAACTAATTAATCTTTACTTGAAAAACATCCCTCCCTATACCCTTACAAACACAACATGCAAAACCTAACGTATAACTTCTAAAAATATAATTATTACACAATTCCCATATTTAGTCATCAATTAAATATTTTATAATAAAAGAACTATTGATCAGTAATTAATTATTACTTAACTTCCCACCCTATACCCCTTCAAACCCAGCAGCCTGCACCTAATATATGTTTTAAAACACTACATTTTTTTCACAATTTAAATAATAATAATCAATTGATAATTAATAATAAATTACGAATTTATTAATTATAATTTATTAACTTCACACGTTACAGCCCTACAAACCTAGCAGCCCATATCAACAAAATAAATTTCTACTAGCAATTAAATTGAAAACTTATAAATTAGTTAGTATTAACAAATATACAAACAATAATAACTCAGATAAATTAATACACATAAAGATAATTTATAAATTACATTTTTTACAAATATATTATTGAAAACGATATCAACAACAACAATAGTATTGATAACTATATTAATGCATCACAATAATTTTGTATCACAATACTTTTTCTCTGGTATTTCCGCAACTCAATAATTCAAATCCAGTATTTTGTCCAAACACTGTGTTAACACTGGTCAACCAACAGCCACAATCCATGTCAGGATGAAGCAGAAAAAATGAACCTGTGTTTAACCATGGGTAGTTGGGCACAAAAAAGCAGTCAGGCTTAACTTAGAGGCAATTCGTAAAGTATTTATGCAGCACACAAACAGGAATAAAGTGAAATCAAAGTGCAAGAAAAATCTCATAAAAATTTGGAAATATTCAGTAACTTTTACTAAATTATTTTTGACACCAAAATGACAGAAAGCCAATCAGTAGAACTGGAGAGCTAATTTTTAAAGATTAAGGTAAAAACGAGCAGCTAAATGATCAAACATTCACAGCAGACATCTATTCATGCGAGACCAGCTCAAAGACAAATACACTTTCCTGAGAAGGAAAAGTTCAGTGGGACAAGGCTGCAGCTGACGTCCGAGGAGAGTCGTTCTCTGGAAGTCTCTGGATGAAGGTGTGGTGAATAGTTCTACGTAGCCGACGACAGTTCCAGGAGGCCAGATCCCTGTTGAGGGAGTTTGCTGCTGTGGAGAAGAGCGAAGTCAGACCAACTGGTGATGCACATTGGGCAGGTAGACAAGTAAGATGGTCCTGGTCTTCCCTCGTTTCTCAGAGCACTTTTTTAGGCAAAAATGTTCAAAGGCCCATGTTTTTGATTTTGCCTATCCGGGGACATTAACACCACAACCAGGTGTCCAGGACTGGGTTGGCACCCATTTGAGGATTCAGGACTCAATAAGACCTGGTCTAGGGGCCGGCTCAGGATGGTAAGAGCCTGATATGTCCCTGTGGCTCTGAACAGGAGGCCATCAATCTAGCCTTTAGAGTCACTTTTGTAGTTTTTGGTTTAAGTGATAAAGCAGGGCTCGAGCAGCAAGGCAGGCTTCTGAAGGTTCAAGGCAGTCCACATTCAGCACAGCAGTTCTTCCAGGTGCAGCAAATCAGTCTTTTGGAGTGCACAGCAGGCCACAGCAGGAGGCGATCCTCTAAGAGTCCTTCCGCAGTTCCAAAAAGTGAACTGTAGAGCGGGTCTAAGGGTTCCTTTTTTTTCCTGGTACCTTCTTTTGATTAGGAGAAGATTCTATAAAATTCCCTTTTGAAGGGCCTGAAGTTTCCTGACCCCTGTCCTAGCTACAAGCTGGCTGCAGGGACAATGCGGTGTTGACAAGTCCTTTGTATAAAGGCAGAGCACAGCCTATTCATTTGCAAGTAGAGATGTGCCCATCTCCCCTTCACCATCCTGCTAGTTGATGGCCTGTTCGGACACACCTAATTCCCTCTATTGTGTGACTGCCTGGAAGGAATTAGCAAAGTCCGACTGTCAACTACATCCAGTCATGTGACCTAGGCTGGGCTGTAGGCAGCAAGCAACAAGGGCAGGTAAATGCCAATATTTCTGAAAGTGGTGTTTCAAACATGAGATGCCAATCAAGTGCAAGCCAACTGTACCATGTTTTAGGGATTGAGTAAGTGCACAGGTCCCTAAGACCAACAAAAGCACATTCAGCAAAAATAGGAATGTGGGAGGCAGACAGTTTGTGGCTGACCCTGCAGAGAGTGCCCGGTCCAACAGTAGTGTACTAACAGTCATATTGTCATTGGCAAATTCGTTTTAGCCAAACTGCAAACCCATGTCAGCAAACTTGCATGTTGGATGATTTAACTTAGCCCATAAAGAGACCAACAGCTAAGACAATCATCATCTCTCTACAGAATCTGTTCCATAGCAAACTCATCCAACTTGCTGCTGTTAGGATGGACAGTTTCCTGCATGTCAATGGATATTCATGCTGCCTTTGTGGATCCCCTCTAATCTATGTCATTTTCCATGAATGAGCTTGACAATCATGCAGGTCCCCTAAGAGTCCTCCCTGTTTCATGGTTTGCAACCCCAGGTTGTGCTCTGTGATCAAAGGCATAACCAAAAGTGCTCCCCTGTTTCGTAGAGTGGTTACTGTCTTCTCTACCTGGGCTTAGTGAGACAGTTGGTGGTGGCAGAATGATTGTGTGTGGGGACAGGCCTTTTCTTTTGGTTCCTTTAGTGGAAGAGTCCTACAGGCCTCCCTCAAGTAAAAAAGTTGACCCAATGCCCCATAATAATAAGAATATGCTTTCTTACATAAAGAAAATGATGGGGGATTGTGTACATGTCTGTATATGCTGTGGTTGAGTGTGAGGTCTATGTACATACCTAACTGCGAGCAGGTGGATTGTGTTTTGCTCTACATGTGTGTGACAATGACACTGGGAAAACACACATCAGCATTCCTTTCACTACTGCCTATAGTACAGTTGCTGCTCAGAGGGGGAGTATCAGACTATCAACCCTTTAAAGGGGGAGCAAGATATCTGCCAAAATATACCTAACTTCTCCTTGTCTCCATGCCTCAATTTGCATATCTGTGAGATGCAGCTTGCTGTCTTGGAGTAAAAATGATTCTGCCTGGGTCATCAATATGGAATCAAGGAGTAGCTCCTGATGTCCATTTATCTAGCATATGCTGATTATGCACTGTCCATGCCACATGCAATTGGAGGAGCTTCACCAGAAATCAAATATTACAGGACAGCAGATTGTCCTTGCCTACTCGTAGGTGTTGCAAATTCAAACCAGCAACGCGTTCCAGAATATCTCAACAACTACTCTAAGGAGACCAGGAGAAATGTATTCCTTTTGCATGTAACTAATTGAGGAACATACAAATCATTAGTCATCAAGTATTTTGATTGTAAAAGTGACTTTCATAAGTTTTTACATTTTCTATATTTAGCAACTCTAGGGAAGGAGCACAGGATACCATCTACCAAATCTCTTAATACCAACTAGAATATCAAGTACACTAATTATTGGAAGAGTGTCTATGTTTTCTTTCACTAGCCTCCAAGGTGGGGCCATATTTCCGGGAAATTATAATTTTGTCGTTTTCTCCTTCACATATTATATTGAAAACATGCTTTTCTGTTGCCCTACTATGATCTTTTACCAAGTTGATATATATGTTATAGTTCAGCACTCAATTTATTATCTGTCTAGTGAATTATGACTCGTTTTACAAGCTAAAACAAAAGGCAAACTTTTGGAGGATAGCCAATTCTGTTTTCAATTCATAGTTGGGATTCAAGATGATCCCTCTGGTGAGTTTAGTGCTTTAGTCATCTCAGTCTAATAGGAGGTTTCAGGATTGAGGCACTTTCACTCATGTTGTGTTCTATGGTGTTCATTCATTGAAAATTATGTAATCAGATGGTTCTGTCAAAGGGTTGCATCATTCACCCAAAAAATCCAGTTATATTTGATCATAGGAGATAGACTCCACTCCAGTCAGTTCAACATTATAGTGACCAAATTGGTGGGCTGATGACAGGCTTTATTGTATTTTCTTTTTAGAATTACTGATTGCTTTATAGTTTCTAAAGATAAACTATATGACAGATTTGTATTATTTTTTTAATATTGTTTTTTTTTATTTATATACTTTTCAGCTGACATGACTTTTGCAGTTTTTACCTTGAGCTTTTTCAAGGTTGAGCAAGCTGTTTTTATGTGCATTGTTTGTTGTCAAAATGGTGAAGACTGGACTACATATTTTGCATAGCTTTTTTAGTTCACTCTAATGTAGTATGTGGCCTCTGGCATCTCAATATGTGGGAAACGGTTTTCATGACAAATATTGTTCCCGCCATGGGTGGTACTATCCCCATGGAAGTTGCTTTTTAGCCTTGACTTTCTAATAATTTGTTACTGATATTGGGTAATTTTTGTCAACCTTCTGCAATGAAGGTTGGTCACTAGCTTGTGATATAAATGTCGTCATATGAATAGTGATAGTGGGTTTCACCAATAGTATTTTCTCAAGATATAGTATTGTTTTAAAGATTTCTTGTATTGCATTTTAACTCCACATCATGATGAATTCACCTTACAAGCTGCAGTACTGTCGGACTTTGGGATTTTCTATGTGAAAATGTATTTCCCATTTTGATGGTTTCTGTAAATGTAAGATATGTTCACTGGGCCAGCTGACATCTTTAACCTTGGTAGGCTTTCTACCCTCCTACTGGTGGGAGTAAAGTACTCTGCCATGGCAATGGTACTTAATCTTTCTGCCAAAGTATAAATCAGATTGTTAGTATTACTATTCCCTTCAGAGCTCGAGCAAAGTTATCTAGAGACAATCAATTAGTCTCAATTTGGTGCTGGTTCAAATCTTGTGTCTTGAGGTGTTATCTTGAAGGGAAACTACCTACATTATTATTTTGAATTGCCTAGTGCCCATCACCAACAGAGAGAAACAGATATAGAGAAATTCAATTAGGCTATTGAGGCATAAATCAGGCACACACCTTCCCTTGGACCAAGGAAATTAACAGAAATTTAATGAAAAGGCAGCTAACATTGTGTGTCTATTTGGTTTCAACCAGTTTAAATCTTTGGTCTAACATAGTTCAATGGTCCATGCAAAACTAGAGGTGAAGAGAGTGCTGTTGGCTACAGTGTGGCAACTAGGACACACTAAAACTTACTACTTATAGGTTTCCTACCTTGATCCATATCAGGACAACAAGAGGAGTGCTAGGATGTAGAGTAAAAGAAGGGAGAGTTGCCTTTAATGTAACTGAGACCATATCTCTTCACCTTTGCATGCAAATAAACAATACCATTAAACGAAATTGGAGATTATTCCAAACAGTGTCAAAGGTCATTAAATAATAATAATAATAATAGGATGCATTTATAGAGCACACGGCTACCCCCGACGGAGGTGTCCCGGCGCTAAATGCAGATTACCAGAGAGGAAAGAGGGGAGATAGCTGGGGGAGGCTAAAGAGCCAATGTTTTAGCGCTTTCCTAAATGCTAGTTCAGACTCTTATCAGCTGAAGGTGGGTAGGCAAGGAGTCCCAGAGTGATGCTGTTTTCACCGGGAAAGCTCGGCCGCCCATCCTGGCCTTATAGAAGCGGGGAGTTCTGAGCAATTTCAGGTGATTGGATCTCAGAACCCTGTCTTGATGCTAATTTTGGAACCTTAATTTAAGGTAAAGCGGGCCCGACGTCTAGAGGCTCTGTAGGCAAAGGTGTGTGCCTTAAATTCAATCCTCCTTTTGACTGGTAGCCAGTGGTGGCACCGCAGATGAGGGGATATATGGTGGCGGAATGGCACCTTCCTTATGAGTCAGGCCGCAGCATTTTGAACAATTTTCAACCGGTGGATCAAACATGCTGGTAGTCCGATGTAAAGGCTATTGACATAATCCAGGTGGGACGTGACCAATGCATGGATCACTGTCTTCCTGCAGTCCACAGGGAGGAGATAAAGGAATCTCCTGAAAGCTCTCAGCTTCCAGAAGCAGGATGAGGAGACCTGGCAGATCAGGGCCTTGTAGGAGAGGTCCGAGTCAAATTTAAACCCCAGGTTTCTAACTGAATCTACTGGGATTGTCGGGGGGTTTAACTCAGCTGGCCACCAGAGCTTCGGTAGCAGGGGGGAAAATTGATCAAAAAATAAAACCTCTGTTTTCTCGGTGCTCAATTTCAAGCAGCTCATCCAGGCTGCAATATTATTCAGACATTTTTAGAAGTTGACAGAGGCAGCCTCACAGTGCTCTCTGAAAGAGAACACCAGCTGAGTATCATCAGCAGAAGACACCACTTTTACTCCCTATTGCTCTGCAACCATTGCGAGGGGGTAAGATGCACATTGAATAGTAATGGACTCAAAGCCGAGCCTTGGCGAACACCACAAACAAGGGGTTTCTGTGAGGACACATGGGGCGGAGGAATACCCGCTGTGAGCGGTCCTCAAGAAACGAGTGAAACCAGTCCAGCACGGAACCCCCCACTCCCAAGTCCTTGAGTCTCTCCAATAGAATTCTATGAGACTACCTGTTGAATGCCGCGGAGAGATCCAATAGCACCTGCATTGCAGAGTTACCCTGGTCTACCGCTTTACAAACAGTTTCAGCCACTTCCAGAAGAGCTGTCTCAGTGCTGTAGCCTGATCTGAAACCAGATTGGGAATCATGGAGACAGCAGTTAGATTCAAGGAAATTGGACAGTTGTTTCTGGACTTCCTTTTCAAGACTTCTTGCGGGCGCTGGTAGAAGAGAGATAGGCCTAAAATGTTTATGCTCTGCTGGGTCAGCATCAGGTTTCTTAAGAATAGGCATTAGATAGGCCTGTTTCCAGGCAGCAGGGTAGATCCCCGTGGTCAGAGATGAATTCCAAATCGGGTTCAACACCGTATTCAGCCATGGGGCTAATAATTTGAAGAAATGGTCCGGGCAGGGGTTGCCAGGAGAGCCTGACTTACAATTATATAGTTCTCTGAGAGATGTCTCCGGGAGAAGAGGGCAGAATTCGGACCAGGTGCCATGGGTGTCCGAGGTGGAATTTGACATAGAAGAGAGCGTAGCTGTTGGGAAGGGGGAATGAATCAAACGTATTTTCTCCTGAAAGAAGTCAGATAAGACTTTGCAATGGGTGACTGTAGGGGATACAGTCCTCTCAAGAGCTTTAGGCTTAATAAAGCCTTGACCAATTTTAAAAACTTTTTCGGCTGAGCTATCGGATAATTTAATTTGGTTAGCATAGTATTTCCCCGTCATCTATGTGTTCCTTGTCCCATTACTTATGTAGTGAGACATTTCCACATTCCAACCGGCCTTTTCTTATGCTTTAGAATCTTTCTTACAACTCTATGACTGGAGAGCTACAAGAAGGCTCCTCCCCCTCCTCTTCCACACCCATAACTTTCTGTTTTCAATGGACTAATACTAGATATGTTTATTTTTTACTTTGTTAATATCCTCACAATTTCGTGGATTGTTTTATTGTGAACTGAAGTGCTCCCCCACTTATGTGCTCTGCTGGGGCAGGGAGATTCCAGGACAGCAGTGATCAGTGCTGGCTCTACTTTGCACCGGTGCTCCTCTACATGAAGGGTGTGGGGAGGCAAGGGGTTCTAATTTATTAACTGCAATTCTCGCAGTAGACAAGATTGCACTAATTTCTGTCCCTTTTTAAAGAGGCTTCTTTCAGCGCATCTCAGAATAGCACTTTTTGTTACAGACTGATGTGGATACTTCTGTAGCGTCAGTTTACCAGCGCACTGATGGAAGATGAAAAGGCATTTTCTAAGCAGCATCATTTTGAGCCTGAAATTGAGGAGGAAGTTCTGCAAATTTCAAGGACTGGTCCCCAAACGCTTATTAAGGAAGCCGTGGACTCTGTGTGTGCTGAACCTCAGTAAACTGACAGAGAGGGGATCAAGATGATTAACAGGACTCTGACCACAGAGGCAAATATGCCCAGGTCAGCCATTTTCATGACCTCCTTATTTATATAAGAGAGGTCTTTCGTTTTTAAATGAAACCACAATAGGAAGAGTGTTTTTTATGCTCAATACCATGGTGTTCAGGTGGTTGACATGCCGATGCATGATGTTTTCAAGCAGATTGTGTTTAAATAATGAAAGGACCCAGACAAGCAATCTATACCTCGAGTTCATGACCAAAGAAGATGCTTTTGAAGACTTTAATTCTTTCTCCATGCAAATTCCAAAAGTTGCCTTCTAAGGTTTTCTCAGTATCCTTGGCATCTGAAGTTTCAACTCACCCTGAGGTAGTGGACAGGAAAGTAGAGTCCACGCTTAGAGATCCTTTGCAGCATAAAATGTTACTATCCGATCCAATAAGTAGACGCCTTATGCTACTCAGGTTCTTCTTAAGGACTTTCAACCCTATATGATTGTTTACCGGATAGTGGAGTTACCACACCAATTCTGGTCAAGATGGAGCTTCTTGTAAACCTTTTTCTGATCTATCATTTTATGCTCCCTGAGCAGCTTCCTCATCCACTTGTGCAGCAATAGTTGATCAACAGCTTTTTGGATGAAGGTGTGAATGCTCAAACCCACTCAGAGAGCTTTGATCCACAAGTTGCTATTTACAGAATCTAAATTGTTTGGAGACGAGCTGGAGACAGTTGTCCAGAAAGTGGCTTAGGAAAAGAAGATCATTAAGCCATTCACATTGCATTTGGGGGAAGAATATTTTCTTCCAATACAAGAACTTCATAAGATGCAAGGACAAACTGCTCTTTTGTGGATGGGCTTGAGCTCAGAGGACCGTATTTGTATTCACTAATAAATCCTGACCCCTCAACTTCCAGGACCAAGGTCATTCACAGAAGTGACTATGCAAGAGTTGGAGCACTCCTCACACTTTTTGTTCAACAGTGGGAAGACTACATTATGGACTCCTGCATTTTGAACATTGTAAAACACAAATATCCAATCCACATTGTGAACACTCCACTACTCACAGGGTTGTTCTTACTTTCTTACCAAATGACGACTGAGAAGCTCAGTCAATGATTCAAGGGATCCTGACTCCTCTACATAAAGGAGCAGTAATACATGTACCAGATAATCATTAAGAAACAGGATTTTATTCTATTCTCTTTTTATTGTTAAAAGTAGATCTCACTTGTTGGTCTGTTTTGACTAAAAAGGAACTGAACAAGCATATCCTGTTGGAGAAAGTTCATATTATCACACTGCAAATGATTATACCACTCCTATCGGAAGACAATTTCCTTGTCATTCAAGATCTTCAAGATGTGAATTTTTTTAATGTTACCATTCACCCAGACAGACAGATTTTTCTGAGGTTTGCAATGAGAGACAGCCAACATCTGCAGTTTCAAGCTCTTCCATTTGGTTTGGCAACATCTCCTATAGTCTTTTCAAAGGTACTTGCACCGGTCATTGCTTATCTTTAGTTACATGGAATATCAGTTTTTTCATATCTTGATGACTGGCTTTTGTCTAATTTTTCTCTTTCTCATGCACAGCAGAATCTCAAGACTTTTATAGTGGCTCAGTTTGATACTCAAGTGAGTCAGGTCTTCCTTCCTCACTCCAGGATTGTAGCACTACAGAACTGTCCCTCTTGTCTCATCAGTCAATAGTTGGCTTAGGCCAGAGAATGTTTGAAGGTCCAAGGACTGATGGCAACATCTACAGCAGTGGTTCAGTGGAAATGCTTCCAGCTGAAGCCACTAGTAAACCACTAGTTCTCACATTGGTCCCGGAGCTCCTAGAAACTTTCTTATCATGTCATGATCACATCCATCACTCAACAACAATTGCAGTGGTGGTTGACAGAGAACGACTTACCAAAAGGGGCCCTCCTACATCTTCCTCCCCCAAAACAACTGACCACAGTTGCAAGTCTATGAGTTGGGGACCAACGCTGGAAGTCCCAGAGGTCAAGAGTTAGTGTCACAGAAGGAGAAGTTACACTTCTCTAATTGGAGGGATCTTGCAGCTGAATGGAAGGCTCTACAGGCTGTAGGTCATTTGCTAGTGGGCGCCAATGTATCAGTAAGGACATACAGTCAGAAGACAAGAGCCTACCTGAACAGACAAGGGGGAACCAGGAATGGCAGTTTAAACCTTGTAGCCAAACAGATATTTTCTTGAGCAGCGAGTCACATTCTATCCTTCTCAAGTGCTTACCTCCTAGGATGAGTGAACTTCAGAGCGGATGGTCTCAGCCACAACCTTCTGTCATCTGTGATGTACCATCTATCCATTCCTCTGTTTAATCATGTTTGTTTGCAACTCTAGCCAACTCTTTGTTGCCAATATTTTGCACAGAGCCATGGTGTCCAGTGGCCTGGGCAATAGACGCTCTCTCAATCCCTTGGCCAGAGGGACTTCTCTATACTTTGCCACCATGTCCTCTAATCCCAAAGGATTTTTGGAAGATGCGGGAGGAGAGGACAGCAGTAATCCTGATTGTACCATTTTGGCCTCGTCTGATTTGGTTCCCTCTCCTGATGTCTCTGTCTGAAGGGAATTACTTTCATCCTTTCACAGATCCATCTCCTCTTCAGTTCCCTCTCATGCTGTCAACCCATGTTAAACATCTCCGCTTGACGGCCTGGAACATTAAAGAATAAGAGTCACATTTATGGCCAAGGCACACAGTGCAGCACTGCAAGTTACCTTGCTGCTCAACGTGACAGGAAAAGAGCAGGAATATGCCATATGTAAGTCAATACGGCACATTCCTGCCTTTTCCCCTGTGCTGGAGCTCTTTTGGCTGCCTAGCGACATCGCAGGTACCCTTGGACCATGGTGCAAGGGTGCCTGCATTGATAGAAGGATTGTTTTTGTGCAGGAAGGGGCATCTTCCTGCACAAAAACAATTCCCTGAGGTGATTTCCTCTTTCTATGTGTGTTGCAGACTGCAGCACACATAGAAAGAGAAAAGAACGAGGAGAAATAAACATATTCTTCTAGGCATAGGTTTTTGGCAAATTCCAAGGTCTGCCACTTTTAGTAAATTAGGGAATGCTAATGGAAATGCCTCCCTGGTGCAGAGTAATGCACGCAGTGATTTGCACTGCATTGCATTACTTAAGATTTATGAAGCCATTCGGGGTCACGCAAGGTGACCTTGCGTGACTTCATAAATCTCATTTTTAATTTGTGTTGCTCTTAAACAACATTGCATGCTGTAAGAGGGATGCAAAGGGGCTCGTAAATATGCCCTTATGTTTGTAAAGTTTGGGCTAATCTGAAGAGATTGATATGGTAATTTTATCCTCAAGGAAAGCTCTCCCGTCATCTCTCTCCTTCCCCTCGCTGGGCGCCCGGCTGGGTCCCATGTGAGTAACATCTTTGTTTTCACTCTTCACTTCCCGTGGTATATGCATATCACGATGACAGGCTATCATCCTTTCAAATGTCCCTATATTGCTAGGTCCCGAAGAGACCCCTTATGCCCACAGGGGTGGAAACGCCATAGACGAAAATAAAGCGAACCAGTCCTATTACAGATTTCTTTGGATGGTCGACTTTAATATTGATTAGGAAACCATTTATAACTGTTGTAATTTTCTCACAAATTGTTGTAGGTTTCATGTTCACTGGGGACACAATGAACTGTTCAGTTTTGTAATTATTTTCATATTTATATAAAGCTACCATTGTTTACACCTAATACTGAGTCCTGTACGGTCCTTCTCCTTTTGATATCACTATAACCTATTTGTTCATTGTGATTGAGCATTACTTTTATTATCATTCTCAATATTCTATAATGTTCCACAGGAACCACTGTTTCTGCTTATAATACATGTACCCTGGTTCCGTTGTGAGTAGGGTTCCCTTGTAACTATTTTTCAGGGATATGTGGTGGGGCACCATGGGTGCCCCCCAACACCCAAAACTAAGGGCCAGGCGGGAAGGGGGCCCGCTACAGGACCCCAATGTCCTCTTCCGCCAGCCTTCTCATGGCAGGCAAACCGCCATGAAATGGCTGGCATGGAGGGCCATCATAATCCCTATGGCGGTAGTTTGGCAGGGATTTGGTAGGGATTATGGCTGCCTCCGACGCACCAACGGGCTTCTTGAGACATGCTTACGATGGTGGTGGCGGTCTCACCATCATCGTAATCAGGCTCTAAGTAACTACTGAAAAGAGAAGATTACTGGTTAGCAATATATTCAGTAGCTGCTGCCAACAAAGATGAAAGTTTCTTTGGACAACATATATATGAAGCCGGAGTGTACCCTTAACAATGGTCCAAAGTATGATGCAATACGAGAAAATAAACTGCTGTTCAACTGAGCTACTGTGGTGTGATGACATAAGATAATATAGAGTCTATCATTGTGCTGATTACTGTATGGAAAAAAATCTTGTGCAAGTGTATTTCATAATATTGCTGCAATATTTTCCTCAAGCTGCTTCTTCAAAGTGGAGAGGATTGATATTTTAATTACTGTAATAAAAGGTGGCAATTTCAGCTAACAAGTGTTTTATTCTAATGACATATCACTGTATTATGATGATTTTTATATAGTGATACAAGTGTTCTTGAGAGAGGTCAAAGCATCACTTAACACATAAAATGGAAAAAGGAACTTTTTAAATCATATTCTCGATATTCAATGGAAATTATTAGTTTTTTTGCCTGAACTGTGCCTTCAGTTTTTAATTAACTATATAATTGACAATCAAATACGTGTTTTTAAATATAATTACAGCGTCTACAACCTTCATAGTTTCCACATGCACATTTATGATCACTCACCCTAAGTTATTTATTTCCAATTTGTACTGTTATTATTTTACTGGAAACTGCTCGTTTAATTTTTGTTTTTATTTAAGGCTTTCATTGCAAGATTGCTGGAATTTGGTGCAGAGATTCCGGAGGGGGGGCAGAACCCCTAGTTATAACCAGTGTGCCTTGTCCAAATTCAGAAATCACAAGTTGTCTCCCCAAACAGGGTAATAACTGCAAGGACCTGGAAATACCCACGAGCCCTCATTACAAGTTTTAAAGAATTGGTGCATTTGTACCCAAGCTGGGGGGCTGAAATCTCTGATTCCTGCATATTTCCCCACACCACATTCAAGCAAGCAACGTGTTTCCTCTCAAATTGGAAATAAGTGGATGGACCCAGAAATACCCAGTCCTTTTATGTCAGAATTTCCCTATTGTGAGTATAAAACCACTGACTTGTTCTGCCTACTCAAAGCAGGTGGAGTGTGTCAGCTGGGGAGTTAGTGAAAGGTGGGTGGTGGGGTAGGGATGAGAGTGAGTTAGGATGCTCTTCAGCCTGCCTGGGATAAGCTTTGTCTGCTCCCCAGTGCTGCTTCAGTGGTCGGGCGTGAAGGGGCTGGGCTGTTCTGCTGTCTGCAGCAGAGATGACAGGTCTGCATTCTCCAGGCTGTCAATTGTCTGATTCTGAATTTTCCGAAACCATACCTGCCAACTCAGACGGTACCACCGTGTGACACACGATATCGGCTCCCATTACACGGTCTGTGGGTGAGGAGCCAATATCATACTGTGGCAGGAAAAGCGAGCTGAAAACCTCTATTAATTGTGGTTTTCCAGCTCCCTCTCTGAGGCTTTGAACTGCTGAAGTCCATTAATGGGTGTAAAAACACCCGAGGACATCGGCACCAGCCTCAGCAAGCCCTTTTTTGGGAGGCAGGGGCTTGGGGTGGGTGGGGTTCAAAAGCGCCTCGTAGGTGCTATTCGGCTTGAGGCCACGCCCCCTTCAAGGCCCTGCCCCCTCCTCACACTGTGGATTGCTCTTCAAGTTGACAGGTATTCAAACTGATTATTCCAGGCCACGAGACACTTGTAAATGCAGATGGTGGAAATATACTGAGGGGCCTATTTATGAGGAAGTCACGCAATTCTGCACTGCATGACAGGGAAAGGGCTGGAATGTGCCGTATTTAAAGCAATACAGCACATTCCTGTCCATTCTCCTGCGCCTGTGCCCCTTTGGCTGCCTAGCACCAATGCATTCTCCCCCGCCTGCATGCAGGATTTTTTGGAGCACGAAGGGGCACCTTCCTGCACTAAAACAATCTTGGGAGGTATATTCTTCTTTCTATGTGTGAGGCAGAATGCACCACACATAGAAAGAGGAAGAAACAAGGAGCAATCGAGACATTTCTCCTCATTGCGCCTCCCCTGGAAAGGTGTAAGATTTTGACACATTCCCAGGTTTACAAGTTCTTGTAAGTCTGTGAAAGAGTCAAAACCATGGGAGTTGCATGGAAACACCCACGCAACACACATGGAATGCCTACCTAGGGCAGAGTAATGCAACACAATTATTTGCGATGCGCTTATATTACTCCAAACTTTTGGAGCCTCTCAGAGACATGCAAAGTAGCTTTGTATGTCTTTAAATATCTATCTTAAGGTTTACGTTACTCTTGCACCGTGGTGCGTGGTGCAAGAGCGATGCAAACAGCCTCATAAATAGGCCCCTGAGAGTTATTCCTCCAGAAGGAATTCTGGCATTTATAATAATGGTCTCAAGAAGTGTGCTGTCTTTTGGTGCAGGATGCCTGTGGCCAGAATCTCTGATTACAGATCTTATTCCTACCTCAAAAACTGTTAATTATGAGTTTTCTCCCCAAAATGGGAAATATGGATTCAGAGATATTGGATCCATTTCCATGTGGTTTTCCTGAATTCCATGTATAGTACTGCTGATTTTTCCTACCTGCTACAAGCAAGAGCAATTGCCGGCAGGATGGCTGGTGGCCCTCGCGGGGTGGGCTAGAGGGGCAGGAGTTCAGGGAAGTCTTGTGCCTCCCTAGGGGGAGTAATATCTGCTCTTCCTATACAGCTGCAGGGGTCGGGCTGGAGACTGCTGTGATTCTGCCCACAGCCTCTGCTACTACAGCTTATTTTAGGTTCCATTGTCTCCTCTTCCGCTACAATCAGAGATAGCTGTTAAAAATTCATGGTAAATATGTGTACATGTAGATTTTGAGGAGGTAAGCGCCAAAACCACAATATATTGTAAAAGGTGCTATTTATAGTTCCAGATAATTATATCAAGATCCTACTACTGACCAAGTCCTATTGTGGGCCATTGTGTTTTTCTTTACATGTATTGTTGCATGGAGAGTGAGTGCACTCCAGCTGACGGCAATTCACTAGTGCTCTTAATTACATCTTGTTAAATCTAGGTGAGATGCTATTTCTTTTTAGCAGCTCATATGTATACATTTATAAAATGTATACATTTTCAATTGTATTAAAAGTAAAAAAATGTTTTATTAGTACCTCAACTAAAAGTACACTTTAAATTTTGAACCATGTTCTTTAAAAGTGGTGAAGCAGAGAATCAAAGTGTTCCACAGATTGCCTTAAATAATAGCTTTTTTCTTTATAGTACAGCATATGTCAAAAGCCAGTCTTAAAGTGCAAACATAACTCTGACTTCCTTACAAATTGCAGCTCCAGAATGTGGCATTTTTGAGCATCACTGACAAAAGAGGGCATTTTTCTATCAAACGCAGGTCGTTGTTTATATGAAGGCAGCGAATCGCGTTTTGAGCAAGCATCAGCGATGATTCATCCACAGGAAAATACAATTCTCCGAATGTCAGTCAGTTTGAAGTCTTTTATCTTTGTATTTTTGTTTTTCAGAAACTTAGGGGCTGATTATGATGGCGGATGGACTCTAGTCCCTACGCCATCGTCTCAGGGAGTGGGACCTCCCGCCTACAAGGCGGCAGTCCCACAAGGGGTATTAGGATGCGACTGCCGCCACTTGCCATAGTTTGCATTGCAGCGGGTGCTGGGTGCAGCACCCGCTGCAACGTAAAAAAGACACTGTTAACATATCCCTGCAGTACGTGTCAGGCACCATGCTGTTCCTGCCACATGGTGCAGAGAAATGTAGGGGGGCACCATAGGTGCCCCCAACCCCCGTACAAATTTGCCTGGGGTGAAGGGGGGCACGCTACTGGCCCACAATGTCCATCCCAGCCAGCCTTTCCATGGTGGGTGAAGCACTATGGAAAGGCTGGCGGGGATGGACCATCGTAATCTCAACAGCAGTGCTTGGTAGTTACCACTGCCATTTATGGGATTGGGAGGCCTTCGCAGCAGCGGCGGGCTCAAGGAGCCCGGCGGATGCGTGGCAGTCTGAGTGTCCGACTGCCACAGTACTGCTCGCATTATAATATGGCGGGTGGAAAATGGCCTCACGATGGCGGTAAACCTGCCACCGACAACCTGTCGGTGGCAGGGTCACCATGATCATAATCAGCCCCTTAGTTTTTTAATATCTTTTTGCATAGGTTTTACTCATTATACAGAAGGCAATGAAGGTCTTAATATTTTTAAAAGAAATGTACATTTCAATCTGTCACTCTCAAAATTTACCCATTACAAACGAATGGAGTAACCCATGACATGCCAAGGACCTGGGTACAACATGGTAAGACACAAGGTGGTCCTGACATCCCTTCTTGGATGAACCAAAAAGGCTGTGACCCCCAAATTTGATTGGGCTGGTCATTGAATGGCTTAAACAAAATAATTGCTATACAAGAGAGAAAATATTCTTCTCTACACACCAGAGAGAGAGACACAGATACAAAGTTTTAGAGAAAGAAATCTCCTTTATATTCTCTTATTTTTCGAAATAGCAAATAGGTAATATATATAAATGCCAATGATATATAAATCAACGGTTGCTCTAAAAGAGGTGCAAGAAAAAGTGCTTGCATGCATGGTGAATAGAAAAAAGCATATTTCAGTGAGGAGTACATGAATATAATATTTTACTCATTTTACTCAATGGCCACTGGCTGAAATAATGTTAAGAACAGTAAACCAGTGTGGCAGCTTTGTCAGCAACCCCAGATGAATTTCGTTTTTTATCTCTACTGATGAAGGATAACATCCAGAAACACGTGTCTAGAGTTTCATTGCACTAACCTGCACCAACTCGAGTAAGTGTTTAAAGTGAACTGCATTTACCATAATGCTAAGGGATGAACTGCGCTGGGAGGTGAACCAGTGTGCTCCCATCCCCCATCCGTTAAAATGATGACATTATTGTCTCCATATACTCTCCTCTGAAATCTTCTTTTTTCTATTCACCTTGCACACAAACACTTTTTCTGCACCTCTTTTAGAGCAACCGTTGATTGATGTATCAGTGGCATTGATATGTGTTACCTATTTGCTATTTCGAAAAATGGCACATTTCATGTAATAGTAGGTCTCTGGTATATGGCACAAAATATGCCCATGGCCTTTAAATTAAATTAAATGCTACTAGTAGGTTGAAGCACTCATTGCACCACACACTAAAGTAGAACTTTAAAAAACTGCCCCCTGGCTTGCCACTGCAGTATGTGTGGGTGTGCCCTTTTAAACTGCCATTTCAACCTGCCAACATAACCCATTTGACATCTCTAAACCTTCCTTTTTAAAACGTATAATTCACCCCTAAGGTAGACCTTAAATGCCCATATTCCAGGGTAACTGGTATGTAAAAGTAGGGCATGTTTACTTTTACTGTTTTGCATGTCCTGGTCCTTGAAAACCTCCAAAGCCATTTGTTACTGTGGCAAGGCTGGCTAGCCCATTGGCTAACACTGTTTTACATTATTACAATTAACAAGTGCCAAATTCAGTTTGGGAACGGCTAGAATAATCATTCAAGAACTCATTTTAATTGGAATTTTAAATTAAATGTATTGGTAAGTCGGATTTTACATTGCTATTTTGGAAAATACACTTTTCCTTGACCGATTGGCTTGAGAGTCTGTGCCCAAACACTTCCTTAGCTTCAAAGGATGCCCCCATTTAGCTTTCTGTTCATGCGATTCCTAACCTAATTTGAGGGGAGAGCTGCCAAGAACTGGTATGGAGGGTGGACAAAGGATTTTCTCACCCACAGCCTGACACTGAGCATCAAAGTAGCATCTCTAGAACTCCCAGTAAACCACTCTTATACTTGAGAAGCATCAGAAGAAAGACTGCCTAGCTGTCTTGTCTGAAGAACCTAAAGGAAGATTGGACCTGGCTGCCTTGACTCCAGGACCATAGAATTGACCCAAAGGGGCAGTCGGGTGACCTGTTTGAGCTACAGGGCCACAGCAAGCTTCCAGAGGAGGCCTTTTTTCTCCAGCTGGAACTGACCTGGCCCCTTTCTTTGCCTTTGTAGGAGTGAGTCCCGACCCCCAAGGATTGTGCCCAAGGTCCTTGACCCTTGGCTGTGGCCAGAGTGTACCACCCCCTGCCTAACTGAAAGTTTCACAAGACTTTACGCTGAGCATTGATGTCAGCACTCTTCATCGATGCCTTCACGGCACTCAACATCGAATGGCAAACAAACAATGGCCTCACCAGATTTGATGCTAAGTAGCATTGGATCAACACAGAGAATGGTCAATGATGTCACCCTTGGGTCCAATGCAAAGCAACCTCCGATCAACTCTGAGTCCTCGCCTCTTCGTCGAGCTCTTCATTGGATCCAGCCTGCTGCCTGGCCTCGCTGAAGACTTTGTACCTCCATAAAGCTTTCTTAGCATGAAGGTAACTTTTCACTGAGACAAACCTGGTCCTTGTATACAACTGGAGATCCATTGCCGTCGGCCTTAACATTTTACTTTGACCCGGTCTAACGTGACCAGTTACCAATGGTTGGTGCTTTGTACTCTTTGGCACTACTTTTAACTCAATCTTTAAAATTTATATATTGTTATGTTAAGATATTGGATTTTTGTTGTTTTGTTTATTATATATATTCTCAATTTTTTAAATTGATTTGGGATTTTTCTTGTGTTGTGTTTTTACTTTATTTCTGTTTGGATACTGCATACATTCTTTACATATTGCATCTAAGTTAAGTCTGATTGCTTTGTACCAAGCTACTGTGGCAGTGACCATAGGTTTATTTAATAACTCTAGAGGTTCACCATGATATCAATTGTAATTAGTATTTGAGTTGGGTTCTCATGCCCTTAACTAATAATCTGATTTCTTACAATAACAAAATATCATACATAAAGCAACAAAACTATTATAACATAACAGAGTATAGTACAAAAAACAACTGTCAAAACAGAACTCAACTTAACAACTGCAGTACAAAACAGAAACATCACATTGCAATAATTCTACACAATAACACAGTAGCACAGAAAACCACAGAACACATCACCACCATGACAAAATGCCACACTACATATGTGCTCAAGCATTCTTGTTATACATTACCAGGTCCGAAGCCCTGGTTTCATAATACCATGGTAAATTGGCGTTCAGCGCAAGGACTGCCTTTACTTAACACCAAGGAAATGAATTAGTGCCAGTAAAAATGGTTTCATGATTCAGCCCTACGAATACATTTTATACAGATCACAGATTATCTACCAAACCACATATATAAGTTGTGGGCTGAAGTTATTCTTCCTCTTCTTTGTTATCATTGACGATGACTACATAACTGCACACTTGCTGATTTCTGTTGTTATTTTAGGTGTTTTAAATCTTGTTGAGCCGTGAGGGACTTTTTTGACATATTGCAACCCGCCTAATTTTCACTAGGTACATCCCACTTTAGAGACACCAGTTATTGTGTCTTGACTGACGTGGTATTTTGCTTTTCATCATTTACCATGACTGATTTGTTTTGTGTGTATTGTGCAGTTGCTCTCACCAGAGTAATATATGGTTTGGTTAGAGGTGTCAGTCGGCAGCAGCAGTTTCTCTCTGATCATTACTGAATTGGTCATAGTTGCTTGTGTAGCCATATCTGACCATTCAGCTGTGGCAAAAGGGCCCTCGTATACAGGTTTTAAATGTAGGCATGTATACGTTTATTGCAATAGAAATAATGTGTACAAAATTACAATTGCCAGGTTCTAGTTTAATGTGTATCTGTACCAATATATGAGACTTGCAGGGCAAAGTAAGCATTTATCCTAAATCTAGCATGTAAAAAAAGTTCCTCTACATGGCAGGGTCATGGCTCAGGGCATATTGTGTTCTTTTTAGGGTCCGTCTAAACTTTTCTGCCACAGACGGTGAAATACTGTGGAAAATTAATGCATCTTGCCCATGGATGGTTCAAACTGCACTTTCCAGGCATGTGCTACACATAACCCCACAGACCTAGCGCTATGAAGCAGCAGTAGGTGTGAGTGTAATCCTAATATATAGGAAAATGTTCAAATCTCATTGTCGATAGCCAACTTGTATTTACACTTAATACCAGTGGTTCTAATATCCCTCCTTTGCATCTTGGTGTAAAGCATTCAGCCCTTGCTGATTATCATTGCTTTTCAGTTCTCCTGCACCCCTGGGTTCTATCATGATCCCATTCTCTGCTCTGTGCTGACACAGAAAGTGCCTGTGCATTTCTTTTTCCCATCTACTTTACAGACGTTAACTCAAAAAGTCTAAGAATTAGTGCAGGGGTTGGTTTGTAACTTTCACAGGTGCTCAGCAACAAGTTATATTTATGAATTGTGATTTTTTGGAGAATGATTTTCAATGCAATTATGTATACATAATTTCTTGTAAGAGATTATTTTACTAAAAGTGTAAATATCTTTCAGACAGCAAAGCTCAGAAACACACAACAGTCCTTGCTCCTTTATAGTGTCGAGCTCTGCTATCTGTGGCCCATTCACTAACTCCGTTTTTTTAGAGTTAATGTATGTATAGTATATGGGAAAAAGCAATGCAATTAACCCCTTCTGCTTCAGTGCAGCACACAAAAGGGGTTTATGTTATGGCCCAGAACTTTTGAGGTGAAATTTTGTGTGCTCCTTTTTTCTCCCACAGGAAATACCGTGGAAAATGCAATTGGATATTTTCAGTGGAATCTTTATGCAGTATAGTAAGTGGATATAAATATGGATACTTAGAGTTAGTGCCCGATGTATTCTTTGACAGATGGAGAAGCATTTATTATGAAGGTGGAGGACATGGCCTCCGCCATCCCAATAGTACTCCATCTGTGAAATTTAAAGATAACCACCGGCCCTGTGGTCATCTCTGTACCTTGAAAGGAAACAATATCACATGAGATTCCTGTAAGGTAGAAAAAGATTGGTGGATGACTGCTGTCTATTTTGATGGCTGTTAACCAACATTTTAATTTTTTTGTTTTTTTTAGGATCAATCTTCCTAAGCTGGAGTTTGTTTCTGAAAAACAAAAAAAAACGAATGACCCACACGCTTTGTGCTTTCTTGCAGGGAGTAGAAATTGGGGGCCCGATTCACAGAACTAACTTAAGACAAAATCCTAAACTTACTACCATTTTCGTATTCACAGAAGGCACTTACTCATTTCGGTATTCACAGAAGTTAGGAGTTCTAACTTTAGGACTCCTAAATGCCTTCTGTGAATACCGAAAGTCTTAAAATTAGGATTTTTCTCAGTTTAGGAGTCCTAAAGTTAGGACTCCTAACTTTACTACTTATAAACTGAGAAAAAACCTAATTTTAAGGCTTTCGGTATTCACAAAAGGCATTTAGGAGTCCTAAAGTTAGGAGTCCTAACTTTACTACTGCTAAATTGAGAAAAATCCTAATTTTAAGACTTTCGGTATTCACAGAAGGCATTTAGGAGTCCTAAAGTTTGGAGTCCTAACTATACTACTACTAAACTGAGAAAAATCCTAATTTTAAGGCTTTTGGTATTCACAGAAGGCATTTAGGAGTCCTAAAGTTAGGAGTCCTAACTTTACTCCTACTAAATTGAGAAAAACCCTAATTTTAAGACTTTCAGTATTCACAGAAGGCATTTAGGAGTCCTAAAATTAGGAGTCCTAACTATACTACTACTAAACTGAGAAAAATCCTAACTTTAAGACTTTCGGTATTCACAGAAGGCATTTAGGAGTCCTAAAGTTAGGACTCCTAACTTCTGTGAATACCGAAATGAGTAAGTACCTTCTGTGAATACCAAAATGAGTAAGTGCCTTCTGTGAATACCAAAATGGTAGTAAGTTTAGGATTTTGTCTTAAGTTAGTTCTGTGAATCGGGCCCTGGGTTTTTGGTGGAGGGGAGTCTGAACATTTCTGAAACAGAAATCATAATTCCTGTAAGAGGAAACCCCCAAAAGTCACAAATCAACCTGTGCTTAACCCTCTGGAATCTTCGCATGAAAACAGCCAGGCTTAGCTTAGAGGGTATGTATAAAGCATTTATGTGATAGTTAAACAGTAATAAAGTGAAAACAGAACATATGAAAAATCCAACACCAATTAAAAAAATTGAGTAAAATGTAATACATTATTTAACACCAAAATTATCAAAATCCAATCAGTAGAATTTTTAAAGATTTTGGTACAAACATGTGCCTAAAAACATAAAAAGCTAACCCAGACATCTAGTCACGCAAGATCAAGTCAATGGCGAACATTATGGCAAACTGTGATGGAACACAGTTCAGACATGCAAGGTGGATTGGACCCGGTCTATGCTTACCTTCAGACAGAGAAGAAATTTAAAGAAAAATGCCTGAGAAGGTAGAATTTAGTGGGCAAGGCAAATAGCGGTGTCAGAGCAGGAGGCTTGTCAGCAACGGGGAGCCGCTGGACAGAGTTATGGTGAGGATTTCTATGTTCAGACTTAGACTCTTTTTTGTAAGTCCAAAATTTCCAGCGGGACAAAAATGCAGGCTGTTGTCAATGAGGACTCCATGAGGCCGGATACCACTTCTGTGGGGAGCTGCTAAACAGGATTTACTGCTATGAAGAAGAACGTAGCAGGGGCTAACGCGATGTCAGATTGAGTGGTGATGCACCTTTGACAGATCAGCGAGCAGGTAGGGCTAGTCTTCTGTAGGTTCTCCCAGCACTTTCTGGCAGAAGATTTTCTAAGTCCAAAGTTTTGGTTTTGAGCTGTTTTGGCACCTTTAACACCACTTCCAAGGTCCCAGGACTGAGTGGGAACCTCTTGTATGGGAGGGCTCACTTCAGGCAGGGTCCAGGTGCAGAATTCAGGTTGTTGGAGCTTTTTGTGTCCCTGTGGCTCAGGACATTAGACCAGACAACTAACCCTTGGAGCCACTATGGTGGTCCTTGCTTAAAGCAGCAAGGCAGTCTTCCTGCAGCAGGATAGTCCTCTGAGGGTTCAAGGCAGCCATCTAGCAGTAGGGCAGTGTTTTGAAGTAGAAAACAGGCCTCAAGCAAAAGGGCAAAACTCTGAAGTGCAGGGCAGGCCTTATGAGTGTCCTCCGCAGGTCCAGAAGCAAATTGATGAGAGGGTCTGAGGGTCCTATTTTTATGAAGCGAACACAAGGAGATGATAAACAGAACACTGAAACTTTTCAGACGCTCACCCCCAGTAACAGATCTGGGTTGAATCTATAATTGTCCTTTAGCTCACTTCTCCACCCCACTTCAGACCCAGCCATATACAAATTAGTATTGGCCCTGTGCCTCATGGAAACAGTCCAGCCTAAACTGACAATCTAGGTCTTCCCTGGACCAGAAACAAGCATCCTACGACCGGTTTCAGGGTAACACCCCTTATCAGACAGACTAGCTTGCATCCAGTGTCAATTTTCTTTGAGTTATGCGTTAAAGGAAGGTGAACTGGGGAAGTTTCCTTTTATTAGTGTAATCTTTCAATTAGGGGGATGGAGCATAGATGATGAAGAATTTATCTGGAATACCAGAAACTACAGAGATCTGACTGGTGAAAGGAGAGATTTCTTCTGACTATTTACAAAACCCAATTTTTCTAAAAGAGAGAGTGAGTATATTGTAATTGATAAATAAAAGTAGTTTAACCTGTGCTAAAATAAAGATATTGTCTACATAAGTTATTAGTCTGATGCCTTGAGCAGTTACTAGTTGGAGGAGCTTGGTAAAGTACCAAGGTACAGATGAAATCTCTCTAAGAAGAGACTCAAATTGATAGAGTGGGTCCTTCCTTATGTACTGAAGATAACATCTGTGGTATGGAAATATTGGGATGGTAAAATAGACATCTCTTTTGTCCAATCAAACCATCCATCCTCATGGCTGTAGACAGTCTTTGAGATGAAAGCAATCTTCATTTTGAAGAATTAATAAAAAATAAAAGAATGAAATTAGTATAGCCTTATCACCAGACAAATTGTCTTGTTCTTTTTTACTGAAAATATGTTTCTGAAGAGACTTTTTAGGTGAAGATGTACTAGAGAGAGCTGGACAGATTCTGAGAACATACTGGAATCCTTGAACTGTTTAATGGCCCATGGTTCTCTTGAAATGCATAGCCAACTTTAAAAGAAAAGTGGAATTCGACCTCCCATATTAAGGGAATGAGTTGAACATTTCCTGTTGATGGCAGCAGCTCTTGCTTGTCTCTGCCAGACTGATGTCTGAAACCTCTATGCCTCTATGGGAAGCAGGTAGGCCTTGTGTGTTGGTAGAAATTGTTGCCCCTGTATTATTATAGGGATTGGATTTGAGGAATTGGATTAAGTTGGGGTTTCTGATGCTAGTTCTCCAAAAACCCAAGGACCAAGCAACAGCTATACTTCCTCAATAGAGGTAAACATTGTGATATATTTGGAGATTTCTTTAATAAAATATTCTCGAAACAGAAAACCTTTGACATCTGAACAGCCTTCAGATGACGCAAACTGGAATGGTTTTGGATACATTTTTGATAAAAGACCTTTGAACAGTTCCTAGCAAATGGCTGCATTCATTTTCCCTAGTGAATATCTAACTTTTTCAAGGTTCAAGATTTTCAAGGGCTTTATGTGGATGTTTGTTTCTTTAGCTCCATCAGCTAGCTTAAATATTTTAACCATGCACATTCTCTTGGAATGAAAACCAAGCCCAATCAACCCCTTTGTAAAATTGTTGCTAAATTTTCTATAAAATAAATTTGCCAATTTAGTATTCAATATTGGTATGATCAGGATTTGATCTGGTAGGAAAAGGAGTGAACATAGTACTTTTTGTCTGCTTCAAATTGGCGTTTCCAAAGCAGCATGTGTGCGCAAAAAGAAATACATACTCCTCAAAATGATCTACAAGAGACCATTGTGAAGACATCGAATGGATTATGAGTTTTGAATTAAATAAAGGTTTGCACACAGGATCTTACCTCTCTGGAATGTAAGGATCTATTTTGTGTTCTGTTTCAAATTTAGAAGATCTTGTGGGATGCCTTTTATGTTGGCCAAACCATTTAACTGAAGTTACTTCACCTGCATCAAAATCAGTATTGGGGGTTTAAATGTAAGTTTTGCTGTCAGAATCTGTGATAATGTGATTATCAAGCAAGTTAGGGCTAGGTCACTTTGAGGTAATTTGTACTATCTCAAGGCAAAAAGGTATGGGCATTTGTAGGAAACCTGAATTTAAAGAAGTCAATAAACTTCCAGTTGCTGAAGCACCTGGAAGCAATCTAGGTGTAGTCAAATTATGGGAGTTAATACTAGAAACATGTTTCTGTCTAGAAGAGTTGGAGTGGTGCCAGAAATGTAATTTGAGAAGCAACTAGAGCCTTGCTGCCACCATCAGAATGGGTCTGCATCATAATCACGTTTCTAACGCCATGGCTTGCAAGGAACTGTTGATCATATTTCTGACAGAGAGAGTCACAGAATCATCAGAGAAATTAGGTAGATTAGGCCTAAGGACATATGGGTATTGGTTTCTATCCAGGTGTTACATAGAATTAGTGGTCTCCTCATTGGCATTATCCATACTTCAATGCTTTATATAGAAAACAATGTGGTATCATAAAACTTCTGGTTAGAACCATGTACATGCGGGTGCCTGGCATGTTGCTTGGCAAGCCAGGGGTTCTTAGAATGCAGAGATAGAACTGCGGTCAGATGATGATGAGCTGACTCCGTGGAGGTAGGCTGTGTTAGCTGGTTGAGGTGTTTAGATTACACTTAAATAAATCAACATCAAGAAACTTACTTCAGTGTGTCGCGTCCCTACTTCCACACTGATGACGCTGATGATGAGCTGAAACAACTTCATGCTCTCCCCAACAGCTGATATAGGTTTGATGAAGAAGTGGCGAGAGTAGGGCAGGCGAATTGTGATGCTTATAGGACAGTAGTCAACCATTCTTTACCCTGTGCTGTGAAATCTGGAGTTTTGCAGTAGGTTGCATGCCAATTGTAAGTACTTTGTTGCACTGTGCCACTCAATTTCAGTTTTACGAGAGTTGCTTGTGCACACAGCTCTTGCATCAGAAATTAACTAGAGCTTGCACCTTTGTGTTTTCTGCGTCATCGCTCTAAGCACGTCCCGGCGGCTATATTGTTAGAAGTTTCTCCCCACCATTGACTGCATTACACCATTGCGTCATCATGTTGAGCACACCTGCAGCGGCCATATTAGCAGAAGTTTCACATCATTGATGTTTTTGCATTCATTATGCTCTGGTGGCCATCTTAGGACAGGAGCCCACACTTTATTTTTGGCACGTTTTGTTTTTATCAGTTATCAGTGTGCTGCGTTCACTACTCTGATGTCTGCAATTCCTGTCACGTTCTTCGAGCACTGGCAGGCTTTGAAAGCATGGATGATTTGCACACAATTTTGAAAGTCATTGCCGGTATGTTTATGCTGATTAAAACCTTGGTGATTCACAATCCAGCTTTTCACTGAATATCAATTTGTACTTTTCTGCATATTTACAGTGGTACCCCGTATGAGCTCAGAAAAGATTTCTTGTGATTGCACTGTGGTGGACGCTTTTGGTGATTTGCACACCATTTGTGGACACCATACCTTTTTTATTTAGCACAAAGTTCATGTACAGTGTGGTGTTTTAACCAATATGTATTTCTAACGGGGGAACCTCAGGTATAAGTCATATACTGGGAAGGTGTTTTTGCTTTCTTTTCTTTGTGTTCAAATTTGCTGCTGGCTAATTAGTATTGTGCAAATATGCAAATTAGTATTGTACAAATATGCAAATTGTAAGTCCTCCTCCATGTTTCTTGTGCTTACCTGGAGAGCCAATTTTGGGTTGGGCTAAATGGAAAAAAGTTTGTCATCATTATAGCAAAATTTGTGTAATTAAATTTAGTGCGGACAGTAAAAATTCCCTTTTAATGCACTGTTTGGGCTCAGAAGGACAAGACGTTTATGAGCATCTTCCTGAATTAGGTGATCTTGAGGCAGCTGATTTCAATGAATTTGAAATCAGCGTAAAAAATTGATTTGCCTTACTTGCTAAAGGTAGTACTGTGTTAGAACGCCACCATTTTGGCAAGCAAATGCAAAGCTTGGATGAATCAGTGGACAAATATATTACGTCATTTTATAAGTTAGCTTGCACGTGTAATTTCGGTGTTTCATGTGAGGAGTGTGAAAAGAAGAGCCTTCACAGTGCTTACGAGATAAGTTCATGCTTGGGTGTGTTATTGAGAAAGCTGGAGAAGCTTTATGGCAAAAAGACAGTCTTACACTGAGTGAGGTGTTGTTAATGGCTAAAACTCTGGAGCTCTCTGTGGCATGTGTTGATACCATTAAGAAGGAATTAAATATGTATGAAAAGTGCGCATATGAAAAGGGATATGGTGATAAGATTTGTAGTGTGCAAGCTAAATCGTATAAGAAAGACTTTCTCAAAGAAACCAAAGACAAATGTAAAGAAAGTAAAGCAAGTACTAAAGATGTTAGGAATCAAATTAAGTGTTACCATTGTAACGGCCTGTCTCACCTGGCAAACTGCAAGGATTGTGCAGGTTGGAAAGCCGTTTGTAAGAAATGTGGATGCAAAGGCCAATTCACTCTTAATTGTAGGTTTGCTGGTGTCAGACGCAGATGAGAGAAGTGAAGTATGAGTCAGATCGTGATTGCAATCTGATTGTACTCCAGGTGGGTGACAAAGTAAAAGAAGGACCCATTGAGAAGGTGTGTTGGTGGTGCCAAGGTTAGCATGCTGTTTGATTCTGGAGCAAAAATTACTCCATTGACCAAGGACTTCTATAATAAGGAGTTGAAAGGGAGAGTTAAATTATTTAAAGCAGATATTCATCCTAGATGATATGATGGAGGGTTTTTAGTAGGTGATATTAAGTATGCTGAGTCAGCGTAGGGAAAATGTATGTATTCTTGAGAGGTGTTTCACTTATTAGTTGGATTCATCAAAAAGAACTAGGGATTTATTTGGATCCAAATGAACCCCCTGCTGTAAGACTGAGAGAAAGAGTGAATGTTGTCCAGTGTAACCAAGAATATGAGCGGTTATATCCAAGTGTTTTAAAAGATGGTTTGGGTTGTTTAAAGAAGTATCAACAATTCATTAAAGTTAAACCACGGTATATCACCAAAGTATGTAAAGCATGTAATGTTCCTTTTAAAGTGAGGGAGGACATGAAGAAGGAATTGGGAGGATTGGAGGGAGATGGAATCATTGAAAAGGTATAAGGTTTGGAGTGGTTGTCCCTGGTGGTCATGGCAAGGAAGGCCAATGGGGAAGTGAGGTTATGTGTGGATTTGCGTGAGCTTAATCGGTGTGTTATAGTGGACAGGTATCCCCTACCTAATATAACGAAAATGTTGCTTTCGATAGGGAGTACTAGGTATTTCTCTGCCCTGGATTTAATCTCTGCTTACCAACAGATAAAATTGCATGCCTTGCCTCAAGACTTGACGTCTTTTGTTACTCTGTTTGGAATGTTCAAGTTTGTAAGGCACCTTTTGAATTAGTCTCAGCTTCCACAGAATTTCGGAAGGTGATGGAAGATGTCTTTAGGGATGTAATAGGAGTCATGATTTACCAGGATGATTTGATGGTGTTTGGAAGTAGAGGTGCAGAACATGATGAGAGATGGTATGCTGTCCCAGCCAAGCCTGTGGTCTTTCTCTCAAATTAAAGAAATGTAAATTCAATTTAGAGTAAATAGACTAGATTCCTTAGGATGGCAGAATATTACAGAAAATGTGTAGCTCGATTTGCAGAATGAAGTACCAACATGAGAGAGTTGTTGATAAAAGAGGTGGAATTCAAATGTAGTGAGGATTGCCAGAAAGTATTTGAGATAATAAAAACTAAGTTGAAGGGCGCTCCTAGTTTGTCAAGCTTTGAACCAGAGCAGGAGGCTATATTGATGATGGATGCCAGTCCAAAAGGATTGGGACCTGTACTGTATTTAATGGAGAGAAAGGACCATATTGTTTGCCTCTAGAATTTGAGAGGAGCAGAGAATAACTAGTTTGTTATCAAAAAGGAGTTGTTGGGTGTGTTTTGGGCAGTGAGGCAACTGCAGAAATTCTTGTGAGGGTGGACAATTTTGGTTAAAACGGAGCATAAATCTATAAGAGAGATATTTATTTCCAAATGTATTGATACAATATCTTTTAGAATCTGTAAATGGGTAATCGCACTGCAGGAGTTTGATTTTGGAGTTCAGTATGTGCCCGGCGCAAAACATATAGTGGTGGACTGTGTATCCTGCTTGTGCAGTGTTGATCTTGCGATTGAGAAGGACAGTAGAATTTTGGAAGGTTAGTGGTTTGAGCACAAACTGAAGGTTTGTGTGGTCACTGGTGGGTCTAGTCATGAAGAAGAGTGGGCCGATGAGGCAAATAATGACCAATCATTGCAGTTGGTAAAACAATTGATATTGACAGGTTGGTCAAGAAGAGAGGTTTGTGGTAATATGAAAGGTTTTTGGGAGGTAAGGGAGGAGTTGACTGTGGTGATTTGCTTCTGAGAAGTGAAAAGTTGATTACTCCAACTGCATTAAGAAATAGGATTATTTCCTTTGAATACAAATGTCACCTGGGGATATCTAAAACAAAACTGATTATTTGTGGCCTGGAATGGACGTAATGACAGAAAGGAGTATGAGGGTTTGTGCTGAGTGTCTGGCTAGTTACAGGATTTTGAAGTGCAGGAGTAAGTCCATGGTGGTGAGAAAGTTGACTTCTGCACCTTGGGATTAGGTTTCCCTTGACATTCTTGATCCCATCAGATCACGAACTGTCGATTGGCATATTGTGAGTTGTATTGATTGGTACTCACATTGGCAAGAGATGGCAGTTGTAAATTCAGTGGAAACAAAGGTTGTAATAAGATTTCTTGAGAGATTGTTTGATCAAGAGGGGTGTCTTTTTGTCTTGTTGACTGGTAATGGGGTAGAGTTGACATCAAGAGAAATGGAAGAATTTCTGGGAGACAGGTGGCAAATCCATACGAAATCTGCCATTTATCTCCCTGAATGTAATGGCATAATTGAGAGGTTCAACAAGTTTTTGAATGAAAACATACAGTGTTCAAGGATAACTGATAAATAATGGATGAAAGAAATTCAGGAAAAGTTGAGAATATATAGCCGTACACTCCATTACACTATGGGTATGACACCGTTTGAACTTTTCAGGGGTAGGAAGCCCGTGTGATGTGTCCCGGTTGGGTAATCAAAACAAAAAGAGAAGTAGGTATGAAAGAGGGTGTTGATAAGACCATGTGGAAGGGAATAGAGGAAGAAAGAAGGGAAAGAATGAAGATAGAATTTGACAATTGAAAGAAGGTGAAGGTGACAAACATTGGGGTTGGTGACTGGTTGAAAGTTAAGCTGCTAGCATCTAGTACGGGCATTTTCAAGTTTAGCAAACCAATGAAGGTTATCAAATTGTTTGCTAATGCAATAAAAAAAAAAACGGATGAACATAAAATAAGGAATTTGAACAGGGCTGCTAAGTTCAACAAGATGGAAGTAAAGGAAGAAACAAGTGTGGAGAGTGACAAGTGTGGAAAAAATGGTGGAGGTCAAAGAAGAAGTGCAAGATCTGTCATCAAGCCATCATATTTAAAAGACGCTACAGAATAATCTATATAGGGAAATGCAGGTTTGTTTTTGAATGTTATGTTTTGGTAAAAGGGGATTGTGTGTGGTATTGTGGAACTTCTGGTTAGAACGTGCAAGCTGGTGCCTGGCGTGTTGCTTGGCAAGCCAGGGGTTATTGAACCCAGGCTGGGTAGGCGAAGCCAGGCCCAATAGAGGCCCGTGTAAAGCACCGTCCGGGGGCGGGAGGCCCTACCCCAACCCGCATTTGCATGCCGGCTAGGCCGGCGGGGCCAGGATTGGCCCTCGGCAGGCAAGGCGAGCTCCCCAATTAGGGGGCGAGCTAGATAGGGCGAGGGGGGATAAAAGGGGGCCAACGGCCCGAGTAAAGCACATTTATCTCCCCCTCGCATTAGGAAGGAGAAGAATCATCTGGCTGGTGGATGACCCTTGGACGCCGCTGGTAAGGATGAGCGCTGAACAAAAGATGGCCTGCAGATTTAGTGCACTTTTTCCGGAATATCAAGCCCTCGGAGCTTTTGTCACCACTTCCAGCCCGTATCAAGCTGAAGGAGCGTGTGCAGAGCCTCCACCTCTGCCGTAACTGCAGCAACGAGAGCAGAGCCATCCACCAAGCGTACAGCCTCCGCCTTATCGACTACAAGGGCGGGAAGTCACCGAAGCGGCAACCTCTCGACCCGAGCACATCGGAGGCAGGAGCGGTGTGACCGGAACCTACACACCCTCACCTACAACCGGCCAGGGAGCGGCGTGACAGCGTGAATGGAGCCTCCACCCCCTCCGGCTCTGGGATCAGTGAGCACGCTGACCAGATTGACACGCACCCCCCTGAGCCCGCAACCCCTGCAGGACTTTGTGGTCTCACCGTCAAGCGGCAGGGACAGCGTGATAAGAGCCTCCACCCCTGCCATCCTTATCTCAGCAGCTGAGCCGACCGGCTCCATGTGCACCCCTCTGGGCGTCTCTATTCGGCAGCAAGCTCCACGTACTAGAAACGGAGCCAGGGGGCGGGGCCAGCCAAAGAGAAACTCGCATCTCTTAAAGGGACAGAGAGCGTGTTAAGAACACTTTCTTCCGGGCAGAGGCCAGCGCTCAGGGTGCTTGTGGAGGCACACTGGGCCTGGGAGCCACTAAGAGATGGGCAGAAGCAGCACAGAGGGCAACCATCCCTGTTGAGGCATAAGGACAAGAAGGCCTTGAAAGAAGAAAGAACTGCTGAACTAAGGCAGCACAGGAGCAACCAGGTCACAAGGGCTTTCGGCGGGCATGCAGCACAGGGGGGTTTTAAAGATGGCCAACAGGAAGAACCCAGCCGGGAGGAAGACGCAGCCCCGGGCCCGGTTCAGAGAGAACCAAGAAAGGTCAACAACGCCAAAGAATGGCCAGAAAAGACGCAGCGAGGGATCAGGACCAGACCTGTATGACGACCTACAGGCCATGCTGAAGGAAGCCCGGGCACTGGTTGCCCTGACTGGGGTGAAGCTGGATGGACCAGCAAATCAAGGAAGGGGCCCAAGGAAAAGAAAAGCACTACTGCCCTCTAAGAATGGGGCAAAGAAGGGGTCTGCAGCCAAAACGGCAGCCCCGAGAAAGAATGGAGCAGGGGCAGGCATCAAAGACAAGGACACCCCAAATGCCAGGAGCAGAAGAGCGGCAACACCAGAGCAAGTGGCTAGCTCGGAGTCGGACGACAGCAGTGATGGAGAGGGGTCTGTTGCCAGCACAGCGGCCCCTCAGGAGAGACACAAGAGAGGAAGCCGCGCAGCCGTTCCAGGACAGGGTAAGCATGGCACACTGAGCAGCGAATGTGGGTGCAGGGGGGGCAGAGGGCCCAAAGTAGCCTGGGGCAGAACGTCAATATGGGAACATAACTGGGGGAACAATGTGGCGATACAAGGGGCATGGCTCATACAGCTACCATGGCAGGCGCGTATAGGCCAAGGGCGACCAGATTTCCAAGGGGAGGCCTGGTCCAAGGGGGCAGCGCAGCCGACCGCATGGATGCCCTGGTGGCAATGGCCAGGCATGGGGGCTCCATTCCCTGAGAATGCAGCATGGGGCATAGGGGGCAAGGGAGAAGCCCAGCACCAAACAAGAGGGCAGACAAAGGGGGCCACGCAAAAGGGGCGGCAAGCAAAGAACCAGACGTGGCAGGCCAGGAGCGACAGGGCAAGAAGCCAGGAAGTGAGGCGGCCACACAAGGGGGTACAGGTGCCCCTGGGGGTAGAGCGCACATACAACCAGAACGGGTGAGGACAGTAACAGGAAGCCAGCCAGCGAATACATGCGCCCCTCCCCAAGCAACCCACCCACGACAACAAGAATGTTGGGGCTGGCCAACCACATCCCACTTACAGCCCTGATGACAAAATCAGATATAGAATCAGCTTTCAGACTGTTGCCGGTGCACCCTACCACCGGTTAGGTTTTAAATTAGAAGGAAACTACTACTATGACAAATGCTTACCTATGGGGGGCTCGATATCATGCGCACACTCGAGGCTTTCAGTAGTTTTCTGGAGTGGGAATTGGGAACGCGCGCACCAAAGGGTGGGCGGGTCCACTACCTAGATGACTTCCTGTTCATTGGTAGAGCAGACACAGATGATTGCATAAATCTCCTCAACAAGTTCATAAACATGGCCCAGGAGTTGGGCGTGCCACTGGTGCGGGACAAAACAGAGGGGCCCACCACTAGACTTGTTTTCCTGGGGATAGAATTGGACCCAGTAGCTGGGACATGCAGGCTGCCACCAGAAAAAGTACCCGAACTACTTGACAACATAAGGAAGTTGAGGCAGCAAAGAAAGGCAACACTGGGGGAGGTACAGCAGCTGCTAGGAAAACGGAATTTTGCCACATGGGTGATTCCCGCAGGGCGCATGTTGGACATGGCCCTTTTGGCAGGTTCACCCCTAAACTTTTTGCCTTTCCTGTGACCTGGTATTGGTGGTCCGGTGTAAAGTGCGTGCGCTCTCTGAGTGCGTGTGGTGAGATTGGCCTACCCTCCCATAGGAATGCATGGGGGATATGTGTGTCCATGGTAATTCCTGGTGTGAGAGGAGTGCAGGGTCAGGTTTAGTATGTGCGAACTTGTGAGAATAAATGCTGCGCAATGGTGTGCGCGGATTGATTGTGACTAGTGGAGAAGTGCCAATTTTAGAAGTTGGCACTTCTGTGCGCAGTGTGTCTGCCTGCCTGATGTGGAGTGCATGTCTGACTTGAGATTGACAGGTGCTGGATGGTGTGGGGAATTCCAGGAGCCAGGGTGAGTCAGCCCAGTGGTGAATAGGGAGATCAACAGCTAGATGGGAGGGAGGAGTTGCAACAGGGACCTGAATAGGGTTGTGCCTTCCCTCCACAATGCTGGCTCCGCCCCCTGTGGTGCGCCTGATGTCCCTAGCCTGTCCTGTGAATAGGGAGAGGGGCTGAGCAAAACAAAGTGCTCCAGAATCAGTTGCATCTGGTTTTCCCCTTGCCCTGCACCTTGGTGACAAAGGAAACCTGTGGATAAAAAGGGGCTGTGACCCCATGTAAAATGTTCTCTCTTGTTCTTAACTAAAAGGGGGCCTGCTGCTGCTGCTGCTGGGCACCAGGAAGAACCGCCACTAGGGACTGCCTCCCTGCTGGAGGGCCCAGTGAGCTGGCCTGCCTGGGCCCAGCCTTTGCCCCCCCTTCATGCTGGAAGACTTTCCCTGGACTTTGGGGCTGCAGCGTCTGGGAGCGCTTTATTTCTCATTCTGGCGAAGCGCTTAACTTTGGTACTGAGGAGCGCTGTGTTTCTGCCCCAGGAGGCCTGCTGGGGGCCTGCAGCGCGAAGCTGCACATTGTAGGGATTCCCCCGCTTTTGATTGCTTTAAAGCGGATGCCCACCCCGCGTTTTTGCCACATCTTGAATTTAATTAATAGTGGGTGTTTATTTAAAAGCGGGTGCTCACCCCGCATTTTCGACACATCTTGAATTTAAGTAATAGCGGGTGTTTAATTAAAATCGGGTGCCCACCCCGTGTTTTTGCCACATCTTGAATTTAATTAATAGCGGGTGTTTAATTAATAGCGGGTGCCCACCCCGCGTTTTCGCCACATCTTGAATTTAATAGCGGGTGCCTACCCTGCGTTTTCGCCACAGAATGGGAGCCTACCCCGTATTGCCTTCCCAAGGAATTCACCGCCGCGCCCCGAGCTAAACCGGAAGTCAGGCTACCTTCCGGGGGCGGGCTGCAAGACGGAAGCTGAGCCCGGCCGGAAGGGAGAGGCAGCACAGCGGATGGCGCACGGGCCTCCCCAAGGCCGGGGAGAGCCTCGCTGGCGCTGAAGTCAGGCGGGAACCCACCCCACATACATGGTCATCCTACCACAGGAAAGGAGAGCCCCAACTGCGAAGTAAGGGGCTGGAAGGAGCCTCGCTGTGAACTGAGGCTTCCTGACTCCAGGTGAGGCTGCCGGTGCCCTTCCAAAGGAATCCCTGAGCTTCCAGTGAGTGGAGGGGCTCGTGGTGGCACAGTGGTGCCAGTGTTGTGTGAATCTTTACAGCGGCACTGCCGTGGCGGCCCGCCGCAACGTTCTGGGGGCATTTCTTAAGATAGGAGCCCCATTGGTGCCCACGCAATTCTCCACAGCTGCCCGCTGGACAGTGGGCAGCTGCGACATCTGGCAATCTTGGGTTTCCGAGTCCCAGAGCGGGACAACAACGTTGTGGGGCACGGTTTATTTTTTAGAGTCCCCGAGGGGGCTCCCCAGGGCACAGGTGCCAGTACCATTCCCAGCTGCCCTGCGAAAGCGCAGGCAGCTGCTACGTGGGAACATAGTTTATAAGAGTCCCGGAGAGGGGCTCAGGGGGCACGCTGGTGCCCGTGCCCATTTTCACAGCTGCTCAGCACTTAGTGGGCAGCTTCCATGTTTAGGCCTGTGCGATTGCGCATGTTGCTTTGCTGTTTTTTTTGCAGCCAGCCCTGACATTCTGGACGTTGGGCATTTGGAGCTCCTGAGAGAGGTCAGTTGGCCTGGGGCCAGTTCCAGGTGTAGTGCCCCCGCTTGGGGCACCCTGTGTCTATACTGGTGATACCTATGCCTAAGGTGATTCATTGTTTATGAGGTTGGCACATAATGTGGTTTGATGTCTAATGTGATTCATGCGCAAAGTGGTTTATGCATCCTCTGTTTTACATTGTAGAATCTCATACTAAGTTCCTAACTTTACCAGTAGTTGCAGGTTGTGCGCTACATTTACTATTTGCGCTACATTTACAAGTGGTGATTTGTGATGGTTTTGACAGTGGCCCCATTGGCCCTGTCGTGTGTAAATAGTCCCCTGTGAATATTGTCTAGTGCCAGTTGGCACAGTGTATATTATGTGATTATGTTTCTAATGTATTTATGAAAATACAAAGGCTATTTTTATATATAACCTTGTGTGGAGTTCCTTTTGTGGTATACCTAGGGTGTTGTTGCTGGTGCGTGCGCAAACGCTTTACACATTGCCTCAGGGATAAGTCTGACTGCTTGTGCCAAGCTACCAAGGGGGTGAGCAGGGGTTATCTTTGGCGTGTAACTCCCTTGCCCTGACTAGAGTGGTGGTTTCTGCCTGGCTTTGGCGAAAGCCTTAGCCAACCAGAAATCCCATTTCTAACATTGGCGATCAGCGGTGGGATCAGGACTTGTGTTTGCGCAGTACCACAGCGACAACTGGCTGCACTACAAGCTCTGCATTTAGATAATCACATGTTGGGGATTATTGTTTCAGATTTTATTTTTCTCCTGAAAGTGTCATTTTCAAATTGTGTACTCTTGCTTCAGATCTTAAGCCTAGGAGTCTTACATTATACCTGTGTGGGTTTTAGTACCTTGCCAAGAATGGAACCTACCTTTAATGCATATAATGTGTTGGAATACAGTATGTTAGAGTTAAGGGCGTTCTGTGATGAGAGAAGCTTAGCAGTGGGTGAGGAAGACACTCAGCTATCCCTTAGGACAGCCCTGCTACACTGGCAACAGGATAAATGGAGACAGATAAGCAGGGACCAGGCCGCACTCCAGGAGGGTGGTGGGTCTGAGGGTGGCCCTGAAGAGTCTGACGAGGAGGAGGAAAATGACAGGACAGGGATGCCAGTAGATAGTGAGAACCCCACAGATAGGGAGTCCCTTGCTGGGTCCAGTGTTGGGGGCAGCGCCCCATCTCTTTCCCTGTCCCCAGAGGAGTGGGTAGATAGGAGGGAAGAAAGGGAACATCAGCTGGCTTTGGAGAAGCTCAGGCTAGAGCATGCCAAGGAGATAGCACAGCTGGGTGTGGAGGAGAAAAACTTTGAGACCGAGAGGGTCTTAGCGCAAGAGAGGATGGCGGAGGCTGAGAGGGCCTTCACCAGAGAGAAATGAGCTCTGGAGGGTAGATTATCGCCTGAGGGCAGTTGTAGTTTTCTGGATCCCCCAGTGAGGGTGGAGTCCAGTGGTGGCAGCACTATAGAGTCCAGTGCAGGAAGTCCCATTCCCAGTTCCCAAAGTATGGTACCTTGCTCCCAAGAAGAGGAGTACAGGTTGAAGTTCAGGAACAGTAAGAAACCGTCTCACCAGTCTTGGGTGGATTTTTCAATGACTGTAATGATGCACTGGCTTATTGGATAAGGGTTCACACGGAACAGGATTTTGACGGACTGTTCGACTTGATTATCAGAGAGCACCTGCTCAGTTGTTGTTCGCCAGGGTTGCGCCAACACCTGTTGGAGGGTGGGTTTACTGATCTATGGGAGTTTGCACAAAGAGCAGACCTCTGGGAAAAGGCCCGAGGTTCTGAAAAGGCATTGGGGAGTGATCCCAAAAGTAGTGGCTCAGGTATCTTCCAGCCCAGAGTGGTGGAAGAGGTTCAGAGTAGCCCAGCTTGGTCCCAGTGTAGCAAGAGGGGTGTAGGGGCTCACGTTCTGTCTCAGGGGAGTAGGAGTGAGTGCGGGACTGAGTGTTCCCAGGTGCCCGAAACCCAGTCTCAGAACCTGGATGGTTTCTTCATGGAACACCAGGTTGGGGGCCTAGGCTGTCCTATTACTCCATTTGAGGAGGATCTCCTTGTGTCTGGAGAACCTGGAGCGTCTGTAAATAGAGCTCCAGTGGTTCTAGTATCTGGCGGTGACGCTCCAGTTGGGAGGGTACAGAAGTCCGAATTGATTGGTGACATGGGGATGTGTTCCCCAGTGGAAAAAACAGTGGTTCAGGGACCAGCCAGTAGGGCTGAGTTCCCTTGGAGTGACCATGGTAACACCACTCATGTTCTGGGGGATCTTTGCGCCCTGTCAGGTGGACAGGAGATGGGAGATCTGCGCCAGGCAGACTGACACACGACACATGAGTCATGTATTACCCTCGGGGGGTACTGTATGAGTCCCCAGAAGTCCTGGAGTGCCAGGCAAGTACTCAGCCAAAAGGTTTAGACCCAAGGTTGGGAGGCCAGGTTCAGGATCTGCCTGACCTGGAGGGAAGGACGTCTGTAACCAGTGCCCTGACCGGTTCATCTTCCAGGGTTACCGCTCCAGTTGGGGGGGTGCAGAACTCTGGAAGGGGGTACAGAGGGAGGGAATCCGCGCCTCTGACCCCGGTGCAACCTGAGGGGTTAAACCCTAGGTTGGGAGACCAGTTCTTGGAAAGAGGTCCTGAACTGGTGGGAGAGTTGTGTTATAAGGGTGCCTCTCAGAGGAGGAGAAGGCGGAACCATAGAAGAAGAGGTAGGAGAGAAGAGCCTCGTCCATGACTTCTGGTCAGCCTGAGGGTACGAACCCTAGGCTGGAGGATCGGTGGCAGTCTAGAACTGCCCTGATGAGGGGTAGAGTGGAAAATGGATCACTGTGTGCCAGGGGTTACTGCCCCAGACTCTGTGAGATGGCAGGGACCAGAAACATCTGGATGGCCTAGGGCCTGGTCCTGGCCACGGACAGCTAGGGAGTACCAGTGGGGTAGCCCCTTTGCTCTGGACAGCTTTTACAGACGGAACCACATGGGTTCACTGTGGCGTAGAACAGGAGGGTGTCCCTGCAGTTGCGGGCCCGCGTCCGTGTTCTATCGCCCCAAGCAGGGAAGCCCATCACTGTGGTGATTGTTCTGCCCTGCGTTTTGGCTGGAAGGGGGTTGTGTTGGACTTGGCCCTTTTGGCAGGTTCACCCCTAAACTTTTTGCCTTTCCTGTGACCTGGTATTGGCCTGCCCTCCCATAGGAATGCATGGGGGATATGTGTATCCATGGTAATTCCCAGTGTGAGAGGAGTGCAGGGTCGAGTTTAGTATGCGCAAACTCGTGAGAAAAAATGCCGCGCTATGGTGTGCGCGGATTTATTGTGACTAGTGGAGAAGTGCCAATTTTAGAAGTTGGCACTTCTGTGCGCAGTGTGTCTGCCTCCCTGATGTGGAGTGCATGTCTGACTTGTGATTGACAGATGCTGGATGGTGTGGGGAATTCCAGGAGCCAGGGTGAGTCAGCCCAGTGGTGAATAGGGAGGTCAACAGCTAGATGGGAGGGAGGAGTTGCAACAGGGACCTGAATAGGGCTGTGCCTTCCCTCGACAATGCTGGCTCAGCCCCCTGTGGTGTGTCTGATGTCCCTAGCCTGTCCTGTGAATAGGGAGAGGGGCTGAGCAAAACAAAGTGCTCCAGAACCAGTTGCATCTGGTTTTCCCCTTGCCCTGCACCTTGGTGACAAAGGAAACCTGTGGATAAAAAGGGGCTGTTACCCCATGTAAAATGTTCTCTCTTGTTCTTAACTAAAAGGGGGCCTGCTGCTGCTGCTGGGTGCCAGGAGGAACCGCCACTAGGGACTGCCTCTCTGCTGGAGGGCCCTGTGAGCTGGCCTGCCTGGGCCCAGCCTGTGCCCCCCCTTCATGCTGGAAGACTTTCCCTGGACTTTTGGGGCTGCAGCGTCTGGGAGCGCTTTATTTCTCATTCTGGCGAAGCGCTTGACTTTGGTACTGAGGAGCGCTGTGTTTCTGCCCCAGGAGGACTGCTGGGGGCCTGCAGCGCGAAGCTGCACAGTGTAGGGATTCCCCCGCTTTGATTGCTTTAAAGCGGGTGCCCACCCCGCGTTTTCGCCACATCTTGAATTTAATTAATAGCGGGTGTTTAATTAATAGCTGGTGCCCACCCCGCGTTTTCGCCACATCTTGAATTTAATAGCGGGTGCCCACCCCGCGTTTTCGCCACAGAATGGGAGCGTACCCCGTATTGCCTTCCCAAGGAATTCACCGCCGCGCCCCGGGCTAAACCGGAAGTCAGGCTACCTTCCGGGGGTGGGCTGCGAGACGGAAGCTGAGCCCGCCGGAAGGGAGAGGCAGCACAGCGGATGGCGCACGAGGATCCCCAAGGCCGGGGAGAGCCTCGCTGGTGCTGAAGTCAGGCGGGAGCCCACACCGCATACATGGTCCTTCTGCCACAGGAAAGGAGAGCCTCGACGGCGAAGTAAGGGGCTGGAAGGAGCCTTGCTGCGAACTGAGGCTTCCTGACTCCAGGTGAGGCTGCCGGTGCCCTTCCAAAGGAATCCCCGAGCTTCCAGTGAGTGGAGGGGCTCGTGGTGGCACAGTGGTGCCAGTGTTGTGGGAATCGCCGTGGCGGGCCGCTGCAACGTTCTGGGGGCATTTCTTCAGATAGAGTCCCCCAAGCCCCGTTGGTGCCCACGCAATTCTCCACAGCTGCCTGCTGGACAGTGGGCAGCTGCGACATCTGACAATCTTGGGTTTCCGAGTCCCAGAGCGGGACAACAACGTTGTGGGGCACAGTTTTTTTTTAGGGTCCCCGAGGGGGCTCCCCAGGGCACAGGTGCCAGTACCATTCCCAGCAGCCCTGCGAAAGCGCAGGCAGCTGCTTCGTGGGGACATAGTTTACTAGAGTCCAGGAGAGGGGCTCAGGGGGCACGCTGGTGCCCGTGCCCATTTTCACAGCTGCCCAGCACTTAGTGGGCAGCTTCCACGTTTAGGCCTGCGGGATTGCGCACGTTGCTTTGCTGTTTTTTTTGCAGCCAGCCCTTACATTCTGGACGTTGGGCATTTGGAGCTCCTGAGAGAAGCCAGTTGGCCTGGGGCCTGTTCCGGGTGTGGTGCGCCCGCTTGGGGCACCCTCTGTCTATACTGGTGATACCTATGCCTAAGGTGATTTATTGTTTATGAGGTTGGCACATAATGTGGTTTGATGTCTAATGTGATTCATGCGCAAAGTGGTTTATGCATCCTCTGTTTTACATTGTAGAATCTCATGCTAAGTTCCTAACTTTACCAGTAGTTGCTGGTTGTGCGCTACATTTACTATTTGCGCTACATTTACTATTTGTGCTACATTTACAAGTGGTGATTTGTGATGGTTTTGACAGTGGCCCCATTGGCCCTGTCGTGTGTAAATAGTCCCCTGTGAATATTGCCTAGTGCCAGTTGGCACAGCGTATATTATGTGATTATGTTTCTAATGTATTTATGACAATACAAAGGCTATTTTTATATATAACCTTGTGTGGAGTTCCTTTTGTGATGTACCTAGGGTGTTGTTGCTGGTGCATGCACAAACGCTTTACACATTGCCTCCGGGATAAGTCTGACTGCTCGTGCCAAGCTACCAAGGGGGTGAGCAGGGGTTATCTTTGGCATGCAACTCCCTTGCCCTGACTAGAGTGGTGGTTTCTGCCTGGCTTTGGCGCAAGCCTTAGCCAACCAGAAATCCCATTTCTAACATCGCACATTCGCAAGACGTTTAGCATGGCTAACTAGGGGCATGACACAAAAACACCACCGGGTCTGCATCACACAAGGGGTAAAAGAGGACCTGGGGCAATGGGAGAGTTTCTTGGTGGACTTCAACGGCACCCTGATATAGCGAGAACCTTGGGTGCAGGCAAGCGAACTGGAGCTTAACACTGACTCAGCAGGGGGGTACGACTTTGGAGCGATCCTAGGGACCATATGGTCAGCAGGGGAGTGGCCAGCAGCGTGGCACGACGCCGGGCTAACTGCAAACATATCCTTACTGGAGTTGTTCCCCATAGTGGTAGCTTTCCACATCTGGGCCCCACAGCTGGCGAATAGACAGATAACGTTATGGTCTGACAACCACGCATAGGTGCAAGCATTCAACACTGAGTCTGCACAATGTCCAGCAGTAGCAACCCTGCTGAGGAAACTGGTGGGCTGCCAGTTAAAGGGCAACATAGCGCTTAGGGCGAGACACATTCCAAGAGTAGATAACTCAGTTGCGGATGCAATTTCTCGTTTTCAGTGGGAGGAATTCAGACAGCTTGCCCCAGACGCAGACAAAAGGATGACCCCAATGCCGGAGGAAGCATGGTCATGGGTGGAACCAGGTTGAAGTCCTTACTGAACAATGATCTGGCCCCAAAGACAAGCACCCACTACAGTAAGTGCTTGGAAACATTCAGGGCCAGAGCGGGACTAGAAAAGGGAAGATGGGTCACGCAGGAGGAGGTCTTAGACTTCATTGAGTGGGCTATTCTGACAGAAAAAAAGAAAACCTTGGCCCAGGCACACTGAAATGCGGTGGCATATTACACAAAAATGTCAGTGCAGGAAGACCCAACCAAGGCTTTCAGATGCAGGATGGCCATGAAGGGCTGAGGTAGGCTACAGCAGACAAAAAAGGACTCTAGGCTTTGCTGGGGGCCTAGGCAGGGATTTGCTCCTCAAGGCAGGAGGAAGCTCTATTCCAGGCAGCCTTATCAATGGCATTCTTCGGGGCATACAGGGTCAGCGAATTGGTAGCCCCATCAGTGGTTGACCAGAGATCAGCATGCATACACAGAGGGGATGTAGTAATACATAAAGGCTGCATGGACATACTGCTGTGGCGGTCCAAGACAGACCAGACAGGCAAGGGAAAATGGACCAGGATACACTGCATTAAGGACGTATCCTGCTGCCTGGTGAGATTACTGCGAGGACACCCGGGAGAAGGGGAAGGACACAATGGGCCACTTTTCAAGCACAAGAACGGGTCCTTCCTCAGCCGCTTTCAGTTCATAGCAGTGATGAGAAAAACCCTGGAAGCAATGGGCTCCCCACACACAAGTATGGATCTCACTCTTTTAGAATAGGGGCAGCCACCACGGCAGCGGAGCTAGGTTTGGAAAGTGGGCTGATCAAGGGGATAGGGCGCTGGGTGTCCAGTGAATTTAAGCGCTACATACGTCCGACGATGTACTGAGCCTGGCTTTCTCCTGCCCACATTTTTTAGGTCCGAACACTTCACGGAAGAAGGTGTGGATAATAGGGCACTCCTACATGACGCGGGCCCAACGATGAGCAGCAACCAGACGCAATTTCGGTTGAATATGGCTGCGGGAAACAGAACTAGACTGGCGGGGATGCTCGGGAATGAAGTGGAAACAACTGCTACCAGCAGTGCGGGAAGCATTACAACAAGGTGGCAGACCGGACGCAGTAGTAATCCACCTGGGTGGAAATGACTTGGCAGCGCTGGGACGGTGGACGCTACTGGAAGAGATGCAGAGAAGCCTCACGGCTCTGGACCACCTGATACGCCCCGCAGAAGTAATCTTTTCAGAGATCATAGTACGGAATGCCTGGAGGGTGGCAATGGACCTGGGGGCATTGGAGAAATCCAGAACTAAACTTAATATCACCATGGCCAAAATGTGCAGGGACAACGGGTGGGGGTTCGTGAGGCACGGTTTCATAAACCTGAGGTGCCCGGGGCACCACCTACAAGATGGGGCACATCTCACAGGGGTGGGTATGGACATGTCCCTACTGAAAATCATGGGGGTACTAGAACAGAGAGGCTTCCAATGAACAAAGGAGAGGCCGGGTTAGGGGGGAGTTCGCTCCGATCGAGAAACCGTAGGTAGCATGGCGGAACAAACTCAACAAAAATTTGTAAAAAGAGAAAACTTACTATAAGGTAGATGGAAGAATCTCACAGTGTCCTTCGGATGCCTCACGGCAGGGGCACTGAGGGAGCCAAGGGGCGGTGTGCCACCATAGAAAGAGTAGATGTGATGCTCCTGCAAGACCCTCGGGATGCCTCATGGCAGGGGTACAGAGGGAGAAGATGGCAAGGACTCAGCCTTAAGAAAGATAGAGTAGATGCTCAAGCATGGTCCTTGGGATGCCACGTGGCAGGGACCCCTGGGAGAAGAGAGGGCCAACAAAAGGGTTACAGAGTGAGTGGGACAGCACTTACGGCCCAGGCAGGTCCAGACGGACACCCTCCAAATCGGTAGCAAGCTGAAGCCTAGACCCGTGAATCGAAAGCCCAGAAAAAGGGGCCCCTCCCCTCCCAGATGATTGAGGAGGCTGGGTCCATAATGCAAGGAAAAAGTTTAATGAGTAATAGAAGTAAAGAAATAACATGGACAATAAATGCATATATGACCATGAACTATTGAAATGTACGAAGTTATGTTTGATGAATAAACTGTGACATTTTCAGGCACCCAAGAAAATTGTCAGTGGTGATTTAAGGTAAAAGTGCGCAGTAAGAGGAAAAGAGCAGGGGGAGCGGGGTGGGACGACTTGCCATCTGGAGGGGGTTTGAACCTGGGCCAGGTAGGCGAAGCTGGACCCAATAGAGGCCCGGGTAAAATGCCGTCTGGGGGCGGGAGGCCCTACCCCGCCCCCCCATTTGCATGCCGGTTAGGCCGGCGGGGGCCAGGATATGCCCTCGGCAGGCAAGGCGAGTCCCCCCCAATCAGGGGGTGAGCTAGATAGGGCGAGGGGGGGATAAAAGGGGGCCAACGGCCCGAGTAAAGCACATTCATCCCCCCTCACATTAGGAAGGAGAAGAATCCCACCCACCCACACCTAAGATACAAGCGTTGCAGCCGCAAGGGTGAGTGGAACAAACTCAACAAAAATTAGTAAAAAGAGAAAACTTACTAGAAGGTAGATGGAAGGCTCTCACAGTGTCCTTGGGATGCCTCACGGCAGGGGCACTGAGGGAGCCAAGGGGTGGCGTACCGCCATAGAAAGAGTAGATGTGATGCTCCCGCAGGACCTTTGGGATGCCTCACGGCAGGGGTACAGAGGGAGAAGATGGCAAGGACTCAGCCTCAAGAAAGGTAGAGTAGATGCTCTAGTATGGTCCTTGGGAAGCCACACGGCAGGGACCCCTGGGAGAAGGAAGGGCCCACGAGAGGGTTACAGGGCGAGCAGGACAGCACTTGCGGCCCGGGCAGGTCCAGACGGACACCCTCCAAAACAGTACCAAGCTGAAGCATAGACCTGTGAATCGGGAGCCCAGAAAAAGGGGTCCCTCCCCTCCCAGGTGATTGAGGAAGCTGGGTCCATAATGCAAGAAAAAAGTTTAAGGAGCAATAGAAGTAAAGAAATAACATGGACAATAAATGCATATATGACCATGAACTATTGAAATGTACAAAGTTATGTTTGATGAATAAACTGCGACCTTTTCAGGCACCCAAGAAAGTTGTCAGTGGTGATTTAAGGTAAATGCGCGCAGTAAGGGGAAAAGAGTAGGGGGAGCGGGCCGGGACGACTCGCCGCCTGAAGGGGGTTTAGAATGTAGAGAGAGAGCAACGGTCAGTTGGTGAGCTGATGCGGTGGAGATAGGCTGTGCTAGCTGGTTGAGGTCTTTAGATCGAACTTAATTATATCAACATCAAGAAACTTACTTCAGTGTGTCACGTCCCTCCTTCCACAAATAACAATGTAAAAAATATGTATCAAATTGTATTTGAAAGAAAATATAAAATATATGTCCAGTAATGTCAATAAGTATGGAAAAATATAGACTACCAAATAAAAAAATAGCCCAGCAAGAAAATTGAATTGCTAAGAAAACAAACTTGTCAGCGTATTATATGGGTGTAACAGAAAGGAACAAGAACGTTTGTTGAATATTATTTGATAAAGGTTCCTGAGGAGTAGAATACTATTAAAGTGTTTGGGAGAGGCTGTAAACACGACGCATCACGATCGGACACCAGAAAGAGAAAGACTATTCGACCGGAAGGACTCAGGGTCAAACAGACACTGGAACGAGCAATGCAACCTGGGGGAAAAGCCACCCTGGTGTGAACAGAAGTACAAGACAAGTTGAACAATGTGCAATTAGACAAATGAATACATTTGTAATGTAAAATTCATATGAGGAAAGAAGGTTAAATGGAAAAGATCTGGCTTTCGGGAGCAGCTAGTAAAGAGAAGATGTAAAGGGCTGTCTGGTTATCTAATTAATATAGTGCACCGCCACCTGTGTAGGGCCTCTATTGGCAGTCAGCTCCTTTGCCTATTGGGAAATGAAGCTTTCTGGTTTTTCCTTTGTTTCTAATGTAGTAGCAACGCAGGCTGCTCTTGAGAATTGACGAAAAGAGAATCCATAATAGAAGCCTATAGTATTTTCATAAAATGAATAAAATCATGAACTTTGTTTCCTAAAGTACGCGCTGCACAACATAACCCACTCGTGATGCAATCTTCTTTTTTATTCTTTATCGCCTTCTTCTGCATTTTTTGTTGCTGTTCTTCCACTTCTATTCATCGAAAAATGTGCACATTTACTTGTATTAACAATTGTTAATCTGGAAAAAAATTACTTTCATCAGTATTGCTATTAATCATTGCTTTCCCGTATGAAGTATTGTTATAATCATTATCATCAATAGCATTACTAATTATTATTGCAGGGATAATTATGTAATTGAGTTGATTGCACTCCCATAACTAATGTGCATCAATTCTTCATTCTGTTTTAGGAAGCATGGGAAGTAGATTATTCACACGCCTGTGACTTCTAAGCTTGGTTTTCATGCACATGGTGCATGCGTGTCCTCGTGCAGTACCCCATGTGGAATAGACTTAATAAAAACCTATGTAATTGCACATACCTGTGTTAGTATTTGAATTTTAATAATAATTTGTTTTTATTATTCTGTATGTTAATTGTTTTTTAATTTGTGTCACTGTGGAGAATGTGCACACGGTCGGAAGGTAAGTTACTTCTTGAGTTTTCCCTCATTGGACTGGCCTTTTACGGACTTTGATTCACAAACATGCAGGGAAAGCGTAAGTGACATCAGCATCCACTTCACCCCAGTGATATTACTGCAAGAGATATCAAATATATGAGATGATATCAGCGGAAGGGCCATCATAAAATCGTTGCCGCATTGGCATCGCATAAGGTAACATCACACAACCTTTCACGTTAATTCATTCCAATATGGTCAAATTAGTTTTTGATCTTGCCACGTCACCTTCCATGTTAATCTTTGCCAAATATTGCCCTTTTTAGATAATCAGATCATACTCACATAGAGACATTTTCAAAAGTCCCACCAGGAGTCTGAATATAAATCTAAACTGTGCAGCGTGAATCGGAGGCCACTGGTAAAGCGAATGAAAAAAGTAACTCAAAAGTGCCTAAGATGCACCGTTTAAAACACATTCAGCACGTCTACATTCCTCCAGAAAGAGACAAAGACAGAAAAACATAGACTGACAATGAGCTCATAGGAAAGCAGCGAAGAGTGGAGCGAAGGTACATCCAGCGCCGGCTCTAGGGAGGTGCGATCGATGCCACCGCACCCCACGTTGACTTGGGGTGGGGGCGCTCTGTTTGCAAATATATTGTGGCTTGAAGTATGCCTGAAATCAGAATTCTAAAATACATCTTTCAGTGAAGTTGGTTTTAACATTCTGTGTTTGAAAATACCACTTTTAGAAAGTAGGTATTTTCTTGCTTAACTGTCCAAGCCTGCCTCTGCTAGGTTGTGTTTTGTGTGTCTGGTTCTGCGAGTGACAGGGGCTGGGGGATTCCATGGGAGAGGGTGAGTCAGCACAGGGCTGAATAGAAAGATATGCATGCAGATGGGTTGGAGGAGTTGCACCTGGGACAAGAATAGGGCTGTGCCTTCCCTCCACAATGCTGGCTCCACCCCCTGCGGTGTGTCTGATGTCTCTGCCCTGCACTCTGAAAAGAAAGAAGGAGTCAGGTAAACAAAGTGCTCCAGGATTGACCAAAACTGGTTTGGACTAGGCAAAGGCCTCTCTGCCTTCAGAGAACAAAGAGAAAAGTAGTATAAATATGAGGACCCAGAACCCAAGACTTTAGATCACTTCTGGAACAACAAGAAGACACCTCTGCCAAGGAGAAGAACCAAAGGAAGCTGTACGAGTGGACTGCCCCCCGGCCAATGTGCTGTGTTGCTGGGTTGGCCTACAGTGGTGTCTTGAGTGTCAAGGAGAGGAGAAGGAACTTTGTGTGTACTTCATCATCTTGCAGAATATTTCTTCAAGGGCTTGAACTTGTGCTTGCCTCCTGCTGAAGTCTCAGGGACAACAGACTTCACCACCAGCTCCCCTCTCAATTTCCTTGCTGGGAATTCTATTTGCAGAACCCTGCGTGTCGCTGGGAGCTGGAAGCGCGATGCAACAAGAAGAAGCGTGTTGCCGCCGCAGCTGTAATCATCGCATCGCCGGAGAAGCGTGCTGCTGCTGCATCTCCCAGAAGCGTGCCTTCGTTGCAGCTGTCTGCTGTCGCATCACCGGAGAAGCGCATCTCAACTGTGAGGGTCGCCGTCGCATCACCGGAGAAGCGTGTCGCAGGGCCTGTCGTGGCTCCAAAGTACAGAGTCGCCGCAAGGCTGCCAGGGCGTGCCTGCATTGTCTCAACATCGTCACATCAAGAGGCGCCATCTTATCGCATCGCACCGGATTGTCACATCGCATTGAGGCGCCATCTTGCCGCATCGCAACCGGGCTGCAGCATGAGAATCTACGCCTCCTCTCCGGTAAGGATCAAGACGAATCCCCTACTCTGCGCAAGCATTGAGGCGCGACACATCGTCTCCCCGAAGCAAGGAACCAACACATCTCCAACACTGCGAGCCTTTTGTTTATTTTGCGTTACGCATCCAGGTACTTTTGTGAGAACTGTGTCGCATTTACCAACAACTTGAACTAAGTTCACACTACCATCTTTAAGTCAATTTTGAGTACAGTATTGTGGATTTTTGTCGTTTGTGGTCGTTGTGTTAAGTCTATATAAAAAATACTTATTTTTATAAAACCTGTGTGGTGTCCATCTGTAGTGTTTTCACTGTATTACTGTATATGTTCACAAATGCTTAACACACTGCCTCTGAGATAAGCCTGTCTGCTCGTGCCAAGCTACCTATGGGGTGAGCAGGGGTTATCCAGTAGTGTAATCCCCTTTCCCTGACTTAGAAGCAAGGGTCCCTATTTGGTCAAAGGTACCTACCTCTGCCAACTAGAGACCCCCAGTTCTAACATTAGTGGTCAGCGGTGAGGATTTGAACCTGCATTTGTGATTCATATACAGTGATTGGTGTACACTACTAGTGAGTGCAGACCAAACGCGACCACATACTTTTTTGGTAGAATTTGTTTTCCTTGGACTGTTATTATTTTTGGAAAGGTGGGCAGGGTCCCCAGCAGAAGAGTGGGGGGGACAAGGGTAAACAGAGGGAGTTTCAGAAAGGGCCCCAAGGTAATTCCCAAGGGAACCAAGGGAAGGGTTCCCAGCCTCCCCCTGAGAAGAAGCAAGAGGCCTCGACAGGTTAACCTGTTCAGAGGGGTCCCTACAAGTGCTTTACGTGTGGTCAAGTGGGCCACCGTTGGTTTGATGCACAGTGTCCCATGAAGGATTCCAGAGTGCCACCACGTACACCACCCCGTCAGATGGCGAGTGTAGTCCTGGGAGGGGAGGAGAGGAGGAGGGTGCCCATGGTGGGTGGGGTCCCGCAGTAATGTCCCTTGTCTCATTAGGAGACTTTGAGATGGTCCCTCAAGATCAGCTGCCTGTAACACTAAGAAATACAGGCAGTGGGTGACCATCAATGGCCATAGAGTGGAGGCTCTTAGAGACACAGGAGCCAGTGGGACAGCTGTCAAGTATCACCTGGTGTCTCAAGAGCAGGTTGTACCCAATGCCTTTTACCCAGTTGTTGCTGCTGAAAACACAGAGAGCCACTGCAAGGTGGCTCAGGTTCCCTTTGAGTGGGGAGTCTCTGGTACTCTCCAGGTAGCTGTGAGGCCAGCCATGCCTGTGGATTGTCTGTTGGGCAATGATTTGGAAAGCTCCCCTTGGGCAAAGGTGGAGAAGAAGGCTTATATGGAGATGTTGGGTCTGCCTGAGTGGGCGTGTGTAACCCCTCGGTCTATGCCAGCCAGTAAGGGCGTTGAAGAGGTCCTGGAGCCTGAAAGTATGGCCCAGAAGCCTGCCTTGAAGAGAAGAATTAGGGGGCGTGGGAAACCAGCCCCCAGTGTTCCCACGGTCCAGGAGGAGTCAGACCTTGAGGGGGATGCCTGGAACCTACAGGGGAACAGGTTGCTGAACTGGGGGCACAATACACAAACCTATATAAGGACAGATCCCTAGTTAGGTTAAGGGGCCGAGAGGAACTCGATGAGGGAGTACACCCTCCCATGTTTTAACACTATATCACTAGAGGTTCTCCCAAAGTGGACCAGTAGGCAAAAGAAGAACTTTTTTGCTATCAGTACAAGTGTTGGTATGCCCTATTTGAAGAAAATAACACCACCTAGGCGTGGGGAAGGAAGCAAGTCCTTTTGTTATTATTTTCCCTCATACACCCTAGTGGTGTCATGCTTCATCATTGGGACACCCCGATGTCTAACGGTCAGGGTGGGCTCGACCAATATTTCAGGGAGCACTTGATGAGATGTTTTTTTGTCCAGGGGGTATAAAGATTAAAAATCGGCGTCAAACCCCAGTATCCCTTTATTCTTGGGTTTGGCACTGATGTTAAAAATATGATAAAGATAAGGGTTTTCTAGGGTTATTATGGTCCTAGGACCCTATTGCCAACATGTCTCTGTCCTTAATGCCCCGTAAAGGGTGCACGGACATTCATCAGGGCTTGTGCCCCCTGTGAAATTAGGGAAAAAAGAAAGAAATTCCCTACACTATTGTATGTTAAGGGCAGATAGCTGCTCCTTATTATAATGTCATTCCGCCATTGAAATCACTCCATCTGTGAGAAACAGAAAAATGACAAACAACATATAAAACGCGTCAATTCTTTTCGGTAAGGAGACATACCACCATTTGCAATGTGTACGTCTCTGCCTTTTCCACATCATCATACGTGAAACCACCAAAATAGAATGTGCGCGTGATTTTTAGGCATAACCATTCACTAATGTGACACACAGCAATTTGGCGTATATCTAGTTTGTGTAGCGGAATTTTCCGCATTCTATAGGCACTCATAATTATGGTGTCTGATTATCAAAGTGGCGGAAAAATTGCCGCATTTAAATCTCACACATCCATTTGCGTGTGTTTATAAGACCAAAGACTCAACAGTCGAACTTCCGGTGTACAGACACGAAATTAAAACACACAACTCCCTACTCGTATATATGTCACGAATACACTCTCACTGTAATCATATGGTTTATGCTTACCCTAATTTAGGAGAGGGTAAACGTCATGTGGGACCGCTACACTCAGGGTAGCCCTGTAGTCACACACTGTGTATTCATGCCAAACAAATACATTCAACCGTTAAGTTCCCGGTTAGATGACCCAGGTGTTCGGAAAATAGCCGATCATAATCCAATCCAGTAATAGAGGCCGAGATATGTGAAGAGAAGCAAAGAAAAAGGAAACGACACTGAGGTATAACGGTCACGCATTGATTCATGATCACACTATGTCCCAACTCGTTCTTCACTTTTCCATGCATTCTATGTTCTAGTATTACTCCCGCCAAATCCGGTGTAAAAGTCACGTGTCAGTTTGTACTCACACCAAGTCTCAACTCACTATTCACATTTATATGCCCTGTACGCTTCAATATTGCTCTTGCCACCAAGGGTCCTGCCCCGATCAAACACTTACTCGGTATGAGGTAGAATGGTCATGCAAGCGTACGTAAACATACTTCTCCCCAATTCGCTCTTCACTCTTCAATGCACTGTACATGCCCATATTACTCACGCCACCAAGGGTCCTGCCCCGTCTGAACACCTAATCGGTATGGGTTCCCACAGCTTGGGAACACTGCCGTTGCCGTAGTCACGCTTTTTAAAGCTTGTATGCGGGCTTCAATTGCTGCTTCCGTTGCTATCGAGGTCCTGTGACGCTGCCCTCTGCGGAAGTAGGTCCTACGCATGCGTGGTCTCAATAAACATGGGACTTGTAGTTTCTGGTGTTAATGCGTGGTAGTGCTGGATAAACAGACTTATTACTCTGGATACTCCCTTGTCATAACTCCGTGGGGGTTAACATTTCGTCATCACCTCACGGAACTCGTGTTTATATGAACACTGAAGTTAAGTAATATTAAATACCAAATTACGGATTTTTTATGTTCGTATTCATAGACACAAGAAAACAGGGGGGTGTAAAGAAAGTTATTTTGAGGTCGAATCGAATATGTGAAATACAAAGGCTAATTCCACATAGATGAGATCACTGACCATATTACCCAGGGTGCATCTATATAAATCTATATATATATATATATATATAAATAATGGTGTATCCATATACCAATATAACAGGAACGTATCGTGAGATGGAGACTCATTCTTTTATAAGGTTCCTTAGAATTCATATAGCATTTATATATAAGTCTGACTAAAGAACGTGACGGAAAAAGGGGATGTTATCATAAACAAAGACCTCATGTGTCAACCTGGTGGGGGAGATGTATCATATTGGCATGGATGGAAAAGTCTCTACTGACGATTCTTATTAAGTTGGTTCCAAGGGATGTGGTCGTTGAGACCGGTTATATGGGTTTTCAATCTATGGACCCATCTTTGTTCCCGTTCTCAAAGGATCTTAGACATGTTACCATCCCCTTTGACTTTTTCAATCACAGACCACCAGAGATCGCTGTCTGAGTGTTTTTTCTCAAGGTAATGTGCAGTGAGTTTAGTAGCTGTTATGGATCTTCTGATGGTACTCCTGTGTTCATTAATGCAAACTTTTATTTTTCTAACTGTCATACCTATGTACAAAAGTTGACAAGGGCATTTGATGACGTAAATCACTCTCTCTGAGTTACAATTGGTGTGGGATCTCTGTTCCCATTTGTAATGCATACCTAAATCAATTTCTTTTGTGTGTTCCGTAAACTCGCACGCCACACATGACCCACATGGATAGTGACCAACAACAGATGGTTGACTCCATAAGGTACTTTGGTAGGTGGTTTTTACTTTCTGTAGGTCTGTATGGATCAGTGTATCCCTCAGGCTTTTATTCCTTTTAAAGGAGAACATGGGTTTTTCAAATTTCAACTTGTTTGAAGTTAATATTGGCCATTTCCTGTTGATGATTTTTTTGAACTCATTGAATGATGCGTTAAAGGTAGTAACGCAGATGAGAGTATTAAGTTCTTCTTTGCGGTGGGTCTCCAATAAAACATCCCGTGGGGTATTGCGGGATCGTTTTTGCGCTTTTTGAATGATCCTTCTTGGATATGACCTCTCTGCCAATTTTTCAGTCAGGATTTGGGCCTCAAGTTTGTATTCTTTCAAATCTGAACAGTTCCTACGTATTCGTAGGAACTGACCCACTGGTAGATTTTCTCTTAACACACGTGGGTGGGCGCTGTTAAAGTGTAGTAGACTATTCTTGTCTGTGGGTTTTGTATACAGGGTACTGAAAATGCCATTGTTCCTTGCATTGATCGTGATATCTAGGAAAGATATATGGTTTTGATCGTAGGTCATTGTGAACTTCAGATGTGGGTTGAGGTTGTTGAGCCATGTGTGAAACTGTCCTAGTATAGTTATATCTCCTTCCCATACAACTAGGACATCATCTATGTACCTCCACCATTTCTTTATGTTGGTTGAAAAAGGGTTAGGGGTCCATATATGTTCGTCTTCAAAATGCGCCATGTACAGACATGCTATGCTAGGAGCGCATGTACTACCCATAGATGTTCCGTGGACTTGTAAATAGATCTGGTCATCAAATTTAAAGAAGTTCTCCTTCAGTGCCAGCCGTAACAGGGTAATGACCCAGCTTACCGGGGCTTCCCAGGACCAGTTCTCTTTGTTTAAAACAGTCTGAATCACCTCAATGCTCTCTTCCTGAGGGATGCTTGTGTAGAGAGCTTCCACGTCTAGACACACTAATACATTCTTTTTCGGATTGTATGGCACTTCTTGGAGAATGTTCAAAAGATGTTTAGTGTCCTGTATATACGACCGGATACGTGTGACTAAAGGACGTAGAAACCAGTCTGTATATTTTGAGAGAGGCTCCAGGAGGGATCCGATCCCAGATACAATAGGTCTACCCGGAGGAGGAAACTTGTTCTTATGTATCTTAGGGATGGTGTAGAAAATGGGTGTTCTTGGGTCATCACAGTTCAAAAATGTGATTTCCTTGTTGTTAATCCATCCTTCTTCCAATGCTTCGGCCGTTATAGATTTTATGGTTTTCTTTACCCGTGTGGTAGGGTCTCTAGTGAGAGGTTGGTAAAATTTAGTGTCAGCCAGGAGGTTCAGGCATGTTGTGCGGTAGGCGGTGGTGCTCTGGATTACGGTGTCCCCGCCTTTATCTGCTGGTTTGATTATAATGTCGTTCCTCGAGCTTAGATTCTTCAAAGCTTCTCTTTCTTTTTTACTCATGTTGTTATATGTATCTTTTTTGACGGAGAGCTCCTCGATCTCTTTTGTGACACTCTCTTCGAAAGCCAATATTTCAGGAGGCATAAGAGATGCTGGAGGAAGGAAATTAGATTTTAGCCTCAATGGTGTGTGTGTGTCGTCCTCATCAGGTTTTTCTTTGTCCATAAAGAAAGCTTTTACACGTATCTTACGGAAGAACTCGCTGAGTTCACACCGCATCTGGAACTTGTCCATGTAAGTTGTAGGTACAAAACCCAGGCCTTTGTTAAGAATATCTGTTTCTTCTTTAGTCAGGTGGATGTCTGTAAGGTTAACCACTAATCCCGTTGATTGCTTGTCCCTGCAATGGGTCCCTTCGACATGCTTCGTGTACTCACTGGTATGTTGCTGTCTTCCCACTGGACTTGTTTGTTTGTATTGTTTTTCCTGCCACGTCTTCCTCTCCTTCCGCCCTGTCCTAAAAAACGACTCTGGTTGAAGTTTGGCTGGAAGAAAGGTCCCGGTTGAAAGAGTTGTTGTCCTTGGTATGGAGGTGGTGGGCCCTGAAAGGGCATCGGTCCATAGGGTCCTGGCCATGGGTACATATGTGGATGTTGGCAGCCTCTGTTAAAGTTACCTCTACCTCGCCTCCTCGATCTTCCTCTCCAGCTTTTTTCTGACCCGTCGCTAGACCAGCTGTCTTGTTCTGGTTCTGAACGGCTTGAATCACTTTGATAGGAAGAGACGGAATCTGTCTTTTCCGGGTGTATATAATCCTCTCTAATATAAGGATATACCTTTTCGTGCGCAAATTTCTTCAAATCCTTTTGTAATTTTGTGATTTTACTTTGCATCAAAAAGTCTTTGTGTTCGTTTATTTCTTTATTGATTTCTTCCAGTTTTTTCCGATACAGAGTGATCTTAATTTCTGTCATTAATGCATCCTCGCTCGTTTTTATTTTAACCAGGATGGCATCTGATAGTCTTTTTGCTGTGTTGATGATTAATATGAGCCAATCGCGGGTGCATCGCCACGCGATAAGGGACCACTCCTTTTTAAATAGTTGGTCATCAAGGAAAATCCTGGGATCATTATTTACCAGAAGTCCTCTTGGTGCTGCATTGCCCCTTAGGTACTCGGTTAGGATTGCACCATGTAGGAGAATCTTCATTTGTGATCTTTTGAGTTCTTTTAATTCATCCCAGTTCTAGGCCTGGTTCAAACTCTGGTTTATGTTTGTATCTGGTAGTAACGATGGTCCTGCCAGAATCGAAGCTGCCATGTCGTCAGAGTATCCCAAGCCGAGGGCTTCCGAAATGGAGAGTTGGTCTGTCATCTCCCTATCCATAGGTGGGTGGGATAGGAGTGGGGGAAAACATTTTTTTTTTTAATTTCTCGGTATTGAAGAGGTGGAGTGGGGGAGTGTAGTTCTCAGTGTGTGAATTCAGAAGTTGACAGTGGATTATTGGTGCACTACTAAAAATCAGAAGAACGAGATTGCTAGATCTATAACCAAAAGAAATTTTCCGGGTTTTTATAAGTGTGCTACCAATATGTATTGGGATTGAAGCCCCACAGCTGTGCGCTGCTCAAGACACAATACACAAACCTATATAAGGACAGATCCCTAGTTAGGTTAAGGGGCCGAGAGGAACTCGATGAGGGAGTACACCCCCCCGTGTTATAACACTATATAACTATAGGTACTCCCAAAGTGGACCAGTAGGCAAAAGAAGAACTTTTTTGCTATCAGTACAAGTGTTGGTATGCCCTATTTGAAGAAAATACCACCACCTAGGCGTGGGGAAGGAAACAAGTCCTTTTGTTATTATTTTCCCTCACAAACCCTAGTGGTGTCATGCTTCATCATTGGGACACCCCGACGTCTAACGGTCAGGGTGGGCTCAACCAATATTTCAGGGAGCACTTGATGAGATGTTTTTTTTGCCAGGGGGTATAAAGATTAAAAATCGGCGTCAAACCCCAGTATCCCTTTATTCTTGGGTTTGGCACTGATGTTAAAAATATGATAAAGATAAGGGTTTTCTAGGGTTATTATGGTCCTAGGACCCTATTGCCAACATGTTTCTGTCCTTAATGCCCCGTAAAGGGTTCACGGACATTCATCAGGGCTTGTGCCCCCTGTGAAATTAGGGAAAAAAGAAAGAAATTCCCTACACTATTGTATGTTAAGGGCAGATAGCTGTTCCTTATTATAATGTCATTCCGCCATTGAAATCACTCCATCTGTGAGAAACAGAAAAATGACAAACAACATATAAAACGCGTCAATTCTTTTCGGTAAGGAGACATACCACCATTTGCAATGTGTACGTCTCTACCTTTTCCACATCATCATACGTGAAACCACCAAAATAGAATGTGCGCGTCATTTTTAGGCATAACCATTCACTAATGTGACACACAGCAATTTGGCAGCGGTGGCCATCTTGTCTTTGCCCTCACATAGGCTATAATGGAGAAAATACGGGCCTCACAGTACATGTGCTTTCCCGTGACTTCTCTGTGACCTGGGCAGCTGGCTCTGCTGCCCCAGGTCAAACTGGTCTCACGAGCTCCCCTTCCTCCGTCCACCTGTGATTAGCATCAGGGTTTGACCCATCATAAAACCCTTTTCATTCTACACGAGCCTCCGGCTAATCTCTTTCACACCTGACTGTTCCTGCTTTATGACTTGTTTCCCAAAACAGGAGCTGCCCGTGTTTTATTGGGGCCTATTGATATCAAATGTGGGATCTGAATCTTACTGTGTAAATCATTGTGGGCTGGCCGAACTGGAATGTGGGATGGTCATCATGACTCTGCCTTTTCTTTGTAATGTACACTTGTTTATTACCGTATCATAAAACCTAGGAATGTATGCTTGAGGCAGGGAAAAGCGTATTTAAGATGAAGTCCGTTTCTATGATTTTCAGCAGTCTCCTGAGAACATACACGCTGTTGTACTATTAGGATACCTGTAATTGGTCTGCAGCCAATAAACGATCTTTGACTTCACCCAGAAGACTCTGTGTTTCTGTAGGTCTGGAACAGGGTGAACCCAGAAGTCATAGGGTGTGTGCCCCTGCACCGCTGGGTCTAAAATACCCAGTACTTCAGTTTATCTAGTTTGTGTAGCGGAATTTTCCGCATTCTATAGGCACTCATAATTATGGTGTCTGATTATCAAAGTGGCGGAAAAATTACCGCATCCAAATCTCACACATCCATTTGCGTGTGTTTATAAGACCAAAGACTCAACAGTTGGGCTCGTGGATTCTTGGCGGGAACTTCATCAAGAAACAGAATCCTTTACCTTTTACTCCAATCGCTTCTCTACAGCCTCCCGACTAGACTATCTTTTAACATCTAGATCTATACAGGTGATGAAGTCGTGGATCAGTAGTAATTCTTTTTCCGATCACGCTCTGGTTGGGGTCTCATTGGGGCAGATTTATGTTGCACTTGCGCCACTTTTGCGCCGCCGTTGCGTCACTTTTGTGACGCAGCAGCGGCGCAAATCCTGCGCCATGGTGCGGGGTATTTACAACGTGACGCATCTGGGAGATGCGTCACGTTGTAAAGCCCTGCGCCACATGTAGGCGTTCCAGGGCAGGTGGGGGCGTTCCGGCGCAGGAACGCCTCCTAAAAGTGGCTGAGTGAAATCTACAAGATTTCACTCAGTCACTTTTGAGCCCATGCTGCGTCAAAACCCTGCGCCTGCTTGAAGCAGGCGTAAGGATTGACGCAGCATTGTAAATATAGGGCCCCCCAGATCATTGCTGGAGCTGCGTCGCGCTTGCGATGCAACTTCAGCAATGCGCCACTTTTCGGCACAGATGCGTCACGCATCTGTGCCGTTTTTTGCCCCATGGTGTGCCGCATTATAAATGCAGCGCATCCATGGTGGCGCAGCTGTGGCGCATAATAACTGGCGCATCCCAGGTGATATGCAGGGATGCGCCAGTCGTCATAAATCTGCCCCTCTGTTTTTAGGGGGGGGAGATAACGAACGATCTAGGTGGCAGATGGATCGTCTCCTTCTGCAAAATGAAGATTGGATCTTGGGATTTAGGGAGTGGATTGTTCAATATTTTGAGATCAATGATAACACCGCCACCCCCTTTGCCATCTGGGGAGGTTTTAAGGCTGCGGCCCGGGCTCAAGTAATAGCTGTTATGGCCGGTCAGTCTAAAACTCGGAAGTCACAAATCGAGAACCTCCAAAATAAGGCGGATCAAGAATATGCCTTAATGTTACATCACTCCCCCAATTCCTTTATCAAAGCTAGTAGGGAATTAAGAGATTTTTTTATCTTGGAGGAAATATGTAACTCCAAAATATACCAGCAACAAATATATGAAGAGAGCCAGCTAATGGGGAAGTTGTTAGCCAATTCCACCAGAAAAAAAATGGAATCCTCTCTAATCACCTCCATCAGGGACCCTGTTTCGGAATTAGTGGTATCAGATAGGGAGAGTGTATCACGGGTCTTCCTCCACCATTTTGGACAGCTTTATTCAACCGAGTACCCGGTCAATAATGAACTAATCTCAAAGTATTTGATGGACATTGATCTCCCTACACTCTCCGAGGATAGAATTAAAAATTTAGATAATGAAATAATGGAAGAGGAAATCATAAATGCACTTAAATCTACATCAGGGGGAAAGGCATGTGGTCAGGATGGATTCCCAATCGAATTTTATAAGGTCTTTCTTAAAGAATTGTCATCTCCTTTAAAGAGACTTTTTAACGATATTAGAAAGGGTGCAACTATACCTACCGAGTTCAAGGAATCTGTAATAATATCTTTTGTGAAAAAAGATAAGAATCCTCTAGATGTGAACTCCTTCCGCCCAATCAGTTTACTTAATTCTGACTATAAGATTTTAATGAAAGTATGGGCTCAGCGCTTCCTCCCTGCTGCCCAGGAAATAATACACAAGGATCAGACAGGTTTTATAGCAGGCCGATCTATGGCTACTAATACTCAATTTTTAATTCACGCCTTAGATTTTTTTAACATAAACGAAATCCCTGCTGCAATAATTATGGTTGACGCTGAAAAAGCCTTTGATCTTGTGAATTGGCAAACATTGTTCTTAACGTTGAGGAGTTTTGGCTTTCCACAACAGGTTAATAATATGTTAAAAAATATTTATTATGGTGCAAGCGCTAAGGTGGTTATTAATCAGGAACAATTAGGGGAAATTATAATAAAACGGGGAACTAGGCAGGGTTGCCCGCTTTCCCCATTACTTTTCACCTATTTTATTGAACCCTTGGTTTTAAGAATACGCAATAATGCTGCTATTTCTTCTCCTATTCCGGGGATGTCAAAAGTTAAGTTGTTCGCCGACGATATCATCTTGTATTTAACCCCCACCAAAGAAAATCTAGAGCTTGCCTTTAAAGAATTCTCTTTGTTTCAACAAATCGGTGGATATAAAATAAATGAAAAAAAGATCGAGATACTGGCTCTCAATATTGATCATAATGTTCTACCCAATAATTTGAGATTTCAAGCGATGAAAACTGACCCAATTAGATATTTGGGTATCTATGTTACCAATCAGTATCACAAATTATTTGTATTGAACTATCTTAGAACTAAACATAAGATCAAGAGCCTTTTCGAACAATGGTCCATACTCCCCCTCACAATTATAGGAAGAATTTCTTTGATCAAAATGTCTATTCTTCCTTTACTGATTTTTTTGTTTTTAAACGTCCTTATTCGCCTTAATCAAACCTATTTCAACGAACTAGATACTTTGTTTAGGGAATTTATTTGGGCAAAAAAGTTTCCTAGAGTAAAATTAACCACAGTACAGCTGCCCATAAATCAAGGAGGTTTAGCACTTCCGCAGATACGAACATATTATCAGGCTGCCCTTTTCAATTTAGTGGTTGATCTAATTTACTATAAGTGCATCTATGATAGTTTTTTTATTGAAAAAATGATAATTGAAGGGGGAACGCAAACACCCGCCTTTTTGAAGACTGCTAAATTACCTAAGAGGACCCGCTACAAGTCCCTACGAGAAGTCCAGTTTAGGCTCCAAGCAGTCTTTAAAAAAAATAGCTCCTCTGGCTTTCAATTTTTGGGTCTGGGAGAATGCAATAGTCTGGGCCTACATTTACAACCAAGATATATTGAGATTTGGAGTGATTGCGGGTTCTCACAACTTAAACACTTCATTGATCATAACAAAATAATATCTTGGCAAGAAATAATGAGTAGGGCAGAAGGTTGTAGAAAGCCCACGTTTCTTGAATATATGCGGATAGTTCATTTTATTTCCAGTACTGCGGGCATTTTGAATACTCCACACTATACCATGGTAGAACTTTATGACCTTAAGCTCTCGGGACTTGGGAAATGGTATTCTGCATTGCGGAAGGATGAACACGCAAAGGGGATAGTTTCCCATATCGAAAAAATAGCAAAGGATATGGGCTCCAGATTTAGTCTCAGGGAATGGGAAAAAATATGCCTTCTAGGGCATAGGTCTCTACGTGCCGCTAATTTTAAAAGAATGTCCTTTCTATCAAGATAGCTCACATATTGGACTCCATCAATGATTCAGAAACGATATCCCGATCATCCCAATAGGTGTTTTCGCTGTCACCAGGAGGAGGAAGGTGGATGGCTTCACATTTTTTTTCTTGCCCGCAACTGATACAGTTCTGGGGGGGATCTTCAATGATATGGGATCAGTTTTAGGCATGAGTGTCTTTCCCCAGGTTGAAACCGCATTATTCGGATACTCAAGGGACGAGGCCAATTTATCTAGCTCCGATAGGGTTTTTATAGCCATATCTTGTATGGTGGCACGATCCTTGATACTTCAAAATTGGAAATCTAACGAGATTCCGAATCATTTGAATTGGTTTAATAAAATGAAAAGGATCTGTAAATTCGAAGAGGCATATGTCAAAAGAGTAGGGGGTATAAGGAAATTTAAGAAAAATTGGGATAAATTTGAAGAATTACTCCTACTCAAGGATAGGCCCTAGAGATGGCGTGGATTCTCTAATTGGTTAAGAGGAATACAGTTTCAATCACTAATATACTATTGATCCCCAAATGGACCAGGGCAATGATTTCCTACTTGTACAACTTTTACACTATTCAAAAAGTACAATTTTTGGGGGTCAATGTTGTTAATGTTGCTCCCCTCCTTAGGTGATTTTTAGTAGCTTTTAAATGGCTGTCATCTGAAATTGTACTTTACCCCGTTCGCTGATATCTTGTATTCCACAACAAAACTTGCTGCTAGCACAATTGCACTTTAAACTGTAATAATGTTAATAATATTGTATTTTAATAGGCAGATTTTTGTTGTTTTTGCATTTTCACTTTAACTTAGAACCCAATTAGGTCCTTAGAGCTCTAGGATGTGTGGAGCTATATTCGATTCTGCAGCTTTATTTTGCATTTGCACTTTATGCGTCTATGGGGCAGATTTATGACGACTGGTGCATCCCTGCATATCAGCAGGGATGCGCCAGTTATTATGCGCCACAGCTGCGCCACCATGGATGCGCCGCATTTATAATGCGGCGCACCATGGGGCAAAAACGGCACAGATGCGTGACGCATCTGTGCCGAAAAGTGGCGCATTGCTGGAGTTGCGTCGCAAGCGCGACGCAGTTCCAGCAATGATCTGGGGGGCCCTATCTCTACAATGCTGCGTCAATCCTTACGCCTGCTTCAAGCAGGCGCAGGGTTTTGACGCAGCATGGGCCTAAAAGTGACTGAGTGAAATCTTGTAGATTTCACTCAGCCACTTTTAGGATGCGTTCCTGCGCCGGAACGCCCCCACCTGCCCTGGAACGCCTACATGTGGCGCAGGGCTTTACAACGTGACGCATCTGGGAGATGCGTCACGTTTGTAAATACCCCGCACCATGGCGCAGGATTTGCGCCGCTGCTGCGTCACAAAAGTGACGCAACGGCGGCGTAAATGAGGCGCAAGTAAAACATAAATCTGCCCCTATATTTTTATTCGATGCCAAGTGTACTGTATTTGTCAAGGTTAACTTCGGTCGCTATTGCACTGGGCATATCATCTTGGATTTTTAATCTTGTCCTGTGTGATTCAAGACGAGTTTTTTTGCTGTGTTGTATGTTAACTTGTAGTCATATTCTGCATTCGCACTTTATTTGCCAACTTGTCTATGGACAATGGAGCGATATTTGTCTGCCTACTAAATAGGAAAATGCATAGCATTTTGTAAGTAGCCTTTCAACAAACCAACATCAATAGTGGGTTTAATTTTGGTGTTTCAATTATTGCATTGGCACTTTATTCGTGATGCTAAGAGTACTGTATTTACCTAGGTCGCCTCCGGCTGCTATTTGCACTGGGCACTTTAATCGGGAACTTAATCTCTGCCTCGAGTTAATATTGTGTCTGTCTTGTGTCTCAGCTGAGTTATAAGTCAACTTTTTGTTATATCTGTGCATCTGCACCTTTTTTTTTTTTTTTTTTCTTTCATGCGACTGCCTAAAAAATATGAATAACTTATTGCACTTTGCACCTTGTTTAGTAAGTAGCCCACCAACAAATCAACATCTACGGTTGGTTTAATTATGGTGTTTTTGAATGTTGCTCTTGAAAATTAGGTATGTACCTTTTTTGCTCTGCTCAATAAAAAATAATTAAAAAAAAAAAAAAACAGTCGAACTTCCGGTGTACAGACACGAAATTAAAACACACAACTCCCTACTCGTATATATGTCACGAATACACTCTCACTGTAATCACATGGTTTATGCTTACCCTAATTTAGGAGAGGGTAAATGTCATGTGGGACCGCTACACTCAAGGTAGCCCTGTAGTCACACACTGTGTATTCATGCCAAACAAATACATTCAACCGTTAAGTTCCCGGTTAGATGACCCAGGTGTTCGGAAAATAGCCGATCATAATCCAATCCAGTAATAGAGGCCGAAATATGTGAAGAGAAGCAAAGAAAAAGGAAACGACAGTGAGGTATAACGGTCACGCATTGATTCATGATCACACTATGTCCCAACTCGTTCTACACTTTTCCATGCATTCTATGTTCTAGTATTACTCCCGCCAAATCCGGTGTAAAAGTCACGTGTCAGTTTGTACTCACACCAAGTCTCAACTCACTATTCACATTTATATGCCCTGTACGCTTCAATATTGCTCTTGCCACCAAGGGTCCTGCCCCGATCAAACACTTACTCGGTATGAGGTAGAATGGTCATGCAAGCGTACATAAACATACTTCTCCCCAATGTGCTCTTCACTCTTCAATGCACTGTACATGCCCATATTACTCACGCCACCAAGGGTCCTGCCCCGTATGAACACCTAATCGGTATGGGTTCCCACAGCTTGGAATCACTGCCGTTGCCGTAGTCACGCTTTTAAAGCTTGTATGCGGGATTCAATTGCTGCTTCCGTTGCTATCGAGGTCCTGTGACGCCGCCCTCTGCGGAAGTAGGTCCTACGCATGCGTGGTCTCAATAAACATGGGACTTGTAGTTTCTGGTGTTAATGCGTGGTAGTGCTGGATAAACAGACTTATTACTCTGGATACTCCCTTGTCATAACTCCGTAGGGGGTTAACATTTCGTCATCACCTCACGGAACTCGTGTTTGTATGAACTCTGAAGTTAAGTAATATTAAATACCAAATTACGGATATTTTATGTTCGTATTCATAGACACAAGAAAACAGGGGGGTGTAAAGAAAGTTATTTTGAGGTCGAATCGAATATGTGAAATACAAAGGCTAATTCCACATAGATGACATCACTGACCATATTACCCAGGGTGCATCTATATAAATCTATATATATATATATATATAAATAATGGTGTATCCATATACCAATAAAACAGGAACGTATCGTGAGATGGAGACTCATTCTTTTATAAGGTTCCTGAGAATTCATATGGCATTTATATATAAGTCTAACTAAACAACGTGACGGAAAAAGGGGATGTTATCATAAACAAAGACCTCATGTGTCAACCTGGTGGGGGAGATGTATCATATTGGCATGGATGGAAAAGTCTCTACTGACGATTCTTATTAAGTTGGTTCCAAGGGATGTGGTCGTTGAGACCAGTTATATGGGTTTTCAATCTATGGACCCATCTTTGTTCCCGATCTGTCCTTATATAGGTTTGTGTATTGTGTCTTGAGCAGCGCACAGCTGTGGGGCTTCAATCCCAATACATATTGGTAGCACACTTATAAAAACCCTGAAAATTTCTTTTGGTTATAGATCTAGCAATCTCGTTGTTCTGATTTTTAGTAGTGCACCAATAATCCACTGTCAACTTCCGAATTCACACACTGAGAACTACACACTTCCCCCACTCCACCTCTTCAATACCGAGAAATTTAAAAAAAAAATAAATTCCCCCACTCCTATCCCACCCACCTATGCATAGGGAGATGACAGACCAACTCTCCATTTCGGAAGCCCTCGGCTTGGGATACTCTGACGACATGGCAGCTTCGATTCTGGCAGGACCATCGTTATTACCAGATACAAACATAAACCAGAGTTTGAACCAGGCACAGAACTGGGATCAATTAAAAGAACTCAAAAGATCACAAATGAAGATTCTCCTACATGGTGCAATCCTAACCGAGTACCTAAGGGGCAATGCAGCACCAAGAGGACTTCTGGTAAATAATGCTCCCAGGATTTTCCTTGATGACCAACTATTTAAAAAGGAGTGGTCCCTTATCGCGTGGCGATGCACCCGCGATTGGCTCATATTAATCATCAACACCGCAAAAAGACTATCAGATGCCATCCTGGTTAAAATAAAACCGAGCGAGGATGCACTAATGACAGAAATTAAGATCACTCTGTATCGGAAAAAACTGGAAGAAGTCAATAAAGAAATAAACGAACACAAAGACTTTTTGATGCAATGTAAAATCACAAAATTACAAAAGGATTTGAAGAAATTTGCACACGAAAAGGTATATCCTTATATTAGAGAGGATTATATACACCCGGAAAAGACAGATTCCGGCTCTTCCTATTAAAGTGATTCAAGCCGTTCAGAACCAGAACAAGACAGCTGGTCTAGCGACGGGTCAGAAAAAAGCTGGAGAGGAAGACCGAGGAGACGAGGTAGAGGTAACTTTAACAGAGGCTACCAACATCCACATATGTACCCATGGCCAGGACCCTATGGACCGATGCCCTTTCAGGGCCCACCACCTCCATACCAAGGACAACAACTCTTTCAACCGGGACCTTTCTTCCAGCCAAACTTCAACCAGAGTCGTTTTTTAGGACAGGGCGGAAGGAGAGGAAGACGTGGCAGGAAAAACAGTACAAACAAACAAGTCCAGTGGGAAGACAGCAGCATACCAGTGAGTACACGAAGCATGTCGAAGGGACCCATTGCAGGGACAAGCAATCAACGGGATTAGTGGTTAACCTTACAGACATCCACCTGACTAAAGAAGAAACAGATATTCTTAACAAAGGCCTGGGTTTTGTACCTACAACTTACATGGACAAGTTCCAGATGCGGTGTGAACTCAGCAGGTTCTTCTGTAAGATACGTGTAAAGGCTTTCTTTATGGACAAAGAAAAACCTGATGAGGACGACACACACACACCATTGAGGCTAAAATCTAATTTCCTTCCTCCAGCATCTCTTATGCCTCCTGAAATATTGGCTTTCGAAGAGAGTGTCACAAAAGAGATCGAGGAGCTCTCCGTCAAAAAAGATACATATAACAACATGAGTAAAAAAGAAAGAGAAGCTTTGAAGAATCTAAGCTCGAGGAACGACATTATAATCAAACCAGCAGATAAAGGCGGGGCCACCATAATCCAGAGCACCACCGCCTACCGCACAACATGCCTGAACCTCCTGGCTGACACTAAATTTTACCAACCTCTCACTAGAGACCCTACCACACGGCTAAAGAAAACCATAAAATCTATAACGGCCGAAGCATTGGAAGAAGGATGGATTAACAACAAGGAACTCACATTTTTGAACTGTGATGACCCAAGAACACCCATTTTCTACACCAGCCCTAAGATACATAAGAACAAGTTTCCTCCTCCGGGTAGACCTATTGTATCTGGGATCGGATCCCACCTGGAGCCTCTCTCAAAATATACAGACTGGTTTCTACGTCCTTTAGTCACACGTATCCGGTCGTATATACAGGACACTAAACATCTTTTGAACATTCTCCAAGAAGTGCCATACAACCCGAAAAAGAATGTATTAGTGTGTCTAGACGTGGAAGCTCTCTACACAAGCATCCCTCAGGAAGAGAGCATTGAGGTGATTCAGACTGTTTTAAACAAAGAGAACTGGTCCTGGGAAGCCCCGGTAAGCTGGGTCATTACCCTGTTACGGCTGGCACTGAAGGAGAACTTCTTTAAATTTGATAACCAGCTCTATTTACAAGTCCACGGAACATCTATGGGTAGTACATGTGCTCCTAGCAAAGCATGTCTGTACATGGGGCATTTGGCAGGGTATGCTCAGACGTGAGTCCCTTGCTCACTTTGCCACTGGATTCAAGCAAGCCTGGCTGAAGACGGCTGAAATGCCAGAAACCGGTCCTAGGAAGCTTGTTTCCGGTCCAGGGAAGACATGGCTTGGCAGTTCAGGCTGGACTGTTCTCATGAGGCACAGGGTCAGACTGATTTGCATATGGCCATGTCTGAACTGGGGTGGCACAGTGGGCTAAAGAACGGTGATGGATTAAACCCAGATCAGTTGACTGGGGGTGAGTGCTTGCAATGTTCAACACTCCGTCCATCATTTCCTTTGGTTTTTGCTTTGTTCGCCATAAGTTGGCAGGGTATGCTCAGACGTGAGTCCCTTGCTCACTTTGCCACTGGATTCAAGCAAGCCTGGCTGAAGACGGATGAAATGCCGGAAACCGGTCCTAGGAAGCTTGTTTCCGGTCCAGGGAAGACATGGCTTGGCAGTTCGGGCAGGACTATTCCCATGAGGCACAGGGTCAGACTGATTTGCATATGGCCATGTCTGAACTGGGGTGGCAGAGTGGGCTAAAGAACGGTGATGGATTAAACCCAGATCAGTTGACTGGGGGTGGGTGCTTGCAATGTTCAACACTCCGTCCATCATTTTCTTTGGTTTTTGCTTTGTTCGCCATAAGTTGGCAGGGTATGCTCAGACGTGAGTCCCTTGCTCACTTTGCCACTGGATTCAAGCAAGCCTGGCTGAAGACGGCTGAAATGCCAGAAACCGGTCCTAGGAAGCTTGTTTCCGGTCCAGGGAAGACATGGCTTGGCAGTTCGGACTGGACTGTTCCCATGAGGCACAGGGTCAGACTGATTTGCATATGGCCATGTCTGAACTGGGGTGGCAGAGTGGGCTAAAGAACGGTGATGGATTAAACCCAGATCAGTTGGCTGGGGGTGAGTGCTTGCAATGTTCAACACTCCGTCCATCATTTCCTTTGGTTTTTGCTTTGTTCGCCATAAGTTGGCAGGGTATGCTCAGACGTGAGTCCCTTGCTCACTTTGCCACTGGATTCAAGCAAGCCTGGCTGAAGACGGCTGAAATGCCAGAAACTGGTCCTAGGAAGCTTGTTTCCGGTCCAGGGAAGACATGGCTTGGCATTTCGGGCTGGACTGTTCCCATGAGGCACAGGGTCAGACTGATTTGCATATGGCCATGTCTGAACTGGGGTGGCAGAGTGGGCTAAAGAACGGTGATGGATTAAACCCAGATCAGTTGACTGGGGGTGAGTGCTTGCAATGTTCAACCCTCCGTCCATCATTTCCTTTGGTTTTTGCATTTTGAAGACGAACATATATGGACCCCTAACCCTTTTTCAACCAACATAAAGAAATGGTGGCGGTACATAGATGATGTCCTAGTTGTATGGGAAGGAGATATAACTATACTAGGACAGTTTCACACATGGCTCAACAACCTCAACCCACATCTGAAGTTCACAATGACCTACGATCAAAACCATATCTTTCCTAGATATCACGATCAATGCGAGGAACAATGGCATTTTCAGTACCCTGTATACAAAACCCACAGACAAGAATAGTCTGCAACACTTTACCAGCGCCCACCCACGTGCGTTAAGAGAAAATCTACCAGTGGGTCAGTTCCTACGAATACGTAGGAACTGTTCAGATTTGAAAGAATACAAACTTGAGGCCCAAATCCTGACTGAAAAATTGGCAGAGAGGTCATATTCAAGAAGGATCATTGAAAAAGCGCAAAAACGATCCCGCAATACCCCACGGGATGTTTTATTGGAGACCCACCGCAAACAAGAACTTAATACTCTCATCTGCGTTACTACCTTAACGCATCATCCAATGAGTTCAAAAAAATCATCAACAGGAAATGGCCAATATTAACTTCGAACAAGTTGAAATTTGAAAAACCCATGTTCTCCTTCAAAAGGAATAAAAGCCTGAGGGATACACTGATCCATACAGACCTACGGAAAGTAAAAACCACCTACCAAAGTACCTTATGGAGTCAACCATCTGTTGTTGGTCACTATCCATGTGGGTCATGTGTGGCGTGCAAGTTTACGGAACACACAAAAGAAATTGATTTAGGTATGCATCACAAATGGGAACAGAGATCCCACACCAATTGTAACTCAGAGAGAGTGATTTACGTCATCAAATGCCCTTGTCAACTTTTGTACATAGGCATGACAGGGAGAAAAATAAAAGTTCGCATTAATGAACACAGGAGTACCATCAGAAGATCCATAACAGCTACTAAACTCACTGCACATTACCTTGAGAAAAAACACTCAGACAGCGATCTCTGGTGGTCTGTGATTTAAAAAGTCAAAGGGGATGGTAACATGTCTAAGATCCTTTTAGAACGGGAACAAAGATGGGTCCATAGATTGAAAACCCATATAACCGGTCTCAACGACCACATCCCTTGGAACCAACTTAATAAGAATCGTCAGTAGAGACTTTTCCATCCATGCCAATATGATACATCTCCCCCACCATGTTGACACATGAGATCTTTGTTTATGATAACATCCCCTTTTTCCGTCACGTTCTTTAGTCAGACTTATATATAAATGTCATATGAATTCTCAGGAACCTTATAAAAGAATGAGTCTCCATCTCACGATACGTTCCTGTTATATTGGTATATGGATACACCATTATTTATATATATATATATATATATATATATATTACCTACTGGCGGTCGCCAGTAGGTAGTTATAGTTAGGACCCCTTTTCCATAGGAAATCCGCAACATTCTATTTTGAATAACTTTGGCGCCGGTCGATGAATCCTCGCGAATTTCTCAAAATAGGTGGGGCGCTACGCTCCACTCCTACCCTGAAAGTCTCGGGGGGATTCGTCAAGCGGGGGCTGAGATAAAAGGGGGGTCCCAAAACGCGTTTTTCCCATGCATTTTTCCATAGGACCTTTAGAACGAGCTACAGCCCGAACGGCTGAACAGAATTACTAGAAATTTGGCAGAGAGGTAGCCATAAGGTCAAGGAAGTGCCTTTTGCAGGTCTGGTGTAAATCTGTTCAGTATTTCCTGAGTAAATAGCATTTAAAAGCATATATATATGTGGGCGGAGCCTAACCACACATCTCATCCTGAGATCTGATTGGCTGTCAGCACTTCATCCAAGAAGTGTTGGCAGCCATCTTGGGACAAATATACATGATAGCACCTCATTAAAAAGCATTGCAGTTAATAGAAGGTTTTAAGACTTTAGTTACATTATAAATCATTTGTTGATGGTACCATACTCATTTTAGGAATTGTGGTATGTTCTAAGGTGATTTCACCATGTGAAAAAACCTTCTGCTGGGATATCATGATTGAGAGAAAAATATTTTCTCATGCTTTTACCACAGAGGTTTGGAAGGTGATCTATAGGCTAAACTGAGAGCTTATTTTCTGTAAATTCACATTATCTTTCTCAGTCATGTGAGAATGAAGTCTGATATTCTCAGTAAAACATGTACATCCAACAAGGGCAGAGACTGTCAGTTGATTCCTTTGTGTTCTACTGCAGCTTCCCAGAGTGTTCCAAAGAACTACTAGAGCGCTAACAGTCCTACTTATGATAAACGTATGGCACACCTGAAGCCATCTTGCTTGGATTAAAGTGGTAACTCTTAAAACATTTAATTTAAAAAGGAACAAAATGAGGGGGTTCATTTTTCCATAAAAAGTATGATTAGTGCTGCAGAAAGAAAAATTAGGGCACATTTTGAGTGACTTCTCAAATCCTCTTCTATTTCATTAAAAAATTCTGACATGCAGACTGAAACATGCCCTTTCAATACCAGCAGCAGTTTTCCCTGGTGAGCAGTAGCTTTACTACAGTGATCTAATGAGCAAAAAGAGTGCTAACATTCTGAATTTATGGCAAATGTGTGACACATCTGAATGCCTTCTTGATGGAATCAAAGTAAAAAACTGAAAGTATTTCCTACTGAGGAGACTGCAGTAAATGAGGAAATTAGGAAACTTCATAACAAATAAGTCTCCCAAGATGGCCACCAGAGACAAAAGAGCCCAAATGTAGCCCAAATATCACCCAGATGTAGCCCAAGTATAGCCCAATGACAGAATGTCCCAGAATGTTCTTAAAAACAACTAGAGCGCTTACTGTCTTCATTATGACAAAAGTATGGCACACCTGAAGCCATCTTGATTGGAATAAACTGGTAACACTTAAAACATTTAATTTAAAAAGGAACACAATGAGGAGGTTCATTTTGCCATAGAAATTATGATTAATACTGAAGAAAGAAAATGAGGGCACATTTTGAGTGACTTCTCAAATCCTCTTCTATTTCATTAAAAAATTCTGACATGCAGACTGAAACATGCACTTTTAATACCAGGAGCAGACTTCCATGGTGGAGTAGTTTTACTACAGTGATCTAATGAGCAACTAGAGTGCTAACATTCAGAATTTATGGCAAATGTGTGACATATCTGAATACCTTCATGATGGAATCAAAGTACAAAACTGAAAGCATTTCCTACTGAGGAGACTGCAGTACATGAGGAAATTAGGAAACTTCATAACAAATAAATCTCCCAAGATGGCCACCGGAGACAAAAGAGCCCAAATGTAGCCCAAAATCAACCAGATGTAGCCCAAATATAGCCCAATGACAGAAGTGTGCAAAACACTTATTATTTTGTGTTTTTGCAGTGTTATATAGTGCAGACTTGTCAGGTATTGGAGTGCTTTACATGAGCATTGGTTACATCACACAAGAACAAATTCATTTTGGTTGTAGACATGGGGAGACTAAGTGATTTGACCAGAATCACAGAATGTCGAGCTGAAGCAGAAACTTCAACCTGGTTCCCCAGTTGCAAAGTCTGCAGTTCTGGAAGTAACACCACATCCTCTCCCCTAAGTGCAACATTTAATCAAGTGGTCAACTGGATAAAAAAACATAAAGATAACAAATAATTTAAAAGTGCTTTGTCGCTATTTGAAAACTCAGAAAATATGTCCTTATTTTAGTCTTTTAGAGCACTAACCATAATTTTGATGCCAATAAGACCCTCTCATATATGTAATTTCTAAAGGAAATGCTCTAGGTATTACAGTTTTGATTACATCAAGATGATGTCAGGCGTTCCACACTTTTGTAATAAATATAGAATGTTAGCAATCTAGTTGTTCATTAGGATACTGTTGAGAGGCAGAGGCCAGGGGCACGGACTCTGAAAATTGAAGGCAGGTAGGAGGGTGCAAAGGCAACAATTTAACCACACTGAGCAGGCAGGAAGGGCCGTGGAAGCACAACAGACTATGGAGGGCAGTGGAAAGGGGGGCAGGGGCAACAAACCAACAATACAGGACTTGCAAGAGAGGCTGTTGGAGGGAAGATCTATTACGGGTCAAGGAAGCTAGGGGCGGTCCCCAGATCCCCGGGAGCCACCACAGAACTGAGCAGGAGAGTGAGTCAGGGACAAAAGGGGCACCTTAATTTGAGCCGGGGTGCCTAGGAACGCTTGCTCCAAAAATGAAGAAAACAGACATATGAGACATGGAATTGGAGGCAGAATACAATGGCAGTTTAATGAGAAGATGCAACTTCAAAGAAACCGCAGAATAGAGACATAAAGTACAAAAAACAGAATCCAGATAATCATACAGCTGTCATAATATTCTCTGTATCTCAATTAATGTACTGACAGAGAGAGAGAGAAAACACATCTATAAATGCATCATGAGAAACAAGTTACACCAAGGAAAATGTTACCTAGGAACACTCACGTTTACTCTTAGAGCAAGCATTCCTGCAATTACAATACAAAATCTTTTAAATGCAAAAGTAAAGAGAACAATGGTTAAACATAACATGACATTTCATATAGGTAAAATAGAATAAGATACTTCAAGCAAAGCAGAGCAAGACAATTTAAGCAAAGGAAGACAAGAGCTCCCAGCTCTTGGGGAAAACCTGCACTGCCTGTTAACCTACATACAGACGGCGAGGTAGTCCGTCGATATCTGTGGGTGCTCCCTTTTTATATCATTTTGTGGGCTCCTTTGCACGCTACATCTACCTACGTATGCTACCCAAAAGCTTCGACTGCAGATTTTACCAGACATTTCGTCATTTACCCACTTAATGCTGACAATGGACTGGGTGAAAAGGTCAGTCTCTCAGGCCAATCGCTTATCGTAAGTTCCATAGAGCAAGCAGAAAATAATGGGTATTGTACGGGAATTCAATATATTCATGTATAAAATCTCCTCAGTTCTCCTAACTTGACGCTCTGCGGTTGCCACTTCCTTAAAAGCGGGAAACCTGCCCAGGAAGCAAGTACCAGTCCAGGATGCAGCCTACTGTATGTCGACAGCTTCAGGGGGATGTTGAACTTTGATACCGAGCACGGAGCACTCGGGTAGGGTGGGGGCTACTAGTTTGGATCAGAAGGCCTCGCAGACCTGCCTTCAGACTGCTATACACTAAAATTGCAGAGCTATGGTCAATTTAACAAAGAGGCCTACATATTGAACAGAAGGGCCTACACAGGGGTTTTATGCTGGCTGAGTGGTAAGGATGTCTCAGGATAATTATATAGCAATACAGGACCCGCTGGTCAATTTAATACGGCCTACAAATGCAGCTGGCAGGGCAAGGACAAGGGTCTCATACTTCAGGTGTGGACAGAACGGGCCAGGGGCCCCCTGTGATACAAAATCTACCCTCCTTCAAGGCTGTGGCAATGTAATAGACCATTGTGGGCAGAAGGAAGAGGCAATGGTAGTACAACCATACATGCCAACAGACCCGATTCAGCCAGGAAACGTCCAATGTTTTTAAGCTCAAATGGGCTTTATTTGATCTGTCTCCTGTCTACAATATCCTCTTTTTCAATGTAACTCAAAGGGGAAAATCAATACCCCAGTTTTTTTTCAAAATCTCCCTCTTACCAAGTTCAAAATGTTCGCAAGTATGGTACATTGGATCATGGAAGGAAATGGGATAGGGACATGGACTTGGATAACAGAGGACAGGAGGGACATGGAGAGGTGCACCAAACTGACCCTGCAGGGCAGGCATCAGGGTTTGCAGCAGCACAATACACCACACAGGGCATGCAGGACGGGAGTGCAGCACAACAATCCATAGAAAGCAAGAGGGAGGGGACAGGACCATGCACATGGACAACAGAGAACAGAGGGGCAAGAGGCAATGGTAGCTAGCTGACCATAATGGACAGACAGGAGAGAAAGCTGCAGCATAACAGACCATAAAGGGCAGGAGGGACGGATCAGGGGCATTACAATGGAACAGACAAGCCAGGAGGGAGGGAGTAGGGCTGGGGGCAAGGGGGCAGGGCAGGAGCAGCAAGATAGCCATGGAGGTCAGGCAGGATGGGCACTAGAAGCAAGACACACCATGAAGAGCAACAGTGAGACTGTGATGGCATACACACAGACCATGGAGGGAAGGTGGGAGGGGGTCAGGGGCAGCTAACTGACCACACAGGGAAGGTGGGAGGGGCCATGGCAGCACAGTAGACCATGCATGGCAAGTGGGAGGGTTAGTGGCAGCACAATGGCTATGATGGGCAAGAAGGAGGGTGGAGGGGCATGCACAAAGGACAATGGAGGATAGAAGGGAGGGTCAGGACCTGTGCACAGACAAGAAAGTTCAGGGGAAGGGACCTCACAACAGACCACACGGGGCAGGCAGGAGGAGCAGTTGCAGCACAACAGACCAGGGAGGGCAGAAGGGTGTGGCAGTACAATGGACCATGTAGGACAGGAGGAAGAGGATAGGGGCATGGCATGTGGACAGGCAGGGTGGAGGTGGCAGGGACAGGTTACAGTCATCTGACAATGCTAGGCAGGTGGGAGGGGAGTGGCAGCTCAACAGAACACTCAGAGTAGATAGGAGTGGCAGGCCCATGGGACATGGTGGGCAAAAAGGATGGAGCAGGGGCATGCACAAAGACATCGGAGGGCAGGGGGAAGGAGAATAGGGGCAGCAAGCTAAGCACAGAGTTTAAGCAGGAGGTCAATGATGGGGCATAGAATTGGGCAATGGAGGGCAGGAGGACTGGACTGGTACATCATACTAAATTGAGGGCAGTGGCAGCACATCAGACCATGCATGGCAGGAGGGAGGAGGCTAGTCCATGGATTCACACAACAGAGGATAGGGAGGAAGGGGATGGGGCAGCAAGCTAACTGTTCAGAGAAGGCGGGTATTAGGAACTTTATTGTTTTTAAAACATTGTGTCTGTGCGGACTACTTAAAATATGAACAAGTATGCAGCATAATCTCACTTTTATTCAGGAAGAAGAGGACGTTTGTGACTGTGACTCCGGGCTCACTTGGCAGAAACACCCCCTGACCCTCCACCCCCTATCGCAAAATGTAATGCCCGTGAAAGGGTAGGTGAACACAGTGTTATATAGAACATAGTCATGAGAGCACGATTGAAAATGAAAACTAGATATAGTGTATAGTATAAACTATGCACCAAAAAGTGTGATATAAGATGAACCGGGCGTGAAATATAATTTGCAATACATTGTGCGCAATGACAGATTCATTGGAGAGCGCGAGATAGCACAGGCACTAGCGCGTGCTATGCGATATGCGCCTTGGAGTGTAATATGCACAGGGCAGTGTTGTGTAACCTAACTAGTCTCTAAAGTTGTAATATAAAATATGTGCTGGGGAGTGTAACGTTGCATATGCACTGTGACAAATATATGGATCCCAGATTGTAATATGTATGGCATAGCACTGTGCGTTATAACATAGGCATCGAGAAAGGCACGTTAGATGGGGCAATATAACCCGTGCGAAGACAAGTGTGGCATGACATATTCACGGGGTGGTGTTACAGTGCACATGGGCTAGAGAGTGTCATAGCATATGCACTAGCTAGTGGAATACAACACAGAGGTGTGTGGCACTCGGCAGGCAATGGTGGGTGTAACACAGCATTGGGCTCTGTCAGGAGCACGCTGTGACTCTCAAGTGATGTTCGTCCCCTTTCCAGAGAGTAAAATAAAAAGTATTACACATCCGGCAGTGGATGTGTGTTTTATTAACCGTGAGGGGGGTTTCTTGCATAGTTTTGGTCGAATTTTTGTCGAATCCCCTTTGAATGGCTTGGTGTGCATGTGTATTAAATGTGCCCGTCAATAGCTACCCATGTTTGTATAAATAAACGACAAGGGTGTCTACCAGGATTAGGCACGGTAGGGCATCAGACATGTCAGAGCTTCACTAGTGGTGTAAATACATTCCACGTGGATTCATTGCATGCATAGTCGCCTTTTAATGAATATCACGCAAATCGTCATGGTGATAGGTACGTACGGTTTGTCCAGCATGTCCTAGGTGTGTCTATAAATATATATTTTTTAAAAATAATAAAAAACAGTGGCCGGCCCTGGGGATTGGGGTCAAAAAAATATAATTAGGAGACTGGCCCTGGGGGATGGGGTCATCAGGGCCAATAAATTAGAATAAGAAGGGGACCCAAACAGCCCCCCTTCTTAAAAAACTAAAATAAATAAAAGACTGGCATCGTGCCGGAGGCCATGCCCCCTCCGTGCAGCACTCTGCAAACGCGCCCCCAACAGGCATCTCCAGTATGCGCCAGGGAGCTGCGCTGCAGCCAGGTGTTCTGAGGCCAAGCCCCTTTTTACACCTCTCTGCAACGCAGCTCTGTGGCGCTTACTGGAGGTACCTAGTGGTCTAGTTTGACCCTAGGGACCCTTAGGATTCAGGGGGACTCTCAACTTAGAACAGCCACAGGGCGCGTTTACACAGTGGTGAAGGGAGGGGACGGGGCCTGAGGTGACGTGTGCAAACACGCACTATGGCATGTTTTAAATTGGGGATATAATTTCCCTTCAATACTGAGGGCCCCTGGGGGCTAACTAGCCCACCAAGTGCTTCCAGTAAGCACCACTGAGCTGCATTGCAGAGAGGTGGTCCAGGCCGTGCCACTTTTTACACCTCTCTGCAACGCAGCTCTGTGGCACTTACTGGAGGTACCTAGTGGGCTAGTTGGACCCTAGGGACCCTCAGGATTCAAATGAACTTAATCTCCCAACTAAAAATGGACACAGGGCGTGTTTACACAGTGGTGAAGGGAGGGGACGGGGCCTGAGTTAATGTGTGCAAAAACGCCCTGTGGCCTGTTTTAAGAGGTAGTTTTAATCCCCATGCCCTATTATACACTAGGGGCTTACAGAGGAGGTCATGCTAATCACAGGGGGACCCCAACGCATAATGTTCCCTAGTGTATGTAGGTGTTTTCACTGTATTCTAAGTGTCTTTTAACATAGCACTGGCTCTAGGACTGGTTAGTCAGACTCAGTTACCACCAGTATCCGTCTGAAAAAGTTGAGGGTACAGGATGATTTTGCAACAAGGCTTCTTTCTGCTCTTCTTTTTGTTCTTTCTGCACGTTATCCTTCTTCCTGCACTTATCTTCGTATTTGAGGACTTCTGTTGCTTCTTTCTGCACTTCTTTTGTTTCTTTCTGTGCATTTTTTCTTCTTTCTTCACATGTCCTATCTCTGTAGGCATAGTTAGAAATTAGCATTTAAAAAACCTTTGAAATTCACTGAAAAAACCATGGGTTTCACACACGTTATAGTTAGGAATTAGCATTTAAAAAACCTTAGAAATTCAATGAAAAAACCAAAGGTTTCACACATGTTATAGTTAGCTGGACATTTCACTCGTAAAAAACCATTGAAATTCCCCCGTTATAGTTAGTTCAGCTAACTATAACTCGCGCGCCCGCAATGCACTACTGATGACGTCACATATTACATCACTCATGACATGGTCACTGACATCACTCATGACATCACTGATGACATCTCAAATGACATCACTGATGACATCACTGATGACATCATCCAGTGATTGTGTGTTTTTATGAAAATTATATATTTTTTATATTTATGTATATCTCAAGGTCAAAGGAAGAATAAATGGGTATATAAGTGTCTAAATGGATACTTTTTTTTGGAATTTTTTGTGTGTAACTGACTGTTTAAGTGTATCATAGTGAATACATGGCTTACTGAGTAATCTTTAAATATTTAAATATCTGTATCAGTTTCTTACTTTGTGTATAAGTGGCTGCATGGGTTGGTGAGTAGCTACATGAGTGTCTATATAGGTTATTAGTTGGTTTTTTATCACTATGAGTGTCTGAATGAGTGACTCACTGTTTGTATGTGTTGAATACAGCATGTGTGCAGGACTGTATGGGTGGATGAGTGTGTGCATGGGTGTGTTAGTGAGTGAATGACTGTCTCAATAGTGTCTTTATGAGTAACTACATATGTTTTAAACTAGTATATGTGACTATTGGTGTATATAAGTGAGTATATGTGAGAGTGAGAGATTGGAAGAGTTCCTGTATGAATAAGTATGTGTTTCTATAAGTGATTGTTTAAAAGAGTAAGTATATGTAAGTTTCTGTAGAAGTAAGTGTGGTGGTGTGTGTATAACTGTATATGCAAGTAAATGGATGATTGATTCTTTATTAGCATGAGTGACTATGTGTGTGAGTTACTCTATGGATGAGTGGCATTGTGTAACGGGATGTACAGGTGTATGAGTACATATGATGAGTGAGTACATGTATGAGTGACTGTAGAGGACTGTTGGTGAATTACTGTATGTGTATGTGGTTCTTAGAATTACTGAATAGGTTGTTGTAACTGATATTGATATGTTCATTATTTTGAACATTTTAGTTTCTATTTTTGAATGTGTGTTTCAATGGTTATATTAGGGGGAGAGGAGGTCTGCCACTCTATCACAAGGATGATGTCATCAGTGATGTCATCAGTGATGTCATTTGAGATGTCATCAGTGATGTCATGAGTGATGTCAGTGACCATGTCATGAGTGATGTAATATGTGACGTCATCAGTAGTGCATTGCGGGCGCGCGAGTTATAGTTAGCTGAACTAACTATAACGGGGGAATTTCAATGGTTTTTTACGAGTGAAATGTCCAGCTAACTATAACATGTGTGAAACCTTTGGTTTTTTCATTGAATTTCTAAGGTTTTTTAAATGCTAATTCCTAACTATAACGTGTGTGAAACCCATGGTTTTTTCAGTGAATATATATATATATATATATATATATATATATATATATATATATATATATATATATATATATATATATATATATATATATTTATATAGATGCACCCTGGGTAATATAGTCAGTGATGTCATCTATGTTGAATTAGCCTTTGTATTTCACATATTCGATTCAAAATAACTTTCTTTACACCCCCCTGTTTTCTTGTGTCTATGAATACAAACATAAAATATCCGTAATTTGGTATTTAGTATTACTTAACTTCAGAGTTCACACAAACACGAGTTCCGTGAGGTGATGACGAAATGCTAACCCCCCCACGGAGTTATGACAAGGGAGTATCCAGAGTAATAAGTCTGTTTATCCAGCACTACCACGCATTAACACCAGAAACTACAAGTCCCATGTTTATTGAGACCATGCATGCGTAGGACCTACTTCCGCAGAGGGCGGCGTCACAGGACCTCGATAGCAACGGAAGCAGCAATTGAAGCCCGCATACAAGCTTTAAAAGCGTGACTACGGCAACGGCAGTGATTCCAAGCTGTGGGAACCCATACCGATTAGGTGTTCATACAGGGCAGGACCCTTGGTGGTGTGAGTAATATGGGCATGTACAGTGCATTGAAGAGTGAAGAGCGAATTGGGGAGAAGTATGCTTACGTACGCTTGCATGACCATTCTACCTCATACCGAGTAAGTGTTTGATCGGGGCAGGACCCTTGGTGGCAAGAGCAATATTGAAGCGTACAGGGCATATAAATGTGAATAGTGAGTTGAGACTTGGTGTGAGTACAAACTGACACGTGACTTTTACACCGGATTTGGCGGGAGTAATACTAGAACATAGAATGCATGGAAAAGTGAAGAACGAGTTGGGACATAGTGTGATCACGAATCAATGCGTGACCGTTATACCTCACTGTCGTTTCCTTTTTCTTTGCTTCTCTTCACATATCTCGTCCTCCTGTGAAGCACAAGGCTTACAGAGTGACTGACAAGGTCAGGACTTACATCAAGGAGGAAGTCTCCAAGATGTATGCCTTAGGGTTGATTGAGTCCTCCAACAGACCTTGGGCCAGCCCAGTGGTCTTGGTCCCAAAGGCTGCCTCGCCTGGTGCCACACCTGAACTCAGGTTCTGTGTGGACTACAGAGGTCTCAAGTCAGTCACCAGGACTGACGCACACCCCATCCTCCAGCTCCCCTCTCATTTTCCTTGCTGGGAATTCTATCTGCAGAAGCCTGCGTGTTGCTGGGAGATGGAAGCGCGACGCAACAAGAAGAAGTGTGTCGCTGCCGCAGCTTTATTCATTGCATTGCCAGAAAAGCGTGCCGCCGCCGCATCTCCCAGAAGCGTGCCTTCGTCACAGCTGTCTGCTGTTGCATCTCCGGAGATGCGCGTCACAACCGTGAGGGTCACCGTCGCATCACCGGAGAAGCGTGTCGCAGGGCCTGTCATGGCTCCAAAGTACAGAGTAGCCACAAGGCTGACAGGGCGTGCCCACATCATCTCAATATCGTCACATCAAGGGCACCTTTATACCACATCGCACTGGATTGTCACATCAAGGCGCCATCTTGCCGCATTGCAACCGGGCTGCAGCACGAGAATCTACGCATCACCTTCTCTCTGGTAAGGATCAAGACGCATCCCCTACTCTGAGCAAGCACTGAGGCGCGACGCATCCTCTCCCCCGAAGCAAGGAACTAACGCATCTCCAACGCTGTGAGCCTTTTGTTTATTTTGCGTTACGCATCCAGGTACTTTTGTGAGAACTGTGTCGCATTTACCAACAACTTGAACTAAGTTAACTCTACCATCTTTAAGTCCATTTTGAGTACAGTATTGTGGATTCTTGTTGTTTGTGGTCTTGTGTTAAGTCTATAGAAAGAATACTTATTTTGATAAAAACCTGTGTGGTGCCCATCTGTAATGTTTTCATTGTTTTACTGTATGTGTTTACAAATGCTTAACACACTGTCTCTGAGATAAGTCTGTCTGCTCGTGCCAAGCTACCAAGGGGGTAAGCAGGGGTTATCCAGTAGTGTAATCCCCTTTCCCTGACTTAGAAGCAAGGGTCCCTATTTGGTCAAAGGTACCTACCTCTGCCAACTAGAGACCCCCAGTTCTAACACCTGCCAACTTAGGGCGAACAAAACAAACAAAAGGAGATGATGGACGGAGTGCTGAAACATTTCAAACACTCACCCCCATGTCTTCCCTGGATTGGAAACAAGCATCCTGGGTCCGGTTTTGGGCTGACAGCACTCATCAGCCAGGCTAGCTTGAATCCAGTGGCAAAGTGAGCAAGGGACCCACGTCTGGGCATACCCTGCCAACTTAGGGCGAACAAAGCAAACACAAGATGATGGACGGAGTGCTGAAACTTTTCAAACACTCACCCCCAGTCACAGATCTGGGTTGAATCCATCATCATTCTTTAGCTCATTTTGCCACCCCAGTTCAGACACAGCTATATGCAAATCAGTCTTGACCCTGTGCCTCATGGGAACAGTCCAGACAGAACTGCCAAGCCATGTCTTCCCTGGACCAGAAACAAGCATCCTGGGACCGGTTTCGGGTTAGCAGCCTTCATCAACCAACCACAGGAACATGCCTTACAGTACACTGAAATTACAAGATGGTTGAAGGTCTGTTTTTAGATGTATAACATGAATTAATATGGGACCAATGTGTGTCGTTTTGAAGACCGGCGGATGGGCAGTGACTTATTTTAAAGAGTAGAGAATAATGTTGGAAACCCAGGTCAATGTACATATCCACTAGCTAGACACAACATTGAATTAAACGGGGATGTACCTGTATTTAAGAAGTGCTATATAAATATATAGATGCAGCAGATTCAACCACAAGTCATTTGGGATTTAGTCAGTGATGCTGCAAAACCACAGACAGTTTCAGTCAAGAATCTCTCGGATTCTCTGAATGTCATGTAAGTCTTTCGTAAGTTTAACAGTAAAGTCATGAAAATATAGGCTCTGTCGGAACACCCGGTTGTACAATCTCTCTGTGTGCAACTCCCTTAACATATAAAATTTCTATTTTTGTTTTTGTGTCATCATATTGACCATATTTAAAGCACAGATTTTTGCATTGTGCTGTCAACTTTTGATGTAAATTTCTCCCATTCTCTAAATTCCATTTCTTAAGGTGAAATAATCATTGCACCGAGTCGCATCAAGTTTGTTTGAATGCCCATCGGTGGTTTCATTATTATATAGCTCTGCAAAACGTTGGGGACAACATTATCTTTGGGGACCACAGCTACATGTCTTCAATAAGGTTAGTGAGTTACTTATCAACTATTGGTTGGAGTGGATGTCCTACAAATAAGGTTTCTTGCTTTGGGTATTGCACATCATTTTAAGTGCATCTGGTCTGAGGTTGGAAGCAAATTCGTTAAAACTATTTGGCAATCCAAAAATTATTGAATCACTCACCAGAGGGGCTCTAGAGGAGACATTTCTAACATACAACCTGGCCTGGAACATATCTTGATATTTGATTCTTTGAATTCCATCAGCTGTTTTCGTTGGACTGTAAGACTGATTAATTTTATAAAAAGTAATGGAGTGATTCTTTCAGAGTGGAGTTGATTTCAACCATGAGCATCAAGGGGCTCATTACAATGTTGAGCGGATCACCACTGACACGCCGTCAGTGGCGGTTCGCCGGACAGTTAGGGACTAGATCCGACTGCCTCATTACAATGCCAGCAGTCGGAACAGAAACTATGGGGGGAAAGACCGCCGTCGGCTCCGACAGGATATACTATCTCATATGGGTGGCGGTCGTAATAATTTTCCCTTAATGGCAGCGGTGCTGAGCAGGCACTGCCATCAGGATTATGATTACCTTTTCCCACTGCCTTTTTATGGCGGTCCCACCGCCATGGAAAGGCTGTTGGAAACGACATTTGGCATTCCCAAACAGAGCCCCCCTTAGTAATAGGCAACCGAAAAGTGGGCCTGAGGGCACATGTAGTGCCCCCACACACAGCAATGCACCATGTGCCATGCACCACATGGTGCATGGCACATGGTGCAAGGATGTGCCCATATTGTCTTCTTCCATTGCGGCATGTGCTGCTGCCCTTTGCCTGGGCCGCAGGACAAGCCGCAATGGAAAAGGGCCGTTTTTGACCACCACACTGGCGGTCCAATCATAATTTGTTGGTCGGAATGACTGTATACATGCCTGGCGGTCTTCCAACTGCCATGATGTTGGGCAGCTGTGCCGCCAGCTGGCATCAAAATCAGGCCTATAGTGTCAAAGGTACATGCCATACGCTTTGCAACTTCTGTGTTTGTATGTCTCTTTCCCATTTCTTCCATTGCTAAGCCATCATGGCATCCTCTGTCTCGTCAAAATGGCACCATTGGCGTGGCTCTCCCTTTCACTTTTTGCTGTTGCCTTTTCTGTTTTTGTTGGTCTAGATGCTTTGGGCACTTGGCCACTGCTGATCAGTGCCAAAGTGCAAGTGCTCCCTGAATGATGTAATGGATTAGTGATTCCATGATTGGTTATTTGATTTACTTGTCAGACCCTAGTACAGTGCACCCTGTGTGCCCAGGGCCTGTAAATCAAATGCTGCTGCTGGGCTTGCAGCACTGATTGTGCGCACTCACATAAGCAGCTTGTAAAATGTGGCTCAGGCCTGCCATTGCAGAGCCTGTGTGCAGTCTGGGACTGCCATGTTGACTTGGTAAGTGCACCCACTTATCAGTCTCTAAACCTTCCCTTTTCTACATGTTAGCCATGCCTAAGGTAGGCCCTAGGGCAGGGTCACATTGTATGTGAAAGGTAGGACATGCCCTGATGTGTGTGGCATGTCCTGATAGTGAATTACAGCGAATTTCTTTTTTCACTATTGCAAGGCTACATGTTCCCGTAGGCCAGAATGGGCAGTTTGATTATAACATTTTATAATCCCAACTGACCCAGGGAACATGATAGAAAAACAAATGTAGTATGCCTGAACTCAGGATGATAAAATACTTTTTTTATTGAAGTTGATTTTAACATTCTGTGTTTGAAAATACCACTTTTAGAAAGTAGGTATTTTCTTGCCTAACCATCCAGCCTGCCTCTGCTAGGTTGTGTATTGCATGTCTGGTTTGTGAGTGACAGGGGCTGGGGTGGCTCCTGGAGACAGGGTGAGTCAGCACTAGGCTGAATAGACCTATCTGCATTGGGAGTGATGGGAGGATTAGCACCTGGGCCTGAATAGGGCTGGGCCTGCCTTCCACAATGCTGGCTCCACCTCCTGTGGTGCGTCTGATCACCCTGGCCCACACTGACAAAGGAAGAAGTTGTGCACTGGTAGAATGCACCCAGATTTTGTTTGGACTAGGTACAGACACTCTCTGCCTTCAGAGACAAAGGATTTGTGTGTATAAAGAGGGGGACCCAGACCCCAGAACTTTAGATCACTTCTGGGATATCAAGAGGAACCTTTACCAAGGAGAAGAAACCGGAGTATCTGAAGGAGGATTACTGCCCCTGTGCTGTGTGCTGTCTGGGATTGGCCTACAGTGGTTACTTGTTGCCAAGGAAAGGAGAAAAGGACTTTGCTGTTTGTTTTGTCATCTTGAGGAAGATTTCCAAGGGCTTGAACTGAGCTTGCCTCCTGTCTGAAGTCTCAGGGACACAAAGACTTCACCACCAGCTCCCCCTGAATATCCTTGCTGGGAATTCTATCCTACAGAGAAGTGCCTGCAGCTGTTTCGGACTTCTAGAGACTGTTTGTCACTGGGAGCTGGAAGCGTGATGCAACAAGGAGGAAGCATGTCGCCGCCGCAGCAGTTGCCGTCACACTGCCGAAGAAGCGTGTCGCCGCCACAGCTGTTCGCCGACGCATCACCTCTTCTCCGGTAAGGAACTGATGCATCACCTTCCCTGCGCTGCAGAAAGGAACCAACGCATCACCTCCCCCGAAGCAAGGAACCGACGCATCACCTTCCCTGCGACCCTTTTGTTTGCTTTGCGTGACGCATCCAAGGTACTTTGAGAGTAAAGTGTTGCTTTTACCATCTACACTGAACTAAGTTCTTTCTACCATTTTAAAGTCATATTTTTAATACAGTACTGTGGATTTTTTGTCGTTTGGTCTTGTGTTAAGTCTAGTGAAGATTACTTATTTTTCTAAACTGGTGTGGTGCCCATTTGTAGTGTTTTCACTGTATTACTGTATGTGTTCACAAATGCTTTACACACTGCCTCTGAGATAAACCTGTCTGCTCGTGCCAAGCTACCAAGGGGGTGAACAGGGGTTATTCAGGAGTGTATCCCCCTTTCCCTGACTAGAAGCAAGGGTCCCTATTTGGACAAAGGTGTATAACATTGCCAACTAGAGACCCCCATTTCTAACAGGTTTGTTGTGAATTAGTCACTTTTATTATGTTTTGCTCAGCCGAGTCCAACTGTAGTGTCATCGCTTCATCATATGTACCCTTATTTTGTCTGATGGTTTGCCACCAGGCTAATAACTTTGGAATTAAATCCCAAAGTTAGAGCTAAACTTGCCCTTAAGTCATGCAAGGTGCTGCAAGGGCAATGCAATTTTTCAGTTAGATTTACCAAGTTAGGCAAAGCCACCTGTCTAGGCTCTCTGTGTCTTGGTAAATCCAAAGTAACGCAATGCAGCGCAAGTCACTGCTTTGCGTTGCTTTGCGCTAGCAAGGCATTACATGGGGGGAGCATGGGTGCTCCCCTGCATCCAGCAGTGCATTCCTAGATTTACCAAGACATGTAAGCCTAGGAATGCATAAAAACTGTATATCTTCCTCATAGAGGTGTAAAGAGGAGAAATATTTTTTCTCTTTCTAAGTGTGCTGCATTTTGCAGCACACTTAGAAACAGGAAACACCTCTAAAGACTGTTTTTGGGCAGGAAGGTGTCTCTTCCTGCACATAAACAATCCTGTCAACAATTCAGGCACCATTGCTCAAGGGTGGCTGCATTGGCAGTAGGCCGCACACTGCACCAAAGCTGATAGAGAGCAGGAGTGCCCCATTTAACAGAAAAAAATACCATACTCTTTCTCTCTCTCATTTTACGCAGCACAGTAATATGTTGTGCTGGATGGCTCTGTGTCGAATGTCGAATATTGATAAAGCAGGCCCTCAGTTTTTTAAAGGTATCCGCCATCAGCTCCTGTTCTTGCAGTAATGTTATTGGTAATTAAAGGTTTACACAATTTGTTACTATGGGACAAATGAGGGAGACCTGATTGGAATCTGAAGATATTAGTGTTAGAACTGTCAGTCTTAGGGCGGTCTTCCCCCAAACATTTCTCCTTCATCCTCCTATTTTGCTGAATTAATTTTTGTTGGCCTTAGGGCTCTGTTAACTTTACAAATGAGAACCAGTACTAAAGTGCTGGTGCTCACTTCCTAAAACATGGTAAGATTGTCTTACACATAATTGGCAAATTTAATTTATTCATAAGCCTAAGTAAATTTATAAGTAAAGTAGTATACGGTAGATCGAGTGACTGTAAAGTAAATGCTGCTAATGGGCCTGCATCACTTGTTATGCCACCCACTTAAATAGCACCTTGAAACATGTCTCAGGTTTGCCACTGCAGGCTGAATGCACTGTTAAAATGCCAATTAAACTTGGCAAACCCCCCTTTCCAAGCCTCAACTTCCGAGGTTATATTTTTCCATCAACCTTCGCCGTTGGACCCTAACCTGTGGTGGCCTCTTGATCTGAGCTCACCCCCCTTACCTAAAGACTCAGTCAAAAATCTAGGAGTAATCTGGGATAGTAATCTCTCTTTTCAGAAGCAAATCCAGTCGGTATCTGCGACCTGTTTTTCTAAGATGAGGATGATGAAAAAATTTATCAATTTCCTCCCTAGTCAAACTAGGAAAACAATTGTGCAGGCTTTAATCACTTCCCATCTTGATTATGCAAACGGATTGTATCTAGGTCTTTCTTGGGGCCTTCAGCGTCGTCTTCAAACAGTTCAAAACGCTGCTGTCCGCTTGGTTTGTGGTCTTCCACTTCGGGAACATATCACTCCCCATCGACTTAGGCGGCATTGGCTCCCAGTTAACAAAAGGGCGGAATTTAAGGCTCTTACCCTCGCTCATCGCGCGATCAATCGTAAAGGTTCCGCTCATTTATCCTCCTGCCTTCGTCCTTTCAGCAACATCCGACTTCTTCGCTCGAGCTCTAAACATCTTCTTTCTACCCCTAGAGTCAAAAAAGCTCGATCTGGGGGGAAAACATTCCAATTCTGTGCTTCCTCCCATTGGAACAACTTACCCCTGTCCATTAGGACCATCCGGGAGGAACCTTCCTTCCGGAGAGCCTTGAAAACCTTTCTTTTCTGTTAATTCCATCTGAGTTCTGGCACTTCCTCTACCTTCACACAAGCGCCGGGATACCCCGTTGGGGTATCTGCGCGCTATACAAGAGTTCAAATAAATAAATAAATTAATATAAATCACCTTTAAGGTAGGCCCTAGAAAGTCGATAGGGCAGGGTGCATTGTAATTAAATGGTTGGACATATATTTGTAAGTTTTCCATGTTGTGATAGTGCCAAACTACCAAATGTATTTTTTACATCTGTGAGGCCTACTTCTCCCATAGAATGACATTTGGTGGCTTATTAAATTTAATAACTGCTAATTTTTGATTGGGAACAAGTGGAGTATTATTATTTTATGTCTAAGAAACTATAATTTAAAATCCTCTTTAATGGTAAAGTCAGATTTTGAGCAACAATTTTGATAATTTCACTTTCAGAATGTTGAGAAAAAAGAGGGGTAAGGCCCCAACAGGACAGTTACCAAGGAGGGCCATATGCAGTAAGTGCAACGGAGGGGGACCTGGTATACTGGTTATTTCAAGGAATTACTTTATTGCAACAATCACACTATATTCTTTTGGGTGATTTGGTTATTTATTTAACCTTTCATTTGAAACTTTTTTTTCTTTTTTTAATTTATACAAGGACTTCGCATCCTTCCAGTTAAGCACATATCAAAAAACAGTTTCAATATTTACAGATATTCACATATCTTTACAACATTTACCACAATATACATTGCAAACATTTATCACAAAAACAACTATATCACTAGACCAATGTATCATTTGTAATTTGATCAACACAAATTAATTTCTTTGCGACTGGTAAAACCAGATTAATTCTCAAAACTAGGAATACGATTTCATTCAGTATCCGTAAGTATCAATTCAATATTATTTTTATTGCCGACACGTTTCAAGCCCCAGGTATTCTCCAGGAGCTCTCATCAGGGCTTCTTAGTTATAACACATTGGTGCAATCTACAAAACAAAGTAAAAATATCACTCTTTCTACTCATTCAACTTTACTCTATTTGGTTCTGTCTCTTAATTATATAACATCACTATAGCTGCTAGTGTGGGTTTTCTTTTTCTTTTTCAACTTGGTTGCTGTTTGAATTATAGGGAAACCGCCTGTAGTAAACCTGTTCAAACAAAAGTCTAATTAGACTTTCCGTGTTTGGTTTACCATCTTTAGCATTTATATAATACTCTATTGAACCTACCTCAATTTATTGGGTGGGGCTTTTTAAACGGTCTATACAGTGTCTGTCGCATGGTTGAGCCAATTTGAAAACAAAGACGGGAGTATTTTATAACACATTCCCTCTGCTCTCTCGATTGTTACTTAGTATGTCTGCTCAATAATCACTGTCGAGTCCGCATACTTGTCTCATTCCGCACTTCCTTATTTTCGGCTCCTCTTTTGCAAAACCGTAATCTTTATCTTAATACCTCCATCTCTCTATGATAAAAAGTAAGAACGATGGGCTTTAGGCCAATAGTCATGTTTACACGCTTTCGTTGTTTTAAACAAGAGTAGAAATAGCGTACCTTGTCGGCGCTCCGTAATTGTGCCGCTCCGACTCAATCTGCAGCAGGTTACTATTGCCAAGTGTGTCTATTTATAAAGACAAAAACGGCACGCGTGAGGTCAGTTTAATCCTTCTCGCGACTCGCCCCTTTATCTACAACCTATTTTAAACCCCATTTCTACTTACTTACATTTGACACGGGTTCTCTCCTCCCGACGCAACCGCGTTTACAAGCAGCAGGGGCACTTCCTGATTAGAGCTTCCTGTATATACAAAAGTTACTAGGGCTTCTGGGAGATGTAGTCTACAATGTTTTCCCATTTTATTTAAATGATTCTAGCGTTATCATACTCGTGACAGCTCAGACATTTCATTAAGCCCTGTCAGGACACTATTGATCTTCAGTATTAGATACGCTTCTTTAGCCAAAAGTACTGAATCTACATCTAACATTCTTTTGGATAGGTTAAGTGACACCAAAATTGTCCACTTAAAGTCTCTTTCTGTATGTGCAGCTTTAATAAAGTGGTCTACCATAGGAGCAGTGACCACTTTCTTTTTGATTCTAGACCTGTGCTGCGTAATTCTTTGACTGATTTGCTGATTTGTCTTCCCTATATAGATTTTTTTGCAGGGGCAAATTACAGCATAAACTAAATTTTTTGATTTACAATTCGTGAACATAGGGTGTTTCCACTTGACATCCTGATGCACAAACTCCGTCCCTTCAATGGTAGAGTCACACGCTGCGCAGTTTCCACATTTGTGGTGACCCTCCACGGGTTTCATGTGCCAAAGCGTTCGCAAATTGTTTTTGGGCTCTGTTTGAAAAATATCAGCTCTGACAATTTCTTGGCCAATGCTTCTATTTTTCTTCATCGCAAATAAGGGTCGTGGGAATGGGCATTTCAAATTTTGTAATAGATGCCAATTGCGCAACACAATTTGTTTCCATATGTTTGTGTCTGGAGCAAAAGTGGAAACACACACCAATCGTTCTAATTGTGTTTTTTCTTTCTTCAGTAACAGTGGTTGGCGGGGCGTGTACCATGCACGCTTCATAGCGTGTTTCAAAATTTTCTTGGGGTATCCTCTTTTTTTCATCTGCTCGCAGAAGTCACCAGCATAATACTCAAAATCACTTTTACCTGAACAATTCCTACGAATTCGTAGTAGCTGGCCATACGGGAGGTTGTCTTTCAAACCCCTAGGGTGTGAGCTATTATGATGCAAAATTGTGTTTTTGTCTGTTTCTTTCCGGTGTAGTGACATCGTGAGTGCATTTTCCCTAGGTGCAACCTCCACGTCCAAAAATGTCAGGCTAGTCTTACTCTTGGTTAGACTGAATTTTATGTCTGGGTGTCTGGAATTCATCCACCCATGAACGTTATCTAAAGCCTCAGCGGAGCAAGACCACAGGCACCACACATCATCGATATAACAAAGCCATTGTGTAATGTTGCTTGAAAAGGGATTGTCTTGAAAGATGAATTTGGCCTCGTATAGTGCCATGTAGAGGACCGCCATTTCTGGGGCAAAAGGACATCCCATGGTGGTTCCCTTCATTTGAATATAAAAGGCATCATCAAATTTAAAGTAATTCTTTTTTAGGGCTACCTCAGCCAGGCAGAGTATAAATTCAGTCAGCACCCTATGGGGTCGTGTTGCACTTACTGTATATGGCCCTCCCTGGTATTTTCTGCCCTAGCTATTTTGTGCCTGCTGCCTGCTCCTGGTTCACATGACTGAGTGTAGTTGGCAGTTGGACTTGTTTTATTCCCCAGTCACACAATGGATGGATTAGGTGTGCCTGGATGGGCCATTACTGGCATGATGGAGGGGGTGGAGCTGGGCACAGCCCAACTTGCAAATCAATGGGCTGTGCCCTGCCATCACACAAAGGACTTCACACCATTTCTTTGTTCATGCAGCCAGGCTGAAGCCTGGGCAGGAGAGGCAGGAATTTCAAAGAACTTCAAAGGTAATTCTCTAGAAGCATTTTCTACTTCATGGAAGACACCGGGTATAAAAATAGGACCCTCAGACCTACTCTTTGGTTCACTTTCTGGACCTGTGGAAGGGCTATCAGAGAACTGCCTGCTGCTGCGGCCTGCTGTGTACTTCAAAAGACTACTTTGCTGCACCTGGAAGGACTTTTCTGCTGTACGAAGCCTACCTTGAACTCTCAGAGGCATGCCCTGCTGATTGAGCCCTGTTCCAGGGATTGAACCCAGGACAACCAGAGTGACTCCAAAGGCTGGTTGGTTGGCCTCCTGACCAGAGTGCCAGAATCAGAAATGGCTCCAGTCATCTTGAACTTGCTCCTGGACCTAGCGCCTGACTGAGTCCCAACCCTCCAAGTGGAGCCACTCCAGTCGAAGACCCTTGGAAGTGATGCTAAAGGTGCCCAGATATCCAAAATCTAAAACATTTTTTTTTGTTGCTACAAACTGTTCTTAGAACCTAGAATAGACCATGACCAACCTGCTCATCTATCTGCCAAAGGTGCATCGCCGGTCAGCCTGAGTTTACAGCACCTTCTGCTACGTTCTTCTCCCCAACAACAAATCCTGTTAGGCGGTTCCTCGCAGTAGTGGTATCCAGCCATGTGGAGCTCTCATCAGCTAAAGCCTCCAGCCTTATCCTGCTGGATGTCTTCGACTTCCAAAAAAACAGACAAAGCCAGAATGTGGAAATCTTCACTGAACTTGGTCAAACAGCTCTCCGACGATGACGCCTCCCCCTCAGAAACCACCTGCAGCCTTGCTACCTTTTTAGAACATTTTTATTTAAATTTCTTCTAAGCCCGAATGGGCCCTATCCACTTCTTGTATCTGACCCGTGAATCGTTCTCCATCACGATCAGCCATATTTTTCAACTTTGTCCTGGGCTCTAGTAACTAGATGTCCGTGATTGGCGCTTTGATCTTTTAGATGCTTTTTTGTGCCTTAAACATAAAAAAATCATAACACTGGTTCTACTGATTGGATGGTTGCTGTTTTGGTGTCAAATCATTTCTTTGAATTTCTCTAAATTGGTGTGGAATTTTTCTTGTGTTGTGTTTTTAGTCCATTACTGTTTGAGTGATGCACACATACTTTGCACATTGCCTCTAAGTTAAGACTGACTGCTTTTGCATCAGGCTACCAGAGGGTTAGGCCCATGTTAGTTAGTGACTTTTCTAGATCACCTTGACAGGTATTGTGGCTGTTGCTTGAGCAGGGTTAACACTCAACTCAATCAACAACCCAATTCCTCCAAGATAGCTATACATAGGAACCTTAATGCAAGTGCCATAGGATATAATGCACTTGTAATACAGTGAATGGGATATTTGTCACATTTGTGACTGAGTAACCTGTCCACTGAACTCTATATCAGGCCCTACCTTTGAAGGAATATATTTTGGATGGTGAAGGTGTGAAAAATATCTGCCCGAAGCAAGGCCTTCAGCAGCTGTGAAAGGAATTTCTCCCACTTTTAGTTTTTCCCACCGAAACCAGGGGGTTCCTCTGGACATTTTGTAGTGGCTATCTGTCTTTGGCATAACTTTGGTGGTTTCAACCTGCAACTGTGGCTAACTGGAGGACTTGGACTTCCAGTTGAGAAACAAAGTCATTAGGTATAATTTTTGACCATGACGAACCCACTTGGTGTACTAACCCGTGCCCCTTTTGTCGGCCAACCTGAAATTACAGCATGGTTCTAGTCAACTACAGAGAGTGACTACTGATTGCCACTTTACTTTTTGGGTGTTTTTTGCCAAATATTATCTCCAGTTTCCCTTATTAGATTTTGTCACTTTGGGGTAATTTTACTTGATGAGTTTGTTTTCTATTTGTCCTAAATTGGTTGCTGGATTTTTGTTCTGTTTTGCTTTGCCTCTTGAACTGTTATGTTACTGGTAAATGCTTCACACATTTTCCTAAGTTAAGCCTGTCTGATCTATTCCATAGCTAGCGGGGGGCTCAGCCCAGGTTTTACATTATTGAAACTGCGTTTTACCTTAAAAAGTGTGCAGCTTATAGTTTGTGGTGGACTCCTGTGAGAAATTGGGTAATGACTGACTGGGGGGGAGCCCCAGCCAGATAATAGCCACAGTCCCTTGCAGGATGAACCATAAAAAGTCACTAAATTAACCTCAGCTTAAACCTGGGTAGCTTGGCACAAAAAGCAGTCAGACTTAAGTTAGAACAGGGGTCTCCAACCTTTTCTGTAGTGAGAGCTACTTCTGATTAGTGAAAATAATTGTGAGCTACTAAAGGCAAAGCAAGTTGACTTACGCCTAATGTCCATAGATCCAGATATTATGGTTTGAGCAAAATACTTTGACTAGGGGCACTATGACAGGGCTGCCATGTGTGTCAATGAGAGCGTAATATGTGGGTATGTATGAAAAAGGGTGCGTTTGAATGGCATATATGTGTACAGGTAGCTGAGAGACTGTGACGTATATGTACTTGTAGCACAGGACATAGTTTTCGCCATATGTGGTACCGTTATATGTATAACATAAATGGGAGAAATTTAAAGTGCAGAAAAATGTTCTCCAAAATGTTCAGAATATGGAGCATTTTTCTGCTCTTTAAATTTCTCCAGCTTAAAATAATGTCTGTATTTTTCACTTATAAATATGACCCTGTGTCGAGAAAATTAAACTGAAGTGTCAACTTTGTTTATATGGATTCCATAAAACTCATTATATACATTTTCTGCCATTTCCAAGTGTCACATTTACAAACACCAAGCATCTTGCTTCCAGTGTCCTGTATACATGGTGTCATATTTATAATAGAAAAATAAATTTGTTTAAATGGGAGGAATTTGAGGTGAAGAAATGTGCTTTATAAAACATTAAGACTAAATTGGCTTAATTGCAAGTGGAGAAAGACATTTACACTTATGATTTCATAGAAAAAGTTTTCCTCACTTTAAATTACTCTAATTTGAAACAAATGACTATATATCAGTTATAAATATGGCACAGTGGCTACTGGCCACTGAGAGCAAATGACCTGCTGCTTGTAAATGTGACACTTTGAAAAGGGAGAAAATTAAAATGAAGAGTTAATCATTAAGGTAACATTTCATTTTAATTTTCTCAAGATTAAAATCATTCAGAAACATCATTTTGAATTCAGATCCAATACTGAGTCGACAAGGACTTTTATTTAAAAGCTAAATACCTCAGAGATTCAGTTCTTCACCTCTGTGTCCTGGGTCATAAATCCAACACCAGGACTGTTCATTATCAGGCTCTGCTATGTGCTGCCTGATGATATTAGTGTAAAGTAAAGGAAGCTTTCCCTTAACTTTAAAGTTAAGGGAAATCCTGTGATCCTGTGCTTATTTAGAAATGGACTTAAGGCTGTAAGCTACTCTGAAGGTGTCTGGGAGCTACTGGCAGCTCATGATGGATTGGTCGGTGGTGCTTGACTTAGAGGCAATGTGTATAGTATTTATGCGGTACACAAACTAATAAGGTGAAAACAAAACACAAGAAAAACCCAAACCACTTTAAAAACCAATTTAGGAAAATTGAGTAAATGTTAATAAATAATTTGACACCAAAACCACATAAATTCAATCAGTAGACCATGAGTTTTGAATTTTTAAATTTTTTATTGAAAACTAGCACCTAAAAGATCAAAGCACACACCGTGGACATCTTGTCATGCGAGACCGGGTCAAAGTTGAAAGTTAAGTCTGACCATAACGGAGGGTGGTCAGATACAAACGTGGATTGGCCTCAGTCATTGCTTAGCTCCATACTTAGAAAAATACTTGAAGAAAATATTTTGAGAAGGTAAAGTTCAGAGGGGCAAGTCAGCAGGAGGTTTCCGAGGATGGAGCTTTGTCATTGGATATCCTTAATTCAAAGCCGTGGTGAAGACTTCAACGTTTTGACTTGGGTGTCGAAGTGGAAGTCTAAAAACTCTGCAGGATGAAGGGTAGGGCTGTAGCTGAAGACAGTTCTACGAGGACAGATACCCGTTTGCAGGGGCGGCTAGCAACTGTGAAAATCAGTGGGAAACGCACACTGTAAAACTCACCGATATTGTTGCCTTTCTCCTTTCCCCTCTCCCAATGACGAGCAGGAAGGAAGGTGGTTTACTTCCTGCATACGAATCCAACCAATCCTGGCGCTGTGATTGGTTGAAGCAGGCTAACCCAGCACTCATTTTGAGACTGGGGGCCTGTGCCTGCAATCTCTTGGCTGTTTTACAGCACTGGGTTTGCAGGCTTTGAAGTGCACATGACAGATTGGCTGAAGGCAGCTGGCCAATCTGTCATGCACACTGAGCAGTCATTCAGCAATATGCAGGAATCTGTCTGCCCCACCCCAATATCACGTTTGTGTTAGTATATGAGGCGGCACAAATTATAATAAAATGGTAATGACTGTATTATTAATCTGTTTGTGCCTGCTGCACTCGCTGCATGGGGGGGTTGTGCTCCTCTGTGTTAACAGAGGAGCTTCGGCGGCCCCTTTGGTGAAGGACCACTGGAAAGGATTTGCTGCTCTGGAGAAGAACATAGTGAGAGAAGCTGCAAAGTCAATCTGACCTGTGATGATCCTCGGTGGATAGGCAATAAGGTTTGTCCTGGTCTCCTCCTGGTTCTTGGAGCAGTTTTTGTACAAACATTTTTGAATCATCAGTTTGGAAATTGGCCATCTGGGCACCTTTGACACCCAAACCAAGGGACTAGGACTGGTGGAACACCCCTTCGGTGTTCAGTAATCATGCAGGCTGGGTTGAGGTGCGGGTTCAAGATGGTGGGAGCCTTTTATTTCCCTATAGTTCTGACTAAGAGGCCAGCAAACTAGCCCTTGGAGTCACTTCTGCTAGACCTGAGTGCAGAAGAAGATGTTAGGCTCAAAAGCAGGATTGTCCTCTAATGGATCAAGGCAGGCTCCAGGCAGAAAAGTAATCCTTCCACGTAAAGCAGAAGTCTGGCAGAGTGCACAGCAGGTCATAGCAGCAGGCAGTCCTCTGAGAGTCCTTCCACAGGTCCAGTAGGGAACTAAAGAGTAGGTCTGAAGGTACTATTTTTATACCCTGATGCCCTTCTTCTAGAAGGTGGGAGAAGCTTCTGGAAATGTTCTTAGAACTAGGGAATGGAAACTTGTGACTCCCCTTCCCTGGCATCATGGTGGCTGCAGTGACAATACAGTCCATAACTAGGGCAAAATCGATCCTGGGTCGCTTGTATTCTGGTTCAGGGAATACCTGGCTTGGCAGTTTGGGCTGCACTGTTCCTATGGGAGTAGGGAAAAGACTGATTTGCATATAGCTGGGTCTAATCTGAGGTGGCATGGTGTTAGAAATGGGGGTCTCTAGTTGGCAAAGGTAGGTACCTTTTTCCAAATAGGGACCCTTGCTTCTAGTCAGGGTAAGGGAAATACCCACTTTAGATAGCCCCTGATCACCCTCTCGGTAGCTTGGCATGAGCAGGCAGGCTTATCCCAAATGCAATGTGTAAAGTATTTGTACCAAAACTCAGAGTAACACAGTGAAAACACCACAAATGGACACCACACCAGTTTAGAAAAATTAAATATCTTTATCTAAACTTAACAAGACCAAAACAACAAAAATCCAACATATACGGTTAAAAATATGACTTTCAAAAGGTTTCAAGAACTTGTACCATAGAAAACTATGGATGCGTGACTTTTACACAAAGTACCTGTAGTTGCGTCAAAATTCACAAGGCCAAACAGCAGCAGAGTCAGAAACAAAGAGATGCGTCAGCTCCCGCGTCCTTGGGGAGGCGATGCGGCAGTCCCGCTGCACGCAGAGTAAGGGTTGCATTGAATCCGGTCTGTATCGGCAATGATACATCAATTCTTCGTGATGATTCCGGTCCGCAGGTGATGCGTCAGGAAAACTTGCCACGTGGAAATCCGGAATGCGCCGGTGATCGATGCGGCGGTGTAGAGCGGTGCTACATAAGTTTTCTTCAGCCGCAATCCCTTGATGCATCGATTCTTGCAGCAGCGACCGGCGCTGCATCGGTTTTCACAGTGGCAGGGCGATGCGTGGAAATTCTTCTCACGCCATGGAGATGCGTTGGAAAAACAGCCGCAAGAAAAGTGATGCATCAATTTTTGAAGTTCTTTAAGTTTCCTCTTTCTTCCAGCTCCCAAACAGCAGTAACAGCCTCCAGAGGTTTAAAACTGGCACAGGCACCTCTTGGCAGGTCAGAACTCACAGCAGCAGAGTTCAGGAGAGCTGGGGGCAAAGTATTTGTGTCCGTGAGACTTCAGAACAGGAGGCCAACACACACAGCCCACTGGAGATCTCCTTCAAGCAGGGGACACAGCACACAACAAAGTCCTTCTCCTTTCCTTGGCAGAAACAGCAACTGCAGACCAACCCCACACAGCACCCAGCAAAGGGGCAGTACTTTTCCTCAGTCTCCCCAGCTCTTCTCCTTGGCAAGGGGTCCTCATGAATTCCAGGGACGATCTAAAATTATGGGGTCTGGGCCCCAATATTTATACAGCAAAAGCCTTTGTTCTCTGATGGCAGAGAAGCCCTGTGCCTAGTCAAAACCATCTCTGGTGCAGCTTCCTGGCAGGAGATGGAAACATGATTTTGGAAGGCAGACCAGGTCCATTCAGGTGAAAGGAAATCTCCTCCCCTACTCTAAATGCAGCCCAGGACTATTCAGCCGAGCCCAGACTCATCCAGACTCTCTGGAGCCACTTCACATCCCCAGCCCCTGTCACTCCAAAGCCAGACAGCCAATACAAATCCTAGCAGTGGCACACTGGATGCCTAAGCAAGAAAATACCTACTTTCTAATAGTGGTATTTTCAAACACAGAATGTAAAAATCACCCTCACTGAAAGACATATTTCAACATTCTGAGTTCAGGCATTCTAAACTTTATTTTCCTACCATGTTCCCAGGGTACGTTTTGTTTATAAGATGTTATAAGCAAACTCTCCATTCTATCCTATGGAAACAGGTAGCCTTGCAATAGTGAAAAACGAAATTGGCAGTATTTCACTATCAGGACATGCCACACACATCAAGGCATGTCCTACCTTTCACTTACACTGAACCCTGCCCAGGGGGGTACCTTGGGCCTACCATAGGGGTGACTTATTTGTAGAAAAAGGGAAGGGTAGTACCTGGCAAGTGGGTGCACTTGCAAAGTCAATGTGGCAGTTAACAACTGCTCGCAGACACTGCAGTGGCAGACCTGAGTTACCTTTTCAGAGCTACTCATGAGGATGGCATAATCAGTGCTGCAGGCCCACTAGTTTTGTGTCAATAATAAAAAGGGGATGGCCCTTCGCCGCAAACTAGATTGCGCCTCCTTATACTTTATAAACTCACAAATTCTATAGTTGCCAAATATTAATTGTCTTTACCAAAGAAAGGACCAATAGTATTATTTCATTAGCCCTTGTGTTTTATCTCAATTTTCTTCTATATTAGATGCAAAATTTCATATGCTTCAAATGTCTTTTGAGAAGAGAAAACTTTTTTGGGGAAAACAAAATCATATATGCACTTCAAAATACATTTGACATTGCAATTAAACACAAACACTATAAAATGACAAAAACATTAAAGTGAAAACAATGTGGTTGTCCCATCAAATTCAAAAACCACAATATAAATGATCTATCTCAGACCAGTCCTTCATTTAACATATTAACACCTGATAAAATGTTAAGTTTCTGTTTCTCTACACATTATAGCCTGCCGGTATAGGCTGCTGGGAGTCGCTGTCTCAAGCTTGTTTTATTTTATTTTTTAAAGGTTGTTTTTAAGGTTAGAGTAGATTCCTTGGTAAACTCTCCCAAATGTTGTTAATTTAATTGCGGGTATTCTTCTCCCGGGAGCATAGGTCAACATGTTTCAAACCCTCAATGATTTGCAGAGTTCTCCTCAGGCCAGGACAACGTCACTGTCTGTGGAAGGTAATGTGGGACAGTGTGTTAACATTCTAAACTGTGGCTTTTACCTCTCTGTTAACTCCACACTAAATATCATGGTAAACAAGTATTACCTCTATTTTTCTTTACGCTGAGTCAAATATTATATTGACAGTATCCATTTCAAATGGATTTGTAACCGGTTAGCTGATATGCATCCTGTAATTCAGAGAATGATTTCCTCCAACAAATCAAGGGGACAGCTATGGTTGTTCCTTTTCTCCAGAAATGGCAGTACTGTGCATGGCAAGATACGAAGACAAATACATCTCGAATAACAATCCATTTATTGATCATATAGCCCAATGGTATCGCTATATCGATGACTTTTGGTGAATTTGGAATGGGAATGAAACAACCCTCATCGAATTCTAAACTTGGTTGAACAACAAGAGCCCAGACATCAAATTAAGTTTATTACACACTAAATCATGTCTTACTTTTTTAGATATTGAGGTTAGACCCACTGGGGCTGGATTAATAACCACTTTGTATACCAAATCTACGGACAAAAATAATGCATTGCATTACAAGAGCTTCCTTCCTAGGAACCCCAAAGATAATTTGCCATACGGCCAGTTTTTGCAAATAAGGCACAACTGCACACACAAGGAAGATTATGAACTACATACCCACACATTGATGGGCAAGTTAAAAGAGCGAGGGTATCCACACAAATTGTTAAAACATTAGATGAAAAGAGCATAGTACACACCGAGAGAACATTTATTAACTAAAAAATCTAAAACACCAATGGAACACTTGGTATGTGTGTCAATCTACGTTTCCCACACTAGTGCTTTTAAGAAAATCATACGCAACAATTGGCACCTCTTCAAAGGATTAGAACAAGGGTTTGATTTGCCTTTATTTGCATTGAAGAAGAATCCCATCATCAGACAACAAATAATTAGAGCTAGCTATGTGGACACAAGAAGAACTGATAATTTACGTTCCCGCATGAATATGAAACCTGCCCAAAGCCATCACAAATGTGTCAAATGTACAGCCTGCGGATCCAGGATTGAAGGTTCCATTTATACCATGGAAAAGTAATATGGAGACACAATGAGTTCTCAAATTGTAGAACAAGGAATGTGGTCTATGCATTAATTTGCACTTGTCAAAAATACATATAGGAAAAACAAATCAGGAGGTCAAACAAAGGGTGGTGCAACACCGTTCCAGGCTTAAAAACAAAGTTATGTTATGGGGTATTTGTAAAGCGCACGGCTACTCCTGAGAGTGTCCCGGCGCTGACTTAACCATAGTGACAGAACAGTTGAAAGCGGTTTGCTTGTGCCTCTACTCGTGTTGAAACAGCCAAGTTTTTAGCTTTCTCCTAAAGCTGAGGAGTGGTCACCTGGAATGAGCATCCGCCCAACCGAAAGCGTGTAAATTTTGGCACGACCGACAGCCTCTGGGTTGAGGATTGCAGGGTTCTGATCGGACCATAGTGCTGGATTCTACTCCTGATGTAGGGGGCTCCAGCATTGTGAAAGGCTTTGAAGACTAGTACCAGGTCCTTAAAAGTCACCCTTTTTCGCACCGGGAGCCAGTGCAGGGACATCAAAAGAGGCGTCATATGAGTTCTAAGATCAACCAGCAGTACGGCCCTTGCTGCCGCATTCTGTACCACCTGCAAATGGCCTAGTAAGTAATCAGGGAGGCTGAGATACAGAATGTTGGCGTAGTCAAGCCTAGATGTTATCAAGGCTTAGACCACTGCTTTCCTATGAGGAACTGAGAGGAGAGGGAGAAAGTTCCTCATCATTTTCAGTAGTCCGAAACAAGTGGCGGCCACAGATTGAATTTGTGCCTTCATGGATATGTTCGCATCCATTTTTACCCCAAGGTTTTTTGCGGTGGTAACTGGGCAAGTAGGGGGGACATGTCCTGAGGTCACCAATGATGCCATTTCACGCCGGTACTATGGCCGAAACAGATGATTTCGGACTTATCGGAGTTGCATAACAGTTGGTTTTGCCTGAACCAGGAGAACACCTTGGACAGGCAATTGTTAATATAATCTTCTCTCAACACAGCATTTTTCTCATAAGTAAACAGCAGCTGCATGTCGCCGGCGTAGGATATGACTTTTGCCCCATGATGCTCTGCCAGTAGTGCCAAGGGAGCCATATATAGCTTGAACAAAGTTGGGCTCAGAACCGAACCTTGTGGCACTCCAACCCTCATAGGAGGGATAGGGGCGGTGAAAGGGGGGATCATATGGTTTGCTGGCGGCTTTCCAGAAAGGAGACAAACCACTTGAGAACCGTGCCCCCGATGCCACAGTCCTGAAGTCTGTGCAGAAGTCGATCGTGGGGCACGGTATCAAAAGCCGTCAAAGGTCCAGCAGTATCAGTACCGCTTTCCCACCGCTGTCCGGAGTGGTTTTAATGGTGTCAGAGACTTCCAATAACGCCGTTTACATACTATAGTTAGCCCTAAACCCAGATTGGCTGGGGTGCAGTGCATGGGTAGTCTCTATAAAATCCGTGAACACAGTATATCACATACTTCTCCAAAGCCTTGGAGAAGTGTGTCAGCAACGTAATTGGCCTGTAGTTTCTGACTATAGAGGGGTCAGCCGAAGGTTTCTTGAGAAGTGATAAGATTCGTCCGTGTTTTCAACACACTGGAATCAAGCCCTCAGATAAAGAAAGATTCAGGACCAAGTTCACTGCTGGATTGATCACATCCGCAATAGAGGCCAGCACTCTGGCCGGGCAAGGATCCAAGGGGGAGCCAGATTTCAGTTCTTGCGTTATTTTAAGGGATGTAGTCATGGGAATAGGGGGAAACTCCAAGAGAAACTCATTTAAGTTGGAGTAGGCGGGGAGGGGTGGGGCTAAAATACCATCGCCGGCTTGAGGCCCAGTTCCGAAAGCATCCTGGATATTTTAAATTTTATTATAAAAATATTGCGCCATGCGGCTAGTCCATTCATCTGTATGGGTGAAAGGGTGCTTAATTATGTTCGGAGAGGAGAAGGCCTTGACAATTTTGAACAATTCCAGGCTTCTGTTCCCACCTTGTTCAATTTTTGAGGCCAAAACTATTTCTTCCTCCTCTCGGACTTTGGCGTAATGGGCCTTCAAGGCCAGTTTATAAGTTGTTTTCTTTATGGGATCAAAATTCTTTCTCCATAGTCTTTCCAAACATTTACATGCACTCTTACTTTTCCTTAGTGCTTCCGTGAACCAAGGGGCAGAGACACAGCCTCTTTGAGCAGCCTGCATTCTCGGTGGAGCTAGTTGTATGGCCCACTCTAAGAGCCAGCCTTCAAGAAAACAGACATCCTCCTCCAAAAGGCCACTAAAAGGAATGGGGTGCTGCCTCAGTATGATGGCTACCGCCTCCGGCGTAAACTGTGCATAGGACCTAAAGCTGCTGGCCCTAGGTTTGCACTGAGAAGAAGGTCTCCCTGAGTCCTTCGATATTTGGAAGGTGAGCAGGAAATGATCAGACCAGATGATAGGGAGGGGTAAGTCCATTGCAATCTTAGATGACGAAAATATCTGGTCCGATGTATGGCCTTTTTCGTGAATAGGTACGAGACATAGAGAGTTACGTTCAGGATTCTAAGGGATTCCCATATCTTCATAGACTCATGATCTGCCGCTTGATCCATGTGTATGTTAAAATCTCCCAGAACCACGCAATGGTTATATTTGGCTGCGATGGGGGAGAGGGCAGGTCCCAGGAACTCTTAAAACCGGCCTGCCGGCCCCAGTGGTCGGTAAATTACTGCGCCAGCGATCGATTGCTGAGCAGACACGGTCAGACGGAAACCGAGGCTCTCCGCCCCCTCAATCTCTACCATAGGTAGAGGTAGGCAGGAGAGGGAGTTTTTGTAAATAATGGCTACACCCCCCTTTCCCGCTAGCCCTGACCTTCCTGATTATCAAATAATCAGAGGGAATAGCATTCACAATAGTTGGGTTGGAAACCTCATTGAACCATGTCTCTGTAATAAACATAATATCTGGCTTTGTGTCAGTGAGGAGATCAAACAGTTCTAGCTTGTGTTTTTTTTATAGATCTTGCATTGAGAAGAGCTGCCTTCAAAGTGTCTTCTATCGTCACAATCTGAGGATGGTGAGTATACGGCACACAACCTACTGCTCTTGTATTGAAATTGTCATTGTAATGGGGATGAACGTCTCAGTTACAATTCCCACAGGAGAAAGGGTTAGTGTCCACAGCTGCGGTAAAGTGGGTGCTGCAGCTCCCCTGCTTATCCAGGGCTAATAAACTCTCTCTACAGTAATTCAGTTTTACCTTTTGGGGTATAGCTTTACCTGATGGGCAACAGGCAGCATCTCCGGCCCCGGTCGACTCGGGGACGCTGACGGGCGCAGATGGGCTTGCCTTTAGCGTGCCAGTTGCTCGTTCGCACAGCATCCCTTTTTAACGCCTCCAGCTCCAAAAGAACTAGACCGCACCCTGAAAGATATGTCGACCAGGAAGTGCAGAATATAGCTATCGAATCCCGCCACCCCGGGTTTCAAATTCAATTTCCCCACAAATGTAAATTCATTGCCAATTTAATTTTAAAGTTAATTTACACATTGATTAAAAACTGCAAATAAAAGTTCAGTGCAATACTATGTTTAAAAGCAGGTTTCAGTTAGAGAGACACAAACGGAGAAGCAACTGACTGCTCCGTCAAAGTCACAGTGGCATCCATGGTTAATCACTTTATGGAGATGGGTCATAGTGAAAAAGACTTTAAATGGACGGTTCTCTGTGCTATAAAACCAAATCGCAGAGGTGGGGATCCTAAAATTGTACTGACCAAAAAAGAAGCTTACTTGATCATGAAGTTTAACACAACAACACGAGGCCTGAATGAAATGACTGAGATCAACAGATTATACGAATCTCAAACTTACATTTCGCTTTGTATGATATATAAGAAACATGTATATGTTCCGCAGAGGATATGTGCTCCATTTCACCAAATGAAAGTCAAAAATATGGCTATACATAATGAACTATGAGACTCAGCATGCAGCTAGGCAAATTCGGTTTTTCCACAATTCATTGGTCAGAACTGACAATATTGGCATTTGATTATTCCTCCTTAAACCGATTTGTTCACATGAAGAACTCGGCAACCGAGCAACTCTGTGATGGAGGCCAGAATACCAATCACTCCTTACCGAGATAAGCGATCAGCATTTGCACTGCAGGCAAATTTATACAAAAACAATGCTACAATACAATATAACGCTTCTCTACCGTAAGACAAAACCAGCCTGTGAGTCTCAAGCTGAAGGTCAGTTTTTGCAACATTGTTTCTTTCGCCAGCAGGAGCATCAGAATGAAACTGACTACTTTTTGAAGAAAATGAAGAGAAAATTCTGAACTATTTAGGCAAGTTGTTTTCACTGCATTGTTAAGTACGGTCATGTATATCTCTCCTGCTGCGAGTGCAACAATGCCCAGTTAATTGAATGTTCACTATCACTGTCGATCAACTAATGCGTTTATCATGGCGTTGTTAAAAACGGTCATATATTTTGTTCACTTAGAGTGTAACAACAACCAGTGAACTACATGTTCAGATTTATGTTATGATATTGGACCAACCAATGAATTTATAAATTTTTCCTTTCACAAGCATACAAATCTCAATGAATTACAGGACGGATATCTGCTAACCGGTTACAAATCCATTTGAAATGGATACTGTCAATATAATATTTGATTCAGCATAAAAAAAAAAAGAAAAATAGAGGTAATACTTGTTTACCATGATATTTAGCGTGGAGTTAACAGAGAAGTAAAAGCCACAATTTAGAATGTTAACACACTGTCCCACATGACCTTCCACAGACAGTGACGTTGTCCTGGCCTGAGGAGAACTCTGCAAATCATTGAGGGTTTGAAACATGTTGACCTATGCTCCCGGGAGAAGAATACCCGCAATTAAATTAACAACATTTGGGAGAGATTACCAAAGCATCCACTTTTCCCTTAAAAACAATCTTGATACAGCGGCTCCCGGCAGCCTACATCGGCAGAATATAGTGCGTAGAAAAACAGAAACTTAACATTCCGCCAGGTGTTAATATGTTAAATGAAGGACTGGTCTGAGATAGATCATTTATATTGTGATTTTTTAATTAGATGGAACAACTACATTGTTTTCACATTAATGTTTTTGTTGTTATATGGTGTTTGCATTTGTTGCAATGTCAAATGTATTTTGAAGTATATATATGATTTTGCTTTCCCCCAAAAATGTTTTCCCTTCTCAAAAGACATTTAAAATGAAGCATATGACATTTTGCATCTAATATAGAAGAAAAGTTAAATAAAAAACAAGGGCTAATGAAATAATACAATTGGTCCTTTCTTTCCTAAAGACAAGTAATATTTGGCAGGCCCAGTAGTAGCATTTGATTTACAGTCCCTGGCACACTCCAGTGCACTTTATGAGGGGATTACCAGTAAATCAAATATGCCAATCAGGGAGAAGCAATTGTAACAACAAGTTACACAGGGAACACTTGCACTTTGACACTGATCAACAGTGGCAAAGTGCCCAACGCATGTAAGCCAGGAAAAACTAAAACCATCACAGAATTCAAAATACAGGAGGTAGAGGCAAACATTCTGGGAAACAGCGCCAAGGGCGCCAGGTATGACACATGGGTGCCGATTACGATCCTGGAAAAAAATTCCCCATACCAGAATACCAATCACTCCTTACCGAGATAAGCGATCAGCATTTGCACTGCAGGCAAATTTATACAAAAACAATGCTACAATACAATATAACGCTTCTCTACCGTAAGACAAAACCAGCCTGTGAGTCTCAAGCTGAAGGTCAGTTTTTGCAACATTGTTTCTTTCGCCAGCAGGAGCGTCAGAATGAAACTGACTACTTTTTGAAGAAAATGAAGAGAAAATTCTGAACTATTTAGGCAAGTTGTTTTCACTGCATTGTTAAGTACAGTCATGTATATCTCTCCTGCTGCGAGTGCAACAATGCCCAGTTAATTGAATGTTCACTATCACTGTCGATCAACTAATGCGTTTATCATGGCATTGTTAAAAACGGTCATATATTTTGTTCACTTAGAGTGTAACAACAACCAGTGAACTACATGTTCAGATTTATGTTATGATATTGGACCAACCAATGAATTTATACATTTTTCCTTTCACAAGCATACAAATCTCAATGAATTACAGGACGGATATCTGCTAACCGGTTACAAATCCATTTGTAATGGATACTGTCAATATAATATTTGATTCAGCGTAAAAAAAAAAAGAAAAATAGAGGTAATACTTGTTTACCATGATATTTAGCGTGGAGTTAACAGAGAAGTAAAAGCCACAGTTTAGAATGTTAACACACTGTCCCACATTACCTTCCACATACAGTGACGTTGTCCTGGCCTGAGGAGAACTCTGCAAATCATTGAGGGTTTGAAACATGTTGACCTATGCTCCCGGGAGAAGAATACCCGCAATTAAATGAACAACATTTGGGAGAGATTACCAAAGCATCCACTTTTCCCTTAAAAACAATCTTGATACAGCGGCTCCCGGCAGCCTACATCGGCAGAATATAGTGCGTAGAAAAACAGAAACTTAACATTCCGCCAGGTGTTAATATGTTAAATGAAGGACTGGTCTGAGATAGATCATTTATATTGTGATTTTTTAATTAGATGGAACAACCACATTGTTTTCACATTAATGTTTTTGTTGTTATATGGTGTTTGCATTTGTTGCAATGTCAAATGTATTTTGAAGTATATATATGATTTTGTTTTCCCCCAAAAAATGTCCCTTCTCAAAAGACATTTAAAATGAAGCATATGACATTTTGCATCTAATATAGAAGAAAAGTTAAATAAAAAACAAGGGCTAACGAAATAATACAATTGGTCCTTTCTTTCCTAAAGACAAGTAATATTTGGCAGGCCCAGTAGTAGCATTTGATTTACAGTCCCTGGCACACTCCAGTGCACTTTATGAGGGGCTTAACAGTAAATCAAATATGCCAATCAGGGAGAAGCAATTGTAACAACAAGTTACACAGGGAACACTTGCACTTTGACACTGATCAACAGTGGCAAAGTGCCCAATGCATGTAAGCCAGGAAAAACTAAAACCATCACAGAATTCAAAATACAGGAGGTAGAGGCAAACATTCTGGGAAACAGCGCCAAGGGCGCCAGGTCTGACACATGGGTGCCGATTACGATCCTGGAAAAAAATTCCCCGTACCACTCGTATCCGGTCTTTTTACTGTACGAATCGTACAAGTGCCGTACAAACTGCCAATCACGATTCGCATGGTAAAAAGTCCATACGAATCGCATTGGGAATTATTCCCCACACGTCCTCGGGTCGGAAAATGTGTCCGACACGTCCCCGGACGATTTACCGTACAAATGTGAAAAGTGAAGTCCGACCGCGGAATCACGATCCATCCCGTGCGTCTGATGTTACAACCGTATGGAAAAAACACTGTCCGCACCGAACTCCCATAGCAACCATGGAGACATGTGCCCGCATACGCGCCCAACACCCCCCAGCCCTCCTATGTACGAGTCGAATCCCCACCCGTGTATGTACACCCGTGTATGTACACCCGTGTATGTACGAGACGTACCCCCACCTGTGAATGTATGGAGCGTACCCCCACCCCAACCGTGTATGTACGACCCGTACCCTCACCCGCGTACGTATGGAGCGTACCCCCACCCCAACAGTGTATGTACGACCCGTACCCCCACCCCAACCGTGCATGTACGACCTGTACCCTCACCCGCGTACGTATGGAGCGTACCCCCACCCCAACCGTGTATGTACGGACCATACCCCCACCCCAACCGTGTATGTACGACCCGTACCCTCACCCGCATATGCATGGAGCGTACCCCCACCCCAACCGTGTATTTACGACCCATACCCTCACCCGCTTATGCATGGAGCGTACCCACACCCCAACCGTGTATGTACGAACCGTACCCCCACCCCAACCTTGTATGTACGACCTGTACCCTCACCCGCGTACGTATGGAGCGTACCCCCACCCCAACCATGTATGTACGACCCGTACCCTCATCCGCGTACGTATGGAGCATACCCCCACCCCAACCGTGTATGTACGGACCGTACCCCCACCCCAACTGTGCATGTCCGGGCCGTACCCTCACCCGCGTACGTATGGAGCATACCCCCACCCCAACCGTGTATGTACGGACCGTACCCCCACCCCAACTGTGTATGTACGACCCGTACCCTCACCCACGTATGCATGGAGCGTACCCCCACCCCAACCGTGTATGTACGACCTGTACCCTCACCCGCGTATGCATGGAGCGTACCCCCACCCCAACCGTGTATGTACGGACCGTACCCCCACCCCAACCTTGTATGTACGGCCCGTACCCTCACCCGCGTACATATGGAGCGTACCCCCACCCCAACCGTGTATGTACGACCCGTACCATCATCCGCGTACGTATGGAGCATACCCCCACCCCAACCATGTATGTACGGACCGTACCCCCACCCCAACTGTGCATGTCCGGGCCGTACCGTCACCTGCGTACGTATGGAGCGTACCCCCACCCCAACCGTGTATGTGCGGACCATACCCCCACCCCAACCGTGTACGTACGACCCGTAACCTCACCCGCGTATGCATGGAGCGTACCCCCACCCCAACCGTGTATGTACGACCCGTACCCTCACCCGCGTATGCATGGAGTGTACCCCCACCCCAACCGTGTATGTACGGACCGTACCCCCACCCCAACCTTGTATGTACGACCCGTACCCTGACCCGCGTACGTATGGAGCGTACCCCCACCCCAACCGTGTATGTACGACCCGTACCCTCATCCGCGTACGTATGGAGCGTACCCCCACCCCAACCGTGTATGTACGGACCGTACCCTCACCCACGTACGTATGGAGCATACCCCCACCCCAACAGTGTATGTACGACCCGTACCCCCACCCCAACCGTGTATGTACGACCCCTACCCTCACCCGCGAACGTATGGAGCGTACCCCCACCCCAACCGTGTATGTACGGACCGTACCCCCACCCCAACCATGTATGTACGACCCGTACCCCCACCCCAACCGTGTATGTACGACCCCTACCCTCACCCGCGTACGTATGGAGCGTACCCCCACCCCAACCGTGTATGTACGACCCGTACCCTCACCCGCGTATGCATGGAGCGTACCCCCACCCCAACCGTGTATGTAAGGACCGTACCCCCACCCCAACCGTGTATGTACGATGCGTACCCCCACCCGCGTATGCATGGAGCGTAACCCCACCCCAACATTCTAAGTACGGAGCGCACCCCAGGCCCCAACACCAGCACCTTCACACAACATCGCGCATGTACGAGTCGTACCAAGCCAGACACAAGTACAGCACTGTACACCAAAATTCCCGAAGTACACACCGTACACACGCTAAAAACGCACGTACACAACCAGGACAAAGCAAAACAACACAAGAATACACCATTCGAATGGCACAAAGCCACAAAACATGTCCAACAAGCACAAAAACAACACATTCACTGACCTGCAACTGCCAAAATCCCAAACAGAGGCCCAAAACACAACCACTCCTTATAACACACCCACCCAAACTTCAAACACAGCCACACCCACCAATGGACCAATAAAAAGGGCCCACACACACAAACCATGAGCCTTTGCAACAGACTCACTGCTGCCAGACCCCACAGACAACCTACAGCACCATACTAGAACCTTTACTACACCTTACACTTGCACACCTTCACACACCCACCTTCACAAACACCCCCTCATCACATTCACATACACACCTGCACAACCACACCCACACACCCACAACCATCCACACACCCCCCCCCCCCAACATCCACACCCACACCCCTCACCATGCCCACTAACAAGAATCCAAAGTTCACTAGCCGAGAGTTGGAGGTCCTTGTCGATGAAATCCTCAGAGTTGAGCCACACCTCTTTGGAACATTGGTCAGACAGACCAGCATTTCAGAAAAAACAGCCATGTGGCAGACGATCGTCGATGCTGTGAATGTTGTTGCGGACACCAGAAGGACCAGGCATGAATGCCAAGCCAGGTGGTACGATCTGCGGAGGAGGGTCGAGCCAAAATGACCGACGAACACAACCAGGCCATCGTCACTGGAGGAGGGCCGCCCCGCAGACTCGTAGAATACCATCCCTGGGAGGAGAGGGTGATGGCCATCCTGCCGGTGGTGGCAGTGGACGGATTAGAAGGACTCCGAGACCCGGGTGAGTACACAAACAACTCACCTCACATGGGGGGAACGTCATCCACAACCAAACTCACAAACAGGCACGCAACCACCCCAAGCTATCGCATGACTCAACCACACTCCATGAACACGCACATGCCACTGGCGCCACCATGCCCCATGCACCCAGCTGGACAATGCCAAGTCACAGGCCACAGAAAACACCAACACAAGACACGGTAAGCCGGATGGCGGGAGTGTGGGCCCCAAAAGTCACATAGTGCAACTCAGAAGCAGACAACAATGCCCCCTGCCCATATGGCCTAGGTCACAGCCAGACAAACAGTGTGTCCCCACACAGGAAAGACTTGCCAGCAAATGGCAGACGCCTTGCATGAACACATGGGGGTGACGGCACGTTCTTGCACATGACAGCAGCTAATGAACAGCCAACACTGTGAAAGAGTGGCAGCACACACCACCACAGCAGCAGTGCAGACACAGACACTACACCCAATGGGTGCCTGGAGATCAGAAACAAACTCACATCAACAATCCAAGGGCCATTCAAAGATCTGCTAACAGTGTGTGCCCAGGAAGCTGGGCTGAGGTGACAGAGGGTGACACACAGAGGGAGGGAGAAGGGGACAGAGAGGGAGGGAGACACAGGGAGACGGACAGAGGGAGGAGGCTGACACACAGAGGGAGGGAGAGGGGGACAGAGAGGGAGCGAGAAAGGGACACACAGGGAGAGCAAATCAGCCTTGTGGGGTGTGGGAATGTCTGCTCGTCAGCAGGTGGACTGCGTGCATGTAGACAAGGGTGGCCAGTGCCAGAACCCCCCTCTTCTCCATGGCAAAACACAGGGCCATGTCACAACCTGTGTACGAGCACAACGCCAGCTACCTGCATTATATAAGTGTGTGGAACAACTCCATGTGCCCACGTACAGTGCAACACGGAAGGCGCCAATGCATGGCTCAACCACACCTGCCCACTCCACTGCTGACTGCAGTCACAATTGACGCAGCAAGTAAGACTGTGCCACACATAGGTAAAGTCGCAAAAGCTGTGGCCAAGGGACATACCCATGCACAAGTGCACTGTGAGTGGAATGCAAGACATATCCAAATTCCCAGAGGAAATGTGCCAACTTAGAAACCAATGAAACATGGATGTTGCATGGAACAAAATTAACATTGTCTCTCTCACACACAGGTCAATGTCGTGGATCACCCCCCAACACTGGGGGGGGAAGACTCACAGGACCCGGCTCGGCGGGATGACGGACCCACCGGCAGCGATGACTCTCACCACTCTGTGGACGAACCCGACCCCGACCAACCTGGCCCCTCTGGTGTCCAACCACCTGCAGCACCTGCGTCAGGTACAACTGGGCCAACCACCACCCCCACTCCTGCCACATCCCAGGAGACACCCAGGATCCCTGCCCCACCACCACAATGCAGCCAGGCTGGCCAGGAGGGACACGGTGTACCGGGCACCCAGGAGGAGGCAGGCGACAACGCCAATGCCACCCCTCAGGGGTCCCGGAGACACGATGTGCCCACAAGGGCAGGCCAGGTGCAAGTGGGCAGGGGTGGTGGGAGTGGAGGACGGCGGAGGTGCGAGCCTGACCTGTTGGCTGGGGAACCGGTATATTCCCATGTCCGAAACATCCTGGACACATACCAGCAGGACACCACGGGCATGGCCCAGGTTATGTCCATCCTCGAGGAGATCAAGACCCAGCAGGCCCAGCAACATGCGGAGCAACATGCCTGTCTACTGCGACACCAACGGCGGATGGAGGACAGACAGGCTGAGCTTGTGACGGTGTTCACGGGAATTCACATTACACTCCGTCGGATAGCCGACAACATGGGCAACCCTCCCTGTGCCATCAGGCGTAGAACATCACCACCCACAGGGAGGGATCAGGAGGAGGAGGAGGAGACATCCGACGGAGCATCCCAAACATCGTCACGGCCTGCTTCTGAGGGTCCCCGCAGGAGGGCGGGTCGTCCACGGAAAAGACCGTGAGGGTCGGCGCAACAGCACCATCTCCCAGGACACCTGGCCTGGCACCTGGCCCACTGGAGCAACAGCAGCACAGCAGCAAAAGACATTCTCTACCACATGGACTTGCTGGTCACTGTCTGACCAATGTTGACAAAGACTGTGGCATGGACTCTGAGGATTTCAAATGGCAAGGACACCAACTCCCCTAGTGAACTTTGGATTCCACACACCCGGAAAGCCCCTCATGTCATACCCCCCCCCCCCGGTACCCCAACCAAAATAAAAAGTTACACCATAAAGAGAAGATGCCTACATTTTGCATTATTACCTTACATGTGTCTTGTAAAGTCTAACCATGCATGAGTTCTCATTTGACTTCAACCATCCACACCCTGGGGCCTGAGTCTGGCACAGGACACACATGGGTCACATTGTATTAGGCATGACAGACATGGAGCACCGTACACACCCGTGATGGGCCCAACCAGCTGAGGGGGTGGCCGCACAACCGTGTCGACAGACATTTTGAGTACAGCGACAGCCATGCGCAGAGGTCAGGGATCATGTGGAGTGTCCTGTGGGGCACCCAGGTATGTGTGGACAGGTGGCAGAACCATGACCTGCAAGCTTGAGTCAGGTGGATGCAGAGAATGGTGGCCTGGCCAACGTTGGATGCATGGGGATGGCACATGTCACAATACCCACACAGTCATGGACATCATGCACAATACACAGTCTAATCCCTCACAAACAGCTTGCATCTTGCTACTCTACACATAGACACATAGCCACTATCACAGAAAACCATGCCAGGCATGCCGTATGCACCGTGGCAACACACCAGCATTGACTGAGGAGAGGCACCTTGGAAGCATAGGGACACCTTTATTAGTCATGTATTCGGGATTGCAGAGGCAACTCGGAGTACACATGAACGGGTCATGTGGAGTAACATGTGGGTCCAACACTGGAACCCCCCTTCTGCAGCACAAATGCATGATAGCCATGGAACTGGCACACAAGTGTCGGCTAACAGCTAATCACCCCCTGCTGCTCACGGAGAGACTGCCATACACCATTGATCCGCTGATGTGGAAGTCCCACACCATATCAAGCCAATGCAAACCGTATGTGTCCGAGGGCAGTGTAACACACATTGATGCCATCATCACAATCCACAATCCCATCACTGATGACTGTCAACAAGTCTGACCATCTATTCAGGTGTACACAGCTGCATGTCATGTGTCCCATGGTGATACGACATGTCTGCAGAGGAACCAAACATCGACAGGGGCAGTGTGCATACATCGTAAACAACTGTGTTGGACCCGGCCTCGTGGCATGGTCCTTACCCCCGTGGATTGTGCCCGTTCCCCGCCCCGGCCTTCACGGGCCACCCTTCTGAACTGCACCGAGGCCCTTCCTCCTGAGCGGCACGAGGTCGCATACCCCTCGTGGCTCCGCCATCTTGTTGGCACCCACGTGACTCTGTGCACCAGCCAGCGCGACCCCGCTCAACCCGGCCTCAACCCCAGCGAAGCCCCGACATCGAGGCACCACGAACTGGCCAGGGGGTGCCGCAGGAACCATTCATCGCCCCCGGCGGAGGACAGTATCGATGGGACCCCCAACTGTCCTCCCCTCTCGAGGTGTGATCGCCCTGCAACTCCCTTGGGCCTGGCGCCTCTCCTGCTGGGCGTCTGGCCACCTCCACCCGGCCTCTCCGCCCCCACCGGGCGCCTGGGTCCGGACATCAAAGGGCTCCAGACCTATATCTGGGGCGACCCCGCCACAGATCGGCAGTTGTATCCCGGAGTCGAGAGCCCTGCTGGTTGAATCGCGGCTGACCCTACGGAGAAGAACTCTTGTCGGAACCATCACGAGCCCTGCTGACTGCGTCGCGGCTCCTTCTTGTGAACACTTTGAAGCCACCTGGAACATCGGAGCCCTGCTGACGCTGTCGCGGCCCAACCTCGCTGAAACCTCCCTCGGAGCTCTGCTGACGACATCGCGGCTCGAGCTGAGCAGAAACCATCTTGAGAGCCCTGCTGATTGGATCGCGGCTCTCCACGAACTGTCCGCCAGAGCCCTGCTGACGCCGTCGCAGCTCGACCCCTCTGAGATCCGGAGGTCCTCCAGCTTGAGGATAAGAACTGGGCCCCAGGTACCCTCGTACCGCACTCCTGCCGAGGACTGTCCCGCTACCCCTACCCTTCCAAAGAGACACTGAGACTTTTGGTGGATCCCTCGATCCCTTCGTGTAAATATTGACCTCGTAACCTTTTTATTGCTGATAAAGAATTGCTTGTCTTGAGACAACCTCCTTGAGTCCTGTGTGGTGGTGTTACTGTGCTAGTACGTGATAGGAGAAGGATCTCTCAGGAGACTTCTCGGCAGCGCTCGGCTACTTCATACAGTGTGAGGGCCCCCCTTGGTGGTCTCGCCGACTCCTCGGGGTCCGCCTTCCAACATTTGGTGGCCAGCGACGGGATCCGAGCCGAACGCAGTACGTACCAGCCAGTACCCACTAGCTACCCATCCAAACGTACAGTAATCATGAGCAGCCAGGAAAACAACGCGACAATGGAGTTCCAGCCCGAACGGCTGGAAGAATATACGCACAAAGAGTTAAAACAGTTCTGCAAAGACAAAGGCATTGCAACCACCGGCCTAAGTACCAAAGAGGACATGCAGAAAGCTCTGAGGACATGGCTGGAGGTCGGGGCAGGCCCCTCCCAGGAAGAAGGTCCCTTACCCCTGACTGAGACCTCATCAACCGCCCGGACTCCGGCAACCGGAGGAAGAAAGAGCCTAGAAACCGGCCTCTCCGAAGAAGAAATACGAGAGCGGGAGAAGGTCCGGAACCACGAGCTAGAGCTCGCACGACTGCGGCTGGACGGCGAACTCCAGCTGGCGGAAAAGAAACTGGCCCTAGAACAGCTACGGCTTCAAGAGGAGATAGAGGAGAAGAGGCGACACGGGAGTTGGAGGAAAAGAAACTGACCCTTGAGCACGAGCGCAGTCTCAAGGAGCTCGAAATCAAGGCCAAGAACGGAGGGACCAACGCCCCCAGTACTAGAGACACTCTACCACCTGCCGAGACCAAGGTACATATCCCGAAAGAGGTCGTCAAGGAGTACTACAAGAATGACGACATCCAACAATGGTTCAAGGGCTACGAGGTGGCCATGACCTCTCATCGGGTGCCCCGAAAAGACTGGGGCGCGGGCCTGTGGGGGCGGTTCCTGAGTGAGGGTCGAGACACACTGCTCCAGCTGCCGGAGGAGGTGATGACCTCCTACGATCACATGAAGGAGGCTCTGCTCACCCGCTACGGGCTAACTGCAGAAATGTACCGCCAGCGGCTCAGAGACTGCAAGAAAATCCCGGGCACCACCTGGGTGGAATATGTGGACTTTTTCAGTCGGGCCCTAGAAGGGTGGATCAGAGGTAGCAAAGTAACCACCTATGGGCAGCTGGTCGACCTCATCGTGTGGGAACATCTCTCCAACAATTGCTTCGTGGAACTGAGACAGCACCTCCTCGACAGCAAAATGACCGACCCGCGAAAACTCGCCGTCGAGGCCGATCGATGGGTCAACTCCCGGGTCCCCCGGAACTCAATGGGGGAGTACAAGAGGAACCCCACCGGACCCCCCCGCTAACGCGGTGGAGGGGGAGGGCCGAACAGGAACCGAGACCCTCCCGCCGGGGCCCCCAGGAGTCCCCCTCGAGGGCCACAGCAGCAACACCTCTCCCCGAGCCTAGCCCGAAGGGGGGCACCCCCGGTCAGATCCGGACCACGGCCACCAGTAACGTGCTACGGCTGCCAACAAACCGGACACTATGCCAGCGATCTGGTCTGCCCCCTGAACCGAAGAAACGGGGCCGGCGGGCCCCCGCCCCGACAGCTGGCGGCTGCCGCCCTGGGAGAAGGAGAAGAGGAAGAGGTGACCCTCGACCGAGGGACCACTGAATGGGAGCCGGCAGCCATGTCCCTGGTCTGCCTGGGTAGCCGAGAAATGGTACCCTGCACCCCCATCCCAAGCAACACCCAGAAGTACCGGCAGCAGGTCATGGTCAATGGACAACGGGCCGAAGCCCTTCGTGACACCGGCGCCAGTGTCACCGCTGTCCGCTGCCACCTGGTGACCCCCGAACAGATCCTACCGAATGTGCTGTGTCCCGTCCGGACGGCCGACAACAGCGAAAGCCTGTGCCAGATGGCCCTGGTCCCCTTCGAGTGGGGAGGGGTGACGGGCCTGCTGAAGGTGACGGTACGCGACGACGCCCCCGTCGACTGCCTCCTGGGGAACGACTTGGAGAGTTCCCCCTGGGCTCAAGTAGAGCTACGAGAGCACCTCCGAATGCTGGGACTATCTGACTGGGCCTGTGCCATCACCCGGTCCATGACCGCCCGGGCCCCCCGCTCATCCTCGGCCTCCGGGGCCGCCCAGCCCGAGGGGCTCGCACCACCTCCCGCCAGCAGCGAGGGGGAGGTGGACACCGACCCTGGACCTAGTGAATCCTCCCCCGAAGAGATGGCTTCCCCGTGCGCCCTACCAGAGCTGACACAATGGCGACACGAAGGGGGCCCCACCCGGGAGCAGTTCCAACAAGAGCAGCAGTCCTGCCCCACTCTCGAAGGGGTCCGCCAACAAGCGTCCGCCCAAACCAACGGGGACCAGACCGGCACCCACTGGGTCTACTGGGCCGAGGGCCTGCTATACAGTGAGCAGAAAGTGGCAGAACTCAGGGCCAGCCGAGTGTTGGTGGTCCCCCTCCGCTTCCGGGAGTTCCTGCTCAATCTGGAACATGATGTGCCCCTCGCCGGACACTTGGGGCAAGACAAAACGTACAGCCGTTTGGTGACCCACTTCTACTGGCCTTGGATGCGGAGGGACGTGGACAACCACTGCCGGTCCTGCCAGACCTGCCAAGCCAGCGGGAAGACGGGGGGTCGGGTCAAGGCCCCCCTCCAACCCTTTCCAGCCGTCAGCACCCCGTTTGAACGGGTCGGAATCGATATCGTGGGGCCCCTGGACCCCCAGACCGCCCTGGGCCACCGCTTCATCCTGGTCCTCATGGACCACGCCACCAGGTACCCGGAGGCGGTCCCGCTAAGAACTGTAACGGCCCCTGTGGTAGGCCGGGCCCTAATGGGGATCTTCTCCCGAGTGGGATTTCCCCGCGAAGTGGTGAGCGACAGAGGCACGAACTTTATTTCCAGATACATGCGGTCCCTGTGGCAGCAGTGCGGGGTCACATACAAGTTCACGACCCCCTATCACCCTCAAGGGAACGGACTGGTTGAGGGGTTCAACAGAACATTAAAGGGAATGATCCAGGGCCTAGAAGAGCCCCTCAGGCGGAGATGGGATGTCCTGCTGCCGTGCCTCCTGTTTGCCTATCGGGAGGTCCCGCAGAAGTCCCTGGGGTTCAGCCCGTTTGAACTATTGTACGGACACCCGGTCCGTGGACCGCTCAGCCTGGTCAAAGAGAGCTGGGAGACGAAGCCCCAAGGCACCCCTCCTGACGTCTACCGATACCTCCTGACCCTCCGAAACCAGACCCGCAAGTTCCGAGCCCTGGCCGAAGCCAACCTCGAGGCCAGCCAGGAGGACATGAAGCGGTGGTACGATCGGAACTCCTCTACCATAGAATTCGAGCCAGGTCAGAAGGTATGGTTCATGGCCCCGGTTGAACCCGGCGCCCTCCAGGACAAGTGGACAGGGCCCTTCAAGGTAGTGGAGAAGAAAAGTCCCGTCACCTACCTGGTCGACCTGGAGTCCCCCCGGAACCGCCTCCGGGTCCTACATGCTAACAGGCTAAAACCCCACTTTGCCCGGACCGAACTGAGCCTGCTACTGGCGACCGACGAGGGGGGCGAGGACGACTCCGAGCCCCTGCCCGACCTCTTGCAGTCCAACGTCCATGATGGAACAATCGAGGGTGTCCAATTCGCCTCTTCCCTGACTCCGGAACAGCGCAACGACTGCCAGCAACTGCTGCAGGACTACGCAGCCCTCTTCTCCCTCACCCCGGGGGTGACCCACTGGTGCGTCCACGACGTCGACACCGGGGAGAGCCCCCCCGTGCGGCACAGAGCCTACCGGGTACCGGGTACCGTAGGCCGAAGTAACGAAGATGCTGGCCCTGGGGGTCATCGAACCCTCCAACAGCCCGTGGGCCAGTCCTGTCGTCCTGGTGCCAAAGGCCGCAGCTCCCGGCCACCCCCCGGAGTTGCGATTCTGCGTGGACTACCGAGCCCTGAATGCAGTGACCAAGACGGACGCCATCCCTATACCCAGGGCCGACGAACTCATTGACCGCTTAGGGGCCGCTCGCTACTTGAGCACGCTGGACCTCACCGCCGGGTACTGGCAGATCCAGCTCACCCCCGGCGCCCAAGAAAGATCCGCCTTTTCAACCCCGGATGGGCATTACCACTTTCGGGTGATGCCCTTCGGAATGAAGAACGCCCCGGCCACTTTTCAAAGACTGGTGAACAAGGTTTAGGCCGGGCTTGAGGCCTTCAGCGCGGCCTACCTAGATGACATTGCCGTGTACAGCAACCACTGGGCAGAGCACCTCCTTCACATTAAAGCCGTCCTGGCCGCCCTCCAGCGGGCCGGGCTCACAATGAAGGCCAGCAAATGCCAGATCGGCCACGGATCCGTGACCTATCTGGGCCATCAAGTGGGGAGCGGGCAGGTGGCCCCTCTCCAACCGAAAATAGATGCCATCCAGGCCTGGGAACCCCCCACTACCCAGACCGCTGTCCGGGCCTTCCTGGGTCTCACCGGATACTACCGGCGGTTTATCCGGGACTATGGGAGCATTGTTGGCCCCCTCACAGAGCTAACGTCCAAAAAGCAGCCCAAGAAGGTGCACTGGAAACCCCGCTGCCAAGCAGCCTTCGACACCCTAAAGACCGCAATGTGTACTGCCCCGGTGCTACAGGCCCCTGACTACAATAAGGAGTTCGTGGTGCAGACGGACGCCTCCGAGTATGGGATCGGGGCCGTCCTGTCCCAGGCCGATGAAAAGGGGCTCGACCGACCAGTGGCCTTCATCAGCTGACGGCTACTGCCCCGGGAGCAACGATGGAGCACCATCGAGCGCGAGGCCTTCGCTGTGGTGTGGGCCCTTAAGTAACTCCGGCCCTACCTCTTCGGTACCCACTTCCGGGTCCAGACCGACCACCGGCCCCTGTGGTGGTTAATGCAAATGTGGGGCGAGAACCCCAAGCTGCTGCGGTGGTCCATCTCGCTACAAGGGATGGACTTTGACGTTGAACACCGGCCCGGCCATAACCACGCCAACGCCGACGGCCTGTCCCGCTTCTTCCGCCTTGACGAGGAGAATCCCCAAGGAGATGGGTGACTCTCCATGCCTTCGGATGGGGGGACGCCTGTTGAACCCGGCCTCGTGGCATGGTCCTTACCCCCGTGGATTGTGCCCGTTCCCCGCCCCGGCCTTCACGGGCCACCCTTCTGAACTGCACCGAGGCCCTTCCTCCTGAGCGGCACGAGGTCGCATACCCCTCGTGGCTCCGCCATCTTGTTGGCACCCACGTGACTCTGTGCACCAGCCAGCGCGACCCCGCTCAACCCCAGCGAAGCCCCGACATCGAGGCACCACGAACTGGCCAGGGGGTGCCGCAGGAACCATTCATCGCCCCCGGCGGAGGACAGTATCGATGGGACCCCCAACTGTCCTCCCCTCTTGAGGTGTGATCGCCCTGCAACTCCCTTGTCCCTGGCGCCTCTCCTGCTGGGCGTCTGGCCACCTCCACCCGGCCTCTCCGCCCCCACCGGGAGCCTGGGTCCGGACATCAAAGGGCTCCAGACCTATATCTGGGGCGACCCCGCCACAGATCGGCAGTTGTATCCCGGAGTCGAGAGCCCTGCTGATTGAATCGCGGCTGACCCTACGGAGAAGAACTCTTGTCGGAACCATCACGAGCCCTGCTGACTGCGTCGCGGCTCCTTCTTGTGAACACTTTGAAGCCACCTGGAACATCAGAGCCCTGCTGACGCTGTCGCGGCCCAACCTCGCTGAAACCTCCCTCGGAGCTCTGCTGATGACGTCGCGGCTCGAGCTGAGCAGAAACCATCTTGAGAGCCCTGCTGATTGGATCGCGGCTCTCCACGAACTGTCCGCCAGAGCCCTGCTGACGCCGTCGCGGCTCGACCCCTCCGAGATCCGGAGGTCCTCCAGCTTGAGGATAAGAACTGGGCCCCAGGTACCCTCGTACCGCACTCCTGCCGAGGACTGTCCCGCTACCCCTACCCTTCCAAAGAGACACTGAGACTTTTGGTGGATCCCTCGATCCCTTCGTGTAAATATTGACCTCGTAACCTTTTTATTGCTGATAAAGAATTGCTTGTCTTGAGACAACCTCCTTGAGTCCTGTGTGGTGGTGTTACTGTGCTAGTACGTGATAGGAGAAGGATCTCTCAGGAGACTTCTCGGCAGTGCTCGGCTACTTCATACAGTGTGAGGGCCCCCCTTGGTGGTCTCGCCGACTCCTCGGGGTCCGCCTTCCAACAAACTGCCACACCCAAAACACCCCTGATGCATCCCTTACCCTAAGGAGACTTCCAAACGTGTCCGTGCGTGTAACGCTGAGTCAGCACACGATGACGTGTCCATGAGGAATAGCAGTGCCACAACAATGCAACCAGCAGACGGCATGCGCAAGTACCTGGGGATGAGAGACACACAAGAAGTCAGCCACAAAAAAGCACAGCCACTTGCATGTGCATGTACTCGACACATGTAAGGATGACAACATGCTAGGTCACAATTATGACTGTGGAAATACACTCATCACTGGCACCATCACTCCAGTGACACATCCACACACACCTCTGACTCACGTGCCATACATGCAGATGGACACACACATCGCAACACATGCCACAAGGGGACCAATGCGTGCACACACAGACACTGGTACTCACCACTAAGCAAAGAAGTTGCGTATGAGCCGAGTCCGGATGTCCTCTTGCGGAACCACATCCAAGACCTTGGTCCTCCATGGGTGGATGGTCCTGATCATCTTGATCCAGGATGAGTGGCACAGCTTTCTCAACTGCCATGTTGTGCAGCATGCAGCAGACCATGAAGATTTTGCAGACCTTCGCCGGGGCATATGGGAGGGCGCCGCCGGTCTTATGGAGGCATCTGAATCGGCTCTTCAGGAGGCCAAATGTCCTCTCTATCACTCGCCTTGTCCGGCCATGGGCGGTGTTGTAGCGGAGCTGGGCCGGCGTGATGGGGTTGCGGAGAGGTGTGATCAGCCATGGCATGCTGGGATAGCCAGCGTCCCCTACATGGAAAGCACATGGACATAAGTAGGACAGGAGAAGCGGTCGTGCTGGAAGTCTACGCAAAATACAGGACAGACAGAGTGTACCCACCAACAACACATGCTCGTTCGTTGCGCAGCTGCGTCATCATTTCAGGTACCCTGCTACGCCTCATGATGTAGGCATCGTGTGCTGATCCTGGAAAACGAGCACACACATGTGAAATCACCATGTTGGACAGACACACCACAAGGGCATTGATGGAGTGGTAGTGCTTGCGATTCCTGTACGCTACCTCCTGTGCCTGTGGTGGTACCAAAGCCACATGTGTCCCATCTATGGACCCAATGACATGGGGCATCCTTCCCAGGGCATAGAATCCACGCTTGACACCAGTCAACATTTCAGGGGTTGGGAAATGGATGAACTCATCCAGGTGAAGCAACATGGCCTCTAAGAAATCATGCAGCACACGGCAGAACATGCTCTGGGACATGCCACCAACATGAGCTATGGTATTTTGAAAGGTACCCGTGGCAAGAAAATGTAGGGCTGCCGTTACCTTCAGCTTGGGTGTCAGTGCCGTAGGATACCTGTGCAGCGGTTGCAGGTGTGGTGCCAGCCTCGCCGTCATCTCCACAATCAACGGTTGGGGGAAGCGGTAGCACCGGATACAGTCATTCTCCCGCATGTCAGCCAAGTCCGGAATTGCTCGGGGAAGAGGCGGCTCTCTGCAGTAATTTGGAAGTGACAAGGAAGAGTGAGTGCACTACAACAACCATTTTTTGGTGCTGAGCACATGTTAATCTGTCAATACACATATGCGACATACGGAGTCAGGTATGTGCCACATGCCCTGGACACGTATGGCTGCCAGGTGACACTCCTACCAAGAGCCAGCTACACACGGAGATTGTGAACCTCCACATGCCATGGCATGGGATTAGCTGAGTCCCAGTGTAAGTGAATAGCCAGACGCAACACAGGAGTGACATACATCCACACATCAGCAGAAGTAGGATGTTGATTGCAGAGACTGGTAGCGGAACACTAGAGCCACAGGTCACATGACATTACACTAGGACAGCCCACACACCTTGCCATGAAGGTGTACATGTAATGACTCACCACACATTCATAGAGAGGATGCAGACATGTCCTTGTTACGCTACTCCATGTCCCATGCATCCATACGCACCTCACATCCGATACCACATGTGGCCTGGTGTGCGGAACAGTGTGCCATGTCCATCTACACACAGACACATGTTGGTTGCTGCAACAGCTGATGCTTTTGAGGGAGCTCCAACATCAAGCTAATGGGAACCCCCCACACATACATGACATAGTCACATCGTGCACCGTGGGTAGTCACATGTCTGGTGTGGTAACCCCTGTAGCGGGCATCAGGGGACACTTGCGTGTGTTGTTGACCGTGCCATGCCAGTGACGCTCATCCCAAGTGTGCAGTACGACATGCACACATGTCAAAGGAGTTAAGGGCATGCCTGGCACACATTGCACCGTCACACATAACATCTGTACACATCTCATCATACATCTGGTGCCTTCTCGACTCAGGAGTAATGTGCTACATCACAGCCTTTCACACCTGTGCCCCACACATGTAGTACTGCCCAGACAATGCCTTAATGTCCATCCATTGACAAGTATGTCAGCTCTATTCCTTCCTGTGTGCTGCCTGTCACCACCGTGATGTGTGAAAGGCACCGTACATTCGCTCTGACGGCCTGTGTACGTTCCCTATCACTATGGGAGTGCTGCCGTAGGCCTACCCATAGTGATAGTGAGCGTACAGGCGTGTGTACGGTCCGTATCACTATGGGTACGCATACGTGAGAACACCCATAGTGATAGTGAGCGTACAGGCGTGTGTACGGTCCGTACCACTATGAGTACGCATACGCGAGAACACCCATAGTGAAAGTGAGCGTACAGGCGTGTGTACGGTCTGTACCACTATGAGTACGCATACGCGAGAACACCCATAGTGATAGTGAGCGTACAGGCGTGTGTACGGTCCGTACCACTATGAGTACGCATACGCGAGAACACCCATAGTGATAGTGAGCGTACAGGCGTGTGTATGGTCCGTACCACTATGAGTACGCATACGCGAGAACACCCATAGTGATACGGACCGTACACGCGTGCGTACGCTCACTTTCACTATGGGTGTTCTCACGTATGCGTACTCATAGTGGTACGGACCATACACACGCCTGTATGCTCACTATCACTATGGGTGTTCTCGCGTATGGTACTCATAGTGGTACGGACCGCACACATGCCTGTACGCTCACTATCACTATGGGTGTTCTCGCGTATGTGTACCCATAGTGATACGGACCGTACACGCGTGCGTACGCTCACTTTCACTATGGGTACGCATACGCAAGCACACCCATAGTGATACGGACCGTACACACGCCTGTACGGGCCGTTGCTATGCATTTGTGGTGCCCTAGGGCCCCGGGACGCACCGTACCTGTGTGTGAAACTCCAAATTACATAGGGGACACATGAGGGACAAGTAGAAAGGCCTACATGCATGCTGGTTGCCATGGAGACCAAGTTTAAAGTTTGAATTTTATTACGCAGGTGCACAGCAGTAGTCAGTTTGAATGAATCTACTTTGTTGCAATGTGGTTCTGGAGTTGACATCATGCTCAAGAAAAAAACACAATGAGAACCCACTTACTGTGCTAGGTTTGAAGGGATTGGAGGAAACATAGGATGCAAATGTGAGTGACCAATCACTCTGTACTCCTGTGCATGAAACAGGCCAGCAAGGCAGATATAAGGCAGCCAGGTCCCATGAGGGAGCACTTGCCTGCACATCTTTGGATTCGACGACCCAGCTGCTGCTACTGATTCCCTGGAACCATGTCAAGGTCTGTGGAGAGGTCACAGCCTTTCACCCTGGAGGAGAACCTGGCTTTGCTGGATGTGATCCTCCCACAGTACCCCCTGCTGTATGGGCGACCAGGGTATCAGGTGAGTGCAGAGTCTACTAGCACAGACTGTGTCCCTTGTTTGTGACTGTGACTTCTGGCATTGTGTCCAGGTGTGACACACATGCTATGTACAGTAGGGGGGGGGTCCCAGGGGGGGAATGCCTGATGTCTCCCAGCCAGTGCATGCTGTGGTGCATGTCTGCCGTCCTCACTTGCATTGTGTTTACTGTGACAATCACTGCATGGTGCATGCCACATTCTGCCTGTCTTTTCCTCCTGGGAATGTAGCCTCTACAGTCCTCATTTGATTATGTGGTCAGCCCAGTGTGACAGGTGACTGTACCCACAGGTGTGTGTTAGTTCTGTGTACCTGTGCTGAGAGTGTCCACATGATGTGTTCGTACCCTGGACATCGGTGTGTGTGTAAGTCCCCTGTCATGTGGGTGGGTGCATATGTGGAGTGTGGCACCCGGGCTGCATGAGGGATGGATGTACCCTGGCCATGTGATGTGAGCAGGGAGCAGTGCTGTGTGTCTGACGTGCAGAGCCAGCCCCACACCTGTGAGCCCCCCCCCGTCTAGTGGCACATGTGCAGAGTGAGGTTTGTCGCTGCATTTGGCAATGGCAGGTGAATGTCCTGTGCCTGTGTGTGTCTGTGTACTCTGCTGAGGTAGCGTCAGTGGCCTGTGGCATGTGACTGCTTAGAGGTGCTGCACATAATCCTGGTGTAGCTTGTGATGCACAGTGTGAGCCTGGATCATTGATTGTGTCGTTGCCCTCATTCCACCTGTGTACTTTCAATGGCACGTACTGCTTTTGCCCTTCCCCAGAGGATCATGTCCCTATGACAAAGGTGCAATGCGTTGGATGCATACTATGCCTTGTTGTAAACAGCAAATTTGTTCTAATATGTCTCTCTGTGACATGTGCCTGGTGTATTGATGTAGTGTCACTTGTTCATCCTCACATGTAGGCGCCTCTGCCAAGAAGCAGATATGGATGACCGCCGTCAGTGCCGTGAGGAAGACGGAGGGTCGCAAGCGGCGCCTGGCCCAGGTGAGGAAACGCTGGCAGGATGTCCGGTGCTGGACGCGGAGGATCGCACGGGTCCTGCTGGGGGACTCACCTGAGACCCATAAGAACCGTGGGCGCCGCCGTCTGACCCACATCCACAAGCGTGTGCTGGCGGTGGTATTTCCAGACTTGGAAAGGCGCTTACAGGAGAAGCAGCAGCAGGAAGGGGGTAGGTACATGTGTGTTTGTTGTGTGTCACCAGCATTTGTAAGTGCACAGTTGCATGGATACACTGCCAGGGTTTAAAGGTGCTGTGCAGATCCAGTTACCCACAGTATAGCGGTGCTCTCCTGCCTCCCTTCCCCTCCTTGCAATGTGTTCCCTGGTCTGTGTGTAGTCACTCATTCACAAGGTAATGTAGGCTGGCGCTTTCTCCACGTGAACTATGCCTGTAGCATCATGTGTGGGGGTGGTGTGTAACAGGTTTTGGGACCTTGCCTGTGCCCTGTCCAGTTCAGTACATGTGGGTTCCATGTCAGTTGGCACTGATGCTGAGTCCAGACATGGGAGTTAGTCTCTCAAGTGTCATGCCTTACAGCGCGCATGTCCTATGTTGTGGCCTGTGACATGATGTGCATGAGTGTGCGATACGCAGAGTGCATGGATGGTGGCCTGTGTTGCAGTCATTACCATTCAGAACCATGAAATATTGTGGCCACTACTGTCCCCTGGGGCATATTTTCCTAGGTGTCATGTGTGTCATCACAAAACGTGGACACTCTCAGTGTCTACAGCATAGGTTGTGCTCTGTGCCATTGTCCCCTGGCACCATGTATATTGACGTAAAATGTAGTACAAGTGTCCACTGTACAGCCTGACCTGATTGTCCTTGTTCATACTCATGGTGGCCAGTGCCTGTGTGTCTTGTTACAATCATCTGATGATGACCATTTGTACATGATTATTTGGACAGGCGCACCTTGGGTATTTGGCGTCCAATCTTGCATTTATGCAGCCCCTGTGTATTTCACCCAGACTAAGAGATGTAAGTGCTTCCTGTGTCTCAACAAATTGTCTCATGTATGGGGTGGTTGGTGCGGGCAAAGCCTACATGTCAAAACCTGAAATCTCCTTGCTAGGTCTGGCCAGTGTGTGATGTTTGTCTGGACATACACTCAAGGGGCAGTGAGCCAGTCATGTTGGGCATGTTTTCAGTATTACCTATGCAGCATGTGCCTCAAGTTCATGGATATGCTCCCTGCTCATCCCTATTTTCGGCAACGCTGTGTGGTGCAGATGCAGTGCTGGATTGTCCCCAGGGCCTGGCTCCTATGTCAAACTCCATTTCATGTCATTTGCAATTGTGTCATGCTCTCCATGGATTTTCAGTGGCATGGTGGGTCAACCAACTGTGTGTTGCATGCCCTACATCTGTACCTTGTTTTGTAGATGTTACTGATCTTTCTTTTCAGGCTATGCACTGTAACCTATGTAGATTGGACTCATGTGACATATGTATACAGGTGTGTGATTAATTGCTGTCTCTTCACCTTGCCCACAGCATCGTCGGGGGACACGGAGGGAGACATGAGCACAGACGGAGCGGAGGGACCGAGCACCAGTGCCAGCGTTGACATCGTGGCTGGCACATTGAGTGGAACTGAGGCGGAGGAGAGTGAGGCCGAGGACCTGTCCACTGGCACGACAGAATATGAAGCTGACGGGTCCGAGGATGATCTCTCCGAGTGGGCGGAGGCTGCACCAGCAGCTGACAGCGGCATAACATCTCACCCTGCCCCCTCCATTGCCATCAGCCGCCTCCCACTTGCTCGTGTCCCTTCCCAGCGTGCCCGGTCACCACATGTCTCCTTCCTGCCAGGCACCGCACCCCCTGCCCCTGTCTCCACTGCTGCCGCCAATGCCGAGTCTGTGGACATCCAGCGGCAGTTGCATGTTGGTCAGGCTGCGATGCTTAATGTCCTCCATGGCCACAGCCAAGTACTGAACAACATGGAGGCATACTTGGAGGGCATTTGTTCATCGCAGGCTGACCAACGCAACTTGCTGAGGTCCATTGACTCGACACTGACTGCAGCAGTGGGTCTCCTGCAGCGCTACGTCCAACCCCCTACCCCTGACCCTTCCACACTTCCCACTCCCATGCCTGTCCCACGTACACCCAGACGTCAGCATGCACCCACCACAACAGACACAGGCACCACACCAGCAGGGAAGGTCATACGCACACCTCCTGGCACGCACACACAGGGTGAAGTAGGCACACCCACTGGGTCGGGGGGAAAACGTAAGTCACGCAGCCAGAGTGGGAGTCCGCATTTCACCAAATCCACTCCCTCCAAATCCCCTCCCCTCAGCTCTCCTGGCCACATATCCGGCAAAGACTCCTTCATGGCCGCTCTGTCCCTGAGCCCCACTGTGACACCACCCCACAAGTGGTCAAGGGAGTCCCGGGTCAGGGTGGTTGAGTCCCCCCCCTGTCCACACCCTCCCCCAGTGGCGCTGCGACCCATCCCCCGGCCCCCCCCCCCTCCTTGGGGCCTGTGGTTCCTTCGGGTGCAGGGGAGTCTCTGGAGGACCTTGCTAAGGTGTGCAGCGACATCCTGGCCTCTGCCTTTGGTCCTGCCCCACCCCCTGTGGTGGTGTCCTCCATCCCTGCACCCACGACGCCTACCCTTCGCCCTCATGTCCCTGCGGTACCTGGTCCTTCCCCCCCACATGATGCCCTCCCCGCTCTGGAAGACGAAGGAGTCTGACTGTGCAGGCAAGCTAGGGGACACGCGTCCCACTGTGTCCCCCACCTGGATTGGAACTTTGGATTGCCCTATGGGCATTGTACATTTTAACTGTCAAGGGACAAACATAATTTTGGATGCTGATTAAAGCAATTTATTTTTCCTTAGTACACTACTGTCTGTCTGGTATTGCTGTTGGTGGACCTGCCCCATTATTTTGGGTGGTGATTATGTGTTGGGTGTGTCGGAATTGTCGTCTTGTGCTGGTCATAGGGTGGATCCTGGTATCTGTGTGCCATCACAAGCTGTTGGCTACATAACATTGTTCATGTAAGCGGTTACTGCATGGTGACATCGTCCCAAGGTGTGTTCCTTCCTCTGTGTAACCTGACTTCTTCCCTGCAGGGTATTTCCAATATGTGGTGCTGAGCTGTGTCTACATTGGCTGGGTGTGTGACGGACTCGTTAGACTTGGCCCATGCATGCTGAGCGATGTCTCCACCTGCATCATTCGTGGCGTCCTTGGTGGTCACTGTACTTGTGTATGTAGACTGTTGCCATGACTTCATGTGCACATGTATTCTTTTAGGCGCCATGCATATGTATACTTCCAGCCTCGCACACTTGTGGTACATGTACTGCAGTATCTTTGTGCACCTGACTGACATTTGTGGGCGTTGGATCTGTGGGTACTCCACCCTTTTCTTTACAGGGGCACTGCTGTGAGTGTTAGGCAGCCACCACTCTTGTGACTGGGCACTGCTGGGAGGACTCTGCACACACCACTCTTGTGACTGGGCACTGCTGGGAGGACTCTGCACACACCCCTCCTGTGTCTGGGCACTGCTGGGAGGACTCTGCACACACCCCTCCTGTGTCTGGGCACTGCTGGGAGGACTCTGCTCACACCCCTCCTGTGTCTGGGCACTGCTGGGAGTGATAGGCACCCACCCCTCCTATGTCTGGGCACTGCTGGGAGGACTCTGCACACACCACTCCTGTGACTGGGCACTGCTGGGAGGACTCTGCACACACCCCTCCTGCGTCTGGGCACTGCTGGGAGGACTCTGCACACACCCCTCCTGTGTCTGGGCACTGCTGGGAGTGATAGGCACCCACCCCTCCTATGTCTGGGCACTGCTGGGAGGGCTCTGCACACACCCCTCCTGCATCTGGGCACTGCTGGGAGGACTCTGCACACACCACTCTTGTGACTGGGCACTGCTGGGAGGACTCTACACCCACCCCTCCTGTGTCTGGGCACTGCTGGGAGGACTCTGCACACACCACTCTTGTGACTGGGCACTGCTGGGAGGACTCTACACCCACCCCTCCTGTGTCTGGGCACTGCTGGGAGGACTCTGCACACACCACTCTTGTGACTGGGCACTGCTGGGAGGACTCTACACCCACCCCTCCTGTGTCTGGGCACTGCTGGGAGGACTCTGCACACACCCCTCCTATTTCAGGATATGTACGCTTAGAACATACACGGGTGTGGGTTCGCTCCATGCATACGAGGTGGGGGTAGGGTCCGTACATACACGGTTGGGGTGGAGGTACGCTCCATATGTACGCGGGTGAGGGTAGGGGTCGTACTTACACTGTTGGGGTGGGGGGTACGCTCCATACATAAGCGGGTGAGGGTACGGGTCATACTTACACTGTTGTGGTGGGGGTACGCTCCATACATAAGCGGGTGAGGGTACGGGTCGTACTTACACTGTTGGGGTTGGGGGTACGCTCCATACGTACGTGTGTGAGGGTACGGGTCGTACATACACGGTTGGGGTGGGGGTAAGCTCCATACGTACACGGGTGAGGGTAGGGGTCGTACTTACACTGTTGGGGTGGGGGGTACGCTCCATACGTACGCGGGTGAGGGTATGGGTCGTACTTACACTGTTGGGATGGGGGGTACGCTCCATATGTATGCGGGTGAGGGTAGGGGTCGTACTTACACTGTTGGGGTGGGGGGTACGCTCCATACATACGCGGGTGAGGATACGGGTCGTACTTACACTGTTGGGGTGGGGGGTACGCTCCATACGTACGTGGGTGAGGGTAGGGGTCGTACTTACACTGTTGGGGTGGGGGGTACGCTCCATACGTATGTGGGTGAGGGTACGGGTCGTACTTACACTGTTGGGGTGGGGGGTACGCTCCATACGTACGCGGGTGAGGGTAGGGGTCGTACTTACACTGTTGGGGTGGGGGGTACGCTCCATACGTACACGGGTGAGGGTAGGGGTCATACTTACACTGTTGGGGTTGGGGGGTATGCTCCATACGTACGCGGGTGTGGGTAGGGGTCGTACTTACACTGTTGGGGTGGGGGGTACGCCTCATACATACGCGGGTGAGGGTACGGGTCGTACTTACACTGTTGGGGTGGGGGGTACGCTCCATACGTATGCGGGTGAGGGTACGGTCCGTACATATCCGTCCCCACGCTATGTGATGCTTGTGCGGCCCGTACCCAGGCCTTTGCCACGTGGGTACAGCCGTGCCGCCATTGTTGGGATGACGTAGGTGTGGGCGTGGTACGACTCGTACCCACGCTCTTAAGGCATGGGTACGGGACGTACCTGTATTGTTGTGTTGTCGGTTCGCGTCATCAAGCACTTCCGTTGTGGCGGACGCTGGCTTTGCTGGACACGCCCCCACCCCCTCGTAGTGACCAGGGCCTGGGGGTCAGGTATGTCCAGGGCATGTGTGCTGTGTGACTTTGGTGGGGGTTTGGTGGCCTGCCCCTGGTCCTGCCCCCCCCTTCCCCCCCTTCCTTTGTTGTTCTGACCTTCTGCGGCGTCTGCGTCGTAACCTGTAGAGGAGGTCGACTGCTATGAGGGCCGGGATGACACGTAGGTTCGGGTCCATGTCTGTCCGTCGCGTGCAGGTACTCCTTGTTCGCGTCGTCCTGATTTCCCAGCAGTTTTTGGCTGCCGGAAAATATTCACCGTGCGGGATGACGTCGGTGAGAATCGTGATTCCTGGTTCGTGAATGGCAGGCTGCGTGCGTCCCGACGTCACGTCGGCGCTTTCCCGGATCACATTTGTATGTTTGTTTTTGTCGGTCGGCCTTTTGTACGATTCGTACGGAAATGGTATTTCCGTGCGAATCGTAATTCCATGTTTGTATATTTTTTCGACCGGGTACGCGTGGGACGGAGAATATGCTCCGTCCGACGGCTCGTACCCGGTTTTTACCGGATCGTAATCGGCACCATGGTGTGCAAAATAATGATGAATTGGGATTTGGCCCTGAGTGATTACTAGTGGCTGAGATTAATTCAAGCATTCCATCCATAACTGTTTTGTATGCTTATTTTGCAGGCCCGTTAGTAGCATTTAATTTAAAGGCCCTGGGTATATGATAAGCCATTCTACAGGGGGCTTACAAGTACATTAAATAAAGTGGACAGAGTCCTAATGTAACAGACACGATTTTCAGCAAAAATTGAAGGTGAGTAGACACAAAGATTGGGGGAAGTCCACCCTAATGCTGACATGTCTAACAGCTTACATCCCCCCAATTGATAATCCCATATTTACAGGATTGAAAAAGTTATTTGTCAAATTATTGGCTCTACAAACCTGGCTTTTGAAATATTTTTTTTAGCACTGGCGCAAGCTCGTTTGTAGCCCCTGGAGTGTACTCTGCAAAGGGTGCAATAAGATAGTAACTTCAGAAAATGTATTGCAATGTCTACTCTGCCTTGACGTTTCAGGTGATGAAGGTTATCTGTGAACCACTGATTGTTCTTTATTGAATTAAGATAGTAGGTGGTCAAGATGAGATGAATATCTAGTATGCACAATAATGCACAGATGTATTGTAATGTATTACAATTTCCTTGTCATAGTCCAGAAGCTGTTGTATGAAATGGGAAGTAAAATAGTGATGTGGTGCAGACAAAAGATTAGTTCATTTTTTTTTTAAAGAACTCTCTTTCATTGAAAAAGTTAGTTCTACTATATTGTGACAATGGTACCTGCTGAGAGGTGATAAGGAGGTTACAGAAAATAAGTTGTGTCTATATACGAATTAATTATTTGTGACATTGAGAAGAGTGTCCATTTTATGACTAATATTGTTGATTTGAGAAGTTGGAAGGATCATCTTCTCAGTCACTCACTAATTGAAAAAACTATGCATGATTTAAAGTTTGGCAGCGACGGAGTACCATCTCAGCCAAACTCACATTCCGCCTGCTACGGTTCTCTTCAACGACATACTCCTTTAGTTCAGAGTGGGCAATCGGATTGCTTTTCCTGCTGTCCTGTAAAACCTGGTGGTGAGGGATAGTAAAAAAAAAAAGCTAAAGATGCCCACACCATGGGAGAAAGCCCCAAGGTATAGGGAGTCATTAATTTCACAAAAACAATCTCCGCTTTGGGCGTCTGTTTTTGAAAAATGAAAAACTTTGTAAAAGTTTTACTAGCGGGCATCCTGTTTGGACAGAATGTGTTGTCCATCAGTGCGATATAATAATTTACTCTCTCACCTTGATAGGCATTACTCCATCCTCCAGAGTCAAAACCAGCCTCTTTGCCAGCCCTGCTATACAGGCACTCTTCATTGGTAGTGGAATGCATAATATCATAGCTTGGTTGACATGGGTTATCCAGAAAACAAGATGTTAGTTCTAAAATGTAAGTGGCTGAACACCACCTTAGACCACCGACCTTTAATGCTTCACCTCAGCCCCCTTGTTTGCATACTCTCTAATGTAATGTTTATGTCATCCTTCATCCATGCTCCTTCCCCCGCTTCCTGTTTCATTCTCTGCATCTCTATCTCCTCATCTCCTGCCTCTCCCCTCTGCTGTACTGACATTTAGGATGGCAGCAGTTCCTTATCTCCAGGCCTGTGAGTGAGATAATTCACCAATGCGGAGATCTCCTTCCTGACTGCGGAGTCTTCCCTTGGTAAATTTTAGGGACCTTATTTTAACAGTAGTGAACTCAAAAATAATTAATCAAATAGAAAGTTTCTGCATCACTTTCAAATCAATTCTGCATGAAATTCTAATTAATGGAAATATATTACATTAACTGAAAAATATTTTTCTAAAGTTTAAATTAGAAAATACATTCCTACTAGAAGAAGCACATATTTTTAATATGTATTAACAATTATTAAAATAGATATATGAAATAATTAAAAATAATGTAATTATTTTAATACTATTTAATGTTATACTATGTTTTAAATTAAAATAGGTTATTACAAATGTTACAACTAATTAATAAATATATGCTATTTGTTAGCAATATTTATTTGAAATACTTTTAGCTATTTAAATAAATGTTATTTAATGTAACATGATTTGTTTTATTTTAAGTCCCTACCTAGGTTATTTTCTATGGGTGGGTAATGCATTAGCAGTTGAAGGCCATGTGTAGTGCTGGACTTACTATAAAAGTGTAAGTTACTACAAAAGTTTAAGTTACACATGTAAAACTCTACAAAAGTGTGTTATACTACAAAAGTGCAGTTTTTGAATACCAAAAATAAGTAAACTTACTCAAAAGTGTAAACGTATTCCAAAGTGTAAGTTACTTTTGTGAATCAGGCCCTTTGTGTTTATTGGTTCGCATGTTCAGGTCTTAAATGAACAAAATTTTTGACCCTATGCAAGATAACAATCTTTGTCTCCTCAAAAAAAGAGAATCTAAAGGGATTTCTCAAATCATTAAATTGTCATTCTACATTGATCAATATAAAGATTGTATGCGCTTTATATACATATGGGTAACTTCCTCACGTAAGACCGAATAAAAAACACACAGATATTGTCCAACCATCTCCGTTGGGTTCCCATATAAATCAAGCAAAAAATGTTTTTCTTGACCACCAAACAGAGATAAATCGAAATTCCATTCAAATGTACAGTCAAACACTTGGTAAAACCATGGTCGAACATGTGAAAACAATCGATAGCCCTGGTTTGTTCTGAACATAAACTAAAGTCTAAACATGCTTCAAGCAAGGAGTGATTTGTTGCCTCTAACATCTGTTATCCCTCTGACGAAATTGAGCGCTGCTATCAGGGTGTTCATCGACACCACCATGCTAATAAGTGTTTTTCTTGTTAAAATAAATTGGTATACAACATATGGAAAAATTCCATCCTGCTGTCTTGCATCCTGGATGTAGAGTGTGTCATAATGCAAACGTTTTAAATTAGCCAGAGGTGCGCGTCAATTCACGAAAGCAATGTATGGCTCACTTTTAATAGTATATAGAGTAGATGACTAGATTCTATATTAATAATATAGTTTTATCCTGGAACAGTTCCAATTCTAAAAGTTTTGTCTTATAAAACAAAAGTCTTGTAAGCGTTTATTCGGTTATCAGTGATATAGCCACTTACACTATACACTCTGAAATTTCTCAGTAATTGGAATAAAACATGTAGAAACCATCTGTCATTTCACATCTACGCTTACAGCATTTTAACGAACGAAGATGTCATTTTACTCTCTTTGAAAACACAGTCGCCTTTCTGGATGGCAGGCACAAAGTGCTAGTTAAACAGCAAGTGGTACAGCTTAACTTGTGAAGCATGAAAACGTCCACGTTAACAACTTCAGATGTTTATGTAGAAGAATTTAAAGAACCAAGCTAAAGAGAATTGCAACAGATAGTCAAATATTGCTCCAACAATCTCACGATGAAAATTGTTCGAGTGAATGTAAAAAGCAAGTTTATATTATACCTGTCAGAGTGACTACATGGCCTGCTCTGTTTTTCCTTCCAATTTCTTTGCCATAAGTACTCCTCAACATTTTGGTTCTGCAAAACCATAAATTTTCAGGAGCCTATTTACAAGCCCTTTGTGCCACTGATAGATACATCTCTTTTTATAACTCCATGGCGGCGCAGAGTGCAGACCCATATCTATGAGGCCACGCAAGCCAGATTGCGTGGCTTTTTATGGCCTTGCAGATATGGTGCAAGGCAACACAGTGCAAGTCGCTGCCTTGCCTTATACCACATAAGGGGGCATTCCATGGGTGTTGAGGTGGGGTTTCCCACTTAACTCCCATGGGTTTTGACAAATTCCCAGATTCCCAAGGATCTGTAAACCTGGGAATGCGTCAAAACTATTCACCTCCCTGGGGAGACGTAACAAAGAGAAATAACTTTATTTCTCCTCGTTTTTTCTATGTGTGATGCATTCTGCAGCACTCATAGAAAGAGGATAAAGCCTCTATGGAATGTTTTTGTGCTAGAATGTGTCCCTTCCTGAACAAAAACAATCCTGCTAACTATGCAGACCCCCGTGCACCATGGTGTTAGGCACCAAATTGTGCACCGGAGCGGGCTCAAAGGGCAAGATTGCACCGTATCTTGTAAATATGGCTCATTCCTGCCCTTTTGAATTGGTGTAGGCCAGCAAAGCAAAAAGAGTTCCGGCACTGCCCTCTTCCAATTCAGTGTAAATGAGGCACTCAGAACCAAAGCCAGGTGCAGCTGTCTTTTGGAGAGGCTTATCCCACCAGCACAGCAAACATGCATACATGCATACATACAAGTAATAAAAGAAAGTAGGTTTTTGTTAAGTTCCCATCAGCAGCAATTGGCTGCTGGCATTTTATTTAAAAGTTACTCTTGGCTTGGTCGCTATCCTTAAACCCATGGCATTGGAAAGTTGCTTGGGACTTTGAATGCTGGTAAGTTATCCACTCTCTCTGCACCTCTCTATGTGAAAGCACCTCCTCAACCTCCCCTCAAAAGCCTACATCCAGTGCCGGATGTAGCTACACTGCAATACGTTGCTGCCTACTACTGCCTACTGTCTGGTGTCTCGTTGTAATGGTTTTTCTTGTGGTTTTGTTTAAATCCATTGCAAGATTGCCACCATTCAAGTGTGTACATGCATGGTGGCCAGCTTAGAATGGATTTTCAAAAAGTATAAAAAAAGCAATCTCAAGATATTCACTGTATATTCTATATGGGAGTGCTTGCACAATATAGGAAACCTGATTTTAAGATGGCCTCTATGCATTTGTGCACAGTGGGCATCTTGCAAACAACTTTCCTATTTATTTTGAAAATCCACTACAAGATGGCTGTCACACATATCAAATAAAGCACAGTAGCAGCTGGGGGCTAAAAAAACACATTGGGAAAGTTAATAAATAAGCTTCCGGTAGTCAAGGCCAGACTTATTGACTTTACAATCGTTTGTTTATTTAATGATGGCTTTTCACCACCTCCTGAGGGTTGCGCTTTTATCACTGCTGGGTGGTATACTTTTTATTTAGTGGTGACAAACAGTTTCCCTAGTGGTTGGGCTTGTGTAGTCCAGAGTGGAGCTGATATAATCCTTTCTGATGGCCTAATAGTGCTTTTATGGGTTGGTCTTCTGTTACTCCTGAGTCAACCTCTACCAAAGCTGAAACACTAGCCTGTCCAGATGAAATGTGTGGGATGCATTACCAAAGAGAATAAAAACAGCAATCTTGCAATTACAAAAGCAATGAAGACTTGTCTGCTCCCAAATTGGATACTTAACTGACTATAACTACATGGCATGTAGATTTGGATATGCTGCCTGAGGGGTTAACGCTAGCAATCTCTTTGTATTTTGCTCAATGCCTAAGATGCTGCTACAAAACCAGCAACAAATCGGGCGCACCTTCTGTGAGTGTCATGTACCAAAAAATATTGGGGCACCAAAGCATATCAGGGCTATTGTTGGAACTGGCCCTCTCTGCAGGGTTGACCCCATAAATTTAGACTTTACCCTACACTTTTATGATGAATTCATTTTTGTTGACCGTAGGACTCTGTGAACTTTACCAAACATGACCACTGTTGACCAGTGCTAAAGTGATTGGTGTCCCTCCTCTAAAGCATGTTTTAATTGGCTTATACCCAATTGGCATATTTAGTTTTCCTGCAAGTCCCTTGTACAGTTGTATACCATATACCCAGGGCCTATACATTAAATGCCACTAATGGACCTGCTGCACCTATTGTGCCTCCCACTTAAGTAGCACCTTAAAAAGTGTCCTAGGCCTGCCATTACAGCATGAATGCAGTGTTACACTGCCATGTCTACTTGGCATTAAAAGCCCCTTGCCAGGCCTTAATCTCCCCTTTTATTACGAATATTTCATCGCTAAGGAAGGCCCTAAGTAGCCCATAGGAAACGGTGCTGTGTAATTAAAAGGTTGGCTATGTGCTTTAAATTTTACATGTCCTGGTGTTGAAAAACTCCCAAGCTAATTTTTCACTACTGTGAGGCCTACCCCTCCCGTAGGATAACATTGGAGATTCCTTATTACATTTAATTTAATAAACTGTAATTTCCTATTGGGAACACATGGCTATTCATGTTTGGTGTCTTCGGAATTGTGGTAAAGAGCCCTACTTAATGCTAAATTCAGGTATTTCATCACAATTTGAAAAAGGACACTTTTAGAAAGGTGGCATTTTTCTACCCTTAGCACTTTGGTGCCTGTAGCTTGGCATGGGGTCACATGAATGGGTGTAACTGACAGAATTTGTAAATCCATCCTAGACAGTCACACAATAAAGGGATTAGAGGTGCAAGAATGGGCCATCTGCTGGCTGGATGGTGGGGCAGAGCTGAGCAAAGCCCCACTTGCACCTGAATAGCCTGTGCTCTGCCTTCACACAAAGGGCCTAACGACCTCACATTGTTACTGCAGCTAACTTTGAGCCAGGGCAGGCGAGGCAGGGAATACCATGCACTTCAAAGCTGTCCAGAAGCTTCTTACCCCTTCCAGAACCAGGGAACCAGGGTATACAAAGGGGACCTCAGACACCAACTCTTCAGCACACTTCTGGACCTATGGATACTCTGCCAGCAAAGAGGGCTGCTGATTTGCTGAAAAGACCGCCACTCTGCTGGATTGCTGACCTGCTGTTGTATTCTGTGCCTTTCTGCCCTGCTGCCTCTTGTATAGGAAGGAAGAACTGGACCTGCAACTTCATCTTGAACCCAGGGCTACCGGAGCGACTCCAAGGACTGGTCTGCTGGCCTTCTGATCTGAGCCTCAGGGACATGATCCTGTCCGTTCAACCTCACCATGCTGGTGAAGGGCACATTTTCAGTTTTGCACTTGTGTTCAAGAGCAGGGCAGGGACAAAGTACTGACTCCTGCATTGACATACCCAGGGCTGTCTCAGTGTGTGGTAGAATTGATTAATCGGTGAGAGGTGGCAGGGCTGAATGCACTGATGGTTGGTCTAGCGTCATGCTCATCGTTGGGAAGGGGGGTCAGATAAGTCCAATGACAGACACCTCTCAACCAGATCAATCTCTTTATTATTGAAGCCTACAGCCCTAACTAAAAAGTTATTGAGAGATGCACAGTTAGGTGCCACAGATGGTCTTGATGATACAGCCTTCCTCTTACCCATCGCACAAGCCAGAAAGACAGTGGCCCAGCAATCGGGCATGAGTAAAGACGGTAGGAGTGTGATTAGATACAGTCATTCAGTTATCTAGTTTCTAGGCATTGTCCCTGTTGTCCCTGTCAGAAGACCAAGAGGGGTAACCCAGCCCAGTCTCTTCCTGGCTTTGACAGGCATAGACTGGCCCAATCTTGGTCTGGTCTAGGCTTAGGCACGCTGATGGCTTTTCAAGTTCATCATGGTCTGAAAGCCCCTTCTTGAAGCTGTGTCAGTTGGGGGATAAAGGACCACTGCAGCCTTGACTTTCTGAGCACGATAATGGGTGGTGCATGCAGGTAAACACCGCCAAGTAGAGAAACCTCTTTATAAACCTCTTACCTCCTCCACTGGAAATTACTGGTGACCACCACCGCCTCCACCCATGGACTCACACCGAGGAACAGTTGGACACACTTCCACAAGCCTTTAAATCCCCAGATATGTTCCAGTGTCTTTCAATGTCTTTCTTAGTGTCTTTCTCCACAAATCTTCTCACAATTTCACATAGAGACCACAGATATCTCTTGCAGAAATTTGTATCACTGAGTACTATAAGACTAAAAGCAGGGGGAGAAGGAAAAGCAGACTGAGGACTGTCTGACGACCTCAGGACCTTCACATTACTCAGCGCCCCTGTTGGACTTGGCCCTTTTTGCAGGGTCATCCCTGAACTTTTTGCATTCCTCCTATACTTTTTGTGACCTGTTGTTGGCTGTTTTCTGACTCTGGGCACTTTACCACTGTTGATCGGTGCTAAAGTGCATATGCTCGCTATTGTAAATTGCTGTATGGATTAGTGATTCCATGATTGGCTAGTTTGGTTTACCTGTCAGACCCTAGTACAGTGTACCAGGAGTGCCCAGGGCTTGTAAACCAAATACTGCTGGCGGGCTTGCAGCACTGGTTGTGCCACCCACAGAAGCAGCCTGTAAAAGGGTGTCTCAGGTCTGCCATTGCAGAGCCTATGTGCAGCCTGGTACTGCCATGCTGACTGGGCAAGTGCACCCACTTGCCAGTCCCTAAACCTTCCCTTTTCTTCATTGCAGACACCCTTATGGTAGGCCCAAGGGCAGGGTGCATTGTAAGTATAAGGTAGGACATGCCCTGGTGTGTTTGGCATGTCCTAATAGTGAATTACAGCCATTTTCATTTTTCACTATTGCAAGGCTACCTGTTCCCCATAGGCCAGAATGAGCAGTTTGATTATAACACCTTATAATCCTAACTGACCCAGGGAACATGGTAGAAATTAGAGTTTAGTATGCCTGAACTCAGAATGATAAAATACATCTTTTAGTAAAGTTGGTTTTAACATTCTATGTTTGAAAATACCACTTTTAGAAAGTAGGTATTTTCTTGTTTACCATCCAAGCCTGCCTCTGCTAGGTTGTGTATTCCTTGTCTGGGGTTTGAGTGACACGGGATGGTGGATTCCAGGAGACAGGGTGAGTCAGCACAGGGCTGAATAGAGAGATCTGCATGTAGATGGGTGGGAAGAGTTGCACCTGGGACCTCAATAGGGCTGTGCCTTCCCTCCACAATGCTGGCTCCACCTCCTGTGGTGCATCTGATGTCCCTGGCTTCACTGTGAAAGGAAAGAAGTAGTCTTGTCAACATAGTGCTCCAGGACTGACCAGAACTGGTTTGGACTAGGCAAAGGCCTCTCTGCCTTCAGAGAACAAAGAGAAACTGAGTATAAATATTGGGACCCAAACCCAAGAACTTTAGATCACTTTTGGGAAACAAGAAGAAACCTTTGCTGAGGAGAAGAACCAGAGAGACTGAGGAGAGACTATCCCTAAGCTGAAGTGCTGCTTGGGGTTGGCCTGCAGTGGTTGCCTAACTGCCAAAGAAAGGAGAAAGGACTTTTGAGTTACTTTCATTCATCTTGGGAAGGATCTCCAAGAGCTTGAGAAAGAGCTTGCCTCCTGCTGAAGTCTCAGGGACAACAGATTTCACCAACCAGCTCCACAAGAGTTCTTTGGAAGTGCCTACAGTTGTGTTGGGCTTTCTGAGGGACTGTGTGTTGCAAGGATCTGGAAGCACGACTCACGAGCTAGAAGCATGTCGCCGAACTGCCGCTGTCGCTTCACAACGCGAAAGCGCCTCGAGAAGAGGATCGAGGTTGCAACAGATGCCGACGCATCGCTGGGAAAGTGCATCGTTGCCGAAGCGCCTCGCATCGCCAGAGAAGAGGATCGATGTCGTATCAGACTCCGCTGCATCACTGGGAAGCGTGTCGCAGGGCCTGTCGCGGCTCAGAAGACTCGTTGAGTCACCGCAGGGCCGTTGCATCGTTGCCGAAGCACCTCGCATTGCCAGAGAAGAGGATCGACACCGCATCAGATGCCGCCGCGTTACCTGGAAGTATCGTTGAGTTGCCGCACGTATGTCGGGTGTGCACACATCGTGTTGCATCAAGAAGAAGACACCATCTTTGTCGCATGTACCGGATCTTCATCGCACTTTCGTTGTATAGCGTTACGCATCCTAAGGTACATTGAACTCAAAGTGTCGCATTTAACATCTAAAGAGAACTAAGCTAATTCGACCATTTTAAGTACAGTATTGTGGATTTTTGTCGTTTGTGGTCTTGTGTTAAGTCTAAACAAAGAATACTTATTTTTATACTAAAACTTGTGTGGTGTCCATCTGTAGTGTTGTCACTGGGTTACTGTATGTGTTCACAACTGCTTTACACACTGCCTCTGAGATAAGCCTGTCTGATCGTGCCAAGCTACCAAGAGGGAGAGCAGGGGTTATTTTAGAAGTGTACCCCCTTACTCGACTCCCTGCATGTGTCGAACACAGTGGCAGCAGTGACACCAGCTTATTGGAAGCTGTGAAGGTGGGCTTCTTTGGACTCAAGCTGGGCTTATTTTGGACTTATTTGGGTGGGATACTCCATGGTTTGTGGCTACCAGAAAACAGGTCCAGAGACAGCCCCATAGACAGCCTCAGTGCAGCCCCGATATGGGCAGAATGCTCCGTGGTAAGAAACAGCCTCTGTGGGTAGAAGACTGTAGTATCACTGGGACACATCCCTACCACTGCATTGTCTCCCACATGGCTTCAGCGCAACTTGAGGTGATGATGCACAGAAGAGCGTTCAGCAGAGCATCCTAGCCTGTGGGTGGGCACAAGCATGGTAACTGGGGAGGAGTAACCATATAGGGAAATGGTGATAAATTATTAGTTATCACTTCAGACCTAGGTGTCATTCAGGACATTTTTTAAACTTAAAAAAGATTCTGGAAATTCTCAGAGCATAAAATAAATATCACAAACTTGGAGCTGTGGTATGAAATATATCACTAAATTTGGAGATTGACTTTTACACTTTTTAAATTCTGAGATAATCTGGAGTACAAATTCCTAATTAGGATAAGATTACATCTATTGGGTGTACTACTTAAATAAATGGGCAAAGAGATCAAACACCAATCATAGGCAGAATAAATTATATTAAAATGATTATTCTATCTAAATTGCTTCACCTGTGCTTTCATCTTCCTGCATATATCACTAATTCCTTCTTTGTTAATCTAGAAAGGCAACATGATAGATTTATATCTCGAAACAAAACTCCTAGAATCTCGAGAAAAAAAAGCATATGAAGTTTAAGAAATGTGTGCCTGGATCCTCCAAACTTCAGGAAATGCAATTGATAAAATTGTATCCCAGATATCCAATTTAGCAAGCAGCTCATTGATGTGAATGTACAGGTTAAATTTCTGTCGGATCTTATATATCCCAGTTCACCCGTGGCCTATTTAGCTACATTTCATAGTCAAACTGTTCAAAGTTGTTTGGCGTCTGCTTGTCTTCAGAATTATATGCAAACCTATTGTAAAATATCCAAAATGTCACTTGTACACATCTCTTTGTGGTAACATTACATTTTTGTTAATACAGATCTCTGTTTAAAATCCTGGAGACCATTCTCTTGGTTAAAGATGCTTTCCTGGATTGTGAAGAAAATCATTTATGCAAGGCAATAAACTCTTCTGAACAGCACTCTTTGCTTGTCACACAAGTATGTCAAAACTTACAAAACACGAAGGAAGATAGTGTGTAGGATATAACAGATTGATGAGCATCTGAAGACATCAGTGGAATAATGAATTAAGGATAAAAGCTATACGTTTAACTCATGACACCAATTATAAGCATTATTCTTTAAAATTATTTTACCAGTACACTTTGACATTCCATCATGTATAGTATACAATAAACATGTCTAGGATTTATCCAAATAAAACACACTGATGCCTAAGAGGCAAGGAACTTGATGAGAGACATGTGGATGTTTTATCTGTGTCCAATATCATCATCAGTTGTGTCCCAGAAAAGCTAAGACTGCTATCACTGGTAAGCAAATAATACTTAAACCATTCCTAGTTCTAGTCAAGGTGGGAGTGAAGTAAATCAACTCACCATGAATCACCCATGATATCTTATGCATAACCAGAGGAGTGGCAATGTTGACAACTGCCAAAAAATAGAAGAATTCAGGACCTCCTCGGTTTAATGCCTGGGTTGATCAACTGAAACATGTAAGTACTATGGAAAGGCAATTGCTAAAAGGAGAATTCCACATTCTTGCAAACGTTTATGATGATCTAATATTCTTCTTAAGACCATAAATCAAATCTACAAATAAGTTAAATGATTCCTTTCACAAATAGCTTTAATAACAAACCACGGAGCAGCGCTGTACACTAAAACATCCTTTAGATTACACAGATAAAAAAGCAGCTCAATAATTATTAAATTTCATATTTACAGGTAGCAGTTTTAAGAATTGATTCCTTTGTTGCATATTAACTGTGCAGAAAGTGCCAAGTGCAATGCAGACTGGGCCGACTTCCCTTGACAAGGAGAAGGCTATACCACAATTTCCCATTCTTGAGAATGCTACCATATGGTGGACATTCCCTAAATGAAAATGAATCAGGGTATACCTGTGATATGCATTTGTGACCGTATAAAGATAAGATTGAATCCCACTTGCTCCCACATGCACAAGTAGCTCTTGATCATAGACTCATTTGAAGCTCTCTTATAATGCTAAACATATCTTTTAGTTCCATCTTCAAGAAATAGGCTCTATCCTTGGGGGAATCTAAATAATTATGTTCCAAATCGCTAATCTGAATCAAGATGTCTCTAATATTTGATAGTCAGGGAATTTCAAAGGCCTGATCCAAAGCAAGGCAGTCTTTGGATAGCCTTGGTAAATGAGGTTTAGATTTTAGTCCAGATGGTATACCAAAGGAGCACAGGATCCTCCATATTAGAAATGTATTTTCTTGTCTTCAAAAATGTGTTGTACTACCAAAGCCCCACAAACCAGCTCCATACAGGGCTACTGATGAACAATTACTTCTGTAGATTACCAACATGTCTTTAAAGTCCTTTGTGCCTAACTTGGTAGCAAATTTAAACACACCTTTGGTAGCTCTCAGCCGATTGGTCGAGCTCACTGTCTCTGGATTAGACCAGTTATCTTGTAAAGAGAACAGCATTCCCAAGTATGTCAAATTTGATACATTAGTCATATACCCACACTTGATATAATAGGGGTGACTCTTCAGTCTTTGCCTTCTGACAGTTCATTATGAATGCTTTTTTTAAATTTGACCTACAAGTCTCTCTCCTCCATATAAACTGTAAAGAAATTAATAAATTGCTGTCCCTGACAGTAATACCGCATCATTAGCATATAAGGAAATAAAACAGACCGTAAGTCGACTCTTGGAGCATCTGTACATAGGGCTTGCAGCTCCTTGTCTACTCCACTAATGTAGAGCGAGAAAAGGAAGAGCATCAACACAACCCTGCCTGACCACTCTCCTTAATTTAAAAGGCGTTGTGGATTCCCTAGATGGCCCAAAACGAACCCTGGCAGATATGTTATCATACATATTGGCCAGCAAGGAAATAATGTTCTTTGGTGCACCTATCAAAGTCATACAGTGCCCAAGTTTATTATGATTTACTAAAATAAATTTACTACTCAGATACATAAAGCACAAGTATACACACCCCTCTTCAGCCCTAGTGTAGCCCCCCACCAAAAGATTCAGATTCAAACATGACTCCACCATGCCCATGCCTTTTCTAAAGCCATATTGAGGCTTAGTCAAAATGTAATTAACTTCTGTCTACTTTTCCAATTTTTCCAAGATTACTTACACATTTTGCAGATTATTCTTAAAAGGATTTATGTCAGTGGCATCCTGAACTCTTTCAGTCCTTCTGAAAAATTGGGACAATAATTGTGTCTAACCAGGTAGTCAGTAGGTATCCAGCTCCTGTCACATTTAAAACCATGGTAAGCAGATGAGTCTAAAAGAGATGGTAAATGTTTATAGGTGTCCAGGGGGACACTGTGAGGGCCCAGTGCTTCCCCTTGGGACTTTTCTCCAAAGCTGTGGTAATCTCCTTAAAAGTAAAAGTAGTAGAGACTGAAGGGAAAACTGGCTTGTCATCGGGTTCAAACACAGGATTCCATGTGATTGACTGAGGTTAGACTATTTTTATCTAACAGATCATGTTCATCCCCCCTCTGACTATGGTAGGAACCTTGTGACGCCACAGCAGGAGGATATTTGGCATTATGTACATAGAAGTAGGGGTGTTCAATGTAGGGGAGAAGCAATTGGAATCCCGTTGAGCAATAGATATAGTATGCTTGACCAGGTGGATTGACTCCCTGCACCCCCCAGCTCCACACTGATTTACCACCTAAATTCTATTAACACGAAAGGGGCTTTTAAGCCCACCAGGAGGGAGTACATGGAGGTAGCCAAAATTGTTGATAAATCTTCGCACCATATAGCAGCTAGAATGATGTACAATGAAAAGCCTTTAGCTAGTACAGGGGAGTCTGAGGTTGACTTACTTCTTCCCATGTTTGACCATTGTCCCTCGGACACACAAGTCCAGACTGCCACTGTGCAGCCAGTCTTACTCTTAGCTGACCCCGGGACACTTGATTATGATGGGTCAATTCGTAAGGTATGCCTAAGGTCCAAGCAGGCACTGCCAATTGGGTCTCTTAAAATCCTATCATGGAACATAGCGGGACTTACATCCAACCTAGACATCCCGGATTGGTGTACCTTTGTGGACTCTCACGGGTTCTGTTTATTCCAGGAAACGTGGGCGGTCGATCCAACTCATAGACTGGGGTTTGTCACTTTCACGGAACCTGCATCTAAAGGCACTAGAGGAAGACCATCAGGAGGTTTGTGCACCTGGGTGGGCACCCACTTAGGTTTCACGTTGAAAAAACTAGAGACAAAGAGCCCTGACATCTTATGTATTTTGATGACTCATTATAAAACACCAAAAATAGCTTTGATTAACATCTACTCCCGGTCAGTACAATCTGGCAGAACTTCTACAACCTTGGACAACTTAACTGCGCTGCTACACACGCTTGGGGGCGTCGTAGTTCTGCTGATTGGAGGGGACTTCAATTGTGTTTTTGAACCTTTGCAAGGGGTCCCCCCAATCACATTGGCTGAGGATGAAACTTGTGATACCAAAAACAATGGTCCTTATCCAATGATTGATAAATGTGAGATATGTTTTACTTAGTCAGTTAGTTAACTAGTCATGAGCCTAAACACAATTATACTTAAACAGAGGCTCGTAATATTGAATAAGTCATTCAAATCAGCGAAGGACAACAACCAAAACTGAAAGCCGTTATATATACATTTATTTTATAGTTTTGGCAATTTTCTACAATATTCATAGAACAGAACAAGGTTGCTCCAAGAGGAAACGTGCATCAGAGGAAAGTGATTGAAAAGTGCGTGGATAGAACAAGGAATGAAAGATGCATAGTAGTAGGGGTGATCAATTAGTTACAATTACAGGCAATGTGAATCGGTTGTAATTCACCGTCCACAAGCCAAGAGACCTGGTCACATTTATTGAGTACACAATTAGTATAGTTCAGAAAAAGACCCCATTGGTGGTCTTGCACGAAGGACTGGAATTGTGTCCCAGGTAGCAAAGGGTGGGCGTCGACGTTTCGACCCGTCTTGATGGCCTATGGGGATTTAAACCTTGGCCTTGCGGGTCTTCATCAGGACCAATAAGGGGCAACCCGACTGGAGGGTACTTTAATTGAACCACCTGAAATATCAAAACAATTGGGTATGAGGAAGTTGTCCTAATTAAAAACAGTTAAAATGCGGTGTGTAGGGAATTATTCGCCTACCTAGTGGTATGGTTCCACTGGGAGAAATGCCGGGTAAGAGGGCTTGGTTTTGAAGGGTCTTTAATTCCGTGTCTAATGGAAAAATAATTTGGATCAATAAGGCTAAGTATACAGACAACTAATGGTGCAAAACGTATTAAAAAGGAAACTAAGTAGTGACTATTTATCCAGCTCTTCGTGAGTAATGGAGACCCAGGCATCTTACCGCTTCAGAGGATCAGTCAAAACTGATAGCGATGTATCCAATGTCCGTTCATGGATACCCAGCGCAGAGATTCAATCAGGGCTAAAAACAAGGAGGGGGCATAGTTACTTAAAAGCCTCCCGTGTGAGTGATTGATCTACAAACTTAAAGCGGTGGTACTGGTAGAGCTTCCCATGGAGTTCACATCAAATGTGTTCGAGAAACCGGAGCGTCTGTCTCCGTTGAAAGCCCGGCGCGGTGTGAGCTCGTCCGAGGCTCCGTGCGGTTACCAGGGTAACCGTATTGGAGTTTAAGTCAAGGGGCTCAGAGATAGTAGACGGACTAGAATTGCGCGTCTCAGTTGGAACGCACGGCGGGAGCGTGCTAGACCGAGGCTCCGTGAGGTTGCCAAGGTAACCATGCGTGAGTCCGGGATTAGTGAAGGGACTGCAAAAATTCACAAAATAGCTGCAGGGTATTAGATCGCGGTACAGTCCACCTCTGCTGTTGGGCAGTGGATCGTCAATCTCCCTATTGGGCAAAGTGGACGACGGGACACCATTGGTTCCCATGACTAACCCAGACAATGAATAGGCAGCGTGGAACGGCTAGTGTGTATCGGGGGAATTGACATGTATTACTCTAAAGAATTCAATTCTGATACAAGATTAGAACAATCAGCTAGTGAGAACAACTAGTAATCGCCGTTTGGATGCTGTGATACCTTACAGCCACTGCCTAGGGCAACAGATACTGTTCACAAACCACATATTGACACTTATTTACAAGGACAGTGATAAAAAATATATAATCATTTCACAAACATTATATACACACATATTGACAATTATAAAACCCAATATATACATTACTGTCATCCTACAATGGACTAGTATCCAGGTGATACTTAACAGTCTGTTCCCACTCAATACGTAACACTGATTAAAGGTCCCTTTAATCACAGAATGAGTCGGGGAGGAAAATCACTCTATCTTTGATTCATGGTGGAAACTTGTTTGTTGGTTTCTTCCAGTTCGTTCAGGCCCCTGGTGACCGTGTCAAGGGAATGGATCCATCTATACTCACGTTTATTCAGTATTTCAGTAAAGTCACCACCTCTAGGGTTGGGTTTGACTTTTTCCAAGACCCACCACCTCAGGCTGTCTGCTGTATGTTCAAAGTTGGTAAAGTGTTCAACCAGAGGGGCCCCAGGTGTCTTGCATCGGATACGGCTGCAATGTTGCAGTATACGGCACTTAACCTTCTGAATGGTTTGACCCACGTATAGGAAGTTACATGGGCAGGCGATAACATAAATAACTCCTGAGGTGTTACAGTTGCTGTGTTCCCTTTATTTGTACGTGTGGTTGTTATGTGTAAACTCTTTGTTGGGTCTAGTTAGAGCGCATGCTTTACATGAGCCACATTGGTGGTGGCCCATGACCTGAGTACCCCATAGGGTAGTCTGTCCTACCGTATGACTAGTAGGTAATAGAGATTTGATAAGATAATCTCGGATGTTTTTACCTTTTCTGAAGGCGTGAAGGGGAGTGGGCATGTTACCTAATTCATCAGCCACTAGGTGCCAATGCTGATTAATGGCCTTCTTGATGGCATTGCTTTTTGTGTTAAACGTGGTTACACAAACCAACCATTCCTCTTGGGTGTAATCTTTATTTTTGGGTGTGAGTAAGAATTCCCTGTGGTTGTACCATGCGCGTTTACGCGCTTTTTTCAGGAGCCTGATCGGGTAGCCACGGTCTACCAATCTAGATAGTAGGCCTGCGGACTCTTCCATGAAATTCTCTTTTTTAGAACAGTTGCGCCGAATCCGTAGAAACTGTCCAAACGGTAAGTTATCACGTAGGTTGCGTGGATGGTGGCTGGAGTAACGAAGAAGAGTGTTTCTTTCGCTACTTTTCCTGAATAGTGTAGTGTATAGTTTCCCTGATTCTGAGTCTGATTTGATTGTGATGTCAAGGAAATCTATTTTTTCTCTACTGTAATTCATCGTGAATTGTATATCAGTTGAACATGTGTTCAACCAAAGGTGGAATTTTTTGAGATCATCCTCCTCACCACGCCAGATGAATACAATATCGTCGATATAGCGACGCAATAGTTCTATACACTCACTATATGGGTTAACCTGGTTGAGGACATATTGATGTTCAAATTCACTCATGTAAATGATGGCCAGGTTGGGAGCAAAGCTGGCCCCCATCGCCACGCCCTTAGTTTGTAAGAAAAATTGATCCAAGAAGGTGAAATAATTTTGGGTCATGGCAACTTTAAGTAGTGACACAATGAATTCTGTAGGAACCGGGTGTGGTGCAGGTCTGGCGTCCAGTATTAGTTCTATGCATTGGAGAGCTGCCACCTGTGGGATGTTAGTGTAAAGGGCAGTTATGTCCATAGTGACTAATAAGTGGGTGTCGGGGTCATATGGATATTCATCCAAGAGCTGTATAGTCTGCATCGTATCCCTTAGATAGGTGGGTGTCTGTTCCGCGATGGGCTTTAAAAATACATCGATGTATTTACAAAGGGGTTCTAAGACTGAGCCACAACCAGATACAATTGGCCTCCCTGGGGGATTTTGCATCCGTTTATGTATTTTAGGGAGGGTATAGATAGTGGGAAGTCTGGGATGTTTATTATTCAGGTAGTCATGCTCTAGTTTGTTGATATAACCAATCTCCAGGGCAGTACCTGTTAGGTTCCTTATGGTCTTACTTATGTCCTGGGTGGGGTCCCTACGTAGTTTCAAATAGTTACCATCAACAGCCAGTTGGGAATCAATCTCTCTTTTGTAGTCCTCGGTGTTCTGAATAACAATGGCACCCCCCTTGTCAGCAGGTTTAATCACAATATGGGGATTGTTTTTTAATGTGTCCAAAGCTGCGCGTTCCTGTTTACTGATGTTATATGGGACATACTGTCTGTTAGTCAGTATGTTGTTCACATCCCTCATAACCACCTGTTCAAAAGCCAGAAGTTTATGTGGCATCAGTGACGCAGGGGGATTGAATTTAGATGGTGGTCGCAGTACGCTGGCAGAAAAGGTGGGGTTGTAGGGGGTTTTTAAGAAATGATATTTAAGACGCAGTTTGCGAAAGAATTGGTGTAATTCAATCTTTAAGTGGAAGTTGTTAGGCATGTTGGTCGGGACAAATGACAAACCCTTTTCCAGGATCCCTTGTTCATTAGGGGCCAAGGTATAATTTGACAAGTTGATGACAGGATTGTCAGTTTTGTAAATTACCATCTGTAATGCTGCCTGCGTGTTTGGATCTCCCCATGTGTTTCCTGTTGGAAGTGTGCCTGTCTCCTTGACTGGCCTCTCCCTTGGTTCCATGTCTGTCCTCTGTTCCCCCTGGGTCTCCCCCAGGGGCGGCCGCGTCCTCGCTGGCCCCACCATGGTTCCTCTGGTAAAAAAGAGGAGGAGAACGGGGGCTGTTGGTTGGATTAGTTCAGACCCCCAGTAGGAATGGCTGTACTGGGTCCTGGGCGTTCAGAGTCACTCCCTGAGCTGCTGCCAAAGGAGGAGCCTGAGAATGTAGTGTATCTTCTAAACCCACTCCTACCCCTACTGGAAAAGGTACCCTGTTGTTCCCTAACGTAGTAAACTTCTTGTAAGTATGGGTAAGTGATCTATTTGTCATAAAATTTAATATCTCTAGTCACTTTGTCTAGTTTTGTTTCCTGTGTGTATGTATCAAAATCCTGGATGGTGCGTTCTAATCTCTCTAATGCCTCCTTAGCATTGACTAGAGCCCTATCTTCAATAATTTCTTTTTTAATTTCAGAAATTTCCTTAATAAGTCGTTGTACCTCTTCAACTGCTGTCTCTATACCGAGCACCATCCAGTGCCTTGAGCAGTTGTTAGACACAAAACTAAAGTTCTCTTTAAACTTGGGATTATCAAGAAAAATGGCTGGTTCATTCCTTACTTGTAGTCCCACCGGGATGACATTCGATTGGAGATATTGAGCCAGAGTACGACCGTGTAATCTAGTCCTGATCAATTTCTTCTCAAGTCTTTCTAGCTTAGACACCTTTTCGTTAAGGGTTAGGTCTATACTTGTAGAGGTACCACCTAGGAAGGTGTTACCTCCTTGTAGTTGTAATAGTTTCTCGATATAATCCTCGCTGTATGACAGTGTTTCCCTCTCTGACATAGTAGGACTATTTGTATAAACATTTTTTTCTGTATAATGACAACAGTATGGAAAGAACAATCGAAACCACAAAAATGAAACAATTCAAAAATATACAAACAATGAACATTTAAACAATTAAACCCTCGCAGGACTTGCCTGCACAAAGGTGGCCATTACAAAAATGGGGTAACCCAAGGAAGAGGGACCTGGGCGAATTAGTGATACCAAAAACAATGGTCCTTATACAATGATTGATAAATGTGAGATATGTTTTACTTAGTCAGTTAGTTAACTAGTCATGAGCCTAAACACAATTATACTTAAACAGAGGCTCGTAATATTGAATAAGTCATTCAAATCAGTTGATTTGAATGACTTATTCAATATTACGAGCCTCTGTTTAAGTATAATTGTGTTTAGGCTCATGACTAGTTAACTAACTGACTAAGTAAAACATATCTCACATTTATCAATCATTGTATAAGGACCATTGTTTTTGGTATCACTAATTCGCCCAGGTCCCTCTTCCTTGGGTTACCCCATTTTTGTAATGGCCACCTTTGTGCAGGCAAGTCCTGCGAGGGTTTAATTGTTTAAATGTTCATTGTTTGTATATTTTTGAATTGTTTCATTTTTGTGGTTTCGATTGTTCTTTCCATACTGTTGTCATTATACAGAATTTTTTTTTTATACAAATAGTCCTACTATGTCAGAGAGGGAAACACTGTCATACAGCGAGGATTATATCGAGAAACTATTACAACTACAAGGAGGTAACACCTTCCTAGGTGGTACCTCTACAAGTATAGACCTAACCCTTAACGAAAAGGTGTCTAAGCTAGAAAGACTTGAGAAGAAATTGATCAGGACTAGATTACACGGTCGTACTCTGGCTCAATATCTCCAATCGAATGTCATCCCGGTGGGACTACAAGTAAGGAATGAACCAGCCATTTTTCTTGATAATCCCAAGTTTAAAGAGAACTTTAGTTTTGTGTCTAACAACTGCTCAAGGCACTGGATGGTGCTCGGTATAGAGACAGCAGTTGAAGAGGTACAACGACTTATTAAGGAAATTTCTGAAATTAAAAAAGAAATTATTGAAGATAGGGCTCTAGTCAATGCTAAGGAGGCATTAGAGAGATTAGAACGCACCATCCAGGATTTTGATACATACACACAGGCAACAAAACTAGACAAAGTGACTAGAGATATTAAATTTTATGACAAAAAGATCACTTACCCATACTTACAAGAAGGTTACTACGTTAGGGAACAACAGGGTACCTTTTCCAGTAGGGGTAGGAGTGGGTTTAGAAGATACACTACATTCTCAGGCTCCTCCTTTGGCAGCAGCTCAGGGAGTGACTCTGAACGCCCAGGACTCAGTACAGCCATTCCTACTGGGGGTCTGAACCAATCCAACCAACAGCCCCCGTCCTCCTCCTCTTTTTTACCAGAGGAACCATGGTGGGGCCAGCGAGGACGCGGCCGCCCCTGGGGGAGACCCAGGGGGAACAGAGGACAGACATGGAACCAAGGGAGAGGCCAGTCAAGGAGACAGGCACACTTCCAACAGGAAACACATGGGGAGATCCAAACACGCAGGCAGCATTACAGATGGTAATTTACAAAACTGACAATCCTGTCATCAACTTGTCAAATTATACCTTGGCCCCTAATGAACAAGGGATCCTGGAAAAGGGTTTGTCATTTGTCCCGACCAACATGCCTAACAACTTCCACTTAAAGATTGAATTACACCAATTCTTTCGCAAACTGCGTCTTAAATATCATTTCTTAAAAACCCCCTACAACCCCACCTTTTCTGCCAGCGGACTGCGACCACCATCTAAATTCAATCCCCCTGCGTCACTGATGCCACATAAACTTCTGGCTTTTGAACAGGTGGTTATGAGGGATGTGAACAACATACTGACTAACAGACAGTATGTCCCATATAACATCAGTAAACAGGAACGCGCAGCTTTGGACACATTAAAAAACAATCCCCATATTGTGATTAAACCTGCTGACAAGGGGGGTGCCATTGTTATTCAGAACACCGAGGACTACAAAAGAGAGATTGATTCCCAACTGGCTGTTGATGGTAACTATTTGAAACTACGTAGGGACCCCACCCAGGACATAAGTAAGACCATAAGGAACCTAACAGGTACTGCCCTGGAGATTGGTTATATCAACAAACTAGAGCATGACTACCTGAATAATAAACATCCCAGACTTCCCACTATCTATACCCTCCCTAAAATACATAAACGGATGCAAAATCCCCCAGGGAGGCCAATTGTATCTGGTTGTGGCTCAGTCTTAGAACCCCTTTGTAAATACATCGATGTATTTTTAAAGCCCATCGCGGAACAGACACCCACCTATCTAAGGGATACGATGCAGACTATACAGCTCTTGGATGAATATCCATATGACCCCGACACCCACTTATTAGTCACTATGGACATAACTGCCCTTTACACTAACATCCCACAGGTGGCAGCTCTCCAATGCATAGAACTAATACTGGACGCCAGACCTGCACCACACCCGGTTCCTACAGAATTCATTGTGTCACTACTTAAAGTTGCCATGACCCAAAATTATTTCACCTTCTTGGATCAATTTTTCTTACAAACTAAGGGCGTGGCGATGGGGGCCAGCTTTGCTCCCAACCTGGCCATCATTTACATGAGTGAATTTGAACATCAATATGTCCTCAACCAGGTTAACCCATATAGTGAGTGTATAGAACTATGGCGTCGCTATATCGACGATATTGTATTCATCTGGCGTGGTGAGGAGGATGATCTCAAAAAATTCCACCTTTGGTTGAACACATGTTCAACTGATATACAATTCACGATGAATTACAGTAGAGAAAAAATAGATTTCCTTGACATCACAATCAAATCAGACTCAGAATCAGGGAAACTATACACTACACTATTCAGGAAAAGTAGCGAAAGAAACACTCTTCTTCGTTACTCCAGCCACCATCCACGCAACCTACGTGATAACTTACCGTTTGGACAGTTTCTACGGATTCGGCGCAACTGTTCTAAAAAAGAGAATTTCATGGAAGAGTCCGCAGGCCTACTATCTAGATTGGTAGACCGTGGCTACCCGATCAGGCTCCTGAAAAAAGCGCGTAAACGCGCATGGTACAACCACAGGGAATTCTTACTCACACCCAAAAATAAAGATAACACCCAAGAGGAACGGTTGGTTTGTGTAACCACGTTTAACACAAAAAGCAATGCCATCAAGAAGGCCATTAATCAGCATTGGCACCTAGTGGCTGATGAATTAGGTAACATGCCCACTCCCCTTCACGCCTTCAGAAAAGGTAAAAACATCCGAGATTATCTTATCAAATCTCTATTACCTACTAGTCATACGGTAGGACAGACTACCCTATGGGGTACTCAGGTCATGGGCCACCCCCAATGTGGCTCATGTAAAGCATGCGCTCTAACTAGACCCACCAAAGAGTTTACACATAACAACCACACGTACAAATTAAGGGAACACAGCAACTGTAACACCTCAGGAGTTATTTATGTTATCGCCTGCCCATGTAACTTCCTATACGTGGGTCAAACCATTCAGAAGGTTAAGTGCCGTATACTGCAACATTGCAGCCGTATCCGATGCAAGACACCTGGGGCCCCTCTGGTTGAACACTTTACCAACTTTGAACATACAGCAGACAGCCTGAGGTGGTGGGTCTTGGAAAAAGTCAAACCCAACCCTAGAGGTGGTGACTTTACTGAAATACTGAATAAACGTGAGTATAGATGGATCCATTCCCTTGACACGGTCACCAGGGGCCTGAACGAACTGGAAGAAACCAACAAACAAGTTTCCACCATGAATCAAAGATAGAGTGATTTTCCTCCCCGACTCATTCTGTGATTAAAGGGACCTTTAATCAGTGTTACGTATTGAGTGGGAACAGACTGTTAAGTATCACCTGGATACTAGTCCATTGTAGGATGACAGTAATGTATATATTGTGTTTTATAATTGTCAATATGTGTGTATATAATGTTTGTGAAATGATTATATATTTTTTATCACTGTCCTTGTAAATAAGTGTCAATATGTGGTTTGTGAACAGTATCTGTTGCCCTAGGCAGTGGCTGTAAGGTATCACAGCATCCAAACGGCGATTACTAGTTGTTCTCACTAGCTGATTGTTCTAATCTTGTATCAGAATTGAATTCTTTAGAGTAATACATGTCAATTCCCCCGATACACACTAGCCGTTCCACGCTGCCTATTCATTGTCTGGGTTAGTCATGGGAACCAATGGTGTCCCGTCGTCCACTTTGCCCAATAGGGAGATTGACGATCCACTGCCCAACAGCAGAGGCGGACTGTACCGCGATCGAATACCCTGCAGCTATTTTGTGAATTTTTGCAGTCCCTTCACTAATCCCGGACTCACGCATGGTTACCTTGGCAACCTCACGGAGCCTCGGTCTAGCACGCTCCTGCCGTGCGTTCCAACTGAGACGCGCAACTCTAGTCCGTCTACTATCTCTGAGCCCCTTGACTTAAACTCCAATACGGTTACCCTGGTAACCGCACGGAGCCTCGGACGAGCTCACACCGTGCCGGGCTTTCAACGGAGACAGACGCTCCGGTTTCTCGAACACATTTGATGTGAACTCCATGGTAAGCTCTACCAGTACCACCGCTTTAAGTTTGTAGATCAATCACTCACACGGGAGGCTTTTAAGTAACTATGCCCCCTCCTTGTTTTTAGCCCTGATTGAATCTCTGCGCTGGGTATCCATGAACGGACATTGGATACATCGCTATCAGTTTTGACTGATCCTCTGAAGCGGTAAGATGCCTGGGTCTCCATTACTCTCGAAGAGCTGGATAAATAGTCACTACTTAGTTTCCTTTTTAATACGTTTTGCACCATTAGTTGTCTGTATACTTAGCCTAATTGATCCAAATTATTTTTCCATTAGACACGGAATTAACGACCCTTCAAAACCAAGCCCTCTTACCCGGCATTTCTCCCAGTGGAACCATACCACTAGGTAGGCGAATAATTCCCTACACACCGCATTTTAACTGTTTTTAATTAGGACAACTTCCTCATACCCAATTGTTTTGATATTTCAGGTGGTTCAATTAAAGTACCCTCCAGTCGGGTTGCCCCTTATTGGTCCTGATGAAGACCCGCAAGGCCAAGGTTTAAATCCCCATAGGCCATCAAGACGGGTCGAAACGTCGACGCCCACCCTTTGCTACCTGGGACACAATTCCAGTCCTTCGTGCAAGACCACCAATAGGGTCTTTTTCTGAACTATACTAATTGTGTACTCAATAAATGTGACCAGGTCTCTTGGCTTGTGGACGGTGAATTACAACCGATTCACATTGCCTGTAATTGTAACTAATTGATCACCCCTACTACTATGCATCTTTCATTCCTTGTTCTATCCACGCACTTTTCAATCACTTTCCTCTGATGCACGTTTCCTCTTGGAGCAACCTTGTTCTGTTCTATGAATATTGTAGAAAATTGCCAAAACTATAAAATAAATGTATATATAACGGCTTTCAGTGTTTTGGTTGTTGTCCTTCGCTGATTTGAATGACTTATTCAATATTACGAGCCTCTGTTTAAGTATAATTGTGTTTAGGCTCATGACTAGTTAACTAACTGACTAAGTAAAACATATCTCACATTTATCAATCATTGGATAAGGACCATTGTTTTTGGTATCACTAATTCGCCCAGGTCCCTCTTCCTTGGGTTACCCCATTTTTGTAATGAGGATGAAACTTGGGCAGTCCCGCCATCCAATGCATATCCTGTGAAAAATTGATCTGCCCTATCCCTCCAGCTGACCTCCCTTACTTATACGTTTTCTCTTAGAGCCTGCAATGGACGCTTCAAGAGTGACACTCCAGCCCAGTTTACTTACAATGCTCTGGGGCATACATCTATCATTGATTACTTTCTAGTGAGTTTGGCACTTTGGCCAAAAACCCTAGATTTTAGTGTACCTACCCGTACAGAAAGTGACCATAACCCCCTGATAATTGAGTTGGATTACCAGTTAATCAGTGGGGATAGCGCCCCAGATAACTCCCCAAGTAATAATCTAAGAATAGTGCAAGGTGGGAGAAGAATTTGTTGGGCGGCTGTCCTTTCATCTACCGAAACTATGGCAAAACTATACCACAATGCTATCCCCCTGCTTGAAAGGGCATATTGCACCCTCACCAACTCTTCGAATGTGGAAGTCGAGTCAATGACCGAAATCCACAGTGGAATGGTTGCTATACTAAAGGACACTTTTTACAAAGAAGGCATTGCCAAACCCAAACAATGTAATGATAACAATCCGTGGTTTAACAAATCCTGCAGGGATGCAAAAAAAGCGCTATTGCTGGCTCTAAGGCTAGGCAGCAGGCCTAATGTCATCGTAGCCAGAAAAGAATATAAAAAACTGATAAAAAACGCCAAATTAGAATGGGAGGTGGATCGTTGGGTGGCCATTACATCCGCACTTGCGGTAAAGGACTCAAGTACTTTCTGGAATCTTGTACATACAAGGATTCCAGAAGGTAGGACCACGATCTCCCCTAATATCTCCGAAGAAGCCTGGTCCACCTACTTTAAAGATCTTTACTCACTTCCTCCTCTTTGTGCAAACCAAGTCCCCCCTAGCCCTCCACCCCTGAACCTTACATGGCCAGCGCAATCTTTTTCATTGGAGGAAGTAAAGTTGGCCATTTCTAGCATTCAGTCTAACAAAGCGCCAGGACTTGATAAGATCCCCGGCGATCTATTTAGAGAAGAACCAGCAGTTTGGGGCCCATACCTTCTGGTTTTATTCAATGTGATTCTACAGGGCCTACCACTGCCAAGTACTTGGTTAGGGGCTGAGATTATCCCAATACACAAAAAGGGCTCTCCGCTCCAGCCCTCTAACTATAGGCCGATCAGCCTTATTGACGTCACACAAAAAATCTATGCCAGGCTACTGCTTCATCGACTAGAGACCTGGATTAGTGATAATGACATATTGACGCCGTTACAGGCGGGGTTCAGGGCAAAAATATCAACAACCGACCAACTATTCCGGTTGCAAGTGCTCCACTGGAAGCACGTGACTTTGGACGGGGGTAGTCTCTACCTCACATTTGTTGACCTAAAGTCAGCATTTGATATGGTGGATCGGAACCAGCTTTGGTCCATTTTATTATTAATGGGGGCGCCACCTTATCTATGCCAACAATTTAAGAACTTACATGAAGGCACTTATGCGAGAGTTCGCTTCGGTAAACTAGGACAGCTAACTGGTCCGTTCCCGATTGAGAAAGGTGTTAGACAGGGATGCGTCCTTGCCCCGACTTTATTTTCCCTGTTTCTCAACGGGCTAATAGAATATCTCTTAGCTACAAATGACATCGACTCCCCCAAATTGGGTGCCCGGAGATTCCCCGCCCTAATGTTTGCGGACGACACACTCCTGCTTTCAAAATCCCCAATGGGGATGCAGCGTGTGTTAAACCAATTTTCTAATTTTTGCTCCAAAAGAAACCTGGTGGTCAACGTAAACAAGACTAAATATATGGTCTTTAATGCCAATACTGTCAATTGCCCCCATCCAACAATGGACGCCAGACCCCTCGAAAGGGTCCCGACCTTTGAATATCTGGGTCTGACTCTGAACGACAAAATGGGATGGGGCCATCAAATGGTGAAAGCTAATCTAAGGTTAACTCAAGCAGCAGGTGGAATTTTGAAAGTACAGAAGAATTGCACACACAAAACAATAAGTGCCCCCCTTGAAATCTTCAAAGTCCAAGCTAGGGCATCTTCCCTGTATGGGGCGGAACTTTGGGGACACACATCAGTTAGTAACCTATCACTAACTGAAAATAATGTCATAAGACAATTGTTGGATTTACCTCAAAGCACTCCTTTGGTTCCTCTAAGATTAGACCTAAACATTTGCCCAATTTCAGAAGTGATTGCCCTTCGGCCCTTACTGTATTGGAAGCGCCTGTGGAGCACCCCTGAGTTGGTGCACTATAAGGAGGACCTTAAAGTAGTGTTAGCTTCATTGGGCTCTGGCAAGATTCCTTGGTTGGCTTTTGTAAAACAGTCACTGATATCGACTGGGTTTGAGGAACTCTGGTTTAATCCCGAGGTTGCCTGCCCAGCCACATCTAAACAAACTATGATAAGCACTGTTAAAGAAATTAACTTAATGAACCTTTTTAGCTCCACAAAAGGTTCAAGCCTGACCGATATTTTCTTGGACACCGAGTACTTTTATAGTTTTGAACCTGCGATTGATACAATCCAACCTACACTAGCAAAGAAACTGTACTTGCAATTTAGATATGGCACTTTGCCCCTTTTCCAAAAAATTGATAGGTGGAAAGGGGGCCCTGTGCATCCCTGCCCAGGTTGCTCGCAAGAGGATGAAACTTCTGTGCACGTCATCCTCTTTTGTCCAGCTTACTCCTATATTAGAAAGAAATGGATAATTCAGCTATGCAAGAACTTGGGTATAAGGCAATACTTGGCTTTTTTTAGGATTCTGAAAACTGACACAGATGCAGTGATAAAAGACAGAGCTCTTGAGGCGGAAGCCGAGAGCAGGGAAACGCAATTTTTAAGACTATTTTAACTATTGTGTGTGTGAATACTGCTGACTCTTCATTTTAAAGATTGCTTTTAAAACTGTTGAGTGTGTTATTAACTGTATTCCCCAAACGCCTAACCACTGCCCCCTGACAATCGACCCCTCGCGCAGCTGAGCTAGGCGCTGAGGAGGGTTGAGGACAGCCGCCGTGAAAACACAGGGACATGCCCACCGAGTTAGGCCACGCCCCCCGCTACTCTCGCTATAAAAGCGCGCGCTCTCCTGTCAGCGCTTGATAAAAGACAGAGCTCTTGAGGCGGAAGCCGAGAGCAGGGAAACGCAATTTTTAAGACTATTTTAACTATTGTGTGTGTGAATACTGCTGACTCTTCATTTTAAAGATTGCTTTTAAAACTGTTGAGTGTGTTATTAACTGTATTCCCCAAACGCCTAACCACTGCCCCCTGACAATCGACCCCTCGCGCAGCTGAGCTAGGCGCTGAGGAGGGTTGAGGACAGCCGCCGTGAAAACACAGGGACACGCCCACCGAGTTAGGCCACGCCCCCGCTACTCTCGCTATAAAAGCGCGCGCTCTCCTGTCAGCGCTTGATAAAAGACAGAGCTCTTGAGGCGGAAGCCGAGAGCAGGGAAACGCAATTTTTAAGATTATTTTAACTATTGTGTGTGTGAATACTGCTGACTCTTCATTTTAAAGATTGCTTTTAAAACTGTTGAGTGTGTTATTAACTGTATTCCCCAAACGCCTAACCACTGCCCCCTGACAATCGACCCCTCGCGCAGCTGAGCTAGGCGCTGAGGAGGGTTGAGGACAGCCGCCGTGAAAACACAGGGACACGCCCACCGAGTTAGGCCACGCCCCCCGCTACTCTCGCTATAAAAGCGCGCGCTCTCCTGTCAGCGCTTGATAAAAGACAGAGCTCTTGAGGCGGAAGCCGAGAGCAGGGAAACGCAATTTTTAAGACTATTTTAACTATTGTGTGTGTGAATACTGCTGACTCTTCATTTTAAAGATTGCTTTTAAAACGGTTGAGTGTGTTATTAACTGTATTCCCCAAACGCCTAACCACTGCCCCCTGACAATCGACCCCTCGCGCAGCTGAGCTAGGCGCTGAGGAGGGTTGAGGACAGCCACCGTGAAAACACAGGGACACGCCCACCGAGTTAGGCCACGCCCCCCCTTCCCCCATTTAAGAATGTGCTGTTTCCGGAGGCGCAGCGGACGGGCGCAGCGGGCGCGCCGGCGGTGCGCCGAAGGCGCGCCAAAGGCAAGCCCGTCTGCGCCCGTCCGCGACCTGACGGGGCCAGGGGCCACAACCCCTGCCCCCCACACCATCCAGGTCAGGACATACAGCTCAGCCGCCATAAAAAAGATAAGACCTCCTATTATGGCGCAATGCCCGCACTCCTTTCCTCCAGACGACCTCCCTATTCAATGCCCTGGCTGCAAACATTCCTTTGACACCAGCGAGGCACCAGCCACGCCACAGGATTATCAGATGTACCTGTTAAACTGCCGTTCCCTTCCTCGGCATAGCATGCAGATATGCCTACTCCTAGAGAACCACAACCCGGATGCAATCTTCTTGACGGAGACATGGCTTACGCCCCACTCAGAGCCAGACATAGTCACCGCCCTTCCCCCTGGGTTCCAGATCCATAGAATGGACCGGACCAAGGGAAGAGGGGGAGGTCTGGCTATTATTTTAAAAGAGAAATACGGCGGGCGCATTTCGACCGAAGCTATTCCGGAATGCGAAAGCATTACATTCAGAATAGACTTCTCTGCGAACAGCTCCCTTTCTGGTACCCTGATATACCGCCCCCCAGATTCAGGAAAACTGTTCCTTAGGTCCCTTCCAGATATTATCGCGAATCGGCTTCTAACCCCGGCTAACTATACAGTTCTAGGAGATTTTAACTTTTATTTTGACTCCCCCACAGATTTTGTTGCTAGGGAATTAACAGAGGACCTGGCAGCTCTGCAGTTGATTCAGTTGGTTAGGTCCCCCACCCATGAAAAGGGAAACCTGCTCGACCCAATCTTTAGTAACTGCACCGGACTAACGGTCGGGCAACCCACTCGCCTCCCATGGACAGACCATTTCCTTATCCCATTCACCTGGTCTACCATCAAACTTCCCTCAACTCCTCCCCGTCCTATAACTAGGAGGAATTGGAAAAAACTCTCCATAGAGCCATGGACAACTATCCTTGAAGATTCCCGTCCACCTCCCTGTACTAACCCCAACCAAGCAAATAACAACTATGAGGGTTGGATCAGGAAATCACTAGATACGGTCCTTCCTCTAAGGAAATCCGCTCCCAAGAGAGTACACAAGGCCGCTCCCTGGTTCTCAGATTCCCTGAGAGACTTGAAACGCCTCTGCAGGAAAAAAGAGAGAGCCTGGAGAATAGATTTCCTTCCAGAAAACAAAAAACACTACAAAGAGGCTATTAAGGCCTATAGAAAGGGGACGAGAACAGCTCAGTCTGCCTACTTTGCAGACCAAATAATGGCAGCAAAATCAAAACCCAAGGAGATCTTCCATCTGGTTAAAAAATGCATTACTGTCAATACTGCTCCCCCAGTCCCGAAATCACTAGAGCAATGCAATGAACTGGCAGACTTCTTTTACAATAAAGTCACGCAGATTTACTCTGCTTTCCCGGTAACAGCCAACAACTCAATTAACTTAAGCCCCCTGAATAATTCCCCCCTGCAAGGACAACCCACGCTGGATCATTTCTCCCCATTAAACCTGGAGACATTACAACAACTGGCAGTCCAAGTAAAGTCCGGGTCTCCCCTCGACCCTGCCCCACCAGAAATACTGCTCCAGGCAGGCCAAGCCATTTTTCCAGTGGTGCTAGAGCTCCTCAATTCATCCATTTCTTCTTGCACAGTACCAACCGGGAGGAAGAGAGCCATGGTACGGGCTCTGCTAAAGAAACCCACCCTCAATCCAGAAGATCACTCTAGCTACCGTCCAATCTCATTACTTCCCTGGGTAAGTAAAGTGCTAGAGAAACATATAAATACCCAGTTGACACAATTTTTGGAAAGCCATGCACTCCTGGACCCATCCCAGACAGGTTTCAGGCCAAAACATGGTACTGAAACTGCTTTGCTAGCAGCCGTCGAAGAGTCTCGAAGGATACTGGATCAAGGGGGATCAGTGGCAGTGATCCTCCTTGATCTAAGTGCAGCCTTCGACACGGTCAGCCATGCCACTCTGCTGAACCGTCTGTATAACATCGGTGTCGGATGCGATGCTCTAAAATGGCTAAAATCATTCCTGCATAACAGATCCTTCCAGATCTTCGATGGGGACATAACATCAGCCAGAAAACCCCTAGACTGTGGAGTACCACAGGGCTCCTCTCTGAGCCCTGTGCTCTTCAATGTCTACATGAAACCACTGGCTGGGCTCGTCGAACCATCAGGCATTAAAATTGTATCATATGCCGACGATACCCAGCTAGTGGTTTCACTGACGCAGGAAAGGACCGGCCACACCTCAGGAAACCTGATGAACTGCCTAGAGGATATAAAAAAGTGGATGACAGGCTCTTCATTAAAGTTGAATGGAGATAAAACGGAGCTCATGCTCCTAGGCACTGCCTCACCCACTTTACTCCCCTCCATGTGGCCTAGTTGTCTGGGCACACCTCCTATCCCAAAAGAGAGTGTAAAAAGCCTGGGAGTATGGCTGGATAAAAACCTCTCCTTCTCCACCCAGGCTACTAAACTTTCCGCTATCTGTTTTGGGTTACTCAGAACACTAAGGAAGGTCCTCCCCCTCCTCCCAATGGAAGCAAAACAAGTGGCAGTGCAGGGCCTGATCCAGTCTCGGCTGGACTCAAACAACGCTCTGTATGTGGGGGCCCCAGAGCTGTCCTTGCGAAAACTACAGGTCGTCCAAAACTGCGCAGCCCGCACGTTGCTGCAGATCCCGAAGACGCAGTCTGCAACACCTGCCCTGGCCGCCCTACACTGGCTCCCAGTAAAGCAGAGAGTGGCATTTAAGGCACTATGCATTGCCCATCGAGCTTTCTGGGGGTCTGGTCCAAGGATCCTTAACAAAATGGTTACTCAATACCATCCCAACAGAAACCTCCGATCTACGGAAGCCTTCCTAGCCGTAGTCCCAAGAGTGCGGAGAGCCAGGACCGGAGGAAGGATGTTTTCCTTAAACGCCGCGAAGATGTGGAACTCACTCCCGCTACATATCAGGTCCAATCCCAACCTACTCTCATTTCGAAAGCAGCTGAAAACTTACTTGTTTGCTAGATCCACCTAAGCTCGTCTCCACCACTCATCAGTTCTGTTTTTTGCCTTAGCGCTTGGACGCCCATTGGGCAGCAACCGCGCTTTACAAATTACAATACAATACAATACAATACAATACAATTGTCTCTGCAGTAGCTAAATATTTACATTCCATGTGGATAACCCGAAGGAATTTGATAAACAATGCTGTAGCACTTTAACACTAAGTCCATGACTACCAAAAAAACATTTTATCTCCTTTGAATGATCTGACTTTTATCAATTTTAGAACTTTTAAGAATTATTTAATTTTTTTTTTTTAAAAACAAAAAAATGTCTAACAATCAACTAAAAATTCCTGAGATTAATATATTGGAATGTATTGCTTGACCTGTTGTATTGTTGTGTTCCTTTTTTCTATTTTCTTTTTCTGTATGTGATTTTATGGTAAATCTAACCGCAATAAAGCTGATTTGAATTGAATTGAAATGTTTTCATGAGCCTTGATGATACTAACAAAATCTGTGTCCTGATCTAGACATGTCATAAATTTGTGACTGTTATCAGCAATTAGAGTTAAAATAACCCTAGATAGATCCACTCCGGGCCATTTAATTCTCACCTCATTCTGTCCTTCTGCTGCAGTATGCAATACCCTAGGTGGCCCTATATCCTGTCGTATATGCATTTGCATAATTACCATTAGGAGGTTATGGTCACTTACACAATTTTTCTCTACCAATCATTCGGGGACAGATCCATCAATATTATGAGATATCAATATGTGATCAATTGTGCTCACAGCACCCTTCCTGATAAAGGTGGGTATCAAGTTATCACTATGTATTATTCAATTGTTTTGTAATGTTGAAGAAGACAACTGAACTGCACTTTATGAGCACCTTTCCATATGCGTTCTCTTTCTTATATTTCAAATCGTCGCTGCTAGTAACTCAATATTCTGGTTTAGAGAACCTTTGAGTTGTTAACAACATTAACAATGCAGAATCTTTGCAATTCCTCCTTTCCATTTTCTTCTCCTTTTCCTAGGGATTTTGTACGCATTTGAGAAAGGCTGCAAGTGAGTTTTGAACTAAGTACTCAGAATTAAGTTGTGTTCTAGGTTTCTACAATTTTCTGATACTGCGTTTCTAACAAATTATTTTAATACTCATTTATAAACATATAAAACTAAAAAAAAAAATGCTCTCACCAAAAGTGTCTGAAGTTGTAGCGTTTTGGTTTGCAGCACATTATTAAAATCCTAAACATATAAATGCATTTCTAAATCAATAAATAATTAAATATACATTCACATACTTTTCTGTTTACAATGTGCATGCCAACTCCTTTGACAAGCTCGTTTTTACACCTTTGTGTTTACATTGGCATACTTGATACTTTAGTACGTCAGTTGTAATGTGTGTCATGTTTCTTGCAGCTATATAATGGAGATGGAGGCGAATAGGAAATGTTGTCCCCTCTTTAAAATAATATACACCTAACAACGCATATTGGTGTTGGCGTTTAAAAGAAAATGAAAACAGTTTTTGACACATTTATAAGTCAGTCTTTATTAAGGTGAATGTTTGCACTGCTGTTTGGAGTTCAAATCCGATATCCAATCTTTTTTTGGAGATATTTTCCCGCTTTAATTTAATCGGACAACTGTTGTGCAAAGGCAGCAACAGCATGGATGTCATTTAGGGGTTGCAAGGGGTTGCAGCTGTGACCCCTGGCTTACCCGTTGCAACCCCTAGCACTGCCTTTGTGAGCCCTGAGTTCTGGGTTCGCAAAGTCAGTGCCAGGAAAACAGTGGTAGGCTATTCCTTTTTAGGGATGTTTTTGGCCTCCTTGCTTTCTGTCAATTTTATTTAATGAATAGTGAATAATATTATATTATGCGCTATTAGTGTAACAAACAATGGAGTACAATTTGCTGGAATATGACACTCCATGGCAGCTGAGGTAAGCAAATGTATGTTGTGTGCGTGCTTGTGGGTGGGAGCGTGTTTATGTGAGAGAGAGTCTGTGTATGTGCAAGCATATATGTGTGAGTGACAGTGAAGGTCAAAGGGCATTTGATGCCACTTCCGCTACCCCAGGCATTTATGTGAATTGATATTAATGAGCCAATATCAGACCTCCCACTAGACCTATATTTCTTTCATCAAGACCTTGATGAAAGAAATATAGGTCTAGTGGGAGGTCTGATATTGGCTTTTGTTTGTTGTTTCCCCCTTTCTCCCAGACCTATAAAAAACTTAGAGGGGGTTCCCTTGACAGGTCGACATTAATGAGCAACAACCCTCCTTTTAAAGTGTGTTAAATTGTCCAATACTCTACTTTCCAGTCAGAAAGCACTATGCTTGTATACCAATCCAGCAAGAGTGATGAGCTGTCATGTTCTCCCTGTGCTCCCTTCACAACTCCCCATGTTAAAATGAAATGAAGTTTGAGCAGCAAACACAGAAATAGAGATATAGGATTCTGTACCTTCACATGTTGACCATTTGTCTCAGGCCCAATGACTGTGCAGAGTTTGAGGCAACTATGGGATTGTGAATGTCTTGTATCCCGTCTTGTGAGTCCCTTTTGAAAATTGTTGATATCTAGAAAAATTCATACAACAAAGGTAAATCTTTCACCATGATGAACCACCAAACCTTACCTGACTGCTACCACTGATTGTCTGTAAAGAGTACCTAGAACAAGAACCTCCACAAATTTTGACCAAGGTAAACAAACCTCCTGACAACCATCAGGATTACCCTAGTTGTTTCATAACCAACGTACAGAAGGTTACATTCAACAGTTGTACTTTCAGAGTTACTTTTACATGATTACTTAAAAAAAATTATTGCGGCTACCAAAGGTCCTCACAGGTGCTAATACATCACTAAAGGTTTGCACATACATATGAAATGAGTGTGCATCCACATGGGTGGAAATATATTGTCTGTATATCAGTTGCCAATACTATATATACAATATAAACAGAGTGCTCTATGTACATCGAAAAATAACAGTGCACATGGGATGGGCGAATGCATTCAAACAACACTAATAAAATAAAGCAATAGTCTGTCAATGGCTTGGCAATCACAATAATTTCTCAGTTGGGGAAGTAAATAAATCAATATAGTAGTCCAACTTATGTCATGTAGTTCAGGCAAAATATTTGTAGTATGCCCATATTTTGATCAGTAAAAAAGTGCGTTCAATTTTATCCATCTAGCTGGGACCTTAATCAGGAGAATACATGGGAGCACCCTGTGGTACAAAATGGAAGCACATGCATCAGCTCCATTATATGTGTGTGAATTATATATGACTATTACAAAAAGAACAAAGTTTAGCTCATACGAATGGAGCAATCAGATTAAGAGAATGCGCTATCATTCACATCTGTGAAAGATTATTATTACATTTATTTGTTAGCCATCATGGTTATTATTACCTAAAGACAGGTGATAGTGCAAGTTATATTTACTCACCATCCCCAAGTGCAAAGTAGTATGCACTGTGAAGACAGCTTCTTCACGTATTTCGTAGACATTGGCATCAATAGATCACTATTGGTTACTATGGGAAATTGAAAATGCTACCCCTTAATTGTTCCTTAAATCTAGGCATACTTAGGGGTCATGAGGGCTATAGTAAAGGTCCCCCATTCTGCGACCCACCTGGCTCTTTTAAAATCTGGGCTACCTCAACAGAGCAGGATGCAATAGGTAATAACCCTGGTTACTTTGGGGGGGTCTCTAGAACTAAGGTAGAACCAAGTAAGGTGGAGACGCTGATAGGCATGGTTAATGTTCTTCCAGTGGGATCCATTCCATTAGATTGTTCCTTTGGCTTGGATGCGCAGGTGGTTGTGAATGAACCTCTTTTTCATCTATACCCCATAAGCCCAAATCAAGGGCACTCAAAGTCCGTTATGACAGTGGACTCTTGGAATATTGCAGGGCTTCTGCCCAAAACCGTATCAAGTGATTGGGCAGCGTATATTGATCAGTACGATCTCTGGGCATTTCAGGAGACTTGGTCTATAGATCAGGTACACCACACTGGGTTTTTAAATTTTTCTAAACCTGCCCAAGGAGGACGGAAAGGTAGACCCATTGGTGGTCTCACCTATTGGGTGAGACAGCAAATGGGATATAGTGTTGAGGTGGTCCCTATTAACAGTCCGGATACCATGGCCCTACGGCTCCGGATGGCCCAAGCACGAGACACCTTGTTAATTAATATTTATGCAAGAGGGCTGCCGGGAGGGAGGTGTTCCGAGACAGTTGCTCTCCTTGATAACTTCTTGGACAATCAGAGGGGTGGGTGTAACCTGATAATTATGAGAGATTTTAACTGTACATTTGAGCCACTTGATTTAGAGGATGGCAATCTTGGTTCTGAAGAAGATACACAGTGGAACATCCCGCCCCTAGATTTGAGCCCAATCAAAAAATGGACAGAAGCTGCCCTGCAACTTAAGGATCTGTGACTGGAAATGGGTGTGCAAGCGGTAAATGGGAGGTCTCATTCAGACCAGAAGGGTGTGCACACCTTTACTAATGGTATAAGGAGTAGTCGTATTGACTTTATTCTCCTTAACGTAGAATTTTGGTCTTCCCTTCACGATATATTGGTACAGGAATGCACAGAAAGCGATCATGACCCGCTAATTCTGACAATAAAGGCCCCAGGCTTATTAAACATCTCTAAAAAGGCCATTGAGGATACAATACCAGAAGTGTTGCTCTCAAATGACTCAAGGAGAGTAAGATGGGCTAGGCTCATTGGGAGCGATGGGGACCTAGGCAAGATGAAGTCCATGGTCGCCCACTCGATATCTAGTCTCCAAAGCTGTGACTCCCAGGAGGATATTAACCTCATTGCTCCCCAGGTTCATAGAGACTTGTTTTCAAATTTAAAAACATATTTTGTTAAGACTAGTCTAAGAAGGTTAAGACAGGGACAATAACAGCTACCTGGTACAATAAAACCTGTAGAGAGGCATATCGATTATTGAGAAGGGCTATTAGTTCTAAAGACATGGGAGAGGTTAAACTCGCCGGGACAAGGTATAAAGCAATTCAATTAAAAGCTAAAAGGGAATGGGATGATAAACTCTGGCTTGACTTGCTTTCAGCCAGTTATGAGAAAGACATGGTAAAAGTGTGGCAGCTAGTTCAGTGGGCGTGTGGTGGAACACCTCATGCTCCTATTAACTAACCCTGGGCATAGTTCGCGAAATAGCGCTACGCGTAGCTACGCAAAGTGCACTTTGCTCTACGCGAGCTACGCGTAGCACTTTGCGAACTGCGTAGTGCCCTGTTCGCACTGTGCAAGATGCTGTTTTCAATGATTGCACAGTGTAGACAAGCATCCGGCACTGTGTAATCATCGAAAACAGCATCTTGCACAGTGCGAGCTGTAGTTTTCTGCCGCTCGAGTAGATTTTTACTCGAGCGGCAGCTTTCTCAACGCGGACTGGTAGTTTCTCATCGCGAGCGGTCGCGAGCATATGTAACCACTCGCAATGAGCAACCTGACCTCCCCGCGTTGAGAATCTCACCTGGAGGTTTATTTTCCACACTCGCAATAGGCAACTTGATGTGAGAATAGATGTGATCTCTCCTCCTCATGGGTTCTGTTTGATTTTCAGAAGTACCAGCCATCTCCATCTCACATCACCAATGCAGTGGCCAGTATTTTTTAAATGATCCACCAAAGGAGCTACATCTGTCTCACAATGAATGCAGCTACCGTCTTTGCAGGATTCTTGCCATTACTTTCTGTCTTTTCTGTTCAATAAAGGCCATATCAAGAGGACATTTTATCACATGTACGACATCAGCACTGTTACAATTTGTTAACTCCGTGGCTTCCAGGTACTGCTGTTAATACACTGCACTGAGGGTACACCAAGAATAATTCTTTCTCCAGTCAATTCATTGCAATGAGATTACAAACAATATTTCAATGGGATCTTCTTTGAAGAGAACTTTGCAATAGAGTAAGGCCATGTGTGTTTGATTAAACAAAATCAGTGCGTAAAACTGAAGAACCTACAGAGGAACTCAGAGTTGGGTGATGATGATGCAACGACTAGGGCTCAAGGAAGAGCAAATATGTTAAGATGACAGTCAGGAAAAATCCCAGATGAGATCTATTTCATGAAACTATTATGTGATAAATGCATTGGAAGTGGCACCTCTCAATATACCTCCAATACTTTGAATGTTGCTTTATTTTTATGTATTTTGTTTTTGCATATCACATACCTATCTTAGGTATTGAACACTGTCCCAAGAGAAATTAATTTCTGTAGGGTAAAAGGAAACTTAGCTTAGGTGGTTAGGGAACAGCCAGAATTGGAAAGTTTTCCTGAATTTCAGCAGATTTGGTTCTGATTAGATGGCTAAAAGAAGGAAGCGGGCAACTAGAAAACCATGCCACCATTCATGGACAGTCTGTCTTTGGGAATTTGATGAACATAAAACTTCTGAGATATTAGAAAAAAGTTTGATTGGCACCGTAGGAAGGAGTAGAATAGAGGCAATTATCTTTTGTTTGAAGGTGGCCATTGGACCATTTTTTCAAATCAAATTTAGAACAAAAGCTTGCCTGTGAATACCTGGAGTAAGCCAGGAGTACTTTTGGCTCACTCTTGAAATTTAAGAGTAACCAGGAGTGCTGCAACAGTAAATTACACTCATAGCAAAATCTTCATAAATCTGGACCATTGTTTTTGCTCGATGTACATTTCCTTGTAGGGTTTCCAATATCTTTTCTGTGTCTAATTGTCTTTCGTGCTTTTTTTGTTGGTCCCAACCCAATGACATTCAAATATAGCTTACAGGATTTGTATTTTAGGTTATCCAGAGAAATATTTTTGCTTAAAAAAAAAAAAAAGGTTTCCTAGATGCTATTCACACCCTCAAATCTTACTTCTGGACATAACAGAAGGTGTTTAGTATAAGGGATGACAGGTATTCTTTCTGTGGTCCTCTCATAAGCCAAATTAACTCTGCTATAAATTGTGAGGTTGGTTTTTTCCGGATCTTGAATGTCTGACAGGTCATTTAGCTACGGAATAATCCTGGGCCATTGCTATACCTCTGTAAAAAGATTTTTGTCCAGAGATTTTCATTAGAGAAGCAATTTAGCTTGAGTAGACATTGCTGAATCGCGCTGAATTTATCTGGACGACATTTTATAATATGGCGGATGTGTTGCAGTGATGATTTAATATCGCAGGAACCATGAGACCTATATATATAAATATATATATGGTGTCAAAACATTTTGAGTGTCAAGTAGTCTTATAGAGAAATAAAATAGCTCCTCAGAGCAACCCTTCCACCATTTTCCAAAAGGGCGGCTATAATAGCGGAAGAAGAGACATATATAGAAATGAAACAAATAATAATGTTTTTATAATCCTTATATGTATACACCAAACAATGTTCATTATCTGAATATGAAAAAAGTTATGTTTATCAGTCCTGTTTTAAATACATTTTCATAGTTAACATTATTTATTTGTTCTGGCAATCACTTGTGGTACATTTGCAGAATGTTGAACATTTGAGAAGAGCATATCAACAGGGACATCTTTTTGTAGTACAGGTTTTGCAAATACATGTACGTGTAAGTTCTGTGGGTAGAGGCTTTAGAAATGTCATAGTTTTTAGCACCCCATCAAAACCTTCCCAACAAAATACACATGGATCTTTCTCTACATATGCATGATCCAAAACATTTACACATCTTCTGATCAAGTAGAACACTCTTTTAATCTGTACATGCACAGAATATGCTCAGTCAGTGGAAGGTCACTTAGCTGGACTGTTCTCTTGAACTCACTGTGCTGAAGATCATCAAATGTGTGACAGTCAGAACCCATTTTCACACATACAAAAGGTCTTTTTTATGTCTTTAAAGTCACATTCGACTTCTGTCTCAGAAAATCCTTTTAGAAACTTCACAGGTTCAGCAGTTGAAGCTTCAAGCTTTGTTCAAATTTTGCTCATAGTGTCATCACCCATAAGAATATGTGCCTGGGCACCTCTGGTTCAAGTTTCTTATACAGAATATAAATCAAGATTGAGAGTCTTTTCTCACCTGTTCCATAACGTATCCATAACTCTGACCATCATTGACTTATGAACATTGCAACAAATTGAAGAAGCACAATAATAACATCAGTGTCATTTGACAGTACAATGACTCGACTGGAACCATTTTGAACAGCCCACTCAACTTTTGGCACAACCCAAAGGTCAGCTTCCTCCAATTTTTTGCAAAGTTCTTGAACAATATGGCCCATACCATTTGAGTATATCTCTTCAGGCACCAACTTCTTATTGACAATCATTCCACTTGCAATAATTGGAAATTCAGTGTTCACTGAAGCATCAGCCATGTTTTGGCGAGGTAACATCCCCAAGTTCATCTTGTTCGATGTTGATGACCAGAGTTTATCAAGTTGCAAGGATATAGGTTTAGAATTTTTGATGCTGGCAAGGTCAGTTGTTCCACTTGTAAACTTTCAGCTGGTTTTCTCACATTCTGTGACAGATACTTCAAGATAACTGTCAAAGACAATGTGCAGTTCTTGAAAGGTGTACACTGACTTTGATATCTGTAGAACAGTCTGAACGATGTATTTGAAGTTTTGCATGGAGGAAATCTCGAACATTCGCAGTTGTGACATATAGTCCACAACATCAGCAGTTTTCAATGACAACATATTTTCAAATTGAAATTCTTCAGGTGATTTTTTTTTTTTCTAGTTCTTGTTCGAGTTTGTGCTTCACTGGTTTGGTTGCAGCATCTCCATCAAATATTGAATTTTTTGGGAGAAGATCATGCGGCAAAATGTCCTTGATTAATTCACCCCTTTCTTTTGCTGCATCCATCTCTCGATGTGCTTGCCAAAGTTATTTTTTGTAACCTGTTTTGTAGTGGCTGGATGTATGAAACTCTAACAATGGCAATTCAAGTGTGGAAGTTTAGCTTTAGTGATGATGCCAAACAGCTTTTTCTCTTTCAATACAAATCTCTCCTGCCTCAGTTCTGCGTATAGTTTCGATCCATGTTCCAGGACATCTAATAGACCTGTCTTAATATTGCTATCCACATACTGTCTGGTCATGAAGTTATGTAGTCACACAGGCTCACTCATTTCAAAGGGGTTTCCTTGCTGCTGCATGAAATGAAGAATGCTGTTAAATTGTTTATTAAAACGTTCCCTTCTCTTTCCCACAAGTTCGTGGTGAGGAACAGTTTCATGATGGTTCATTAGTTTTGAATTTGTCATCTCTCTAAAAACATTGCAAATAGAAAGGACTTCATGGTGAACTAGCTGCCACTTTTACGTGTCCGACTAACAATTCCCTTGGAGCTTTTTTGTGATCTTTGGATCGTCTGTTCCAGTTTCATATATAAAAGCCACAGCATTTAACCTTCCCTCTCTGTCTTTCGCCGCAGGATGTCTTTGTATGAATTTTCTGTAGAGGTATGGGTTTTCCACCTCTAGCTTCATCACTCTTTCCAAATACCAGGACCCATATCTCAGGTAGTTTATGCAATCAAAATTAGTGAAACACAGTAATCAGTGATTCCACAGTCTTCATGTGCAGCTCCCAATCACCTTCCCGATCAGCATGTACCAAGTTTTTCACTAGAGCTATCATGTGTAAAATGTTTCCCCAGTATTTTTCTTCACATTCTTTGACAATCTCTATGAACTTGGTTTTCAGGTTTTCTGATTTTAAACTGAGTGTATTGAACTTTGCCTGGCTTTTCATTATGTCTTTTGTATAAAGTACAATCTGTGCCTTGTTCACTTCTGAGATAAGATATTCAAAACCTAATTTGTAATGTGTGTTCCAGAAAGCTTTTTAACACAATGTTTCTATAGCCTCAGTTATGATGAGCATACCTTGTAAGGAAAAAACATAATGATTTCCACTCAATACTGACTGGACAGTTTTGCTTCCAAAGATATCAGCCTCAAGAGGTGCATTGTCTATGACACATCCACCGAGATAACCCTGCACAACACAACACAACTTTGTCATGTGGAAAAAGCCCATCATTGCATAAATATAATCAAATTCTACTGGATTGCTCATAAAAATGTCAGTCACAATACGGAAAACACCTTCATAGCAGAAAATTAGCAGGATAGGCTGGTCTTCAAACCCTAGTATGCACATTTTGGAGATTTTTTAGAGCTGTGAATACTGTTGCGTAGTTTGTGACTAGAGATGGTATTACTGGTAAAAATGCAACCTTCTTCAGTGGAACAGTATTCTGGGAGATCAGAGCATGAATTCTAGCCCACGGAGGAATTGACTTTTCTTCATCCTTCAGCCCGCACCGAATAAGTGATATGATAAATTCAGCTATATCAGCTTTGTGGACCGCAGCTTCAGGTAAAAGAAGATCCATGTCCTCAGCCACTTTGAAACTTTGTGGAAGACTGGGAGGGTTAGCTGATGGCTTGTAGTGATTTTGCTCATGTTAGCATGGCACTTGGGTTATAAATTTGCAGCTTCGCTTATTTATGCCTACATCTGACACAGCTTGTTTTCCAGTAGCTACTCCACTGGTACAGTGTTGAAAAAGCACAATGGCAGTATCATGTGTGCTACTTGTCCCCCTAAACCTATGCTTTGACACCAAAATGAAGTCTATGTCTCATGGCTTCTGAAATATTGCATTATCACTGAAAAACATCCCCAATTTTCAAAATGTCATCCAGAAAAATTCGACCAGGATTACCAATGTCTACCCAAGCCAAATTACTTCTCTGATGATACAAAAACACAAATCAAAAATGAAAATCTCTCTACAGCAATTCTTTTACGACGGTATATCAAGGGGCCAGGACTAAGAACTGGTACAGGTAATCATAGGTGCAGAAGGAGCAAAGCAACAAGTGCGTAAATTATTTCAGAGCAACCAGAGTTGCACATCTCCTTTTGGTGAGGAAACACAACCCTGGACTCTAACCACACTTTGATAAACTGTGCATAATCAGGTTCTGCATGCACACTCTGATCGAGTGACAGAAGCATTGGTCTAGTGTGCGGTTTGCCTATAGTAAGGCTCAACACCACTATCAACTGTGTCCTTTTGGTTGGAGACCTAGGTGAGCATGCGTGAGTGTCAGGGGGCTCTACTGCCACTGGTGGAGGCGAATTGCACTCACAGTCTTGTGTATTTGTTGTCAGGATTTAATTAGCATGCATGGATGGATATCAGTGCACTTCCCAGCCACTAGTGAGCCTAGTAAAGCTGTCAGGTTTATTCTATTGGTTGCAAGATGGTGTTCATGTGCACGAGTGGCAGTTTTTCACCCCAATGATATACCTTTCTCTAGCTAGTGACCCACTCAAAATGCAGTTCTCTTTCTATAGATATTTGAATATTTTTCGAAAAATTACTTTTTGATTTGTTGTGACTCAGCTATGCAGTGACTTAAGACTACACACATTTATTTCTAGCATTTCTAATTAAGTTTGGTGGACGAGGTTTTTATGCAGTTAATTGAATTTCCCAAAGAAGCATGTTTGGCCTAAATTCCAATGCACAATTGAAAGCATAAATTAAACCTTGGTTGAAATGAAAAGTAAACGACTGACTTAAAAAAAAAAAAGCTAATTTTCTTTTGAGCAGTCAGACGCTTTCATTTATTCCAGTGGAAGAAAAATGTGAGCTATCATCGCATCATTCAAATGCGCACAAAAGAAGTTATGTGCGCAAATCTACAGGCCTATTCTCGCAAGTGCAAAGATTTTGCACTAAGGCATGCCTGGTACAAGTGAGCGCAGAAGCTAAAGTGGCACATTCTGATTGGTGTGTGCCAAGCCACTCAAATGTTCTACTAAAATGCCTATTCAGCTCCTCAGCTGCAAAGACTGAATGAAGAATGTGAGCCAATGAAAGCAAGCTCTAATCCATTATTGCACTTTTCTTCATGTGGATGAGGATGCATATCCATTTGCAGTAGGTGTGTCCAAAGTACAGCGCGACTTATAAAAGATGACCCCAATAGCTGCTGACCTTGTAAACGACCTCATGTACATCCAATGCATGCAAAGATATCTTATGAGGAGATCCAGAAAATGTGGCATCTGATCTGGCCCTGCTGGACCCACGGTGGACTCCCTTGGTTCACAGTGTGCTCTTTTTGGATTTCATGGCTAATAAGAGAGACACATATACCGTGTGATACAGGTGGGTGATTGGTTGCTTTTACTTCTGCACTGTATTCAGATCAAGTGGAACTGCCTTGATTTAAGCAATGCAGTTGTCAAGAGAGGTTTACTTTATACAGGTCGCTGCTGATTCAGGGCACCCAATTTCACACATGCTTGTTAGTCTGTTGCTTGATCATGCAGCCCTTTTTGGAGGAGTTACATGTGCTTTTTCGTTTACAGGCGTTGCAGCTCGGCTCAGTCATTTAATCTGAGCTGTTCCAGGAGGTAGCTTTCATTTACACGTGGCAGAAAGTAATATTTAAGCATGCGCCCTCCCTTGCAATCTAGACGCTGCCATTGATCTTGAGAAAGGAGAAGGATAAGGAACGATGGACTGGGGAGGCTGTAATTATGTTCTTTAGAACATAACTTTCTCCTCTCAGCTGCCACATGCTGCTTCTCTGATTGCTTCTGTTGGTTGCTTTCCGCATCATTGCTAAGGAGATTAACAGTGTCAGACCACTGGGTCCTCACCTTTCATCGAGGCAATAATTTGCAGCTTTAAAAGTCCTTGACATACACTCTGCTTTTTATGTCACAAGCAGAGGCGAAACAAATGTTCGCTGGTAGTATATTATGGCTTAAAAAATGCGCGCGGGCAGCCAAGCTCTTTCATTTCGCCCTGAAATACATTGGACAACTCAGTGGCGGCTGGCATGTAAGGAGGGTAGTGGGGCGGGAGGGAAAACACAAGTTATTAATACATTGAAAATAAAATACACTTACCTTTGATCCTGGTGCGACACTCATCTCATTCAGGTCCAGGCAGGAAGGCAGGCACCAGTGCGGGACCAGGAAGCTGCAGTCACCAATCCTGGCACTGCTTTCAGGCAGCATGTTTGCAATCACAAACCATAAGATTCACAAAATCACAGGGTTTAAGAAAGCAAAACCCCTCTCTTTATACCTTGCAAAAGGAATTTTGTAATCCTTTTCGAATAAGAGGGGTGAGGAAGGGGATTCCCTCTCCTATTTCTGATTCAGAAAGGAATGTATCAGTGGTTTATATCAGCAATTTTGATTGCGGCCATTCCTGAGTTTCTGACCTCAGAGTTGGGGTGGTAACTGATTCGCTGAAGGGAAGGGGGCAGGCGCGACCAGTACAGGTAAGAGCAGTGAGGCGGGGTGGGGTGGGGGGAGTCGACAGATGACACGCTAGGTAAAATTAAATAAAAAACACACACAACCTCTTACCTTGCGCTTGGCGCATCGTCGAGTCGGCAATGAGGAGAGGGCAAGGTAAGTGGTTTTATTTAATTTTACCTATCCTGTCGTCTGCTGACTTCCCCTCCCCGCCTCGCCCTACTGCTCTTACCTGTGCTGGCCGCACCTGGAAGGGGGTCTCCTTAGGACATCTTCTCATTTGGAAATTGTGTTGGCAAGCATGTGGGAAGTAAAGAGTGGTCCATAGGACTTCTGCATGCTCCACTGAAGATTTTCAAAATGGAAAGTTTTTGTTTTTATAAGGAGCACTGGTTCTTTTCCTTCCGAGGGGATTGCTAATTGCGTTCTGCCTCATGAATATTAAAATTATTAATGAATTCCCTTTATTGCAACACTACTGCAAATATTCTAGCCTTGCATTTCCACTTTAGTGGTTTCAAGTATTTGTATCTTTACTGCTTTGCACATGGCACATTGTACTTTCGATTAGTGCCCTTTTTGCTTCTTATTATTTCACTTTAATGTCATATTATTTATGATTGTCAAATATGATTATTTTGTAATGTATTTCTGAACCTCTTGCTCTGAATAAAAAAAAAATATATTTTAAATAGGCAGGTCTTTTTGTGACCCCTTGTGATTCGATAGTTTGTAAACCGATCTACTAGTACATGGGTGGAGTCTCAAAATACCATTCTATTCAGAATATGTTTGGGAACAAATTGGTACCATTTTTTGCAGAGATCATAAAAGTACCAAAAGGCACAAGAGTTATGTGAAATAAGTTGTAATATTACTATCATAGTCATATAGCACGTTATCCATTTTGCAAACAAAGATATTTTTGGTGACATGATATGTGAAATGCATATTATTTGTAATACTGTAAATGGCAATGTCGTACTTCATTTAATCAGTGCTAATATTGGAGATGTTTTCCGTGAGGTCACCATAAGAGGACTTGGGGGCGTTAGGGTTGAACGTTTTCTCCTACGTGAATATTTTATCATTATTGTGATTTGATATTGTAATCACAAAATCCTTTTTGCTTACATTAGTCGTCACTTTGTCATAGTACGTGTTCCAGCTTTGAGTCCCGGCAGATTGTTGAATTCATATTTTAACACCCCCCACCCCTCTTTATGTCATTTAACTGACAAAAGTGGATTCAGACTTTCAAAGACTCAAAACTCCTGTCGCTTTTTTTTTCAGCAACAGGCTTCCAAACAACATGCTGATTTTAATGGCCCCGTCTAGTATAAACATAACGGTGGGTACTAATTACTTAACAAATGTAGGTTATCCTACTTAGCAACTGTGCTGTTACATGAAACGCCTCATAAATCATGCTCACAGATGTTGCTTGGGTGCGCGCTCAGAGGATTTTCGTGTCTGAACATTTCTGCCTTCATGATTGGGCGCTATGAAATGTTCCGCAGTTTGTTAGGAACACCAGAGCTAAACAAATCTGTCCACCAATTTCAAAATAAATTATTTTTAACAAGCTGCATTGCACCTCGCGCAATTTTAGTTCTAATTCCAATTTTCCGTTTCAGGCAATATACTGTATAGGCAAGTGATTGGCATGCGTGTGCGCCCTGCTCTTCGGTTAATTAAACAGAGCACTGCACAAAGTGATTCCCACAGGCGTTTGTGATCACTGGCAAAGTTTACTTCTGCAGCTAACTTGAAAAAAATGCTTCGATGAGAGAGGGTACCAAATTCTAACTACAAAGGGACAGATTCTTAAATCTTTGTGTACCTAATTTGAAGTTTAATACACACGACCTCTTTTGTGAATCATTATTCCGAACAATATGCATGGAAAAGACACATACACAAAGGATTGCCCAAAGAGAAGATTTTCTCTTTGCCGCATGCAACTCAACTCAGTGCAGCGCCAAGACTGGGATTGCACAGCACTAGTGCACGCATTGATAACCTTTTGCAATTGATTGGCACGCTTGTCTAAAGCTGAGATACTTAGGGCCAAATGTAACAAAAAGTCAGTTTGCCATTTCCCTAAGTTCGAATTTTTGCATTTCGCAATTAGAGAATTGCAATCGCTCGTGTACAAATGTGTCTTGGACACATTTTGCGATTCCCAGTCGGTCGCAAGTAGACCTACCTCATTAATATTCCTGAGGAAAGTCTCGCTTTGCTACCCTTTGGGAATGGCCTGCACTCACAAGGATGGCGACCCGCTGAGGACAGCAGACCACCATGTCTTTGACTGCTTTTCAAATAAAGCAATTCACAGCCAGTTTTCCGTGAAGGAAAACAGGATGAATTTAAAAAATAGTATTGAAAATCTACCATTTCAGTTATTAAGAGTAGGCAGTGGTCCGAATTTATACCATCGTAATGCTGTACTTAAAATTGAAATGAAACTACTGTTTATTAAAAAGCTACACATCTTTACACAGCACTGTATGTATGTAGTGAATTTCTTACCGTAAATGAGAAAACCATATAGTTAAGTTCAGTTTGACACTTTATTCAGAAGGTTTTCCATCCATAAATGTACCATACATACAACAGTTAACATTTCATCTGGTTAAAAACATAAATAAATATTGTCAAAAGGGAAATTACAAATAGCAGCCGATTGTTAAAATAATAAATTGCCACGTGCCCTCACAGCGTGTATTAAAAATGAACCTATGTGTAACCATGTTTTACTGTCAGACAATTTGATAACTGGTAAAAACATTGTCTGATGTCACGGTAATTCTTTTTAAAAAGTGGGATCAAGAATAATGTGGTATCTAATTCATAAAATGTATAAAACAATAAAACGTGTGACATGGTTTGGCCTGTCTTGTTATCGCATGGCCAGGGAATAGCAGCAAAGTTTGGCTGATACCCAAGCGGAAAGCACAGTAAATGTTTGACAATGTCAGCTCGAAACCTAAATAACAAAGACCCAAACACAAGAGAAGCAGTCAGTTATTATATCTCTTGTAAGTACTGCCTTCTCGTTACTCCAAATAGATAACTAAAATAGTAAAGTCCTCACTCTAATAAAGTCAATTATATATAGTAGATGTAACTCTTTGTGACAAATAATGTGGGTAGAGGAAATAGTCGCCTACAGAACCTGTTTTCTTCATGTTGTAAAGTTTTGTAATTGGTAACCCCCCAATTTTGGAACCATAAGTTGCAATGAAGACACATTGAGATGTCTAGATGTGCGGCATGGTTTTTAATTGCCCCCTGCCCGAGGATGAGGGAGGCGGAGTAAATGAACCAATTGCCTTTGAGATTTGCATTCTATGATGTACAATCCTAGGTGACCAGGCTCCAGAGGCAGAAAACCTGACTCCTAGATATGGAAAAGTCTTAACACAAGTTAGGGAATTTTCACCTACTTGCATGCAGGACAATTGAATACAATGTGGGCCTCATGCCATAATATGCAAATTTGTGAAATTGGTGCGAAAGTCTAGGTTGGTCATAAAAACAGTGAACGCTGATACTAGGAGGCGCAATGCAAAAGGGAGTCTGAGCTACTAGCACAGAGTCGTATGCATAAAAAAGTGAGGGTAGGGGGTTCCCTTTACCAGATTTTATGTCGCTAGTTATCAGGGCTGAGGCCGGGTACAGATCATTAATATATAATATGAACAAGAGCAGTGTGAGCACACCCTTGTTGAACACCCTTAGAAACATTTCCATTGCCAGTTAGTTTGACTCTGGTGCTCAAGTCCCTATGGAGATATGCAAGAAATTGACAGGGGAGGAATCCAGGTCATTGAGCAGCAGCATGTGCCATAATTTAGTTCAATTAACATGCTGTGTTTTAGTCCATAAAGGCCATATATAAAGGCACACGCTATAAGACAGTGTATTTATCAATTATCAGAATAAAATTGGCACGTTGCTCAGTTGTCCCAATCCTACTTCTACATCGTTGCTGGGAGAAGTGCAACATGGATTCTGCTTGGGCCCACTCCTGAACTTTGTTATAGATGACATGTCCCAGAATTCCATTGCATGTTCCATGTTGATGTTGAATTCTAAATGGGACCTTCATATTTCTGTACCTTTACCATATGTAAAAGTTATAATGTTCTTTTAATATGTAAATTTAAATGGAACACCAATGTGATCGGATCAGATCAGATCAGATAAATCTTTATTCGGTATACAAGAAGTGTAACCATGGAAGATAAAATACATGTTAAATCAAACAAAAACAGTATAAAAACATTTCAGTACTTAATATCAAGTGGCACACAACATTTCATGCTCCTTAGTCATACAAACAAACAGAAATTATGAGTTACAAGGGTTTTCATAGTTGCCACTGTCCAACTAATCAGGGCTCATAAAAAAACACAAAAAATCCATACAGGCATGTCAAGTAATGAAGATTTAACAGTTAGCAATGTTGAGTCCATCTGAATCAATAACTTTTGCAATAAGACTAAGGGCAAATGTACACAAAACGTTAGACACGGATATAAAAAGGACGTGTTGCAGAACATCTTGTGAGATAGATTGCATTAAGTAATTATGTAATATGCCAAGAGATAATCAAATACCCAAATTTCATAGAGTAAAGTGACTTGTGTAAACCCAGATGGATTTACCAAGGGTCCGCATAACTCATGATAAAGTGCTTTGTGCAGACGTAAACATAGGTAACACAGAGTGCCATGTGCAAAATACAAAAAGATCCACATAGGATAAAGTAGGTAAAATCCTTTATTTACTTGACAGAATCCTCTAACCAAATTCTCGCTCCTTTCCATTTCCCTTTATCAGTATTCTACTGTTTGCTCCCCCTGAAGATTCTAAATTGAAGTGCGGTGCATAACAACGGTAATGAAAAAGGTGGAGAAGAAAAGGAACAGAGAAGGAGGGGAATGTCCCATGCTAAATTACAACACATCTTTATATATCAGAAAAAAAGTAATACGTGTAAGCACAATTCTGAAAATGCACCATATATTTTGAATTGAAGAGTAGTTAACCCATTTTATAATGTGACTGCCAACCTGAAGGACAACGGTTCCTGGTCTTTGAAGAGTATTTAACCCATTTTATAATCTGATTGCCAACCTGGAGGATAACGGTTCCTGGCTTCTTTGGATCTAATAGTTTCTGTGGAAGCTATTCCTCCACCCCTCTCTTCCTCAGTTATAGGAATGAGAGCCTCAGGACACCAGCGTACATTGTCCATACTCCAAGTATGACCATCCTCCATCACCACAGAGTTACATTTAACACATTTAATCCTTTCTGGTTTTTGAGAAGGATGATAGTTTGGAGTGTGTGGTGTATGGTCTTTTAAATGCAACCCATTGTCCTTTACTCCATTCACATCTCACAGCTCCCCATTTGGTGTCATATCTAGTCTTGTAATCGTTTTGGTATTTTTCTATCTTTTCTTTGACTGAGTTTCTATCCACCCAGATAGGACATTCATCATTAAGCCTATTGGGTGTCAGTTTCGAACCAGGATTCCTTTCTCTTAGGGAAATAAATGGTGATAACATTGGGAGTGGTATGGTATGAGCACAATATTTTCCATATGGCTCTCTCAACTTGTTCCCCTGATATTAAGACTAATCGTATTGTTGCTTTGATCATCCTAGTTACCCTTTCCACCAAACTATTGACCATAGGACAATAAAGAAAGTGTTTTTACATGGCTACGGTTTGGAGGGTATCTCAACAGGGAGAAGTGGTGCTTTTTGTGTGACTTTGGGGCATATGTAGGAAAGGAAAAATTAGTCGCAAACGCTGCGAATCGCTAAAAACAGCGTTTGCGACTGATTTTTCGCTATTCCACATGTATGACACACTTCCACATAGAAAATTAAGAAATCGCTAACTTTGCGAATTATTTGGCTGCGAAACAGCAAAACTGCGAAATATATTGCGAATACCTAATTTGCGATTTCTTAGCCTAGCGAAACTCGCAAACAAGAAATCGCAAACTAAGAAATCGCTATCGCATGTATGAAAAAGTCGCAAACTGTGATTTCACAGAATTCGCAATTTAAGAAATCGCTATTAACACCAATTACTTGCAGGTGGTAAACTGGTGCAAGGTACATAAACCACCCCACAATGCAACAGTCCCACCCACAATGGCAGCAATGTACGTGATAGCCAGGAGGCTGCGTATTCGGGCCCTTGCTCAGAGGAGATTGAGACAGGAACGTATATTCAGGCTGCGCATCACCCTGTTCCAGAACACTGAAGAGGACATCTATGACAAGTACAGACTGCACCCACAGACCATAATGGACCTGATTGAGGAGCTGAAACCCTACTTGGAGCACCCTACACGCAGGACACAAACAATTCCCACACATGTGCAGGTCCTGTGCTCCCTGCACCTCCTGGCGTCAGGGAGTTTTCAACGGGTCATACCTGAGGTTGGTGGGGTGTCACAGAGTGCACTTTCGCGCTTCTTCCATGCCTTCCTAGATGCAATGCTACAGAGGCTCCCACATCACATCTACTTCCCCACCACCCAACAGGCATTACAGCAAACAATACTGGACTTCTACCAGATTGCAGGTTTCCCCCACGTCATTGGCTGCATTGACGGGACCCATGTGGCCATCACACCCCCAGCAGAAACTGAATATGTCTACAGGAATCGGAAATGCTACCATTCCCTCAACATACAGATTGTGTGCAACGCTAAGTATCTCATCACAGACATCGTAGCCAAATACCCCGGCAGTACACATGACTCTTTCATCTTCCGACACAGTGGAATACACAGACGTCTGAGTGCTGGAGACTTTGGGGAGGGGTACCTGCTTGGTAAATACATTGCACACATCAATACATCCACTACATCACTTGAGGGGGGGGACATTGACTTACCTATTGTGTTTGTCCATGCAGGTGACAGTGCCTATGCAGTGCGTGACTTCATCCTGACCCCATACCTGGATCCTGCAAATGCAAGTGAGAGGAGCTACAACAGGGCACACAGATCTACACGCTGCGTCATTGAGCGAACCTTTGGAATCCTGAAGATCCGCTTCAGGTGCCTGCATAAAAGTGGAGGCGCACTGCAATACAGCCCTGAGACCTGCTGTAAAATCGTGGCAAGCTGTGCAATGCTACACAACATGGCAATGAGGAAAGGCACCACAATTGATGTGACCGATACAGACACATCGGATGACGAGCGCCCTGCTCCCCCTGCCAGACCAGCAGCAGGAGTTGGGGCAGCTGCTGGACGCCAGAGACGGACAGAGATCACACAAAACTACTTCTAGGTGAGTAATGATGAAATGAGACAACAAAGCTTGATGTGTCAAGTGTTTAATCACACTTCACATGCAAGAAATAGTACCTGTCCCCAGCACATGTTGTGCACACAGTGCAGATAAGGCACAAGTAATTGTTCAAACAGCATTTTCGGGTTAATGCACTCTTGTTGCAGTGAGTGTCCCCGCAGATGATCACCTCCTTCGGTGCCGTCCAGGCTGAGTGCCCCCCATGGTGTCCCCTTGGCCTGCACCCTGTCTGGCACTGCGGCATCTTTCCCCTGGCAAGGTGGGAGTGATGCTGCTGCGACTTGAGGTGTCCTCACTCTCGGCAGAGGCCATTAGTGCGCTGCCACCAGCATTGGCTGTCTGCAGCTGCTCCACAGCAGTGGTTACCTGCGCAAGCCCTCGGGCAATGTCCTGGCAGCAATGTGCCATGTCGACCTGCATTGTTACGCTTCTGCGTGTGAGGGCGCTGGTGGTGGTGCAGAGGCGGTTCACTGCCTTAGTGTAGTTGTCGAGGCGTGCATTGGCACGTCGGCCAGCCCTGTCATTGGCAGCTTGGGTGTACCTCAAAGTGGCACAGAGCTCATGGATTGCCGCTGCCATGTTCCTCTGGTCCTTATGTATGCGGCATAGCTGGCTATTAATTGACCGCAGTGCCTTACTTTGCAGGCGCTGTTCCTGCAGCATGCCCTCTTCCAGGCCGGAGAACACGGACCCTTCTGCTTCTGTCGCAGTGCTGCTCCTGGGCCTTGCTCTGGATATCTCATGTGCTCTTCGCCTTGGTGTTTGTGTGTCATGAGAGGGCATTTGTGTCACGCCCTGACTCCCCTCTCTCCTGGCAGTGTCATCCCCTGTTGCAGGGAATTCGTCCTCAAATGGAGCCAGTGGGGGCACATGTGCGCGCTTCCTGCGCTGAATTGGCTGCTGCTCTGTGTCATCGCTGGAGTTCGCAGGGTCTGCAGGCTCCTCTCCCTCTGCGCTGTCTTCTTGTGGCATGCCATGTGCTGTGGATGTAAAGGGGACTACATGAGTTTGTGTTACTGTCTGCATGTGTCAATCAATAAAGTTACTATTTTTTTTGGCTAACCTCTGACACAGTTTCATTCACTTATCCCCAACACACATGTTGCATTTGATTTTGTTAGTGTCATGGACACACAGTCAGACACAGTACTACGAGTCCCATGATGCATTGCTGGGTGTGCTGTAAGACCTGGCCTGGATTGACATTTTGGGTGTTTACTATGCGCATTTGGGGAAGTGTGCATGGGATGGGGATCAGTGCAGATTGATTTTGCATGCATCTTACCTTGGCTGCTGTTTGCAGGGTCGGAGCTGTCTATTGCAGCCACACCACCAATGCTCTCAGGCAGGAGAGTAGACTCCACGAGCTCCTCATGGGGGGTTGGCTGCTCTGCCGTGGATGGTCCTCCTCCAGTATGATTGGCGTCCTTCAGTCTGGCTGCCACCCTCTTCTTGGACCTCTGGCGCATGTCGTACCACCGCTTGCGCAGCTCTTCGATGGTACGTGTGGTGACTCCCACAGCATTCACCTTACTCTGTATTGCTAGCCAGATCTTCCTCTTCCTGGCCTCTGGGACACGCAGTGCCTTCTTTCCGAAGAGGAGTTCATGGCTGCAGACCATCTCCTCAATGAGGACCTCCTGCTCCTTTTCAGAAAACTTATGTTTTCGCTTCCTTTTCTCAGCATGCTTGCCCTGCTGTTTTTGGGTGGGATCCATTGTTGTTTGCACTCTCCAGGGATGCCTCCTCACACTCCACAAGCAGCCTCTGGGTGTGGCTCAGGTGAGCAGGTGCAGGAAATCACTCCAGTTTCCTGTTTGTGATGTCATCATGCTGCACCTGGCTTGCAGATTCCCGTTTTTGCGATTTCTTAATTTGCGAATTTCGCTATTAAGAAATCGCAAAGCGGGTGTCTGAGAATTATTTGCGATTTTTAAGGATTCGCTAATGAATTGCGATTTATTTTTTACATCCCGTTTAGCGAATCTGAATTTGCGAATCGCAAAATATCGCAAATTAGGATTCGCTAAACGGGAGTTTGATACATATGCCCCTTTGGTCTTGTCGCTGATACAGCACACTAAGCAATCTTTCAACCTTTCTTCTACTACGGAATTCATGTATGGGAACCAATAGTCGTTCCTCATCTTACTTTTAGTCATACTCCGCCCTAGATAACCTTCGTGGACAATCTCAATGATACGTTCCCGCATATTCATGGGTGGTACGATTTTGTTGGATCTTAAAAGTCTGTTTCCTACTATGGGTAACTTGTCTTTCAAATTCCAATATGGTTGGAGGTTATCTGATAATTCATTAAACCTGTTGGGCCAACCTTTGTTTATTTTTTGTTTGATAGCAATTAAGGTGGCATCATCCTTTTCATTTTGTTCCCATTCTATCTTATCAATGGCTGGAATCTCAATAGATAAAATAGCTTCCTCTGGGGGGCTGACTTGTGAATCCTCATATGATATGGGCAGTCGAGAGAAACAATGGGTAACTTGGTTTCTTAAACCAGGGCCGTGCACTATATTGAAGTTGTAAACCTTGTAACACTAAATCCCATTTAGAGATGAAAGAAGGGGCTTGCTCAATACACTTTTAAGAAAACATGGGAATGAGGGGTTTATGGTCTGTCCTCAAGATGAATGGTATGTCCCAGAAATAAAATTTAGAATGAACTATGGCCTAGAAACACATCAATGCATACTTTTCTATAGTGAAGTAGTTAAGTTCAGAATATGTTAATGTTCTGGACGCAAATGCAATTACTTTATCCTTCCTATCAATTACTGGGAAAGAGAGGCACCTAGACCTTTCATACTCGCATCAGTTGTCAATGTGTTTTTAGCTTCTGCATCAAACACGCCTAAATGGGGGGCATTAGAAATGGCTTACTTGACTTGAATGACAGCATCCACTAAACTGCCCTTGGGTTTAAAACCATCTTTGGAAATAGTGTGCCCAAGAAAGTCCACTGACTTGACTCCTATCTTACACTTGTCCTTTTATATGATAAATCCTGCCCTGCTAAGTTTACTCAAAACTTCGTCAAGTACAATATTAAAATCCTCTTTGGATACTCCCTAACTTAAAATGGTGTCTTGAAAACAGAGGACTTTACTGGTTCCCTTCAAAATGTGTTGCATTGCACATTGGAAAACCTCTGCAGCAGACGCTTGGCTGGATGGCATCCTGCAAAATGTGTATGCTCTAAAGGCAATTATGAAGGAGATTAAAGCCTTGGAGTCTGGATGAAGAGCAACCTGGTGCTATGCTGATGAGAGGTCTATTACACTGAAATACCTTGCACCTTGAATGACACTTAACATTTTGTTGGTGTTTGGGAGTTGGTATCTGTCAATCCATATGTTCACATTGAGATCTCTAAGATGAATGCAGAAATGGATACTCTTCCCTCCTTTCTTAGAGGCTATGACAATGGGTGTTAACAATTCCGCACTTTTGATTATCTCAATGGCCTTTGTGTCTTCTAACTTGTCTAGCTCTTTCTTGAGTGGCTCTCTCATGAGTAATGGTAAGGGATGTGCTTTGTATATTACTGGCTTAGCAACAGGCTTTGAGTTTGATTTTGTGGGGAAACCTTTGAGCAATCCTATTTTATCAGATGAAAATCTCAGGGAATTTCTCACATACCGGTATGCCTATGGAGGTCTATTGACTAAATCCACTTGCTCAACAGCATTAGAGACCAATTTTATCCCTAAAACTCTTTGGTGTTTCCACACTAAAAGGTTGGAGCCTTGTTTAAAAATGCATACCTTTGCTAATGTAGTCTTATCCTTGAAAGTTATGTGCATTATCAACATTCCTGCTAGAGGTACACGGTCCTTCTAGTATCCCCCAGGGTTTACATCAGGTGGTAACATTGTATAATCTTCATCCTGAAATGTTTCCCTAAAGGTAGTTTCATTTATCAATGTATAAAGAGAGCAGGAATCTGCAAAAACAGTGAAGGTAACTCCATCCAGTAATATTTTATGTGTAGCATATGTCATTTCATGATTTCCCAACCCACGAGCAATTTGGAATACATTTGCTTTCTTCTATGGGTCTTCATCATTGACCATATGGGTAACTCTGTTTCACATATCCTAACATACCTCTGCAAAATACCCTTTTTTGTTGCACTTCCGGCATTTCACCCCTCTTGCTGGAGACAGAGGATTATTAACTAAGTGGCTAGTGTTCCCACATCTATAATATTTCAATCTATGATTTAAAGACTTTTGTTTATATACATCTGTGGTATTCACCTTACCTTTGTCAATGTTCTCAGAACATGTGTGTACATTACTATCAGTTACTACATGAGCGTCTATAGATTCCTTCATTTCTTTCATACAGAACACCATATGTTCTATGCTTTTTGGCTATGTCTATAGCATGGTTTAAGTAAGGTTTTTCTGCTAGCAATTTTTCATGAACTTTAATATCCCTTGTGCAGCTTACTAGTTGATCTCCCAGAAGTGACTCTGTAAGTGACCCAATATTGTAGGTAGCCAATATCCTTCTTAGAACTGCAATGTAATTAACCACTTTGTCATTCTGTCCTTGTGATCTTGAAAAAAAAGTATGACTTTCTAATACAACCTTAATCTTTTCCCCAAACTGTTCTTCCAATTTCTTGAGGGTGTTGTGATATACATATAACTAGTCAGCTCCTTGTGCATCTTCATCATCCTCTTGCCTCTCAGCATTTAATTTGCGCAAGTCATCCATAATTTCTTTAGCAAGCGTTCCTAATTATGTAAAAGTATATATGGCTTATGCACTGAGGAGAATATATCTCCTCCAATGGCACTATGATAAGACTCAAATAATGTAATCCGTCTCTTTCAGGGAATCAAAAGTTCACCCAGGTAATTTAGGAAAGAAGTAGATTGTGACATTGTAAATAAAGCCATAAATATAATCTACAGTGGGGAAATACAAAAGAATACAAAATAAACAATAAACTGCTTTTGATGTAGGTATGTGATAATAATAGCAAATGTCCTATATTGTTAGATATTTAACTACTATCAAAAGAACTTAGGGGAACGAAGCTAAGAAAAGTGCAGGCATAATACATCCAACCAGAATTAATGTTTCTTTTCCTATATGTATATTGAAATATATGCAGAGTACATTTAGCAGTCATAGAAAACCCCACTCCATCCTGAATTTATTATCAGCAAAGAAAAACCTAGAAAGAATCAGTGTGGATGTTGAAGCAGTTAATTCCACAACTTCTGGGTAATCAACACACATTCAGATAGGCAACAAAATAACCTAATAGATTTTTGAAGCTCCAATGCGTTATGTTGAGGGGACACACAGAAGGCAATCCTGTTGACATGGCCGCAGTCTTTTGTCACAGAGAGATGCGTCACGCTGAGGAGAAGCACAGAAGGTTTTCTCTTAGTTGTATCAAAGAGGTGTAGTACACAATGATACCTTCTTGGAGAAGTGGAGCAAGGCCAAGAATCTCCCAATGTGCAACATTCCGTCCATCATCTTGTGTGTTTTGCTGTTCGCCCTATGTGGGAAGGGTATGCCCAGACGTGGGTCCCGTGCTCACTACGCCACTGGAGTCAAGCTATCCTGGCTGAAGAGTGGTGAAACCCCAAAACCGGTCCTAGGATGCTTGATTCCGGCCCAGGGAAGACATGGCTTGGCAGTTTGGGCTGGACTGTTCCCATGAGGCACAGGGTCAAGACTGATTTGCATATGGCCATGTCTGAACTGGGGTGGCGTGGTGAGCAAAATAACGATGGATTAAACCCAGATCTGTGACTGGGGGGGAATGTTTTGCCAATGTGCAACATTCCGTCCATCATCTTGTGTGTTTTGCTGTTCGCCCTATGTGGGAAGGGTATGCCCACACGTGGGTCCCGTGCTTACTACGCCACTGGAGTCAAGCTATCCTGGCTGAAGAGGGGTGAAACCCCAAAACCGGTTCTAGGATGCTTGATTCCGGTCCAGGGAAGACATGGCTTGGCAGTTCGGGCTGGACTGTTCCCATGAGGCACAGGGTCAAGACTGATTTGCATATGGCCATGTCTGAACTGGGGTGGTGTGGTGAGCAAAAATAACAATGGATTAAACCCAGATCTGTGACTGGGGTGAATGTTTTGTCAATGTGCAACATTCCGCCCATCATCTTGTGTGTTTTGCTGTTCACCCTATGTGGGAAGGGTATGCCCAGACGTGGGTCCCGTGCTCACTACGCCACTGGAGTCAAGCTATCCTGGCTGAAGAGGGGTGAAACCCCGAAACCGGTCCTAGGATGCTTGATTTCGGTCCAGGGAAGACATGGCTTGGCAGTTCGGGCTGGATTGTTCCCATGAGGCACAGGGTCAAGACTGATTTGCATATGGCCATGTCTGAACTGGGGTGGCGTGGTGAGCAAAATAACGATGGATTAAACCCAGATCTGTGACTGGGGGCGAATGTTTTGCCAATGTGCAACATTCCGTCCATCATCTTGTGTGTTTTTAAGGCACAAAGAGGGCTTCCTGGTGAGGTGGTTCAATTAAAACCTCAGTACGTCAGTATAGATTACGGGAGAGACGGTCTAAAGGCAGAGATCCTCCCAAAGAGGCATAATCCAAGACAGAGCCTCTCAGAAGAGGCGGGCGGGCTGTGCTGCCTTCCTGCTCTCATCGAATGAACTTCATGACAGCTTGGAAAAATCCACCCGGAGTCAGTGGACGAATGCTCTCCCGATTCAAATCAAAGTCACACCTCTAATTCTTTCAGCATCCAGATTCCACTCCCACTCACATCGGATCCAGGTGCCAATACAGTCCGCAGAAAAGATGCAATCAAATTACAGTATTAATCGCAAAGATCGCATCCTCATCACAAAAATGTTTGAAAGGACCCACACAGGACGAAGTAAGTAAAATCCTTTATTCACTTGACAGAGTCCTCTAACCAACTGCTTGCTCCTTCCTAATTCTCTTCATCAGCATTCTACTGTCAGCTCCACATGAGGATTCTAAATTGGAGCGTGGACCATAACCATGGGGGGAGAAAAAGGATGGTGAAGAAGCTGAATGTTACATTACAACAGATCTCTGTGCAAACATGCTGTGCTGTCTGCCATGTGCAGCATGAGCAAAAAAAAATCCCCATTAAATTCTCATGGGAACGGAGGAAGAAATGTATTTGTAAAGAATCCAGTAGATGTATTCCATTTGAAGGAGCTTTAAATAAAATAGGGCGGGTCTGCCTCTTCTAACATTCAGAAGCTTTAACAGTGGTTTAACAAACTCATTTCTTGGTACAGTATATTATTTAAAGAAAAAGAAAAATGTAGGATGGACTGGATGGAAACTGAATCACATGGGCATGGTTCTAATGGGGAATTCTGAGCTGTGGTGCTGAGGTATGGGACCAGATAATGGGCTATAACGAACCTAAACCTAATCTGGTAGAATCTTTATGAATAGGAAAACGAGAACGTAACATACAGTTCCATGAAATTGGTAGTGACAAGAGGGAGATATCCCTTTACCCTTTTCTTGCACATCTCCAATGTGATGTTCAGTGATCTGAAAGCAGCAAGAGATAAGTTCACAATACACATAACAACTATAAACACAAAAATAAACAAATAATTAAATATGTACATTAATAGTGATGGACTTATCTATGCGAAAAGTATATTTGCAATTTTTGAAATTTTGTCAGAATGGTGGACCATTACTATTTTATAGTTTTGGCATAGAAGTGGTGTTATTTTCTGGCTTAAGTAAGTCCAGTTGTAAGAATTGGTAAACACACTCAAATTCATAGATTTATAGGTATTCATTCACCAAAAACCTGCAGGTAGATTTCCCCAATTGGAATGATATCCAAACGTATTCCATAAATGTAGGAGAGTAATAGAGACAGAACACTCCCCCATTTAACAGGGGTGGGTTTGGAAAATTGGTTTGCCCCTCTGCCTGGTGACTGTCTTAGCAATCTTCCTAAATATATTGCCGATGTGGGATGTTAGGCCTATCAGCCTTAGGGTGGTCTTCCCCCAAACCTTTTGCCTGTTCCCTCCATTTCTGCTGAAATTTGATTTTGTTGGCCTTAGGACTTTACCACTGCTACCAATACTAAATTGCTTGTGTTCACTCCCCTAAACATGGCTGAACTAGTTTACACCTGATTGGCATATTTAATTTACTTACAAGTCCCTTGTGGAGTGGTATATTGTTAAATCTGACAGTCACAGGGTAGTCTTTCCCCAAACCTTTTGTCTGTTTGCCTCCAATTTTGATTAATTATTTTTGTTGGCCTTAGGACACTGAGTGCTAAAGTGCATGGGATTTTCCCCTAAAACATGGTTTAATTGACTGACCCACACTTGGCATATTTAATTTGTCTATAGGTCCCCTAGTAGAGTGCACTACCTGTTCCCAGGGCCTGCAAAGGAAAACCTTCTAGTGGACGTGTAGCACCAATTGTGCCACCCATACAAGTAGCACTTTAAACATGTCCCAGGCGTGCCACTGCAGAGCCTTGATGTGTAGTTCACACAGCCATGTCGACTTGGCATTTAAATCCCCCTGCCAAGCCTTTAACTCCCCTTTTATTACATATACATCACTTCAAAGGTAGGCCTTAGGTAGCCCATAGGGCAGGGTGCTGTGTTATCAGGTAGAATATGTAATTTTAGGTTTTGCATGTTCTGGTAGTAAAAAACACCCAAATTCATGTTTCACTACTGTGAGACCCACCCCTACCATGGGTTAACATTGGAGGTTTCTTATTACACTTATAAGCTGTAATTCCTGATTGAGAAGGAGTAGATCTGTCAAGTCAAGACAATTTTATTATGATTTGATGCTCTGAGGAGTTCCACATAAATAAACATATACAAACAACTCCAATGTACCAGATCAACTGACACTTAAAAACAAGCTAAAAAAACACAATACATCAGAAATTACAATTTTCATCAAATAGTACAAAATTCATAGTTGCAGGTGAATTACAAAGAAATGCGATGTAAACACAAAATCCATTTCAAAGTCCTTTCAAATACAAAACCAACAAGGGCAGGGCAAAGCCAGTTGTACCATTATATTTTTAGACGACTTTGGCAGTACATTTACGCGGATGCTAAAATATATTTATAAAAATGCATTTAGTTCAACGAGGATTAGGATACACAAGGATTTAAAAGTTCCACATTTCAGTATACAGTACACAGTAAGTAGCAGCATAAAAGATGACAGAAAGTGCAAGTGCTTGAGCATGGTAACGAATACAGAAATCCTTTAAAAAAATCTGATTCTTATTCAGTTTACATGCACATGGCCTATCAGATAAAATGTTCCTGGCTAATAAATATTTAATTGTACATGACAGTATTCATAGCAGTATACAAGGAGATCGAAGTGCAAGAGTGCAACTATAGTACCAATTTCATAAACCCTTTGTATTGCAACCATAACGTAATCAGTAAATAACATATCATACCCTTAAATGTACTAACAATTTCCACCATCTGAGAAAAACTACCCGGAAGCACTACTTATAAAATTCATTAAATTTTGCTCAGAGGGAAACCTATGCAGCCAACTACACCTAAACAGGGCAACATAGCCCTTCTCTAAAATACGTTTAAAATTGTTTTAAAAAGCGAAAGATTTTGAAGCAGACTGGCTGGTTCCGAGGGAAGGGCCAGAAGACAGTTTCAGGCCTCCTCACCTGTAGTAATGTTATACTTTAGGAACAAAGGTCTTAGGAATCAATGTCGTAAAGTTGTAGTAGGGGACAGGCAAATAAGACATGATTTAAATCCTGCACACTGGTACCACATAGGTGACAAAGTCTATCCTGTGTGAGGTGACCCTCCCAAACTCTGGGGAAGATCCGGAAGGGAAGCCAATTCAGCCGTAGGAGCAAAATGGTTCTGCCTACTCCATGGGGGAGATTCCATATAACATAAGGTTGGGGCTGTTTATGAATATTACTCCCCACTATGGTGTCATTAATAGAATGTGCTGCACACAGTGCGGTATCTCTTTTACGAGAGACTTTGCAAATCGTTTTTTTAATTTGAGTTTTCAAAACATGATTCAGTAGAGGGCTTATGCTACTATTCTCAAAATCAAACAAGTTTACAACTTTCTCGTAATTCCTAAAGAGAACACTTTTTCCCCTCAGGGTGAAAACATTTCCTCACACATTGCTACCCGTGAGGGGTTCTCAACACTGTTCAACAGTGCATTGCTCCATCTTAAGCAAGTAGCCATAGAGAACACATAAGTGGAAAGTAGCCCGAATTCGAGCTGAATCACCGCTATAGGAGTTGCTTGGTTCATATTACACATTTGGCGCCAAATACGCCCCTCTGCTTTCTCAAAATTATCCCACTGCTGTTCATCTACTGTTTCACAAGCGTAATTTAAAAAAAAACTTTATAAACTGATAGAACATGTGGGAAATGTCTTTCCCCCCAATGTTTATAGAATCTCCAAATTGCAGAAGCCTGAGAGATTGCCTTACTCCTGCATTGTTCAATTTGATCTCTACTGGAGCACTTACTTGTAAAGATTCTCCCTATGTCTGGGTACAACTTCACCACAGCAAGTTTGTCTTTCCCCCGGAACCAGTGCATATTTTTCCTAACTCTGCATCCCAGATATCTAAAAAACATAATATTACTTTTTGAGATATTTGTTTCAAATGTATGATATTCCTAATTCTGATTGGACAAGCAAAGTGGGGTGGTCATCACACCTTGCTAAGTTTTAATATTTTTCTAAAGCTTATTGTTCGATGTTCCCGCCCATCAATTTATATCCCAAGCTTTATTTCCCACCCGTATTCTCATCTTAATCAATACAAAGTATGCAGTTTTGTGTATAGTCTCTACCTTTCACAGGACATCATGCTGGTTCCCAGGGTATGCTGCTGTTTTCTTTTGGATGGCATTCAAGGAATTGCATTGTGGCTCCTGGCGTATTATTACTGCGCATGCAAGACAGTCACATGTGGTACAAGCTTCAGTCCCACTCGGAGGCCCAAATACAAACTAATAGAGAGGTCAAAGCGAAACATATTAAAATCAAAAATAAATGATTTCACTGTATACCACCTACCTATCTCTACTCTAACCCCATTTGCTTATAAAAATCTTTAGCATTAGCATTTTAGTAAAGTAGCAGGATTTAGTTTGGCAAAAGCATTCTCTTTAACATGTGAGTTAGAAGCGGCCATTTTTGAAGCAATTGCGCAGCTGCAAAGATTTCCCTCCAAGCGATAGTACGTCATACTACGTAGATGCAGTAGAGGCATGCGTAATAGATAATCCTGTGTTCAACAGCCATTTTGAGTGTCACTCGGGTTACTTGTTAGTAAAACACATAGGCAAGCTTCCCCTAGACTTAAATGTGTGAACTGCAATGCATGTTAGTATTTACAAACACAATTATCACGGTGTTACAAGTTATTTGAGAAGATGGCATCCAAGCAAGTCTCTTTTATACAAGTCCTTACTCCATCAATCCCCTCTCTGATGGCATTTAATGCCATCACTAATTTCCCACCACCAAATCAGATGCCAACTTTTAACACATCTCAATTCTTTCTTCAACCTTTCCATTTCTTTCTTTTTCGTTATTGAACTGTAAATTCTTCATCTTTTTATATAGATCTCCTTTTATTCCTTCTAATTGTATCTCTTCGTATTTTCTTTTCTTTCCCCTTTCGGTCACTTCATATCTTTTTCTTTCCTTAAAACATTTGAACCATATAATTATTGCTAAGACTAATAGTGTTATTCCTAATATTGGCAGTATTATTTGCCCTATAATACTATTACTATGTTAGAAAACCAGCCCCCTATGGTAGTAATACTATTTGTTAACTTCTTCCATACACTGTCAACTTCCAGTGGTTTCAAATCTACCTCCAATCTCGTAATATTTTTAATATATCCTCCAATTTCGACACTTTTATCAGGGATATAAGTGCAACAGTGTTGCGCTTTCAGCATTTTACAAACTCCGCCCTCTTTTGCCAAGAATATATCAAGAGCAAGTCGATTTTGTAAAACCATAGATCTAATTGCAACCAATTCTGTGTTGATCATCAAAAATCTTCCAGCAGTGTCATTAGATAACCGATCAACTACTGTAGACAGCTGACAATTTTTTTGTGAGGTCAGATTAACTCCCACTGAAGGTATCAATGCACTAAATATATCCCCTACTATTTCTGAAAAACTAGCTCTCTTATTACATGTTAGTTCCTTTGCATCTTCATTGCTTCCAGCAATTCTTTTCACATGGTACACCTTTGGGAATACTATTCCAAAATAGCAACTCCTGTACCAATGATCAGGTAGCTTGAAATAGGCTTTATTGCCACCCATGTAATGAACTCCAGGAAATACTGGATCATTTCCACCTTTTAGTCCCCATCCCCCAATTACTTAAAAACAATGTTCACATTCACTGGAACCAATAAATGCATTGTTATAGTCAGTCTTTAATCTATGGAGGCAGAGCTTCCCTTTTTTTCAAAGTCCAGGGACATAGCAGCAGGAGTCTTGCCAGCTGTGTAAATATCTTCCTTCTCAGCCCATTGAGGTATCTGGGGTTTCGGTTCAGAAGCCCTTCTTTGGAAGTCCTGTCTCCTTTGCTCAACTAAATTCAAAAATATATTTTCTTCTTCACGTAATTTGCATGTTAAATTGTGCTTGTGTGCTTCAGCGATATCTATTGTTTCCATAGTTAGAAAATATTTTCCCATAAACTGTTCATCCTTAGTACTAAGAACTGGGATCATGATCTTTCGCATAGGAACCTCAGAAAAAATCACATCTATATTAGAATAATAATATTGTAACTTTACTGTTCTATAAAACAGACTTTCTAAAATACTACAAGAAATACCATAGGTTAAGGGAATATGGTGATATGTTACCCCTTCTGCTACTGATGCAGGTAATTTCATACACACATAACAATCACTAACTTCCAAGGTGTCTACATATTGCACTAATACATTTGAGAATACATTTAAAGCAGTGTCAATATTTGTCACAGTGTGGTGTACATATAACTCATCTGGTGCTCCTAAATCTACTCTGTCTCTTTTAGTCTTAGACTCAATTTGTGCTTCTAATGCTACTCTATCTCCTTTAATGTCAGCCACCCTTTCATTCGTTTTTGTGTTATTCTTTTCTTCTGTAACCATCAAATAAGGGATGGCTACTGTTAGTACTAACTAAGTTATGAGTACCAAAAATATACTACGTATGCATACTCTACAACATCTTGTTACACAATTTCGGTTTTGGTTTCCAGCAGCTCTATCATCAGCTATTTTGGACTAAGAAGGTTCCCTTCTTTATTTTGAATTATTTATGAAATGTAAATTCTGGGGGAATTTTCAGGTTGGTCTCACTTCTTTGACAATCTGTTCTGCATTTATTTCTTCATCACTTTCTTCATTTAGATTTAGACTCTCGAATTCTTCAAGAATCATGTATGTCCATTCAGGACCTTTGAACTTATTGTTCAATACTTTTAATCTTTGACTTCTTTGTCTTGGCTTTTCAGTAGATGTCCCAGACTGAGTAGAAATTTAGTTTACTTGTTCAGGTTCTTCATTTATTGTTTTAAAATGATACTTTAACGTTTTCACACAACCTGGCCAATTATCACCTCTTCTGACCCTTTTTGCTTGCACTGGACTGTCACTGTCTTCGAGTGTTCTTTTATTTTCATTAAGTTGTAGCACAATCTGATCGTTTTCCTTTTCAGAAACCCTCTCTGTCTGACCCTGTCCAGGGCTTATTTGTGTAATGTCCTTTCCTGCCTGGATGCGTTCTTCTTCCCTGGATTGACCCTGTTCAGGTTTTATTTTGCTTTTCTCTTCTTATACCTGAACTTGTTGTTCTTGTCCTATCTGGTCCTGCTCAGGTCTTACTGCACTTTGGTTTTCTGCAGCCTAAATGTGTTCTTCTAGACCTACCTGTCCCTTCTCAGACTCATGAATGGTTTCACCCACCTCTGTCTGAGTAGATTGTTCTCTCCTTGTCTGATCCTGCTCAGGTTCTCCATCAGTTATATTTTCACCTTCCTGAGCTTGTTCTTTTATGCCTATCTGGTCCTCACTATTCTCCTGTCTTTCTAACCTGGTTTGGCTTCTCGTTCTCATACTTACTTCAGGTATGTCAACCACTGCTATCCAGTCATCCTGACTTGTGCTTGGTTGTTCTCGATCAGCTACTTCAGGATCAGATATTCAAGATCCTTCAGCTGCACAACCTTCAGCAGCCTCAACTGTTTGAGTCAGTTGGGGTCCTTTCTCATCAGGTGCTGGTACTCTCTTAGTATGGCTTGCATGAATCCAATTAGGCAAGCCTGCACATTTCACTGCTGTTGTTGTAACTAATATAACCTGATGTGGTTGTTCCCACCTGGGTGCTAGGCATGATTCTCGAGTGTGATTCTTCACCAACAACCAGTCACCGGGATTCAGATCATGTGCTTGATCCGGCTGCCTGGCAACTGCCTCTTCTCCAACCTGGTGAGAGATAGAACGCACTAGGTCCGCCAGTTCTTTCCAATAGTCCAATACCAAGTCATCAGATATATTTAACAGTTTGTGTCCTGGTATACATGCTTGCCTCATTGCTCTTCCCATGAGTATTTCATGGGGACTTAACCCTGTATTCCTATCAGGAATGCTCCTGAGCCCCGTCAGAACAAGAGGTAAAGCATCAGGCCACTCCAGTGGGGTGGATGCACAAACCTTTACCAGTCTCGTTTTTATAGTGCCACTCATTTGTTCTACCACTCCAGAAGCCCCTGGGCGATATGCACAGTGCAGTTTTGTTCAATTTTAAATGCTTCACAGATTAGTCAAATTATTTCATTATTAAAATGAGACCCTCTATCTGATTCCAAAGTTACTGGAAAACTGAACCATGGAATCAGTTCTCTCAACAATAGTTTGGCAACTGTTTCTTCTAGTAGGGTATGTCTCCACCCATCGTTAGAATAAACAAACTATGACAAGTATGTACTTCAAACCTCTGCAAGGTGGTAATTAAATGAAATCTATTTGTAGCCTTATAAATGGACCTTCTGCTTTTCCAATTTTTTCCGTACTGACCACTGTTTTTCAGCCTGAATTCATTTGTTGACAAATTAAACATCTCTGGCAAAGACTCTCTGCTACATTCCTGAACCTCTGGTTAAGCCAATCCTGCCTAAAGAGTCTGATCATAGCATCCCTGCCTATGTGGGTGTCTCCGTGATACATCCTAGCAAATTGTGAAAGCATACAGTCTGGCATTACTGGCCTACCATCTAGGTAAACCCATACATCATCTTCTGACCTCTTTTCGCATCGTACTTTTAGCCATCTTCTTTTTCTCTCAATTCTACCTTCTCTTGTAGTTGTCTTACTTCTTCCATGTTTCCAATCCTGAGAGTAGCATAAGTTGGCAGCTAATTCCACTTGTTTCAATTTTCTTGTTTACTGACAATTTATTTCTGGCACAGTATTGGGCAACCTGGTCAGCATACCTATGACTAGCTGTCACATAGTCATCTCCTGACTGATGTGCGGCACACTTGACCACTGCCACTTCTTTTTGCAATTGTATTGCTTCAAGCAGTTACTTTACAAATTTTCCATTTTTAATTTTGGATCCTGAAGAAGTCAAGAAATCCCTCTGCATCCACAGCTGGCCAAAATCATGCACAACCCCGTAACCATACTGGCTATCAGTAAAAATGGTTACTTTCCAATTTTTCCCAACTTTGCAAGCTTTAATCAAGGCTATCAATTCGGCTACTTGTGCAGATTTGACTCCTGGTAAATAGGATGCTTCGACTATTCCAGCCAATGTACAAACACCGTAAGCAGCACTTAGTCCTCCCTCCTCATGGCACATACACGAGCCGTCTACAAATAGCTCATGTTCTGCATTCTTCAAAGGTTCTTCCTGTATGTCTGGACGGGGTTTGGTGCAAGGTTCAGTCACATCCAAACAGTCATGCTCGACTTCATCTCTCACCTCTTCTTCATATACATCTGACAACAAGGTGGCAGGATTCAGTACAGTACACCTGACTATTGTCACGTTTTCAGCACCTAATATGATTCTTTCATACTTAGTCATCTGACTTGAAGTAAGATACTGAGTTTGCGTTCTTGTCAAAAGAATCTCAACTTAATGTGGAACATGCACCTTTACTGGATCTCCCATCACAATTGACTCGCTTTGTTTCAGACTCATGCAGGTTGCAACTACTGCTTTTAAACAACCAGATAAAGCTGAGGCTACAGGGTCCAAAGTAGCAGAAAAGTATGCCACTGGACGTCGCATAAAACTATGTCTCTGGATTAAAACTGAAGGTGAACTACTATTTCTTTCACAATAAAACAGTGCAAATTCTTTCGAGTAATCTGGCATACCGAAGGCAGGAGCTTCACACAGACACTTCTGTAATTTCACAAATGCTTCCATACTTTCATTATGCCATTCTATTGGATCTTTTGCTCGTTTCTTGGTCCTTTGTATTAGGGGTTTGGCTAGCAAAGAAAATCCTACAATCCACTGCCTACAGTATCCCACAACTACAAGGAACATTCTTACTTCTCTCTGGGTTTGAGGCAATTTCATTTGTCTTATTATTTCTATTCTTTTGGGGTCACTTTCCTTACTCCACGTTCTATTTGGTGTCCAAGATATTTGACTCAGGGTCTGCAAAACTGCAATTTTTCAGGGGATATTTTATGTCCACCATCAGCCAAATGATTTAACAAGGCAATTGAATCAGTAACACAGGCATCTCTCGTCTTAGATGCGACTAACAATGTGTCAATATACTGTACCAGTACTGACTTTCTGGGCAACATTAGGGTTTCCAAACACTTTTTCAATATTTGATAAAAAATCGAAGGACTTTCAGTATACCGTTGAGGAAAGCAATTCCAGACTAAAATACTGTCCCCGTACTTAAAAGAAAAAAGATAGTGCAATGGAACTGAGAAAAAGGCATGGCATAAATTGATTACAGTAAACCATCCTGCCTTCCATGGTATCTGGTACAGAATTACTGCTGGATTTTGCACTACAGGGCAACAAGATTCAACAATCTTGTTAACCTTTCTTAAATCTTGAACTATTCTATATTTCCAGCTGGGTTCCTTAATGCCAGTAATAGGTGAATTGCATGGACTGCTCATTATTTCCTTTAGAATGCCTTGTTCAATCATTCGATCAATTTCTGCTGCAACACCAGCTTTAACTTCGGGACTCATTTTATATTGTCGAGTGTTTGGATAGACTGCACCTTCCTTCACAGTTACTTTCACTGGGTCTACATTTGCCATTAGCCCTACTTCTGTTCCTGTAAAATCCCACACATCTGGATTTACTGTCATATTACCCTCATCTGGTAAATCGTCTTTTGTCATCAAAGAATACATCTCGTCTACCTCTGTGCCTTGTTTAGCTAACATGATTTTATAGACTCCATCTTCATCTGGGGTTTGAATTGCAACACCGTTCGGTGTGCAAAATATTGGGCAGTTCATTTTGCACAGTAGATCTCTTCCTAATAAATGTACTGGACTGTAGTCACACACCAAAAATCTGTGCATTTCCCTGAAGTTCCCAATGCGTACCTCCATTAGTTCTGTTATAGGAGTTCTAATCTGTTTGTTTGAAACACCCACTACTTGGATCGCTTCTCCCGAGAGGGGTAGGTTTGGAATGTCTGCTGTTCTCACAGTAGAACGGGTAGCGCCAGTGTCCAACAAAAAGGTAATATATTTTCCTTCTACTTCACCATCAATATATGGACCTGACTGATCTACCGGTAAGGATGACTCCCCCCTCAGGCACCGTCATGGGTCGCTGTCATTGAAGTAAGTATCCTGTAAAAGAAATTGTAATGTTACAGAATTTTTCTTGCCACTTCCTCCTTCAAATCCGGTGTCCGCACTGTACTTTGCCTGGTTCACAAAATTTGGCTTAGGGGCAGGTGGCAACTGACTCTGTAGATTTACAACCTGCTGCGGTTGACTCATTATCACCTCATTCTGCATCTGTGAATTTAAATTTTGATTTGGGCCATTATTATTCTGAATATGTTTACACTTGTTTTTCCAATGCCCCAATTTTCCGCACCCAGGACGGGGAAACTTTTTCTTTGCCTCCTCTCTACTCATTCTTCCCTTTTGTTTTCCCCCTTTACTTTCATTTTCGCCTTGCTCCTTTCCTTGATTTAATGTCTGACTGTTTAGTTAGAGTTCCTGCGGTTCTGCTAGTTTTAATTGGGCCCACATCACCTTTTCTTTTAATTTCTTTTGTCTATTGTCAATTTTGTCTCCGTAGTACTTTGCGTATTTAAGAATATCGTCTATCGGCCTTGCGTGCCAACACAACATGTGTTGACGAACCATGTCTCCAATTTCTGGGTTTAATCCTGTCACAAATCGATACACAAAATGCCCCATATCTTTATCTCCGATATTCTCAAATCCGCTATACTGCTTAAACACTTGCAGCAGTCATTCATAATAAGTATGTACCAACTCATTTCTATCCTGGGTCGTTCTGTCTATCTTTACCCAATCTGTTTCTTTTGGAGGAATTTTCCCTTTCAAGAAAGTGATCACCTGGTGATATTTCTTCATTACCTCTTCTGAAGGGGCTCCTGTTTTCGCATCTCTCGGGTATTCATCACTAGGCCAATCAACAGTAATTTTACATTCTGTCCATAAATCAGCAGGTACCACTATGCCAAATAAGCCCTCCAAATCTTTTAACAATACTCTAGAATCCTTCACAAATCTTTCAAGTTGCCGATACCATTGAACTGGCTTTTCTCCTAAATTCAGGAAATCATTAGTAAATAATAAAATATCCTGTCTGGTCCATGGAACATTCACATATCATCCTCCCCCGGTACCTCTCTCATTCGACATAATCTTTCTACCTTCCCTGTCTCTTCCAACAGAAATTAAGAAGTTGTTCGATTGGCATCTGCTTCTTTCTTTTTCTCATCCATCTAGCTGTCCATTTGTCTAGATCACCACAGTTTTGTAAAATGGTTATTAATTCTTTAACCTGTAATTTTCTTCCGGACACATTCATATTTTCCAAGTCCTTATCACTGAATTCTGTTCTGTGTGGTTTCTTAATTATAGACCTAATTAATAATAACTTGGATTTCCCTATTTCGGTTCCCATTTCGAGGCTAGATCTGTCAATTTCTCATGGAATAATTTTTGTATTTCTAGTGATACTTCTACAAATGAACAGTAACTCTTCTTCACAGTAAGTATTTAGTCTGTCTAGTCCCACATTTCCAGCTATCATTTCTTCCAATTCCACTTTTAATTTGTAAATATCTAAAATTTTCAGTGGCTGTCTTTGCTTGTCTATTCCCTGTTCCCACTTTTCTATTGCTTCTGGTGATACTATTGTGGCACTCTTGACTCCTGTTGAAGTCTCTATTTGTACTTCCTTCAAACTATTAGGTGTAACTCTTCTCGGGGTTTCATTTATCTGTCCTCTTATTGGTAAATTCATTAATGATATCACCGACTCACATTCACTGCCTTGATCATCAATTATTATTTTCTCTTTTCTGGGTTCAATTATAGGTGCAGACATAAATGGAGGTTTGTGGCAGATCGCCTTATCCCCATATAATGGAACGACCGGACCTATAGTCACTGGTATGGTTAATGCTTCGGATGGGTACTCAATTGCGTTATTTTCTGTATTAATTCTTCTCTATTCTTATTTATTGCCTCTCTTTCTTTTTCCTGGAGTACCCTTCCATTCATTGGGCAACGTATAACTTATGGAACCAATGGCGTTCCCAAAACCAGGGCACTAGGAGTAGTTCATTAGAAAATCCTCCATAAAATCATCTTCTAATTCTCCACTACCTGTCATCGTTAAATGTTTGGTTTTCTCTGCGCACTTGCCTCCTGACTGTTCCTTAGCCATTAGTACAGGATATAATCCTTCAGTCACCATTGCCTGTCTCCATTGTTTCATCTGATTATCTTGTGATTCGCACGGTAGTCTAGGATAAAACACTCTATAGCTTCTGCTACTTCTGGTTCTATCGCGCTCAAATGCTTCAGTCTCCCATTCTTCTAAAGCTTCATATTGTGTTAATCTTGTTCTGGGTTCTAATTCATTCATTCTTAATCTCAGGTTATGTAGGATTCTTCCATTAAACGTACCATGTTCTGGAAAAGCTAACACTCCATAATTTTTAGTATATTCTATCCAATATTCCTTTCATACACAAGTATGATAGCCTCTTTCCATCATCATGTGTGATACGGGCATTTTCGGGGGAGGGATAAGAATTCCCTCTCTAGTCTTAATGGGTAAAGTAATTTTTAATTTTCTGCGTAAATGTCATCTTCCTCTTTTCTCCGTACAGTTTTGGTGTTGATCCTTTTATACATTGATCTCTGGCAAATCCTAAATATCTTCTGTCTGGGTGATTCCCTATTAAAGTTGGATCGTGTCTCCACATACAAAGCCAACTATCAATTATTATTATGGCTTCTATTTTACTAGCCAATCAAATGTTCGCTTTTACTTTAATAATTGATCAATGCCAGTGCGGCTTCTATTCTTCCAACCAATCAAATTCTGTTTCACGCTATGCGTCCAGCCAATACTAGCGCGGCTTTCTGTGACGTCAATATCACTCCTTACTACTGACCCCTCCTTTATAATTTTGCGTCAGTCACACGCCTGCTGTTCCAACCAATCCCAGCGCGTTCCTCCGTGACGTCAGTGCAGCACCCGCAACTGACCCCTCCTTTACAAGGCAACACAAATTACTTATTTTTCTTACAATTTAGATACAAGATTCATTAAATGACAACATAAAAACATTTGTTACTCCGTTTGCTTCTGCTGAAATCAGAAAATCGATTTACATTTGCCGCAAGTAAAACTCTTCTGCTTACTGTTCACACACTACGAGTAAAACTTTTCTGCTTACTCTTCACTCAAGCACCGATGAACCTGCTACTCCTTCGGTATTACCATCTCTAGGTGATAAAAGACCAAAGTTTCACCAGCGAACTCTTTGCTATCAATCACTCTCACTTTTATACGAAAAATAATCCCTAAATCAACACTGCCAGCCCTGCATTGCTTCTCAGTGCTAACAAACGAGTAACCTCACTGCAGTGTGGTTTCCTTTTACCTTCCACTATTCAATATTCCTGGGAATTTCCAGACAACATAGAACAAGATACAAACGGGTTTGTTAATACATAATCAAATTCAAATCTCAATATTTACACCTAACTAGTTAATAAAATAAACCATAGCTCTGCTACCTGAAAAATTGATCCAGCAGGTTACCAGCTAAAGATACTCACAAACCATATACTCACCTGGGCCCAAAACATACATACACATGAGCTAGTAATTACAGCTGGGGTCAATTTGTTATGCCAATACCTGTAAGATGATTTTACCTTATCATTTCTTACCAAAACCTTTCCGTCCGAATGAATTTTCCTCTGGTCAATAGACCTTTTAGTTAACTATTTGTAGGTAAATATTGAGATATGAAAAATCTCTTCAAATTAACCACAGACTCCCTGTCATGGGTCACCCCAAGTTATATTGCTTGATTGTATTATCATTTTGCTGGGATGAATATTTTGAATCTTCTGAATCATGTGCTGTACCTCGGAATTTGACCACTGTCTGCATATTGTTTATATTATTGGTTTACCTGCATGTTCAGCAGGGTTTGTTTATTTTCATGGAAATGGTTATGGGTGCACATATTGTCCAAATGATCAAACGTGTCACTGTGGGCCTTTTGCCCGCTATATCGCAAAATGACCAAATAAAATTTGTTGTTAAAAAAAAATAAAATAACCACAGACTTGGGAGAGTTTTAAATGTTTATCTAGTTAAATTCTTGTGAACCAAGAACCCAAATATAATTAGAACACTGTTTTCTCCAAGAAAGGGAAATCGTATTTAAGACAGAACAATCTTTAAGTAAAGTTATTACGATGACAGTATCTGAATAGGGAGAAACAGAGAGAGCAGTACAATGACATACTACACAGAATTATAGTTACCTAGGATGGTGTGGAAACCAATCCTTGGCCAAGGACCTGGGAAGGGTCCCCTGGGACCGATCAGGTGACAAAAGCTCAGGACAGGATTCAGGGACAGGATTGATGACCTCTTCTAGATCCAACGCCTGCGTCGCACCCCTCTCTGACACTATCTTCCTTCTCGATTCTTCCGCGATCTTCTTCTAAGTCTTTACCTTATTTCCCTCCTCAATTCTTCTGTGATCTTCTTCTGATTAATTTGGTTTAGACTCTACTTCTGCTATTCGATTCTTCTTCAATATTTGCTCAGCTCTCAGACAGCATCCCGGTCTCTCAGCATCTCAGCAGCACAAGCGATATCTAACTAAGTAAACTACCTCAATGATACTTTCCTAATGGTGAACACCACCCCTAAATGTTTCAAATGTATGAAATTCCTAATTCTGATTGGACAAGCAAAGTGGGGTGGTCATCACACCTTGCTAAGTTTTAATATTTTTCTAAAGCTTATTGTTCGATGTTCCCGCCCATCAATTTATTATCCCAAGCTTTATTTCCCACCCGTATTCTCATCTTAATCAATACAAAGTATGCAATTTTGTGTATAGTCTCTACCTTTCACAGGACATCATGCTGGTTCCCAGGGTATGCTGCTATTTTCTTTTGGATGGCATTCAAGGAATTGCATCGTGGCTCCTGGCGTATTATTACTGCGCATGCAAGACAGTCACATGTGGTACAAGCTTCAGTCCCACTCGGAGGCCCAAATACGAACTAATAGAGAGGTCAAAGAGAAACATATTAAAATCAAAAATAAATGATTTCACTGTATACCACCTATTTCTACTCTAATCCCATTTATTTAAAAAATCTTTAGCATTAGCATTTTAGTAAAGTAGCAGGATTTAGTTTGGAAAAAGCATGCGGTTTAACATGTGAGTTCCAAGCGCCCATTTTCGTAGCAATTGCGCAGCTGCAAAGATTTCCCTCCAAGAGATAGTACGTCATACTACGTAGATGCAGTAGACGCATGCGCAATACAGAATCCCCACGTTCAGCAGCAATTTTGAGCATCACTCGGTTTACTTGTTAGTAAAACACATAGGCAAGCTTCCCCTAGACTTAAATCTGTGAACTGTAATGCACGTTAGTATTTACAAACACAATTATTACGGTGTTACAAGTTATTTGAGAAGATTGCATCCGAGCAAGTTTCTTTTATATGAGTCCTTGCTCCATCAACCAACCATCAAATTCAAGGTGCACTCCTCTGAGAAGGAGTAGATCTGACATGTTTCATATCACTGGAAATGCAATCATAAATCCTCTTTACTGTTAAATATGAATTTATCACTACCCTTTAAAAATGCCACTTTCAGAAAGATGGCATTGTATTGCTCTTAGCCCTGTGTGCCTGTGGTCTGTCTCTAATACACTTCTGGGGTGGGTGACAGCCAGACTTTGTTCATTTTCTCTACACAGCCACAAAAAAGGGAGCTTAGGTGTGACTGAGTGGCCATCCATATTGTGATGGGCCATCTTAAATTGGATGGGTGGGAGGGGCTGACATAGCTGAGTAGGCTGTGTCCTGTCCTCACACAAAGGGCTGCATTCCCTCTTGAGTGAGCCTGGAGGCAGAGCAGAGAAGGACCTCTGTGTACTTCAAAACCCTTCCAAAAGTAACCTTCACATCAAAGGCACACCTGCGTATAAGTACTAAGTCTCTGATCCAACCAAATTTGACTCTACTTGCCCTGTGAAGAACTCTACCAGAAGGAAGGCTGCCATTCTGCTACATGGTCTGGCAATCTGCGACACCGCTGCTCTGAAAGAACTGCATTTCTGATGTGCTGCGCTGCCTCCTGCCATAGTTTGTCCTGCTGAGAAAGGACTGGACCCATCTCACTTGAACCCAGAGTGACTCCTAGAGCAACCTGGCTTGCCTCCCTATTCTAAGTTACAGGGACATTAAAGACTTCTCATCCACCTGCAACAACACCTGGATATTGCTTGCTGTAAGTCTTGCCAGCCAAGTGTTACCAATTCAGTCCTGGACTGGGTAATAAGTGCTGCAACTTCTAAAAATCCATATATCAACAATGTTGTACAGATTGGAACCGGTACATCTCTCTCAATGCTGACGCATCACCATTGCTGCATGCACCTTGAATCACCAATGGCGTGGCACATCACCTCCAGTTTCCGACGCATTGCCTACATCCTGCGACTTCACAATAATGTATCTCTTATTTTCACAACTCAATGACGAGCCTCACCTTCGGTCCAGTGGTTCGAAGCTGACCCATTGCCCCTTTGCTTCTCGTATCTCAACTCCATCGATGATGCATTCCAGGAACTATTCAGGGGTCCAAAACTGGTCCCTGTATCTGACTCACGCTCCATTGTAGTCAACCTAAACCTTTGGATACACCCTGGTCAAGCGCGGCCAGACGTCCCTGTCTGGCGCTTTTAAGCACTATAATTTTACTTATTTTTTCAAATTCATAATTCCTATTGGATTGTTGTCCTTTTAGTCTTGTTTTGTTCCTAAAACTATAAACCATGTTACTAATAAGGTATTGAGCCTTTTTGTTGTGTTTTCACTGTGAAACAGTTTGAATTGTTGCACAAATACTTTACACATTGCCTCTTAAGTTAAGCTTGACTGTTCTGTGTCTAGCTACCAGAGGGTGAGCACAGGTTAATTTAGCATGTGTGGTGACTTAACCTGACTAGAACTGTGGTTGGTGCTTGGACACGGTTCATACATTAGCCAAACAGAAACTTAATTTCTAATATTGGTGATGATCGGTGAGGATTGGACGTGTGTTTGTGCAGTGCCATACAGTAACTTGGTACAAACTACTACTCCATATCTAAAACAATTTGTGTAAATTCTCCATGATTGACACTTGTTTATTTCCCAAAGTTTTCCCAATTCCCATTCTTATAGTTGTGTTTGTAACCTCACCTACCAAGATGGAGTTTGAGCTGGCCAACCTAGAGAGCTACACTGTGGTCTATCTCAAGGGATACTGTCAGGAGAAAAGGTTGTTTTTTTTAACAAAGAGAGAGTTAAGATAGCAGTGCTCCAAACACCCTTTGAGAACATGGACAGAAGCCCACACAGAAAATGAGGAGGAAGGCTCAGGATCGGTGGAAGAATTGGAACAAGAACTGTCTGAGGTTGTGGCATGCGAACTGTTGGGGAGGGGGAAACATCCTCTCGGGACTGCAAGTCCATCCACTTGCAAAGGGCAGTGTGTCATCTGGGATCCAGTCCCCAAGGCAGAGACGCTAGAGGGCAGGAGGAAGGAGACAAAGATGAAACTACAGGTTGCAAAACTAGAGAAAAAACAAGCTCTGGAAGAAAAGAGACTGACCGTGGAGAAAAAGAGAATGGCCCATGAGCTAAGCCATAGAGAGCTGGACATTAGAGCCATGCAAGTGGAGTCCAGCAGTAGTGGTGGCAGCATACCTGCAGTGTCTGCTGGAGAAGGGAAGGTTTGTATCTCAAAAGATTTGGGACACAGTTTTGTTGTTAGGCATGACATTAACAAGTGGTTCTCTGCCTAAGGGTGCACAAGGTTCCTGAGGAGTACTTATGGGGATAGCTTGTGGAGATACCTACCCAGAGTTGGAAGGGGCATACTCCGCAAAATAGGGATGTATGACGTTACAACGCATGCTTTTACAACGCATGCTGTTACAACAAATTTTTTACAACGCAAATGCTGTGACAACGCAAGTCTTTACAACGCAAGTCTTTACATCGACTTGCAGTAGATGGCGTGCTAACATTAAAAAAGGGTAATTTACTATTCTAACTCCAGTCCACGTTGCAGTAGGGAAGGTGTTTGGATAGTAAACTACACTATTTTTAATGTTAGCACGCCATCTTGTGCTAGTCGATGTAAAGACTTGCGTTGTAATGGCATGCGTTTTCACAGCATTTGCGTTGTAATAGTTTTGTTGTAATGGTAGTGCGTTGTAAAAGTTGCGTTGTAAAGGTTGTTCCCCGCAAAATAGAGGTAAAGGATCAAACGCAATCACCCTCAAGAAGGCCATACATGTTCGTAAATTTGGGCTGATCCCTGAGAGGCACAGAAAGATGTTCAGTGGCAGCCACAGACTCTCTACATAAACATGGAATACCTTGACTATGCTAACAAGGTAGTAAAGGTCTGCATGAGTGGCAGCAAGGTTGATGACTACTCTGGGCTGTACAAATTGATGCTGAAGGGACACATGCTGGATATTTGTTTTCCAGAGCTGAGCCAACACCTGGCTGATAGCAAGCTGACTAATCCCAGGAAGCTTGCATAGGAGGTAGACATGTGGGCCAGCACCAGAGTGTCTGAGAAGGTATCTGAGGAGGTCCCAAAAGTGCGGTCAGGACCTCCACCATCAGAAGGAGGAGGGGTAAAATTAAGACTGTATCTCGATGCCCTCAAAGTATTTTACAGGATAAAGTGTCTCATTCCCAATCTGTCTACCAGAAAAAGAGCCTCCCTGACATGAGTCAGACAAAGAACCCCAAATGCTATTAGTGTGTCTAATATGGCCATTACAAGAGTGATCCCAAGTGCCCAAAAAAGGCACAGACTCCCACTGGAGGTAGGACACCAGGGATGGCAAGCATTGTGCTTGGGGAGCAGTGTGTCCCAGTAAGTGTGGGGAAACCAGCAAGGCTACACTAGTGCCCCTGGGTGACATTGAGATGGATCCAACAACCCATGTGCCTTCCCATACTGCAAAGTATAGGCAGAGGGTTACCATCAATGGGTATGGCATTGAGGCTCTGAAGGATACAGAAGTTAGTATGACTATGGTAAGGAGTCAGCTGGTGGCCTCAGAGCAAGATTTACCCAATGTATTCCAACAGGTTGTAATGGCAGACAGCTGTGAGTATCAGTGTCCTGTGGCCCTTGTTCACTTTGAGTTGAGGTTCTCAGAGCTTCTGAAAGTTGTTGTGTGCCCTGCCATGCTTGTGGGCTGCTTCTTAGGGAATGATCTGGACCACACTACCTGGAAGGAAGTGGAGAACAAGTCAAACCTGGAAATGTTAGGGCTGCCTGAGTGGATATGTGCGACCACCTGGCCCATGGCTGCCCCAGAAAGGAGTCAAGGAAATCTGGAGCCTGAAAGAGTGGCCCAGACAGCTGCTAATAGAGGGAAGGACAAGGGGCTTGGAAAACCAGCTCCTTAATGTCTTGCAGCTGTGGTGGATGGGACACCAGAGGAGCCCGCACCAGAGACCACTAAGGGGGGCATTGCCTCCCATAGTAACCTGCCTGAACTTGCCAGATGGCAAGTAGAGGAGGTCTCTACCAGGGAACAGTTCTCCAAAGCACACAGAGAGTGCCCAACCCTGGAAAGCATGAGACAATAGGCCGGAGCCTAGGCGTAAGGTAATGCTTTCGGGAATCACCACATTTACTGGGAGGGAAACTTCCTGTATATTTAGCCTAAGGCACCTGTGCGTGGGGCAACAGGGGCACTGGTAATTCTCCAATGGAAGAGGACATTATTCCTGTTGCTGGTTCATGAGATACCCCTGGCAGGTCATCTGGGGAAGGACAAGATCTGTGCCAGCCTTGTCCCCACTTTTATTAGCCCTGGATTAAGATTTCCTCAGATACATTCTGTAGGATTTGCTTGACTTGTCAGGCCAACAGGAAGATAGAACAGAGACTGAAAGCCCCCCTTAATCCCTTGCCTGTCGACACCCCATGTGAAACAGTAAGCATCAACATTGTAGGGTCCATGGATCCCCAGACAGTCTCTGACAACAGGTTTATCCAGGTATTGGTGGGCTATGCCACAAGTTACCCAGAGGTCATACCTATGAACACTGCTGTTGTACCTGCCAGGCTAAGGCCCTAATGGGATATTTTACCAGAGTGGGATTCCCCAAAGAAGAGTGATTTGACAGGGGCGCCAACTTCATGTCTCATTATATGCAGTCAATGTGGAAGCAGGGTGGGGTTACTTACAAGGTCTCCGCCCCCTACCATCCACAAACCAATGGGCTTGTTCAGGGATTCAACAAGACCCTCAAAGGCATGATCAAGGTCCTCCCTGAAGCCATGAGGCATAAATGTAACATGCTTGTGCCATGCCTTCTGTTTGCTTACAGAGAGGTACCAAAAAAGGGGGTTTGATTTAGCACCTTTGAAGGTCTGTATGGCCATCCTGTAAGGGGACCTCTCAGTCTGGTGAAGGAGGGGTGAGAGCAAGCTTCAAGGACCCTTCTCCAGGATGTAGTTAGTTACATGCTGGTCCTCTGGACCCAGATGACCAAGTTGTGGAAGCAAGCCTCTGATAACTTAGAGGCCATCCAGGAGGTGATGAAACAGAGGTATGACCTAACAGCTATCCCTGTGGAATCACAGCCTGGGCAGCAAGTGTGGGCGATGAAACCCGTGGTGCCCAGGGCTCTCAAAGGCCATTGGTCTGGGCCCTATGAGATAGTTGAGAGGAAGGGAGAGGTCACCTACCTGATGTTCAGATACACCTATATGGTGCTCCATATCAAGCCACGCACGTGCAACGAAATTTGTTTTATTTAGTTATTTGTTTACTTACCTCCGTTGGGCCATATTCCATAGTTTACTACCCCCGACCCTGCTTCTCCCTCGCCCCGTCCCACCGCCCCACAGCACCCCCACCACCGGCCGCTACTGCTCACATGACTAGTGCAAATGAGTGGTGAGAATCCATAATTGTTGAGGTGTTCCGTCTCCTTACAGGGAATGGACTTTACGGTGGAACACAGACCAGGGTAGGCCATGCCAATGCTGATTGTCTCTCCAGGTTCTTCTGCTTTAATGATGAGAACTCCCAATAGGTTACATAGCTCTCCATACTTTTAGCTGGGGGACACATATTAGACCTAACAGCCTTAGGATAGTCTTCCCCCAAATCTTTTGCCTGCTTGCCTCCAATTTTGCTGAATTCTCTCTGTTGGCCTTAGGACTCCCAGGAATTTACCACTGCCAACCAGTGCTAAAATATAGTCTAGTCTAGTATCTAGGATTTATAAAACTCATGGCTGCCCAAACAAGGCTTCCCAGGACTAAGCAGAGACCAAGAGAAAAGATCTACTATTATTCAAACAAGAAAGTTTTTAACAGTTTTCTGAAGGAGAGCTCGGATTCCATCTTCCTTTTCTGTAAGGAGAGGGCATTCCACCACCTACGAATAATGACGGCAAAGGAGCGGCTGCCAGCTCTTGCTCTATTGAATCTAGGAACCGCATGACGTTACTGGGTGGAAGACCGCAAATATCTTGAAGGCTGACCAGGTGTCAAAAGGCTTTGGATCATTTTGGATCCTTTGTTGTGCATTGCTTTATGTACCAAACAGAGCACTTTGAAATGTATTCTCTTTTGCATCTGGAGCCACTGTAAAGAGGCTCTGGTAGCTGTTACCGACTAAAACTTAGGGATGCGCTGCACTGTGCGTACTGCCATGTTTTGGATCATTTGCAGCCTTTTAATCACTGATTTGGGGCTGCCCAGGTATAAGGAATTTCCGTGGTAAAGGCAAAACATAATTAGGCCTTTTTACTATGATTCCATGTGTAGAGTCAGGAAGTCACCTTAGTAATCTCCAGAGAGTGTGAAGAAGGCCAAAACAAGTGGCTGCTATTGTCTTACCAATGCACTGGATATTTTCCTACTACCAGTCATCTTTGTTTCACCTCCATTTAATTTGAAGCTACTGAAAGCCATCCAGTTCACTATAGGATTCAGACACTTGTCAAGAAGGGCGGAAGTAGTGCCTGTCTGATGCAAACGATTTATGATACTTTGAGTGTGGTACACATATGAAATAGCAGTAAAGCCTCACTTTTTGAAAATCTCAGCCAAAGAACTTACATAAATGTTAAAAAGTGACAGGTTGAGAGAAGACCTTTGTGGCACACCACAGTCTCAGGAGAAGATATTAGATTGTTTATCTTCTTCAACAATTTGAAAACTTCTGTTTTGAAGGAAGTCCACTAACCACATTAGACCCATTCCAGAGATTCCTGCTTCTACCATAGTCTTGAAAAGTGTAGGATGAGAGACCGCATCAAAAGTGGGGCTCAGATCCAATAAAAGGAGGGCCGCAGATCCTCCATTATCTAAGGTAGCCCCTAGTTGTTCAGGGAAAATTTACCAGCGGGGTTTGCCCTAATCCTCCTCCAACATCTGGGCAAGGAAGCATCAAACTATACAAACACAGTGATGTGGAGTAATAAATATAAAGAAATTAACAATAGAACACAACAAATTAAATCCTATTCTATGGTACACAGTCTCCTTCTATTTTCACTTGTTCACATTAAAGCACATACCAGCTACGATTCCAATAGGAACAATTAATAATTTATTTTAATTGTTCTCTAATTTATATGCATTAACGATAATGGGGCAACCCAGTAACCCTCAGAACCTGGGCGTGATAGTATATGCAAAAACAATGGTTCTGTCGGAATTTGAACGGACTAAATTAATAGGTACTGAATACACTTTTTAAATATCAAGGACGCACACCTACCCAAAGAAACAGGACAGAATCCAAGTCACTTAATAGGATGATATTAATTGATGTATTGAGAGCACCAAAAATATTTACAGGGTAAACCAACCAAAAAACACATTCATAGTGAAACAATTGGTGAAACAGTGATACTTTGCACAAAACACATCACATGTAACGAAAATGTACAATGGACAATACATAAAAATAATCAACAAACAAGGTCCTATTTACAATACATAAGCCACTTAAGGGTTCAGTTTCCTTGCTGTCTAAGTGGATTTGCATGTGACGCATAGGACATGTAACGTCGACGTTTCGACCCGAGGTAATTGTGCCAATTAATATGCATCAAAGTGGGTCTTCATCAGGACAAACGAGGTTGGGGACCTGTAAACGCAAAGAGTATGGTGTCAGGGCAGTGTGTGCGTTACATGTAAAGGAAATAACTAATTTCCCAATTCCGGTCACTTAGCTCACCTGGGGAACCGACTTAGTTATGAGGAAAATGATTCCTGTTGTCTTTAATGCAGATGGCCAACATCAAATGTGAAGATAATATTTAATTCCTGCAAGAGATTAGAGAGGAGGGACTATTGTAAAGACTGGACAGGCTGTGTGTGGAGATAATTAAAACATACCTGTTTGCACGCGAGAAGAACGTACCTCTGAGACGGGGATATTTGATTTAGAAGGGAGAGTGGTGCTGTCTCTACAATCGCCACGTACTGTGAACATAAAGGATAGAGGCGTATCTGAGAAATTGAACAAGGTAATCATCCAGAAACAAGATGCCTTGATATGCATCCTCTAAACATAGAAAGTAGTGTAACTGAGGTAGAGGACAATCAAAGGCCCGTAGCGCTTGAACAAAGTCGGGCCACATTCAGGGCATAATGTATATCCAATGCACAGAGATATAACGTACTGGTTGTTCCGGGCGCGAAAGCCCAACATGGCACAAACATGGTAGAGCTGCATGTTAGTAGCATAAAATTCTAGTCGACCAAATACCCATATACGAGTAAAATCAACTTGGTTAAGGGTATTGCCATATATTATTGTTATATCCTTCTACTGGACCAAGTACCCATATACGAAGAAGGAGACATTAATATCAGGACGTATTTCATGTTACGGCTACTAATCCACTATATTGAATGTATTGCCGTGTATTATTATTCTACTGCTCCAAACACCCATATGCGAGCAAAGTAACATTCATGGTCAGGTAGTATTTCAGTTACGGCTACTGAAGTTCAAGCGGTGAGCGTTACGGCGAGACGCCGACTTACTTCTAGTCCGTGAATGGACAACTTGTTCCGTCAACGGCTCAGCTGCAACTGACAGCGAGCTCACGCCCGAGCTAACTATATGACGTAATGGGGAGCCGTGGGCGCGCGGCTGCTGGAATGAATCAGCAGAAAGAGGGAAACCAGGGATGGATTTTAGGGAGGGCTCACACGGAATGGTTGAGAACGGACGGGGTCGGTGTTTATTTAAAAAGGAATAGAATGGGTGTTCTGCAGATGAACTTGTTCGATACGGTTTTTGATGCATTAATGCGGTGAATGCGAATGTGCTTCCAAAAAACGGCTGTATAGATATGGGAATTTACATATTTCAGTTTTCTTAAACATATCATCCGTTTTTGATGCACTGATGCGGTGAATGCGGATATGCTTCCAAATTTACATATTGCAGTTTTCTCAAACATATCATCCGTTACGAACTAGGAGTACAAAAAATATGAATGACATGATTCAAAATTCACATGACAATAATATTGGCAGACGGCATATTAAGCCCAATATGTGTAATACGATGACAAAAGTGTTTTTGGAAAACCTTACACAGAACTAAAGTTGCAGATATTGTACATGTAAATATCTCGATTTAAGCCAAATACTCATCCCATATCAATAATGCCAGCATAAGGTAAGGAAGCCTACACATATGTTACGCTGAAACACATGAATGAAACGTACTCAGGATAAAATTACTGGATATATACCCCGTAATACATCTACTAGAGAATCTTCAGAAAGATCAAGAATAGAGTTTAGAGTTTGCTCATTTGTAGGTAAGTTTCCTCATGTTCATTCAGCCCGCTGTTGGTGGCATCAAGGAGATGGATCCAACGGCACTCCTTGTAATTAAGAGAAGTGCCCATGTTACCGCCCCTTCTGTGTAGTATAACCTTCTCCAGCACCCACCACTCTAGATCCTGGTGTGTGTGTCTTGTGTTCGTGTAGTGTTCTACAAGTGGAGCCCCAAGGGATTTACATTTGATCCTGCTCTGGTGTTGTTGGATCCTATTTTTCACTTTTTGTGTGGTTTGGCCTACATATATCAATTTGCACGGACATCTAATTGCATAGATCACATTTTGGCTGTTGCAATTTGAAAAGTGGTTAAGGGAATAAGTCTTTCCCAAGTGATCGAAATTGGTTCCAACCTTGGTGTTTGGACAGACCTTGCAGTGACCACACTTGTGATGTCCTTGGATTTGTGGTAGTTGTAGCAGAGATCTTACGTTGGGTGTGGGTGGGGGTTCCAGGTATGAGGATACTACAAACTCCTTAACGTTTTTAGCACGTTTGAACGCAAACATAGGGGCTTCTGAATAACCAATGTCCGGACCCACCAAATTCCAATATTTCCTAATGACTTTGTTGATCTCATTACTTCTGGTGTTGAATGTGGTGACACAAATTAATCGCCCAATTTCTTCGTTTTTGGGTTGCACCTCAAGAAGCGTTTCTCTAGGCCTATACCAGGCCCTTTTGCGTGATCTATTCAGCAGTCCTTTAGGGTATCCTCTCTCCCTCAGTTTGGCAATGAGACTGTCCGTTTCCTTAAAATAGTCACTTCTTCTTGAACAGTTGCGTCTCAACCTTAAAAATTGTCCGTATGGAAGATTATCCCTTAGGTTTCTCGGATGGTGAGAATTGTATTGTAACAGGGTGTTGCGGTCTGTGGGCTTCTTGTATAGAGACATCAGAATACTACCCTCTTCCGCTTGCAAAGTCAGGTCTAAAAAAGGTATTGATTCATTGTTGTATGACATGGTGAATTGAATGTTTTGATTACGTGAGTTCAACCAAGCAGCAAAGGCTATTAGTTGGTCTTCTGTCCCAGTCCATAGCATGAGGACGTCGTCTATATATCTCTTCCACGCCGTGATGTTGTCAATGAAAGGATTCAAAGCCGAGTAGATGGTACTGTCCTCAAAATGATCCATATAAAGATTCGCTAAGCTCGGCGCGAATCCGGCCCCCAAGGCTACTCCTCTACATTGAAGGTAGAACTCGTTGTAGAAGATAAAATAGTTTTTCTCCATTGCAATGTGAAGTAGTTTTACAAGGAAGTCTGTTGGAACCCAGTGTGGTCTTGGACGTGAATCCAATACGTTACTCATAACTTCTATGGCCTCATTTTGTGGTATGCTGGTGTACAGTGAGCATACATCCAGAGTTGCAAAAAGTTGCAAGGAACAGTCAAATGGTTGGCCTTCAAAAATTTGGATGGTGTGCATGGTGTCCCTTATGAAAGATCTTGTTTCCAAAACAAATGGTTGTAAAAAACTATCGAGATATTGGTTCAGGGGTTCCAGGATGGAGCCACAGCCAGACACAATAGGTCTTTCGGGGGGTTTTGATAGGTTTTTGTGGACTTTAGGAATGGTGTATATAGTGGGAATCCTTGGATCGGTTTTATTGAGGAATTTGCTCTCAGATTCCGCGAGGAATCCCTGTTCAACACCTTAAGTTGTGAGATCACGGATGAGCTTCGCAATCTCCCTGGTAGGATCATATGCGATCTTTCTGTAGCTGTCAGGACAACTAAGTTGAGAGTTGATCTCTTTTATATAATCTTCTGTGTCTTGTACGACAACCGCTCCACCCTTGTCTGCAGGCTTGATAACAATCGACCTGTTGTTATTCAATGTAGACAGTGCAGACCTTTCTTCTTTAGTGATATTATGCTTGATGTACTTGGTGTTGTTAAGGATTTCCATCACTTCAAACATCACTACTTTCTCATACGCCAAAATCTTATCATTCATTAAGTATGAAGCCGGTGTAAAAGTAGAGGGCGGACGGAATTCTGTTGCAGTTGTATTCTTTTTGTAGCTGTCATTTTTTGCAAAGAAGTATTTTAGGCGAATCTTCCTGAAGAATTGTTGCAATTCCAGTTTGATGTTAAAGGAGTTGGGAATGGAGGTGGGAACAAAAGACAAACCCCTAGCTAGAATGTCGTGTTCAGCTTTGTTCAGAGTGTATTGCGAGATGTTCAATACAGGGTCCTTTGTATTCGTGCCAGGCACAGTAGTAACCTGATGTACGGTTGGGCCTTCCGTGTTAGAGATGTTGTCTGGTATGGAAATTACCACCGATAGGTCTGACGTCTGGTGCGGATCTCCCCGTGATTCTGTTGTGCTTGTGCTTGGAAGCGAACTCTGGAGTTGCCCCGTTGGTTCCCACGTGTTTGATTCCATCGGGGCGGTCGCCCCCAATTCTGATGGACGTCCATCACCACCCCCTTTTGTACCGCTTTGTTCGCCATAAGTTGGCAGGGTATGCTCAGACGTGAGTCCCTTGCTCACTTTGCCACTGGATTCAAGCAAGCCTGGCTGAAGACGCCGGAAATGCCAGAAACCGGTCCTGGGAAGCTTGTTTCCGGTCCAGGGAAGGCATGGCTTGGCAGTTCGGGCTGGACTGTTCCCATGAGGCACAGGGTCAGACTGATTTGCATATGGCCATGTCTGAACTGGGGTGGCAGAGTGGGCTAAAGAACAGTGATGGATCAAACCCAGATCTGTTGACTGGGTGTGATTGTTTGATTGGTTCTGATGCTCCGTCCATCACCACCCCCTTTTGTACCACAAATTGAAAGATGGCATTTTACTGCCCCTAGCCCTGTGTTCTTTCAGCCTGTCTCCAATACAATTCTGGGGTGGCTGACAGCTGAACTTTGTGCATTCCCCCTAGACAGCCACACACAAAGTGAGCTTAGGCGTGACTAAGTGGCCATCCACATCCTGATGTACCATCCTTGGCAGGGTGTGAGGGAGTAGTTGACACTTACATCTAAATAGAATGTGTCCTGTACCCACACAAAGGGCAAAATACCCCCTGTAGTGAGTCTGGAGCCAGAGCTGGGAAGAAGAACCTCTGTGCACTTCAAAGTCACCCAAGCTTCAAAGGCACAACTGGGTATAAGTCCTGGGTCTCTGACCCAAACAAATCAGACACTGCTTGACCTGTGAAGAACTCTGCCAGGAGGAAAGACTGCTGGGTTGCTACAAGGACTGCCAATCTACCAGACTGCTGCTCTGGAAGAACAGGTTTTTTGCTGAGCTGCCCTGCTGCCTGCTACCACCAGCGCGCTGAGGAAGGACTGGATCCACCTCACTTGAACCCAGAGTGACTCCAAGTGCATTGTGGCTTGCCCCCTGTTCTAATTGTCAGGGACATTAAAAGAGACTCATTCACCTGCAACAGCACCTGGACTTTGCTTTCTGCAAGTCTTTCCCTGACATGTGGTTCTAATCCTTTCTAGGATAGTTAGAAGTGGGTATGCAGTGCTGCAACTGCTAAAAAGAAACACATCAATGGTGTTGCGCCGGTTGAAACCGGTGCATCTTCCTTGATACAAAGCATCACTGCTGCACCATGGACAGCGGACCTCACATTGCAGACTGCGCAGCATATTGCCTCTAGTTCCGTATGCATCGCCTACATCCTGCGGGTCGATGATGACGCATCTACTATTTTCGCAGCTCTACAACGATGCATTGCCTTCAATACAGTGGTTTGACCTCAGGGCATTGTCCCTTTGTCTCTCGCATCTTGACTCTGTAAATGAGGCATCCCAGGTACTTTTCAGTGGACCAAGGCTGGTCCTTGTACCCGACCCGTGCTCCATCACATTGGGACTAATCTTTTGGATTTACTCTGGTCAAGCATGACATGATGTCCCCAGGTGGCACTTTAAGCTTTTAAGCACTATATTTTCATCTATTCTTTAAAACTTCATAACTCAGTTTGTGGCGTTTTTACTGTATTACTGTTTAAAGTGTTGCACAAATACTTTACATGTGGCCTATTAGGTGAAGGCTGACTGCTCAGTGCAAATCTATCCGAGGGTGAGAATAGTTTAATTCAGTGTTTGGCTTATGTAATTTACTTGGAAGTCCCTTGTAGAGTGGTATATCATAAACCCCAGGCCTGTAAATTAAATGCTGCTAGTGGTCCTGTAGAACTTATTGTGCCACCCACTTAATTAGCCCTTAAAGCACACCCCAGGCATGCCATTGCAGTCTGAATGTAGTTTTAAACTGCCATTTTGACTTGGCAATTTAACCCAATTGCCAAGCATTAAACTGCTCTTTTATTGCAAAGAAGTCACTCCAACTGTAGGCCATAGTTAATCCATAGGGCAAGCTGCATTGTAATTATAAGGCTGGACATGTACTTTAACTTTTACATGCCCAGGTAGTGAAACACTCCTAAATTATTTTGTCACTACTGTGTGGCCCATAGGAAAACTTTGGGATACCTTGTACATTTTTTGATTGGGAACAGGTAGACAATTTGTGTTTGCTATCTATAAAACTGTAAATAGAAATCTGCTTTACTGGCAAAGTCAGATTTTCATTAAATTCCAGTTAAATTATAATTTTGAAAGCTGGAGTTTACTGCCCTTTGCTATTTGGTGTCTGCAGCCTGTGCTAGGTTCCATGACTGGTGTATATGGCAGTCAGACTTTTTGAAATCCTCCCAGAAAGCCATACAATAGAGGGAATACATGTGCCTGAATGGTCAATCAACTGTCAGTATTGTGGGGCAGAGCTGGGTTCAGCCCAAATTGCAACTGAATAGGCTGTGCAGAGGAGTTAGGAAATTCCAAGCACTTCAAAGAGAAATCTGCAGAAACTTCTCCTACTTCAAAGAACATACCAGGTATAACAAGCATTTGCAATGCCATCAGTCTCGCCTTTGGGACCTTCTGTGTATTTAGCTATGCAGCACATTAGCCTGGGTGCTGAAACATCTACTGTTCTTTAACCTGGAGGGAAAGTAAGCACCAAACTGTGTGACACGCCAGGTATTGGAACATTTGGAGAGAAATATTGCCTTTCATCAGGAAATGGTATAGTCCAAAGCTCTGTTTTTAATATAAAATGAGGACCTCTGGCAGTCATATCACTGAAAATACAAGATTTGAAATAAATATTATTGTCTAAGGGGGCTCATGGAAGACAATTTCTATTGACTGGAATCTAAGGAATGCGAAAGTGATTCTGGTATTTTACTGACTTCTGCTGGTCGTTTTCTATCCAGAACGTTAAATATAGGCAGTTGCCAGAAAAATAAAAAAAATGTAAATCCCTCAGCAGAAAGCAATTCTGGTATGTTACTGACCTCTACAGGTCTTTTTCTATCAAGGCAGTTAAATAGAGGCAGTTGAACAGAAAAAAAGTACCTAAGCGGAAGTAGACAAGTCCTAGGGCTGATCTCCAAAGCCCACAAAGTACATACATAAGTACATACTAAAGTATATACAAGAGATCTTGAATGCTCGACCTAAAAATGAGACCCTCAGACCCACTCTTATGTTTACTTTCTGGACATGTGGTAGGTCACTCAGAGGACTGCCTGCTGCTGTGGCCTGCTGTGTACTACAGAAGACTGGTTGCTGCACCTGGAAGGACTGCTTTGCTGCATGGAGCTTTCCTTGAACCCTCAGAGGCCTGCCCTACTACTTGAACCATACTTCATCACTTGAATCCGGGACTACCAGAGTGACTTCAAGGGCTAGTTTTCTGGACTCCTGTTCAGGCCACAGAGACATAACAGGCTCCCACAATCTTGAACTCACACCTCGACCCAGCCTGAGTGAGAACTGAACCCCCAAGTGCCAGCCAAATTACAGAACTTGGGACGTAAAACATTTTGGGCTACAAACTGCTCAGAGGACCAAGGGAAGATCAGGACCAACCTGCTTCTGTATCTACCCAAGGTGCATCACTGGTCAGCCTGACTTTGTGATAGCTCCCCCTATGTTCTCCACAGCAGCAAATCCTGTTCAGCAGTTCCTCTGCAAAGAGGTATTTGGCTGGAACACTTGTCTGCTACTGCCTTTAGTTTTGTCCAACTAAAGATTTTTGATTTCCAAAAAAGAGACTAAGTACGAACTTAGAAATTTTTACAGCAACTTCATCTAGCAGTTCCTCGATGATGACTCTACATCCTGGTACACTGTCTGCCGCCTTGCTCTGTTGAACGTTTCCCGTATCAGAATATTTTTTTTAACATTTCTTATAAGCTCAAAGTTAAGCGCCGACGGGGCCTAATCCACTTCTTGTATTTGGCCCACACTCCATCACAGTCAGACATATTGTGGAAATATGGATTTTCATGATCAGTTATGTCCCCTATCTTGGACCCCAACGGTTCTATGTGCATGTTACAAGTACATGTATGTTCCCTCCAGTTCCAGTTTCTAAGACGCAAACACATGTGCGTCCACCGTCAACATGTCCTCTGTCAGATCCGCCATGAATGGGCTGGATATTCGATTCCTAAGTATGAAAGGCCACCGACTTTATATGGCTCAGTTACTCCATTTTGCAGTTCAGGCGAGTAGGCCCTGATTCTGCCATCAAGCCTTTCCTTGTTCTCTGCCTCTGACAGCTTCAGCTTGAGCTCGCATCTGTATCCATGAACTTTGTCCTACTCCCTGTGCGGCTAACGGTGCCTGCCTCGGCCGGTTTCGCCTGCCTGCCAAGAAACCGTATTTCACCTTCGAATTATCTACTTCGCTCCTCAGCCGATGCATTCCTGTCTAGTAGTTTAGGTAAACATTTCCTTCAGCTACCGAGCAAAGGGGCCGGCCTCTCTGTCCTCATGCAAGTAATTCATAGCCCCGTTACCATGGAAAGTTTCTGCCTCTTGCACCTCATATAGACACTTAGACGCTTGTACACGCACACACAGTCAGTATAGAATAGATTCTGTCCGAGAGTCCTTCCTTTGTGGATAACATAGTTCTTTAAACATAGGATGTTAGATATGATTTGGGATTAGGTTGACGTGACCCCCCAGACTTCTTGTCTCCACATGTAGAGCTAAATGTCAAGTCCCCGTCACCCCCTAGCTGTACGTCAATCACACGTCATGCAGCTGCGCGCGCATCTATGCCAAGTATTATCTTATAGATCCACCTATATATGACATCATATGACCTTATAACCAATTATGTTTCTTTTTACTCCTCATTACGCCCATTTTTGGTTACGCATGTAAATTGTCACTTTTCTTATCAATTGTTACGCCTTCTGCATTTGTTTCATTGTAATGTACATTCTATAAAACGATTGACTGTCAATAAAATATTGTACTTCACTTCCTGAACCCCCGTGGTGACGGAACATGAAGGCCGCGACTCGAGTCGGCCATTTTGAATAAAGCCCATTCAGAAACCTCTTATACCACGGATTCTGCCTCTTATTTCACTGAGCTGTTTTATTTAGATTCCGTATTAAATTCAGTCCCGGTAATAAAATATTTACCACAATATTTTTATACTCCAGTTCTACTGATTGGATTTTTGTTGTTTTGGTGTCAAATAATTTATTTACATTTACTTTATTTTTTTTAATTGGAGTGACATTTTTCTTGTGTTGTATTTTCACTTTCTTACTGTTTGCATGTTGTATAAATATTTGCCTCCAAGTTAAGCGTGACTGCTTTTGTGCCAAGCTACCGGAGGGTCAAGCAAAGGTTAATTTGGTGACTTTTGTGGTTCACCCTGACAGGGATTGTAGCTGTTGCTTGAATAGGGGTCACACCCCCATTCAACCAGCAACTCAATTTGTCAAAGTGGTGAGAGCTGATGATTCAACATTTCTACAGTGATTAACTACGACTTAGTTTCTGCCATCTGGAAGGAGGTGCCATCAATCATTGAGCACAAAATGATCTGGTTCATTTTTGGCATCTTGACATGCTACATTGTATTTTGTGTAACAACAGCCCCCTTCAAGAAGAGCAAATGCAGTCACTCCCCGGTAAGTAGCATATTTCTTTATTTTTCAGTCATGACACGATGTCCGTCCTGCTGCGTTTCGGCTGTAGACAGCCTTTGTCAAAGTAACTTTTTTGCTAGGTTTTTCTTTTTTAAAGTACAATAGACATAAACGAACGCAAACCCATTCTCATTATGCTTTCCCACTCATGTAATCTGTTCACCTTATATACTGAATATTTCCATATCATTTCAATATTTTTATATGTTTCTTTCAAGACATACATTTTACACTTTTTTTCACACATTTTTATATATGTAAACCAAGCCCCTTTGGCACCATCATAACGATCTAACGAACCCTGGACCGGGAATCGGAAGAGGAAGACATGCTCTAGGGCCAGTGCCCAATAATCTATGGTTTAGCATCCAAATGCTAACCGAAGGTCAAGCATATGACAATATGCACAGCATATACACTCTTGTATTTGAAAACTCACCGGAAAGCAAACACATATAAATAGATAATCATTGATTATGGGGGTAACACTATAGGGATATCTAGAAATAATGAAATGCATAAAATAGTAAGATGTTACTCTCCATAGATCAATTTCCATAAAATATGTATTATAAAGATCATTGTAGGTTACTAAATAGTCCCAATATTAAATTTCATTTAAAAAAAAAAAGACATCCCATGTCACCTATAAATATAATAAATAACTATACATGTGCAAAATCTGATAAGTACACGTAAAGTGCCCAAGTCTCACAGAGTTGTCAACTGGAAAATGATATTACAATATTTAAAGTGCGGGGAATCTCTCATCTTATATTGCACTTCCTATATTCCAACCTTGTTAGAACTGTCCAAAAGCTGCTATGCATATGTAAAGTGCCTAGGTGCAAAGAATTGTCGAAGCCATAAGCCCGCATATTCCAAGTGTAACAAAATAAATATCCCAGTGATGGGAATAGGGCTTCTCCTATGACATTGGTTTCTCTTTTTCAAATATCTACAAATTACCTCATTGTAGTCAATATCCACTGTTTTTGTTAGTCTCTCACTACCAAATCTGTCAAAGTGCAAAATGTATCAGATGTCCCAAATTTCCAAATAGGGACCAGTCTTCTATATAAAGTGTAATGGTGCAAAAGCTAAAATCCACTTCCCATTGCTGAATATCACAATGTTAAAATAATAAAGACTCAATCACACAGCATAGGGCTTGATCCAGAAGGACAAAGAGGGAGCAAGGCAATATTATCAGTCATCATTTAACCTATATGGACCTCTAGCTCCTCATCCCTCTTCAGGCCATATGGAAATTTAATGTTCAGATTCAAAATATATATTGATTCCAAGCGCCTAAGGTTCAGTACTCTATTGCCTCCTTGGATGTTGGGGGGAACTCTATCAATGGCGTAGAACATCAGTAGGTCAGGATCAATGTCGTGCTTATCATAAAAGTTCTGTGCCATAGAATACGTGAAATAAGTGATGTCATCAGCGATGTCATTTGAGATGTCATCAGTGATGTCACTGACCATGTCATGAATGATGTAATATGTGACATCATTAGAAGTGGATTGAGGGCACGTGAGATGTAGTTAGTACAACTAACTATATCAGAGGAATTTCAATGGTTTTGTTTGAGTGAAATGTCCAGCTAACTATAACACCCCAAAAACCTATTGTTTTTTCAGTGAATTTCTAAGGTTTTTTAAATGCTAATTCCTAACTATATCAGGCTTGAAACCTATGGTTTTTTCAGAGAATTTCAAAGGTTTTTTAAATGCTAATTCCTAAATATATCAGGCCTGAAACCTATGGTTTTTTCAGTGAATTTCAAAGGTTTTTTAAATGCTAATTCCTAATTATATCAGGCCTGAAACCTATTGTGTTTTCAGTAAATTTCAAAGTGAATTTAAAAAATAACAATTTCTAATGTATTAATTATTATACTGATTTTTTTTAATACTGATTTACTACATTTTTTAAACTATTTACTTTTAGATATTTTTTTTAATTACATTATAATTACATTATACATTACAATACAAAATATACTTTCTCAGAATGAATTACTTTAGTTTAAATACTTTGTAAATAGGCAATAGACTTTTAAGTACAGTAGTTGCAGTTGTTGCAATGGGCAACACAATTTAAAACACAATGCAACATTGAGCTCAATGTGAATTTCTAGTCAAATGCAATTAGGTACTTTATGGAATACTTTTCTAATCACAGGACTGGATCCTAGATTCAGTCCTTGGACATCTCCTGTAATCAGTTGAGTAAAAGCGTTTTGGTTACAGTAGTGATTTTTAAGGAATATTATTGTATTTTAAAAGTTGACACTTAGAAATTTTTTCACATAGAATCACCTATGTTATCCTATGGCAGAAAATTCACTTAGCAGATAAGTAGTGTTATAGTTACTTTTTCTTACTCAGTGGTGGATCCTGGATCCAGCACTGGTGAATCTCCTGTAAACAGTTGAAAGAATGTGTTTAAGTCATACAGTCGATTTTTTAGGAATATTTTTAGTTTGTGAAAATAGACACTTAGAAACTTTTCTGCTGAAAACCACACAATGGATTCCTATGGAAATATATACAAGTTACTGGTTAGTACGCTTAGAATTACTTTTCAGGGTCAGTGCTGGGCTAAAAGATTCAGCACTGGGTTCTCTCTGACAACAGGTGAGTAAATCGAAATTCGTATTTCGACTGAGTTTAGAGGAATATTTGTACGTTTCAAAAATGGACACTTAGAAACTTTTCTGCTGAAAACCACACAATGGATTCCTATGGAAGGAAATACAAGTTACTGATAAGTACACTTAGAATTACTTTCCAGGGTCAGTGCTGGGCTAAAAGATGCAGCACTGGGTTCTCTCCTGATAACAGGTGAGTAAATCGGAATTCTTAGTTCGGCTGATTTTAGAGGAATATTTTTACATTTCAAAAATCGACACAAACTTTTCTGGTGAAAACCACACAATGGATTCCTATGGAAGGAAATACAAGTTACTGGTAAGTACTCTTAGAATTAATTTTCAGGGTCAGTGCTGGGCTAAAAGATGCAGCACTGGGTCCTCTCCTGATAACAGGTGAGTAAATTGGAATTCGTAGTTCGGCTGATTTTAGAGGAATATTTGTACAATGGTGAAGGAAGGGGGCGGGACCTGAGGTGACGTGGGAAAACACACCCTGTGGCGCATTTTAATTTGGGGAATTAATTCCTCTTCAATCCTGAGGTCCCCTGGGGGCCAACTAGCCCACCAGGTACCTCCATTATGCGCCAGGGAGCTGCGTTGCAGAGAGGTGTTCAGAGGTCACGCCCCTTTTTACAACACTCTGCAACGCAGCTCCGTGGCGCTTACTGGAGGTACCTGGTGGGCTAGTTGGCCCCTAGGGGACCTCTGGATTGAAGAGAAATTAATTCCCCAACTTGAAACACGCTACAGGGCGTGTTTGCACACATATCACCTCAGGCCCCGCCCCCTACCTTCACCACTGTGCAAACGCGTCCCGTTGCGTCTTTTAAGTTGGGGGATTAAGTCCCCTTGAATCCTGAGTTCCCCGCGGCGGCCAACTAGCCCACCAGGTACCTCCAGTATGTGCCAGGGAGCTGCGTTGCAGAGAGGTGTTCAGAGGCCACGCCCCTTTTTACAACACTCTGCAACACAGCTCAGTGACGCTTAGTGGAGGTACCTGGTGGGCTAGTTGGCCCTAGGGGAGCTCTGGATTGAAGAGGAATGAATTCCCCAACTTAAAACGCGCCACAGAGAGGTGTAAAAAGGTGCGTGTCCTCATTACAACTTTCTGCAACGCAGCTCCCTGGTGCATACTGGAGGTTCCTGGTGGGCTAATTGGCCCCCAGGGACCCCCAGTATTCAAGGGGAATTAGTTGTCCCTCTGCAAACGCACCAGAGTGGTGCAAGTAGGGGGCGTGGCCTCCGTCCCGATCCCGTCTTTTAAAATTTTAGCACCCCTTATTTTTCTAATTTATTGGCCCTGGGGACCCCATCCCCAGGGCCTGCCCCCAATTTGATTTAAAAAAAAATTGAGAAGGGGGCCACGTGGCCCCCCTCCCGAGGCCATAATTTGCCCCGGGGACCCCATCCCCCGGGGCATGGCCTTTTTTATAAAAAAAAAATATTTTGCTGCTCCCCATGTGGAAAAGCAATCTGCTTGAGAGCCCCCACCCATTTTAAAGAAGCCACAGGGGTGGCGGTCCCCGGGGCTGCAGGGGGGCCGTGAGTCCCCGCCTATATTATGTTAGAGCCCCGGGGGTGCCGGTCCCCAGGGCAGTGTGGGGGGGATTTGGACCCCACCCACACTTAATTTTTCATTATGCCCCTGGGGGCAAATTAGCATATTTAGCGCGGGAGGCCGCGGTGAATTTTTTTCTATTGGCAGGATGTGCGCATCCAGCGCGCATCCTTACGTTTAGAAAAAAAATAAAAAATAAAATGTTTGGGCCTTGGGGGTCCTCGTGAGACCCCCTGAGCAGACCTAGGGGGTCAGGGTGTTTCTACAGTGCCCCCTTTTCGCGTTTTGCGATGTTTTTAAAAATTTTTCTTGTGCCTCGGTAGAACCGAGGCACAAGATGGCTGCCAACACTTCCTGATTCAGAGTGTTGGCAGCCAATTAAAATTCAGCGCGTGATCGGGAGGGTGCGCGGATCCTCCGAGGCCATAGATATATATGTACTTTTAACTGTAATTTTCTCAGGAACTACTCAACAGATTAATACCATTTAAGCAAAAGGCACAAGTCTGAACTGAGGACTACCTCTTTGCCAAAACTGGTGTAATTCCGTTCAGCAGTTCGGGCTGTAGCTGCGGCTAAAGGTCTTATGGGAAAATGCATTGGGGAAAACGCATTTTGGGAACCTCCTGTTTTCTCAGCCCCCGCTTGACGAATCACCCCGAGACTTTCAGGACACGAGTGGACCGGAGCTGGCCAAAAGTTTCGGAAATTTTGCAAACATTCGTCAACCGGCGCCAGACTTATTGGGAATAGAATGTTGCGGATTTCCTATGGAAAAAAGGTCCTAACTATAACTACCTACTGCCGACCGCCAGTAGGTAATACACACACACATATATATTTTTATTTATATTCAAGGTACGTAGATATGGAGTCAGGAACAGTAAGCCTTTTTACTTCCTGTATATATACGTACTTATGTTTCGATAATTTGGTCTTTGGTATTTTGACCACGAAATTCTGTTATCTCTATATTCTTAGTGTCAACATTTAGTAATACAATCCTAACCAATTAAGTTATGATTTCACTGAGGGGTGAAATTAGACAATGACAATGAAACTCAAATTGCCTATTTTGTCACTTAGTACCCTGTGTGGGAAAATTCCATGTCATTGACAAATACCCAACTACACGTTTATGTTATGTTTATCCTCCCAAAATATCTTGCACTGCAGAGCTGACCCTATGAATGGGAAGTAGATCAATGTGAAAGACATGCACAACATGGTCTCTCTTCCTTCAGCCCCCACCCCCAACTGAACATTAAAAATAGCATTTACCTGGTGTTCTCTCACCCACCCTAACCACTGTTATTATTAAGCTCTCCTGACCATATACACAGAGTATACCTGGTGCCTTAATTCACAAACTAAATACTGGAGTCCTGTCTCCATCCTCCACCAAGCTTATCACCCCCCTTTCTACTATTTAATTGAGGTAACAGTTGACTCAATGCCACCTGGTTTTCCATTCCCTTTGCCTCCAAAAGCTGTGCTCTCTACTTTCCTTTGGTCAATAGAGTGACAGCTCAGTGCTGACAGTGACTCTGGGAGAACAACTCATCAACGTGTCCCAGAATCCCCTGTCAGTATGGGTCTGCTCAGACCCACGATTATTGGGAAGGTGGTGGCTGTCATTCTCCCACCTCTCTTGGGTCTGTAAAGACCCATGTAAGGCGTGAGAGATAAAAGTCTGTCAAATGCCATTCGTCTACCTTCATTGGTTGTTTGCAAATCCTTGAGAGTGAGTAGAACAGCAACAATCTGAACGCTTCCTTTAGTGCATGGTTTTCGCTACTCTAACAGCAGGAGAGTGAATAGCCAGGATGCGTAGTTATAACCAAATAGTTACAGACTACTTTTCCAATGGATGTTTGTGCAGCTGTTTGTATATTCTATGCACAAATTAAATGTTTCAGGCTACTTTTCAAATAGAAGTTTGTAAAGCTGTTTGTGTACTCTATGCACAAATTAAATGTTACAGGCTACTTTTTCAATGGAAGTTTGTGAAGCTGTTCGTATACTCTATGCACAAATTAAATGTTACAGGCTACTTTTCCAGTGGAAGTTTGTGAAACTGCTTGTAAATTCTATGCACATTTTTGTTTAAATCCTATAAAATGAGGACCACTTTTAAGGACGCCAACTGAGTGAGTGTGATGGTGTCTGGCTGCATTATAGACAGCAGCATTTTAAAAAATAAACACGTACAACTTAAAGTTATTAGAAAGAACATCTATAGGCACATTTGAAAAGGACATTTTACCTGACTTTCCTAGCAGTTAGACCGATGGCACAAAAATAATTTCGCATGCATGGTTATGCCCAAAGCGATTACTCATTGTATTAAACATGCAAAATATAATTTTGTGTTACCCTGGGAAAATCTATGACACAGACTTATGCATATTTTAGTAACACTTCAGGATTTCAATCAATATCTTTATAGTCGTGTGTTAATGATGTCAGAAGCAGCACTACTTTAGATAACATGATTACATTTTACCCTGGAAATTAGGGAATTTAATTAAATGACTCCGATTCCTCAAATGCTATTTATCAAAGGAAGGAGAAAGCCTAATGCGGTTTCTGTGATTTTTTCTTTTTATCACTGCTGTGCGGAATAAGTACAAGAGTGCCTTTGCCAAAGTAAATGCATGAGCGGTCTTCTAAACAGTCACCTTTATTCCATTCTCTAATTATCTAAAATGAAATGAACGCCTTGGAAATAAATGGCGTCGACTGTAGCCTATGTTTGTCTGCCTCATTCCATTTAATTGTGTGAGATTGAAATCACGGTATGTATAGCTGCAGAACTATCATTTCCGGCATAGGTGTACCAAATCAATGGATACTGACAAGGAGTCTTGCATTAGTGTGTGTCGATGTATTTATTTTTTGACTGAATGCTTTTAGCTTTTAAAAATCAAGTATGATAGCAAAATGATAGAGAGAATTTTGCTCTGCTCTGCTGCCAGCATAATTCTGGCTATGTGTCTCTAATTTCTGAGTGTTTTTGCAAGGGACAGTAGGATGCCTTCTGCACAAGGTCAGACTGGAACAAAAAATAATCACCAGAAATAAAAGTGTCCCTTAGAAAGCTAAAAAGAGGCCCATGTTCGCAAATAGGCAGTTTTTGAACTTGTAAAGGCGCGCTGTATAAATGTTTTGCAAGGTATGGAAGACTGCATGGATTTGAGTTCACCACTAACTTGCTTATTTTGGATGAGGAATAGTTAAGTCCCCCGAACCCTCATTAGAACATTTTTTTCCCCAAAGTTGCTTATTTTAGAGAGGGAATGAAGAACCAGAACCTTTTGGACCTGGCGGCGCAGGGTACGCCGTAATCTCCTGGTTCTCCTGCTTAGCTACACAGAGACACGGGGACACTCTGTCGGCGTAAAAGATCAGATTTATTAGCTGCAGCTAGTACAGTTGTCCTAGAAGTACACACGGTATGTTCTCAGGAGACTGCCACTTCACTCCGTGGCGCACAATCTTATATAGTATATATGTGACATATACATTAACTAAGAACACAACTAAAACATATAAAAGGGAGCCAATAAGGAAAGTTGGAAAACAGAACAGAACCAATAGGAAAGGTTTGAAAATAAAGTATCGAGTAACTCGAAGAAGCCTCTCCTCTAACTGTGTTTGTCACCCCTCCCCACGAGCTAATTCATTAACTGACTTGTAGCTAACTTGCAGGTGACGAGATACGTTTGTGTGTTTTGGAGGATAGTTGTGAAACAAGAGAATACGAGCAGAGGACAGCGAAGGCCAGACGATAAGATAAAATCAGAAGAGAATAGTGTGAACCAACAGATAGTTGAGACAGATATTAGGAAAACCAGACAGGGATTAGTGTACTCGGCCAGTCTCTAACACCAGCTTTTGTAAACAGAGGCACAAGGTTATTTCGACACACTATTGCAGGAAAAGCAGAAAAAGACTTCGATCGTCGTGCTGCCTGAGTGAGGGCAACACAAAATGGCGGCGAAGCACAAAATGGCGGGTCGATATGATCACGATCGAAAATCGAAGTTCCTCAGACCCTCCTTTTGCCAGAACTCAGGCAAGATACACAGACTCACATTAATCTGAGTCAATGTCGATGGCCATGAGGTCATCGAGCTGTTGCTGTAGCATCATTCTGATATTCTCTGCTCTTTGTGACTTGGGTTTAGGGATGCACATAGTAGCACAAAGGTCGCAGATGGCGGGGCCACAGTGCATACAAAGGCAACAAGAGAATACGATGGCTAAAACTACTCCAAGGAACGTCAATATCTTCCAACCCCATTTGGACAGTAGTCCCCAAAACCACCCCAATAATGACCAATCTCCTTCGTCCTGATGAATCGACTCAGAGATTATATGTAACTTAGAGATAGCTTAGTATACTGTCGGAGCGTCATTAGGTATGAAAATACAGCAACTTGACCCGATCAATTTGCACACTCCACCACGGTCTGCAAGAACAAAGTCTAAGGCAACTAGGTTTTATAAAGTCATAAGACGATCTGCCTGTAGTTCTGCCGTGATATTACTTAAGGCTCCTACAGTGATGTATATGGTGGTTTCTACGACGCAAACCAGTTGCCTTATATTTCTGCTGTTGGCCATTTGACCCCAAAAAGGAAGAAATCCTTTGAGGAAATCTCCTCCCTCTTGTCCTGCTGTGTCCTTGGAATTAATAATCCCTCTGCCATATCTGTTTCGATGATGATTTGCAGAAGCGGTGTATGTAGGGGGAAGAAGGAAAGCTATATAGCAGGTACCAGAAAAACCAGTTGGCAACCACGTGTAAGCCCTATTATAACAGATGAAATGTGTACCCTGAGATGGTACTAGAGGCAGTGAATTCTGAGAGGAGTAGACGTATGTGTGGGAACAGCTATTTCTTTGTACGGTGTCAGCAGACTGACCATTTATCTGTAGACAGAAATTGCCCTGATGTGGTATAGTCCAAATCGGTGAAGATTTTCCTTTTTTAACTTTATCACTAAGGCTAGTGACATAATGGGTGACGTTCCAGTTAGTATACGCTTTTCTTTCGTCAACTGAGATCTTACTATTTTCCATGATTTTAGCCATAGCTACCATTCCCTTTATCAATGAACTATGACTAAAATCTGGATCACCAATATGTGAACTAACGGATCGTCTGAATTTGCTTTGATAGGCATTGGAGAAGATAACAAAATAAGCCCAAGCAGAACCTTCATAGGAGAACGGAAGAACTAAATATGGCATTCCTTTTTCTACGGTATGTGGCATAAGTCCACACACCCAACAGTTTGTTGTATTTATCACTAATTGATGTTGATGTAATAACTGGACAAATGAATTGTTGTAATATTCGGTTCTTCTAATGAGTTCATGTTGAGGAAGTGTATGAAATAGATGTGGAGAGACAGTAGAAGAAGACGAAGAGGTAGAAGGAGAGACAACTTTTCGCTGCAGGGCAATAACAATCCAATTTATACATGCCAAAAGAATACACAATAATATAATAATACATAAAGCAATACCACAACGACTATACATTTCATTACAATGATTCATTTTATCTTTACTTTCTCTTTTGCCTAATGTAGTCTCCATCTTTGGATGCTCACGGTAATCTTCCTCAATCACTTAATCACGATTGCCTGCCGTCCTATGACACTGCAAGTCCTGCAGGCCTATTGCCACTACTCAGGTCACAACCAAGACTCCTACCGTGACCCTGCAACCGGGACAGAATACTACATAGGAAAGAGAAATCTTAAGTGTTCTTTAGTCTAGGCCTTAGGCTATAGTGTTCTTTATCAGGTACAGTTTTGTCTCGGAACAATGTTCACGGATTGGTCGTATTCAAGCGACGATGTGGTGGTATTGCTTCCTGAAGAATGTCGTCGTCCTCTTTCTCAGACAATGTTCCATTCAGGCGTACATCACTAAAAGGTACAAATCGTGGAACCTTTTCTCAGAGTCTCTAATGCCCTTACGTACCCACTGATCGAACGGAAGAGGCAAAGGTACTTTCTTGCAATGCACACCGTGAATCCAATTTTTCTTTCCTTCGACTTTTACTGCTGTTCTCGTGGTGAGCAAAACCATTCGGGGCTCTCTCCACCTGGGTTTCCAATTTTTTGTCCTTTGGAAGTTCTTTGTGCAGACCCAGTCACCTGGCCAAATGGAATGACCTGGGTCTGTGGAAACCTCCGGCAAAGCACTCTGAACCTGTTGATGGAGAACACGCAATTTAGTCGTAAGGTCATGCAAGTAGTCAATTAACATTGGATATGGTAAGTCTGAGTATTTCTTAGGGCGAGGGACTCCCCATACATTAGCTGGGCATCCAAAAACCACTTCGTAAGGGCTAAGTCCCAAACGAGAGTGTACTGCAGTTCTGGTGGACAGAAGAGCCATTGGTAAAGCATCGGGCCAACTAAGTCCTGTACTAGCCTGAACTTTCGCTAGTTTTAGCTTTAAAGTTCCATTGTAGCATTCTACTAAACCCGCTGACTGTGGATGATTTGCCGCATGGAACTTTTGCTTGATACCAAGACCCACACAAACTTTTTGCATGACTTGGCCCACAAATTCGCTCCCATTGTCACTCCAGACAATGCGCGGCAAACCAAACCTGGGGAAAAATTCCTTTAGTAGAGCTTTAGCTGTGGATTAGGCTGTGTTGTCTTTTAGAGGGTATGCTTCTATCCATCTAGAAAAGGCACATACTACCACCAGAACGTATTTGAGGTTGTTGCATCGCTCCATATGAATATAATCGATCTGCAACACCTCAAATGGATATGTCGGAGGAGCAAAGTGACCTGCTGGAGTTGGGGTTCCCTTTCCCGGATTGTACATCAAACAAACAATACAATGTTTCACCACATTGTCTGCACACTTTGGGATTCCTGCATTCTGCCACACTGGAGCCAGAAGCTTGCGTATACCTTCCGCACTTAAGTGGGCTGGACCATGCGCCATAGTGACTACTGGCAGTACATAGGCGTCTGGTAACAGCCAACGTTAGTGCTCAGACAATTCCACCCAACATCCCATCTCATCCAACATTCCTGTACTTTCTTTCCACTTGCTCAATTCTTTCTCTGTAGCCTCTTTCTGAATCGATCTTACACTTTCTACTGTATCCTCATACATTCCTCTCTCTCTAACCCAATTCGCAGGACCCGCAACATACATTCGATTTGTAGCATCTCTCGCTGTCTTTTTCGCTACTTCATCTGCAAATGCATTTCTTCGACCAACATCGTCAGTAATCTTCTTGTGCGCACTACACTTCACAATTGCTATTTGGGTAGGCAAAGAAAGTGACTCAAGAAGATCAGTCACTAATTGACCATGTTGTATTTTAGTGCCATGGGAAGTAAGGAATCCCCTCTCTTTCCAAAGACGCCCAAAATTGAACGCCACACCAAAGGCGTATTGACTGTCAGTGTACACATTCACCCTTTTTCCTTTGGGCAACACACAGGCTCTCGTCAAAGCTATCAGTTCTGCTGCTTGAGCTGAATTGTGTCTGATACGTGCGGTTTCCACAACTGTATGTAAAGTAGTAACAGCATAGGCTGACACTGTATCTCCATTAGGAAGCTTGAAACAAGAACCATCCACCCATAGAATTCCATCCGGATTTTCTAGGGGCGTATCTTTCAAGTCAATTCTTCCTTTTGTCTCTTCCTCAGTACGGAGGAAACAATCATGTTGTTCTTGGTCATCTTTGTCTACTGGAAGAGGCAACAAAGTAGCTGGATTTAAAGTATTACATTGTTTGATGTGCACGTGACTAGCCAAAAGTGTCAACTCATATCCAGACAAACGAGCACTCGTAAGATGTTGTGTTTTTGTTCGGTTTAGTAAGGTATCTACTGCATGCGGCACCATAACAATAAGTGTGTTATCTAACACTACTCCAGCAGACTGTCGAATAGAAATTGCTGCTGCTGCTGTTGCTTTAAGACAACTAGGTAATGCTTTAGCTACTGGATCTAACGTAGCTGAAAAATATGCACATGGCCACTATTTATCTCCAAATCGTTGCGTTAAAACTGACAACGCACACCCTTCTCTTTCATAAACGTAGAGCGTGAAAGGCTTACTGTAATTGGGAGTACCCAATACAGGAGCAGAACACAGAGCAGTACGCAAGTCAGTCAGTCCATGGAAGGGGCTGAGGCGTATCTTTCAAAGTGAGTGCCAACAGAGGTTTAGCCAACATAGAAAAGCTCGGAATCCACTGCCTACAATAAGAAGTGATACCCAGAAAGGCACATACCTCCCTTTGTGTGGATGGCACAGACATTTGCGCAATCGCCTGAATTCTTTCTGGGGTTAATCGTCGTCCCTCTTTTGATAGGAAATGACCCAAGTAGGTAACCTCTCGACGAACATATTGTAGATTTGAAGGTGAGACCTTATGATTCAGATTAAACAGATGACGTAACAATGCAACAGTCACATCTTTGCAAATATCTTCTGAATCAGCAGCTATTAACAAGTCGTCCATGTATTGAGTAAGAGCAGCACCAGACGGCAAATGAAAAGCATCAAGATGACATTTTAAAGCTTGACTGTAAATAGAGGGACTTTCACAATAGCCCTGAGGTGCGCACTTAAACCGGAAGCTTCGGCCTCCAAGAGAGAAGCCAAAAATATCCCTACTCTCTTCAGCAATGGGAATACTAAAGAAGGCATTCTTTAGATCGATAACAGAGAACCAAGTCACTGTGGAAGGTATCATCGTCAACAAAGCAGTGATATCTGGGACTACAGGAAATTGTGGTACAACAATTTTGTTTACCTCCCGAAGATCAATTACGAAACGATATACAGGAGACTGAGAAGGATCAGTGCGTTTAAGAACAGGAAGAATAGGACTATTGCATATGTTACCTCTCGTTTCCTCAACCACACCCTTCTGAATCAAATCATGAATGATTTCCAAAAGCGCTTTTTCACCTTCAGTAGAAATTCTATACTGCGGAACACGTGGCAATTCAACATTAGGCTTAAGAGTGACAACATAAGGTGGAATCTCCAGACAGCCCACATCGTTCGGACCCGTGGCCCGAAGCGTTGCCGGAAGAGAAAGCAATTCAGGTGGAAACTGATCTTTGGACAAATACATTGGAGAAATCAGTTTCTGGCCTAAAGCAAGATGTACACCAGAAGGAGAACAATATATTGTAGCATGCACTCTTTTCAATAAGTCCAAACCCAACAGATTTTCACCGCAACCATTCGTCAAAAGAAGCGGAGCTTCCAAATCATAAGGGTCAACTGAAATAGGCAAAGGGCAAGAAACCGGATTACGAACAGGGGCGCCAGAAAATCCTACATAAACATTAGTTAAGCCAGACAAAGGTGGCCCAGGGAGTTTGGAATGAATGATAGAACTTCTCATCGCACCAGTATCTAGGAGAAATGGCTCTGAAACACCCATTGTAGTGACATTAACATAGGGTCCATTCTGATCTACTGGAATCGACACAACTCCCTTACTTTGTCCATGGCTGTCCTAGTTAGTGTGAAGACTTTCATTCTCGCCTTCAACATAACATTCCTCATTGTAATACTGTGTAGACCTAACATTTTGCTGATCAAAATAATTCACGGTTTTAGGAGGAGGAAGGGAATGCTGTTCTTGAGTCGACATACCTCGACCTCTACCTCTGTTTGTTGGCTGGAGGCCACCACGACTTCGTGGAGCAGATAATGCTCCACTGCGCTGCAATAAAACCAGACAACTATTCTTAAAATGACCTTCTTCTCTACAATAGGCACATTGATTAGGTCCTAACAAAGGTCGCGGAATATATGGCTCAGGTTTTTGATACAACCTCTGAAATTGCGGAGACTGTTGAAACTGAGGCTGAACATAGCGAGGAGGATAAGCTTGTTGCAAGAGAACCTTTGTTTTCAATTCTTTCGTCTTTTTCTCTTGCTTTTCTCTTTCTTCTTTATCTCTGTTTTCATAATATTGTGCAGTAGCCAAAATCAGGGCAGAAGAAGAAACAGCCGATGAACTTTCAGAATCTTTCAATTTGTGTGACAACACGGGAAGCAAATTAAATACAAATTTGTCCACAAATAATCGCTGCCCACCCTCTGTAGCCATATCTTGACCACTGTGATCAATAAATGTCTCCTCGAAACGAGTAAAGAAATCAGAGACACTCTCATCTTTCTTTTGTTTGCATGCTGCTAATGTATCCCAATTAACTCTCAAGGCAGGCATCATCGTTTTCATTAATGTAATAATCCTACCAGGGAGTTCTGAAATTAAAGCCTCAGGCTGAGCACCACCCACTTGAGCTGCATCCACGGCAATTATAGCAGCCCAATCACCACCTAATGCTTGATCATGATTCTCTCTATGAATCTTAGCCCATAATGCTTGCAGAACGACATTTCCCATCAACATATCGATATCAGCTAGATTCATAATGCAAGCATCAACCGTCTGTGATAATTCTTTATAATAACCTGCAGGATTCTTACGAGGATCCAGTAGAGTCTGTTTAAGAGCTAAAACTTCAGATCGTTTCCAAGGGACATGTACCCATATACGTTGAAAATGAGCAGGAATAGCTGGAATATTACCTTGAGCCGCAACTTCCTCCTTCCAAACTGGAGGAACCTCTCTCATGGGATTATTTTTCAGTGTTAGTCTAACCGACGGATCGGAATCAAGGAAAGTCTGAGAGGACAACAAGGATCAAAAGGAAATAAGTGTCCTTACAGCTTTCTCAACCTTAGAACCTACAACAAGTCCTTTGTCGAAATCAGTCTGAACATCTAACAGATCCTGTGGAATTGAACTCGAATTCACATCCTCCCATTCTTTAATGAGAGTATCACACATTACATTAAAAACATATCTTTGTGTAGGCGCATTCCATTGTGAGAAGGTAGACATAATATCAGATACACTATACTGGGGACCCCTCTTGATCCATTTATGTGCGAGAGAGTCCAACCTTTGTCGTTCTTCAGAATCTGGGAACTGACTACGAGATTGTCTTCGAGCAAAAGCCGGAGACACATTTAAAGCTTCAAAGAAAGGAGATAGAATACCAGTGACGGTGTCCGTGAGACGCTTACGCACAGACGGAGAATTAGACATAAGAATAGGGGACAAGGTATTAGGCGAACTAGTGGAAGGAGAACCGGTAATTGCAGGAGGAGCAGAAGGCAAAGGAGATCGAAGATCAGGAGATGAGGGCAAAGAAGTTGAAGTTAAAGGCAAAACTGGTAGAGGCGAAGATACTAAAAGGGGCAAAGGCGGAAGAGCCGGAACAGGCGGAGGTACTGCTGGCAGCTGATCAGGCTGTAACAACTGGGGTGCATTAGTACCTTGTGCATAGGGCGGAGGCAACCTCAATAAATGGGACATTAGGGGATCTTCTTCTAAATCTTTCTTGTTATCGGAAGGGGAAACAGGCAACACCGGATAACATTTATCTATCGCCATACGATGCTGTCTTTCTGAGATTTCCATTGCATTATTAATTTCATCATCTTTGAATTGTTGGGCAGCCTGTATAATTGTCATACCCTGTGCTTTCCTATCTCGTTTTGCTTGTTTAATTTCTCTCTGTTTGGCTTCCTTATGCCAAAGGCGGAAAGAGTCAAACATTGCCGGCCGGGCTTTTCTTTTGAATAGGACTGCTTCCAAATTATCTAGCACATCAGAATCGAAACTACCATTTTCTGGCCATTTTAAAACACCATCTTTCTTCGTGTATTGGGTCCATGCCTCGTTAAAGGCAATGGGGCCAACACCATGTTTAGAATAGAGCTCATATGTGGGAGTTCCAACCGAAGGAATCGGACAAGAGTCCTCAAGCCGGGAATCCCTATTACAACCAACGCAGCAAAGTTTTCCAAACTTGGTCAGACCAGGCATCTCGTGATTTCACCTGACTGTTCACAAACTTCAAGGGGGTAAAACTCAGTTTACGTAGCACAAATGCACTTACCCTCGGCTTCGGCTATTGCAATAGTCGAATCTAAAGACCAAAGAAACTAAGGAACAAAGGACCAAAATTGTGGGTGCGACCCACGAAATACTTAACTCAGGACGTCTTCTTCCGCCGACAGAAGCCCGTCTATCGTCTCGCCTTACCATACATCACCAAAGGAAGGGCCAAGGCAGGGCGGCAGTCAGGGCAGCAGTCGTTAGTAGCCGTCAGGAAGGAGTAACCGCGCTGAAAAAGACCTTCGGACCACTTTCGACATACAGGGGTCACTTGACGTGGCTCGCGATTCCTCCAGAATTTTCTTGCGGGGTTCCTCATGACCTTCGGGCAGAACCGGTACCACTGAAGCCGCCCCACGTTGGGCGCCAGTTGAAGAACCAGAACCTTTTGGACCTGGCAGTGCAGGGTACGCCTTAATCTCCTGGGTTCTCCTGCTTAGCTACACAGAGACACGGGGACACTCTGTCGGCGTAAAAAATCTGATTTATTAGCTGCAGCTAGTACAGTTGTCCTAGAAGTACACACGGTATGTTCTCAGGAGACTGCCACTTCACTCCGTGGCGCACAATCTTATATAGTATATATGTGACATATACATTAACTAAGAACACACCTAAAACATATAAAAGGGAGCCAATAAGGAAAGTTGGAAAACAGAACAGAACCAATAGGAAAGGTTTGAAAATAAAGTATCGAGTAACTCGAAGAAGCCTCTCCTCTAACTGTGTTTGTCACCCCTCCCCACGAGCTAATTCATTAACTGACTTGTAGCTGACTTGCAGGTGACGAGATACGTTTGTGTGTTTTGGAGGATAGTTGTGAAACAAGAGAATACGAGCAGAGGACAGCGAAGGCCAGACGATAAGATAAAATCAGAAGAGAATAGTGTGAACCAACTGATAGTTGAGACAGGGATTAGGAAAACCAGACAGGGATTAGTGTTCTCGGCCAGTCTCTAACACCAGCTTTTGTAAACAGAGGCACAAGGTTATTTCGACACACTATTGCAGGAAAAGCAGAAAAAGACTTTGATCGTCGTGCTGCCTGAGTGAGGGCAACACAAAATGGCGGCGGAGCACAAAATGGCGGGTCGATATGATCACGATCGAAAATTGAAGTTTCTCAGGAATAGTAAATTGCTGCCATCCCCAGAGTCTAACATGTTCACAATATTGCTTACTTTGGAGAAGAGAAAGTAACACTTCTCCAATGTCCATCAATTTCCCTAAAGTTACTTACAATGGAGTGTGGATTGTAAATCTGACTCCTCCAAAGCAAAAATCTTTCCCTACTGCTGCTTAATATGGAGTAGGAATAGTACATTTGATCTCCATATATATGCATTTTCCCCAATGCAAATTGGTTTGAAGTTAGAGTAATAAAATTGACTCCACCAAATATATGTAGTTTACACAACAGTTGTTGGATTTGAATTATAATGGTAAATCTAACCCCATTAAATAGATGCACATTCACTAGCTTTATCTAGAGTGAAGTTAAAATAGTAAATTTGATGCCCCCAAATATATGTTAACATGCTAGGTAAAATAGGGAGCATGGTGGCAGAAGGAAGATCAACACATCTAAAACACAGAGTGAACAGATTGCTCCATTCTTGTGCTGCATTCCCTCAGCCTCCTACTCTGATGTAGCCACTTCAGACATAGCTGACAGTGGCCCTCCCTTTGCTTTGCTGGGGGGGAAGACCGTTCAACAAGGACAAGTAGAGAAACATTTAAAACTGACCTGTTTATTTGTTTCTACTTTTTTTTTTTGGAGCTTGCACTTCCCATTAGCAAAGCAAGTGGAGGAACCCATTCAGTCGAGTCTAAAAAGTCTACTTCAGTGCAGGAGGACAAATGAGTGTTACATGAGAATGGAGCCTTTATTTCATTCGAGTGGAGGGTGATGCTCCTTATGTGAACCCTATTTTGAGTTCCAATGAAAGCCTCAATAGCCTTAATGACCTTACTTGCACAGTAATATTGGCTGTTAATCACCCCACTTTTGCTTCAGCTGCAGCTCAGTCCTTAATCTTCAAGGAGGTTAATTATCAGCCATTATTGCCTGCAGATGCATTGACAACTCGTTAGTGCTACTCTAGAAATATACTTGTGTCCTGAAATAACAAAGGCCTGCAGCTAGATCACCAAACAATTTTTGACTGTTGCTATTATATGATGTTATTGTTAAGTAAGGTTGGCTTGATGTAAACTTATTTTACAACTCTATTATGAAAATGGATTTCTGTAGGAAAGTAATATGTGACAAGAACATTACTACATACCTGTTCTTCTCATTTAGTGATGTGTTGAGTTGTGTTTTGTGCGCTTATGTTTTAATAATTTATTTATTGCATTTTGTTGTTGCTGTGTAGTACTGGAGGTTTTTGTGGTGTGCTCTGTTTGGACTGTTATGTTGTGTTGTGCCATGTTATGTTGGGTTGCTTTTTTGCAATATGTTATTATATTGTGTTATCAAACGTCTTTGGAGATGCCCAAAAAAACTGCTACGTGGTCATTAAAAACAGCACTGCTCTTTCCTTTTAAGGTCCAGCAACAAACACTGCAAGGTAGAAAGATACTACTTGTCTATCCTTTTAGCTATTTAAGGCACCACGCAGCCCAAAGCTGTGGAGGAAACCATGGGCCGGGTCGCAAGACATTTTGACTAGTGCTATTATGTGTCAGTGTATGGGGTAATATATGACAAGAATATTTATGCATGTTTGCTATGAAGCAGTCCTGAATATTGATATATAAAAAAAATTGACCTACCAAAATGTTTATGTAAACATATTGATTGCAATATTGTCTGCCATATACTAATAATTGAAGTAACACAAATATAAATTCCAAAATATCACCCAAAGAAATATATATAGAGTTAAAAAAGATCTAACAGAAAGCAGTTGATTACAAGAATATTTCACATTAACTTTAGAGTTTAAAAAATTATGTCAAAATATAGTATTAAAATATATTGAAACTATAATTTAAATATGATGAATATATGTAAAAAAACATTCATTTTACATTTGAAAATAAGTTGCAATACTGCAAATAAATATTTTATAATAGAAATCCATTTACTTTCTAATTCTTTACAAATATGTGTTGTAAATTACAAGTCATCAAAAAATAACATCACTTGTTACATTAAACAACATTAGATTTACAAAAACAAAGCTTAATTAAAAATTTGAAATAATTTTCCAAACATCCATTTGCCTAAAAATACAAATTAAATTAAATATGTCTACAAAAAATGTTTTTTTTTAATATAACACCAAAAATAGGGAGCTGGCAGCACAGAATGCTTAATGTTCGTAAAAAAAAAAAGCTTCCCAAACATTTTATAAGTATTGATGCTGTTTGGAGTTGTATACATGTGGGCCTCAGTTTTTAGTTGTTTACAATGATAAAGGTATTTTTTCTCATTTCAAGCTTTCTAAGAAAGCGTTTTGAAGTACCACCTGAAAAGCAGAGCTATATGAGGTTGGAATTACCGGTAATTGGATACCGATACTTGTTTACCTCATGAATGTGTAAATTTACTATGGCTAAGTGCATGTAGGTGTCATTGTCTATCATATACTTGATAGTAGAGTAGACTTGAGAATCCAATATAACTAGTTTAATCCCTGCTGGGATTCAAGCAACACAAAGAGTCATTTGTAAAACCTACCTTTACAATACATACATCATAAACCTACATTCACCTCTGAGCTAGAGTATTGATACATTAGTATAGGAGCACTTTTAAACAGGTTGCTGGCATTTTGCTGGCTGAAATTGAATAAAGAGACTTTTCTTCATGAGCACCATTTGACAATCACATGACAAGCAACATTTGGTAGCTGTTCATTCAATGAACACAATTGGCATGGCTCCTGAATATCAACTTTAGAATATTGCTTGACTATAAACATAGGTATCAACACATCATCACTAACAAACTGTATCCAAGACTGGGAATATTGAGAGTGAAGAGACAGTTTTTAATGTATATTACAAATGTATAAATATTACACATATCTTGTTAATTAATATTGTTAATGTATAGCATGTTTCATTGTGTTTTCTAGTTAATATATATCAACAATTGGTTTTAGATTAATGATTTTTCTATTTGATTTTTGTGGGGTTCTGGGGTTGATTGGCATATTCAGTGGGTAGTTTGTTAAATTTTTTTATATTTTATAATTATTATAATTATTATAAATATTGTTTTTAAAAAAGATTTAGAAAAGTATAATGTCAATCTGTTACTCCATTTGCCTCTGCCTGTCAAAATATTTCTAGGAGAGATTAGTAGTACCACTAATCTATTTTTGTTCTCTTTTTTATTTCTTACATCAGCAACCAAAGACAAGGAGAGAGCATCAGAGGGTCAGGCCGAGGAGGGTGCCATCACCAGTGCAGTGGCAGGTGGAAGTTCCACCATCACCACCACCGCCGCAGCAGACAGTTCTGCTGGCCCCAGTAAGTTCTTGTTCATATTATTTATTTATCTGAATTTTACCCCTCCCTGTTAGATTAATGTTTCGTCCTTTCTCTTCTACTGTGACTTTTTTTCAAATGCTCTTCGTTTTGTTTAAGGTTTATTCTTGTTATCCCTTCCTGCATTATCCTTTTTTCTATATTTCTTGTTTCTGTAGCTGAGTTCCTCTTGTGTCTGTACTAATCTGTAGCTTAATCTTTCTTCTGCTTGGTTATTCATTCTGTCCCTCTCCCCTAACTTTATACCCTGTGGACTAGTACTGTAAGACTAAGACACTATATTAGGTAGTCTACTGTGAAGATTGCTGAGTATGCAGACACAAGCAAGCTCTTATATGCTTGTTTGTTGAGAATGCTTTCTATTTCTTGCTCATGCTCAATTGACAAGAGAGTGGCCATGGTTATGATGACCCCCCCAATGCTGTGTTGTGTCAGTATCCCAGCAGCTTTAATGACAGTGCAGCATGGCAGGAAATTAGTATTAAGACGGTCCAATTGCATTTGTCAACCAAAACCACATGTCCTTCATTTATTCTACCCCTTCATTGCGCTTTAAATTGCTCACAGTGGTCATCATCTCCTTTCCCCTGCATTGTGGTTGGCTTGACTATTGGCATTTCTAACATTGTCAACCAACAAAATGCCCAAAGTGGTATTTTAGATGGGAGAGGAGATACTGAGAACTGAACTGCCAGCAGCACTATTGCGGTGGCAGGGATGGGTGATGGTAAGTCACATTGTTCGGCTACTGATAATTACAAGTATACCAAATGCATTTGTTAAGATAGGCAGATCCCACCCATCATCATTCATCCATGACCTCCCTGGCCATGGCACTTCATGAGTCGCAACCCATGGGCCCTGACCCCACCCAACTGCAGCAAGGTTCAATTTGACACGGCAGTATTGGCTGTGTAATGTGCATCTGCTTCTGTTAATGTAGCATTTAGAAAGCTTTCAATGAATTGCAAACTCAAATGAAAACAAGGTGTCATTTTCTTCCCTCCCACTGCCCACTCAGTTACCTCCTTGTACGGCACTCCTTTATTCGTTCCTAAATTCGGTCACAGCCTACCATAAAAAAACATCTTTTTGGGCATGTGCCACATGTCACAGGACAAGTGGTTCACATGGTTTCCATAATGGATATATGCCTGTTCAAATGTGACATTCATCAATTTTCAATTTCAACTACAGTGACTGACTAAACCTAATCTACATCATCAGGGAACCTTCCCCCCCCCCACTATTCTATAACAAAACCTCTACCGTACCTACCCAGTCTTTTGCCTGTACCTTACCTTGGTGCAGCAGACTAAGGGCCTAAGTTTTACAGTTTGGGGGAGGGGTTACTCCTAAGGGTGGGCGTAGTTCGCGAAGTAGCACTTCGCGAAGCTACGCAAAGGGAAGTTCGCACTACGCGAGCTACGCGTAGCACTTCGCGAACTGCGTAGTAACATGTTCGCACTGTGCAAGATGTTGTTTTCAATGATTGCACAGTGCGGACAAGCAACCGGCACTGTGCAATCATTGAAAATGGCATCTTGCACAGTGCGAGCTGTAGTTTTCTGCTGCTCGAGTAGATTTTTACTCGAGCGGCAGCTTTCTCAACGCGAACTGGTAGTTTCCCATCGCGAGCGGTCGCGAGCATACGCGACCCCTCGCAATGAGAAACCTGACCTCCTCGCGTTGGGAATCTCGCCGGGAGGTTTATTTTCCATGCTCGCGATCGCCAACTTGATGTTGCTGATCGCGAACAAGGAAAAAGTCTCGCCGGGATGTCATTTTGCTTGCTCGCGGTCGCCAACTTGACGTTGAGGACCGCGAGCAAGCAAAGAATGACCGCAGCACTACGCAACACTACGCTACGCGTGTTCGCACTGTGCTACGTGCAGTTCGCGTAGTGCGAAGTAGCGCGAACTTCGCAAACTACGCGAGCGAAGCGTAGTGCTTCGCCCAGGCTTAGTTACTCCATCACAAATGTAACGGCTATTCCATTCACAGTACTACGAATTGTAATATGGTGGCTGAGACATCTGTCACATTTGTGATGGAATAACCCCTCCATCAACCTCTAGTCTAAATCAGTCTTAAGGTCAAGTTTCCTTACCTTACTGCCAAGTGAATGTATTTGATTTACATAATTTGTGATTGCGGGTGAGTCCAAGAAGCAAAGTTGGATTAAGTATCTGTGATTTCATGTTGTGTGGATGGCATATTCAGTGTCGAAGGTGCCCAGTAAAACTGATTATTTCTCTGTACTGAAGTGCATTGTTTTTCCCGCCGTCTACTTATGGCAGATGGGGATATCTAATATCCACATGTTATACATGATGTATGTGACATATTAATCATCTGCTTCTTTGGAGTCATGGCAGAATTGAAAGGCATTTGAAAAAAGAGCAAGGCCATTGGAATTAAGAATATATTTTTCTCCATTGCAGCCTGCAGAGAGTGGCAACTTTGTACCTGATGCGCTAGTTGCACTCTTCCAGGCATTTAGCACACTAAGAATAGAATACTTGTACTCCATAGTGGATGATGCCTTACTCATTAAACATAGTTGTTTTTCTTCCTTCCACACAAAAGTATCTGTTTGGTTTAATTTGTTTACGAAATCGTTTACAAGAAAGAAACATCAGTCGAGTATTTCAATGTTATGCTGCCTCCTTTCACACAGTCAGTGCTTTTATGTGAGGCATTTGTTGAGAATATCATGTGCCTGTGACTGAGTTTCTTAATCCAATCAAAAATCCACAGGAAATCTGGTGGCAGAGGCTGGAGGCCACCAGGGCACATTATCAGCGACTGGTGGACAAGGAGGACCCAGCTCATCACCCTGCTCCTGGGACTATCTCCACCAGCCATCTGCATGCGCCTCCAGGCTACACCAGCATCGCCAACAGCTTGAGCTGCCTGTGCCCCCACCCTTTCAGACCAGCTCCACCATCACCACATACTAAGCCAGCTGGTGCACTTGGGCAGTAGGATGGCAAGCCTAGAGGCTCACATTCAACATCTGGACCCCATTGTAGAAAATGCCCTCTACTAAGCCTTTTTAATATTTTTGTTTTGGTGGGAGGAAGTTGTGGGTGGTGAGGGTAAGAATTTGGGCAGGGCATTTTGGGGAAATTTTACATGGACATGCTTTATATTTAGACTTTTGGAAAACATGGAACGCAGTGTCTCTTGGAATGCTGCTGCAAAAATGTATTTTCAAGTTCAACAAAGATTGGAGTGATATTGTTTGTATTTATAGTGATTCAGCTACGTATATGAAAAGGTTGTGTGATGACCTGTCAAAATCGAAACCTGAGCTGAAGTGTTTCCCTGTAAGAGATCCCTGCCACTTGCTAGGTGATATGCTGAAAGTATTTACAATCTTCAGAGTTAGTGAAGAATGCTATTGACTTTTTAGACCATTCTGGTGCACTGTTTTGTTATGCGCAGGAACTAAATTGCAAATATTTGTTTGGCATCAAAGAAAGAGTCATCCTAACAGTGTCAGTTAGCTGGTGGTTCTCAGTCCAAGAGGCCGTGAAAGCTATATTATCCATGTGGCAACTGTTTACAGAATTTCTGCTGAGTGATGATGCCAATGACAAGAAATGTTAGGATCTTTGGTTGCATATTGATAGTGATGTGAACAAAGTACACTACTGCATTCTTAGATTTTTACAGGAAAACATGGCTGCTGTAGTGGGCATAATTAAAAAATGGAGTCTGAAAACACCATAGTCTACAATGTTTTCAGCATAATTGGGGTACATGTGAAAAAATCTCCTTGAGAGTAGGCTGGGTGACACTTTTAGTGACTTTGGCACTGTAACATGATACGTGTTAGAGTGCTTTCCACTTGGTAAGCAAAATAATGTTGAGGAGGAGAAATCTTTTATAATCTACTTTATGGAGAAGTGTGGCTCAATGGATAGAGCGGCAGACCCTGATGCAGAGATCTGGCCTGGGACCAGGGTTCAATTCTCGCCTCGGCGGGTCTTGGGCTCAATTTCCTCGGACCTGATAATTCTCGCCTCAGGGCTACCTCTAATCATGGGTCCCACTCTGCAACTCTGGGCAATAGCTTGCTTAATATCCACAACAGCCCCAACAGTGCTGGGGATGCCTGGCTTCACCTTGGGGGTGCCCAGGAGTGGACATTTCACAGGGAAAGCCAGGAAGGATTCCACAGCGGTATGAGTAAAAGCGCCAGGACGCCCCGTCGCTGGGGCAGCAGTGCGCTATACAAGAACAAATTTCATTCTTTCATGTCATTCCTAATATTACTATTAGAAACATAGATAAACAATTACTTATCTCATCTGCAGTACAAATTAGTTACATACCAGGTAAAGTAGTTCACTTCACCCCAAAGAAGTCCTCTTACCTGAATAGATGAGGTGATGGCTGGTTGCTACTTCTTTGGTCAATCTTCCAACAACGTACTGGAGGACTTTCCAAGGTCCCTTCATTATGGTAATGGCAATCTGCTACCAGGGATGGCATCACAGCGATGTGCCACTCCCATCTAGGTGATCTCCAACTATAGGATTAATTAAAAGGATCAAAGGCTGTCAGGAAGACAATTGCCTGCATTCTAAACTACTCTTCTAGACAGAGGAGGATCCATTTTGCTCTGTACCCTCGTTGGCTATTACAGCATTTACATTCTAGGTAGTCCCTTCAGAAACTGTTGTACAAACTTGCCTGTACCAACCTTTTCAGTCTCTCAAGATGGTGGCCAACATGCAGATGAGATTCAGCATTCTAGCACTCCTGCTTAATCCTCAAGCTGTTGTTTGTTCCTGCGCATGCACCTGTGAAGCTGCACACATCAACTGTCTAACTGAAGAAGAGAGCAGAGTTCCAAAATCGCACCTGCTCTGAGGAGATTTATTTTGTTCCTGCAGTGTCAGATTTTTGTGTGCACACCATCGGCCACTCCCCTTTTGGAGACTAGATTCTCGTTATGCTTCCTGAGCGTCTTTGAGCCTTCCAAATGGATTCCTGGGGAAAAGAAAGCCTGCTTCTGTAACATTCACTGGAAGGACAGTAAGACTTATAATTGTTGGATGTTGTATTTGAAAAGCTCCTTCCAGGATCTAAATATTTGTATAAACTTATACATATGACTTTCTGAACTCAAGATTGAAAAGCTTCTTCCAGGATCTAAAAATGTGTACATATTTATTCATGTGACTCTCTGATCTTAAGATTGAAACGTCCTAAAACCTGCTCACTTTGGTTGGAATGAACAGTCCTCTTTTGAAATACTGCGTAAATTCATTTGAATAACCTTTTTCTAAGGAGTTGGTTGCAAGAAAAGAAAAGACCTAACTACCAATTCCTTACACAGAGAGGGGCTACCCTTTTCCAATGATTCAGGTGAAAAATGAGATAGAGAAGAGTGAATTATTTAAGTGAACCGTTAAATGGTCTTAAGGATCATTTTAATCATAGTGACTTATTGTTTTTATACAGGTTCTGCTTGTAGCTGAACCAAAAAAAGAACACGCGCATCATACCATTTAAGATTATGGAAGAGACACACGCAGGATTTATAAATCTGGAGGCAGTCTCTCTTTCTTGTCCATTCCCCTTTCCCCCATGTGGGTGTTTGGTGCAGATTATTAATCTGTGGGAGTAATTACAGAGGGGGGTTGAGAACTAGCATCTGCTCCTGAGTAAGTTTGGCACTTGCGGGTGAGTTCCCTGGCACTGGCAACAAAATTGAAAGAAAAACATTGAAAGTTAGTAGGTTATACATATACATTTATATTATAGCTTTAGAAAGCCTGAGGACAGACTAATACCACCATTTCACATCAAAGAATACCACATAATATAATAAAAACTTGCAACAGTAAATATTCTGAGCAATGGTGAGCAAGGAATTCGAAAACCAAAGTTATAAAGACTACAAGTCTGAAAAAATGTATTAAAAGTCTGTACTCTGTAGTCAACAAGGCTAAGCATTTTATTACGCATAATGAAGGCCTGAGTGATGATGCTGACATTGGGGAATGACTTTCTTACTTATGCGTGGTTGGGTAAGTGGGGCTGGTGGGGCTATCCCTCAGGTAATAGAAGATCCTGCAGTGAGTTGGTGTCCCAGTTAACCACTTTGACATCAAGTGTATGATCTTTTTGGTGTAAATTAATACATACCTCACACAGCCCCAGGGAAGAGGGCTAGGGGTTTTGATGAATGGATGGGAAAAGGGGATTTGGAGAAAGGTGAGACAAAGACAAACACAACACAACAAAAATATTCATCAGGGTGAAAAGAGCACATCATCCTTATCAATCTATTGTGGAAGGAAATTAAGGAATGAGTTTCACACATTTCAGTTAAATGCATTGCAAACAGTCCTTCTGCCACAGAGAGCCCAGTTATTAGATATGCAAATGTTCTGTCTTCTAGGTTTGAAACTATCAAATTATGGAGGAGTGAATTGAACCCACCCAGTTCTAAAAATATATTATTCTTAATAGAAAAATGATACTGTATTGCCAAATTGGGCTGTGCATCTGCATTCCCCCTTAGGAATGTCTGTCACTCTTTGGTGCCTTTCTGAACCTCTCTAGTAGGTAAGCAGGAGTGTTGAACTCAGCTGTTACCTTTTGTTCGTGCAGGAGAGGAGAAGGCATGCAGATTGTAAAACAGAAACTGTACTGTAGAGTCAAGGAGAAGGACAGAAGGAAGGTAAGCTTCATTGCGAGTGTACCAAAAAGGCTCAGAGGCAGAGCAAAAAACAAGAGGACATGGAGTATCACTTTTTCCACCAGTGCAACACACACACTTAGCAGCATCTCCCAAATCAAAGTACCTCTCTGCATTCGACATAGCTGAAAACACTAGCCCTCAGAGTCATGGGTTCCCATTAAAGTTGATAAATACCTTCTTCCAGCTGTTGATGAGGTAGTCCTGCCCTGAGTTCTTCCATCCTGCTCCTGACTTTGAGTAACTCTGTCCCAGTCGCAACCCGAGCAAGATAGACGTGCTGTTGAAGAACAAGTAGAGAAACAGAATTGCAGTATTTTGTATAGATTTGAGTTTTTTAACTAAAGTGACTGGTCTAGTGGTCGCTGAAGAACCTGAAAAAGGAGTGGACTGTACAGGTACATATTTGCTAAATAAGTTGTAAAGGTCCTTCTCCTGCTGAAAAAATTATCATTTATCAGGCACCAAACATTTTAATACATCAAAGTCAAGTTTACTATTAATTGAACACCTTCCCTCTTTGTCTGCCACCACATAAATCATCAATTATCACTCACAATCACTCACTCACTGTTGTAGTAGTTGTAGTCACCTCTTCTAATCCAAGCACGGGTAGGTTATGTACACAATTGTATTTTTAACACAGGCAACACTTTGGAATTTGGTATTGGCACACTTGTAAATCAATGATCCTTTGTGGCAGCCTTCTTAATTGATACAAAAAAGGTTAGGCATGTGAGGGAGGTAGGCATTGTCTCCAATGTCATGAAGGAATTGTGGAGGCTTCTTCACTGCACACTGGCCAAAGTCCAATCTGGCCATAGATGTGACTAAAAAATGGTAGGGGAGCATACATCTGACACAAACATAATGTTCCACTAGCTACTTTTTTACAAAGAAAGAAGTTTAACGAGAAATAATTAAAAGGTTCTATGGTAGCATTGGCATATTCAGCATGGGAAGCAGAGTTCGTCCTCAAACTTAGGTGGTTTACACACACGTTGGTCAGGTAATACTCTTGATTTTGGCCAATCCTCCTCCTCCTGTACTCTTTCAGGAATGGTGTAATTCTGTGTTATGAAATATTGGCTCATTTTTATCATGGTCAATATCTCCTTTTTTTGAGGCAAGAGACTGGCCCTTCTCACCATAACAACTGCACCAGCTGCACTAAGCACATGCTCAGCAGATTCCCTGGGTGCAGGACAAGCCAGCTACTAGCCAGCTACTTTATTGCCAGCCTGCTGAGCTCTGGTCATTGCCAGATCTTTGCATAACAATACATTAATGGGTTTTGATCCACATAGACCTCTTTTGGGTCATCCAGATACTACTGGAACATGCATTTCTTGTATTTTGAAACATCCCCTTCAGAAAAAAAAATGAACATGGGCAGACTGTTTTTGTTGTGTGGCACAGATGTGCTCTTTGGATGAGTTGATGTCATTTTACAGCCTTTCATTGGACGCCAAGCAAAGGATTAAACTCTCAAAAAGTATGAGCTTCTGTGTTTTTGTTCACACCTGAAAATGTGAACCTTTCAGACACCTTCTTTAGCCAGTCCTGTAGCAGATGCAATAATGGGATAGCTTGGCTCATTACTTTCCTCCCTGCTAATGTCCCGTGTTAATACCTCAAAAGGGAGTAGCGTCTGTGACAGGCATTAGACTAAGCACCATTTGTTCGCATCCATGGTCATAGCTTTCCCAGTTGCATCCCATCCTCTTTGAATGACATAGTCATTTATTGGCCTGCTCAAACAGACATTGCAATATGTAATAGGTCAAGTTCTAACGTGTTGGCAACACCTGTATCAGGGCTTTAACTGGTACACTATTAGCACATTGAATAATCTGTAACTGCTTCTGTACTTCAAAAGAATGGCTGCAATGAGTGCAGATTCTTCTGCAGGTGGTCAATATGCTGGTGAGTCTGTCTTCTTTTTTGAGAAAGTCTTGCAAAACCAATGCACCAATCACAGTACCCTGAAATAGCCACCATCTGCTATGGCCTTGACTATGTTACTGCCATTGTCCGTGGCAACAAATCCAATTCTGTGACCTCTGGGTCACAGCCATTCAGACACCTTGCTGTTAAATTCATCCAAGATGTTTGCAGCTGTGTGTGATTTCTCCATAGTGAACGTGGCTACTGTTGCATGACGCGAAATGCTCTTAACACTTTCTTCAGGGTCAACTGGAGATAGTTTTTGCTTTACCCCGCAAAAGAGATCCAGTGAGTAGAGAATCACATGTAATCAGACACCTGACAGCTGGTCCACATGTCTGTTATCAGGTGGATAGTGTAAACAACACTTTGCTGCAAAGATTGTCCAATCAATTGTAGCACATTGTGATGCAGTGCTGGAACAGCAACTCTGGCAAAATAGGTCCAACTTGGGACGTTCAATTTTGGTCAGATGGCTGTCACAAATTCTAAGAATCCCACTCCTTCCACAAAAGAAAAAGGGAGGAAGTCCAGTGCTAACATGTTTGCCAGCTTCCCTTTGTGCAAACATGCCATTGGGTGGTTGTGGTCGCAGGGCCACTCCTGCCTAAACATGCCCGTAATAGTAGCCTGGATTTTCTTCTTTTCTGGAACCACTGATGCAGGTGACTTTCAAGAAGTAGGTGGTGGTGATGGAGCGGGTAAAATGTTTTCTTTTTATATACCCAATCCATTTATATAAGTTTATATTAAAACGAATAATAATGAATTCTAATAACTAATTGAATGACGTGATGGTACTAAACCAACCTTATTAACAAAGAGAATACACGTGGGAATGCATTGGCATGGCTAATATAATAAGTGAACTAAGTTTGTATGCATATTAAAACGATAAGTGTTGCTTAGGCAGTGTTAATGTGATTTGCGCTTAAATAAACCAGCATTAACGGCTTTGAATGTTGCATATGGCTAGATAATTGCATACACATAAGGGTATTAGCAAGGGAATAACACTGTTTTAATCATTTCCATGTATTAATTACGATTTTGTGTTTCTTTGCTTAAAGTTGACTCTTCTGGCCTACCAAAAGATGGCCGCCGACTGAATCCTAACTAAAGTACATGACTTCATCATTTGAACAAAGGAGAAAGGCGCCTGCTCTGACTTCGTTCGTGTCCTCTCCATGACCTGCCAGACCATGCCCATGAAGACTACCCTGGGCGAGGTGCCAATGTCCCTGAACGTGAAGCAATTTTTGCCAATGGGAAAAATGAACTAACGACATCCACCTATTTCCAACGGACTGATGCATTTTTTGACCTGGGAACAGTCTTTCCCATACGCCTATTGTAGATCTTCATCCACATGAGAAAATGTTTCCTAATGTATTGAGATGTATTCGAATTCAGCCAATCAGTGGCTTTGGAATAAAGAAAATGTTACTGTTATATGTAAATTTTAGTATAAATATTAGTAGTATAGAAAGGGAAGACACCCCTACATCGCTGCTACTCTGAGATGCTACTCTATGCGACACTCCATGCTGCTCTTCGCTAGAGATCCTTATGCTGACGGAAGAGGACGGGACTTTAGGACTCTGATGAACTTTCTGAGGACCAGTTCTGACATAGAATACGACAATTAGCCAGAATAGGTAAATATGACAAAAGATAATATTGCATTATTACGATTTAACCTGCATTTTAATTAGATAAAGAAAATCATTATTTGAAGAACTGTGTCGGGTGATAATTTCTCTGAAATATGTATTGATTAATTTAAGAGCTAAGCGCGTCATCAAATTCACTATCAACTAAATGATCTAATCGACCTCCGGATGGAGGAACTGGTAGGGTAAGTCAATAGATGGGGTTTCCTCTATCCAAGTGAACAGCAGTAGTTCGGGATCTGATATCTCCCTGTAGGCACGGATAGTTTGAGAGAATGAATGTTGGTGTTATGGGCCCCACCAGCGTGTGATGTGTGTATGTGCGTGTGACCGAGAAATCATTCCGTCCGTGGAAGCAGGGGGAGATTTTGTGTTCTGAACTGCACCAGTATTTCTGGTAGCTAGAGATGGTTTTCATTGTTTTGGTTTGATGATTTTGGCATGCATATAGCTTATCGATTATTGATTGGTATTGATAAATGTACTAACACTATATGTTGAAGTCGTATTGAGTTTTATTTTGTCTGTACGGCTTCTGGGAGGTAGGAAGTCGGGAATTGATGACAGTTCCGTAGTAGAGCAGAGGTAAGTGCTGCTCTCGGGAAAGTTGGAATTGTGGTTGCCCGTAGGTACACGGGAGAAACGTGTGACAATTGAAGTTGCACGGCGCATTGTCTGGGTTCGATTCGGTAGCATCGCATAGTGTTGCCATTAGTGATATTCTCTGTGTGAGAAGTGTGAATGATAGCAAAGGGTTACCTGTGAAATTTTGGTCTTAGGTACCAGGAAACCAATGGGCATACCGATAACGCTTATCACTGAAAAGGTAGCAGGTGTTCTCTTAGCTTGTTAGAAGGACAAAGTAGAGGTAAGCGCTGCTTTGTTAACGTATGTTATAATTCTGTAGTAGGACAGACTGTTCGCTGTTCTCAGGAAAGGCAGGATTCTGTGTGAATGAACTATATTTTCTTGTGTGAAAGTGTGTGAATGAAATAGCATTCGGGTTAATTGCGGAACTCTGGATTTATTTCTCAGGAGCATTGCGTTTCCAACTATGTGTCTTAATTCTGGAGAAAACAGTTAATCGATGCTTGATAGAAGGGTGAAGTAGAGGGATGCGCTACTTTGCCAACGGACGTAATAATTCTGTAGTAGGGCAGAGGTAAGCGATGTTCTCGGGAATACAGGATTCTCGTGGGAAAGGTCTTTTGCTATTCTGTGGTTAGCGGAGCAGACAATGGAGATGTTTGTACGTTGTAACTAACCAGTATTGTAAAATTGAAACAAAGTCTACCGGGTAGTTTTGTAAAGGAGGGGTAGACTGGAGACAGGAGACAGGATCAGGAGCTGCTGCAGCGACTGCTGACGTCAGGAGGACCGCGCTGGGATTGGACAGCTTGTCAGTGACGTAGATGCTCCAGGATTGGTGCGTTAGTGTGAGTCGCACAGGGATTGGAGGTTGTGACAGTGACGAAGACGCTCCAGGATTGATGCGTTAGTGTGAGTCGCGCAAGGATTGGAGATTGTGACAGTGACGTAGACGTGCCAGGATTGGTGCGTGGGTAAGAGTCTCGTTGCTATTGGACTAGAGATTGTACAGTTGCAGAAAGGACTAAAGGGTTCACAAAAGAAAGGAAGATGTATTATCATTCACCCGAGAAGAAGAAAAAGTCTTTGTTCAGTAAATTAAGAAATTGGTTTGTGAAAGACAAAGAGATTGTGACTAGGGAAGGACAATTACTTCCTCCAGCGAAGACCCCCGCATCCTTCATGGTTGCGAAATATGGGTACCATACTTGCATCTGGTTAGACAATTGGGCAAAGTATACCAAGGAAGATGGAGTTTTAGCGTTTCCAGAGGATGGTTCCTTTAATTTGGCAATATTAAGGAACTTACGGGAGAGGATGATGAGCTTAGATCTGCGGCCTAGGCCTACGCAGTTTGAGGCGTTGACAGAGTGGGAAGATGAGATGCATGAGCGAGAAAAACAGAGAAATGGCAGTAGGTATCGATACATGTTCAGACGTCCAAATGATCGTGAAACTCACTGTGATCGAATGAGAAGGTGGCGAGACGCAAGTATGACTGAAGGATTGTTTCCAGTGAGGACTGTAGGGGAAAGTGAGGGAAGAAAATGCCTAGAAAAGAAAAACCATGTAGAAGCCCGGAGGTATGGGGCAAACGAGACAGATGATGATGTCCTAGATGATATGGTTTTCAAAAGCCCACCTCCGTACAGGCAGGAATCAGAAACGCCAACCGCAGATACACCAGTGAGGGAGACTCTGAGAATCATTAAGACAGAAGATGGGACTCCGGAGGTAAAGAGAAGGAATTCTTTTAGGGAACGGGGAAAAGAAAATAGGGTAGAGAGTGAAAATTCCAGGGAACTAGCAAAAACCACATTAGAGCTGACAGAGAAAATAAGAGAATTGACAAAAAATCTAGAAGCAGTTACTGTCCCTGTGACCATAGGTCCTGTTATGCCTATTTTTTAGAAACAGAAAGACAGTGAGCATGGACTAACAGTCCCGTATGTGAACAATAGACAGGCAGAACAGCCTCTGATGAGAGCAAAAGAGAATTCCTGGGGACATACTATGAGTAAAGGTGAATTACATGTGTCAAAGAACCCATTTTATTGTCCCGATACTGCAGAGAGAAGCAGAATGGTAGGAGGATCAATATTAGAACCACAGAGATTGACGGAACCAGGGAATGTAGAAAAATCAGTGGATATAACTACCGACGAATTGAATGACTGGCTGAAGGGCTTGCAGGATAAAGAAAAAGAATCTCATACCATTGATGTGGCAAAATTACGGATGGTGTTAGAAGAATTATTAGTAGGGATCATCCCCACAGAAAAGCTGAAAAATTACCAGGATGAGGAACTATTGTTTATGTGCAAAAGCGTCACCTGGAGAGCAAAGAATTTACATGACAGACTAGCAGAAATAGCAAGTGAAATGGGAATTGACATGGACAAGGTAAAGACTTTACAGAAGCCATACCGAGTGGATTTCACAGAAAAAGACATTGAGAATCTGAACACTGCAGGACGAATAGGGCAGATTAGGGACATAATCACAGTATTGAGGAAATGGGGAGATGTGGACAAATGGAAAAGCAGGTGGTATAGGAAGCGGGATGATACCTCAGACAGAACATTTCCAACGTTTCCTGTGAGAGAAAAGGAAAAGGTGGTGACAGAGTTCCCCATGAGAGAGATTCCGGAAGGGGGATATGTGCACGTCCCATGGACCAGACAGGACATTTTGTCATTTACAAATGACTTCCCTCAATTACGAGAAAAGCCGGTCGAGTGGTACCGACAGGTAGATAGATTTGATAAATTGTCAAAAGTGCTATGGATTGATCTGAATAGTCTGTTTAATATAATAGTGCCAGCAGACTTGTGGGCAGAATGTAAAATAGTCATAGATTGGCCGACTAAAGAGTACCCGAGAGATCCCAAAACAGGAGCCCCAGACCCAGAGGTAATGAAGAAATATGAACAGGTCATGGTGTTCTTAAAAAACAAAGTGCCTCCCAAAGAAACAGACTGGGTTAAAATAGATCGAACACATCAAGAAGCGAAAGAGTCAGTCCACGCATACTATCAGAGGCTAATTTTAGCTTTCAAACAGTTCAGTGGGGATGACAGTCTGGGAGAAAAGGACCTGAGTCATTTTGTGTACAGATTTGTGTATGGTCTGCGTCCCGAAATTGGGGACATGATTAAGCAGCACACCGTGGACTGGCAGAGCAAGAAGATAGATGAGATCCTAAGGCGTGCTAAATACTTTAGTGATGAGATTGAGGCAAAGCAGCGAAAACTAAAAGAAAAGGCAATGTGGGCTCAAGTGAAAGTTGCAGAGAGACAGGAAGCTCAGCTGGTCGAACAAGCTAATAATCCAGGCATTAAACCAAGATTTGGCCCAGGAAAAGGGAAAGGAAATATAGAAGAAGCTAAAAAGAAGTTCCCGTGCCACAATTGCGGAAGGTTAGGGCACTGGAAATCTGAGTGTAAATATCCACCAGGTACTAATAATGAAAATCCGTCATTGAATCCACAGGTGCAGTGTGAGGGGAGTGGCCCACCGCCGCAACAGCAGAAGGCTGTTAATCCACAGAATCAGGTGCCAAAACCGCCCTTACCGCAGAGCCGGAATACCCAGAGATATAGTAAGGAGACAGGATTCTACAATGAAGAACAGGTAAACAAACTGCAACGCGCGAGCGCTGTGTCACAGTATTGGCTGCAAAATGACGAGAGGGAGTCAGAAGAGATTTATTGACAGTGCCGAAAAGAGGAAGCAGGGTGCGTACTTGGCGCATCTCTAGAAATAGATCAGACAGGACCATTTGTAGATGGAAAGGTTAATGATGAAAACATTACTTTTCTAGTAGACACTGGAGCTACGCGACCGACTGTCAGATCAGCAGACGTGAAAAATCTTCCTCTTTCGGATGAAACAATCCAAGTAGTTGGTGTATCAAACACCCAGATTAGAACGTACCTTACTGAACCGGTAAAGGTTTCAATAGGGAAATTTGCAGACATGCACCGATTTGTGGTGTGTGACACCAGTCCTGTGAATTTGCTAGGCAGAGATTTGTTGTGCAAAATGAATTGCACCATATTCTGTACACCAGACGGAATAGCCTTTGAGACACCAGATGAGGATGTCCTGTATAAAATGACCATAGCTAATAGAGAAAGTGAGGTTGCTGGAACCTATGCAGTATTTAATCCAGATGAATTGCCCCCAGAATTGAAACAGACCGTAAAGGCAGCAGTCTGGGATTTCACTGGAGAAGATGTAGGCCTGATGAGAAATGTAGACACAGTAAGAATCGCTGTAAAGGAAGGAGAAGTTTACCCAAACATTCCACAATACAGACTGACACCCGAAATAATTGCAGGAGTAACCCCTTTGATTGAGAAAATGATCCAGCAAGGAGTGTTAAGAGAAATATTGAGCAGTCCATGTAACTCGCCTATAATGGGACTGAAAAAGCTGAGTGGGAAGTTCAGGATTGTGCAAGATTTGAGAAAAATTAACAAGATTGTTGTGTCATGTTGTCTCATTGTTCCAAATCCCTCGGTAATTTTGTATCAGATTCCTCATGATGCAGAATGGTACACAGTAATTTATTTGTGTCATGCTTTCTTCTCCATTCCGTTGCATCATGACAGCCAGCCGCTTTTTGCATTTCGGTTTGGAGAGCGTATTTTGGCATGGGGCCGAATCCCACAGGGGTACACAGAGAGCCCCTCCATTTTCAATCAGTTGCTAAAGAAATCTCTGGAAAGTCTTAACATGCCTGAGAACGCAGTTTTGGTCTAATATATTGACGACCTATTAGTGGCGTCAAAGACACGTGAGGCCTGTGAAACAGACACCATAGCTTTGCTGAATCATTTGGCAGATGGAGGACTGAAGGTATATCCGACGAAATTGCAATACTGTAAAAAAGAAGTACAATATTTGGGTCATACAATCGAAAAAGGGCTGAGAAAAGTAACCATAGACAGGATCAGAATCATTAGAGGAATGAGGGCCCCAATGACCCAAAGAGAGGTAAGAATGTTCCTAGGAATGGTTGGTTACTGTCGTCAGTGGATAAGTAATTTTTCTCTGATTGCCAAACCATTGGTGAAATTGACAAAAAGTGAGGTTAAAGACCCCCTTGAACTGAACAAAGAAGAACTGGCAGCATTTAGACAGCTGAAGAACAGTATTTGTGAAGGCCCAGCTCTGGGGATGCCAGACTATGAGAAAGAGTTTGAACTATACTGCAGTGAGAGAAACAGATGTGCAATCTCAGTGTTAATACAGAAACATGGAAGACAAAGGAGACCAGTGGCATATTTCTCGTCAATGTTAGATCCAGTGGCAATAGGTCTGCCGGGATGTCTGAAAGCAGTAGCGGCTACATGCCGAAGCCTAGAGCAAAGTGAGGGAATTGTGATGGGGTATCCAGTAAGAGTGTTTGTACCTCACAGTGTGGCGATCCTTTTAACAAGTAGTCGAACACAGTTCATGTCACATAGTCGGCTGACTAAGTATGAGAAGGTCATTCTAGGTGCAACCAATGTGAGTTTGGAAAGATGTGTGAATGTGAATCCAACTACACTTTTGCCTGATGCAGAGAGAGTGGAGGTAAGAGAGGATGTTGATCATGATTGTCTGGATGTGCTTGACTACTGCATGAAACCTCGACCTGACATAAGAGATCTGCCACTGCCAGAAAGTGATTATGTGTTTTTGTGGATGGATCCTGTCTGAGAATGGATGAAGGAGTGTTGAGCGCAGCATATGCAGTATGCACAGTTTCAGCGGTTATAGAAGCATCATTCTTGAAAGGAGTTAAATCCACTCAAGTAGCAGAAATAGTGGCATTGACCAAGGCATGCAAAATTGGGAGGAATGTGAGAGTGACTGTGATGACTGACAGCCAGTATGGCTTCGGAGTTGTCCATGACTTCGGCCAATTATGACTACAAAGAGGTTTCCTGACCTCAAGTGGAACTCCCATAAGGAATGCAGAAGTCGTTGGAAAATTGCTTGAAGCAATACAAATGCCCAAAGAACTGGCTGTGGTAAAATGTGCTGCTCATGGTCAAGGAAGTGATTACATCACTACCGGAAATCGTTTTGCAAATGACATGGCTCAGTATTGTGCCCGAAACCAATATTCTATAAATCGGACAAAGGAAAGGGAAATGTCTTCTTGCTCCATAATGTTTACTAACGTTGTGGGAACATGGGATGAAGTGAGGCAGTTGCAGGATGAAGCAGGTGATGAAGAAATTAAGCAGTGGGTAAAAGCAGGTTGTGCACCCAGGGAAAAGGATCATGTGTGGGTCTATCGAGATGGGAGACCAGTAATGCCTGATAGCATGATGTCAACCATGGCACGGATGTATCATGGCCAAGGACATCTAGGAAGGGATGCCATGATAAGGGCTTTTAAGCAGACCTGGTACAATGCAAAATTCAGGTTGATAGCAGAACGTCTCTGTCAAAGATGCCTGATATGTCAGCAATACAATCCTGGAAGGAAAACTGTGGTGAGTCTAGGCACCATAGGCCGGGAGGGAGGACCTTTTACCAGAATGCAAGTAGATTTCATTGAAATGCCCCCTTATAACAAACTGAGGTATGTTTTGGTGGTAGTTGGTCTGTTCTCTAGGTGGGTGGAAGCATACCCAACCAGAAGAAATGATGGAATCACAGTGGCCAAGCTCTTGCTGAGGGAATTCATCCCAAAGTACGGGTTTCCAATAACCATAGAATCAGACAGAGGAGGACACTTTTACAATGAGATCATGAAATTGATTTGTGAAGCATTAGGTGTACAACAAAAAATGCATTGTGCCTACCGACCAGAGGCTTCTGGTGTGGTTGAGCAAATGAATGGTACCATCAAAAACAGAATAGGGAAGATGTGTTTAGCCACAGGAATGAAATGGCCTGATGTCTTGCCTCTAGTTTTGATGACCATTAGGTCTACTCCAGACAGAACTACAGGTTTAAGTCCACACAAAATCATCATGGGACGCGCCATGAGACACGTGTTTGTACCAGTCAACAAGCTGATGACTATAACTGATGACATGATTTTGGATTACTGTAAAGGCCTGGCTGACGCAGTCCATTCTGTGTTTCACCAGGTTGGAGCGGATGCCACCACACTCGAAAAGAAACCAGCCCATGATTTGAGCCCAGGGGACTGGGTGAGAATAAAAGTCCACAGAAGAAGAAATTGCCTGGTTCCGAGGTGGGGAAGGCCAAGGCAAGTCATCTTGACCACAACAACTGCTGTGAAGTGTGCTGGATTGAAAAATTGGATACATGCAAGTCACACTTTGAGAGTTCCAAATCCAGCAGATCGCATTGGAAAAGAATATTTCGATGAATCAGAATCAAGTGATGAGTCAGGCAATGAGAATATAAAGTCAAAAGAAAATCCTGAAAGGGGGGAAAATGAGCCAAGATTAGTCCAGACTCCAAGAGAAGAAATTCTGAGGAAAAGATTGCAGATTTCAGATGGTTCAGATTCTGGAGGCGAACAAAACGCCAATGGTGAACACAGAAAGAAGAAAAGAAAAGAATGTCCAGTCTGAAGTAACATTTACACCAAATGAGAGAGTAGGAGAAATTCCACCTGAGAAAATATTGGAAGGAGAAGAAGGGACAGTCACAGAGAGAGAGGGACAGATTGCGGAAAAACCCCGAGGAGGTGTAGGAAACTGCAACACACAGCTAGGTGAAGGGACAAGTAGTCAACAGGAAGATTGCGTGCCGGAGACCCGAGGAGGGACAGAAGTAGGGCCAACACAAGAGGTGGAAAAAGAGACTGTTGAAAAAGAAAAACCAAACGAGACAGAATCTGAAGACAGTGAAACTGAAATACCAGAGGGTCGAGTTCTAAGAAAGAGAACTTGGATTGAGGAAAGAAACAGCAAAGACGGCAAAGCAAGAAGGAATGCCAAAGGAGATATTTGGCCAAACAAAATTAAGAAACTGAGATATCGATTGACACGAGTCAAACCCTCAGAAACTGAACAAGTGAATGAAGTAACTAGTCAGCACCCAGAGAAAGAGGGAGAGACAGAAGTGTCTGAAGCAAACAAACGATCGAGAAAACCAAACCAGAAGTATATGTCACCTGAATGGACGTATGTGGCACTGCCTGAACAAGGAGGAGAGGCAGATAGTCAAGGAAATCCAGAGGAGACTTTACTGAGAGTGGAAAAGGAAGAAGAAACAGAGGAAATCCTGAGAGTTATCTTATCCGATATTGGAGAAGAAGCGGAAGATCAGGAAATTCTGTATGTGGATGACAAGGAAGAAGTGAAAAATGATGAGAGACCAAGCTGAGTAATTTCAAACAGGTCCTTGTAGAAATATAAAGGATTGAATAAGAAATTGAAGTATTTAGATCACCTGATAAGGTCTTAGCTCTTGTAGGAAAGCTGCAAGAGACGGAGTAGAAGAGGCTAAGTCAAAAGACACAGTTAATTTTAACAAGATGGCTAACATAGATGATAACAAGAGTAGATGTACCTTTATGCGAAGATGGTGCAAGACATGTTGTTGTTGTACAGGACTATTAATGCTTCTTTGGAGCGTACTCGCTCTTTTGATCTCTTTCAAGGTAACTTTAGATACACTAGAGGGACATACAGAGAATATGACTAACATAGTGAAGAGTTCACAAAAAGTAATTCCAGTTAAATATAATTTGTCTAATATGGATAATATTCTTGGACAATTGCCCATGAATAATGAATTGAATCCAGCTAAAACTGCTAATGTATTAGGTGAGATTTTTATAGAAACTAAAGAACTAACTTTAGAATATATTTTTAAGAACAATTTAACTTGCAGTTTGAAGACAGAAGAGAAAACATTTTTGGACATGGTTGATGAGAGGAGATTGAAAATACACAAAAATGCTGATGGACACTAGGAAGGGGAAAACATTTGAGAAATAGATGGAAAGAAGGAGACAAAGGGTGATGCTAGACCAACAATAGCTATAGATTCACCACAGAAAGGCAAATTATGCATTATAAGAGAAAGATCCCAATACGATTATTATTATATAGGGACAAGTGAGTGTCATGATACATATTTTATTGCATATGGATGGGGATTTAGAGGCGGAGAAGATCCAGTTTTCCCTGGACTGTACTATATTTGTGGGAACAAGGCTTATTACAGGTTGCCCGACCATTGGTATGGCACATGTTTTGTTGGCCTGGTCTTTCCAAAGATCTTTCACATGGATAGAGTAGAAAATAGTGGACCAAATAACCTACTAATGCGTAACAGAAGAGAAACCTGGTTAGAAATTGTAGGTGATATTTTTGGAGCCTTGATACCAGCAGTGGGAATATCTTTGAATGCACATAATATTCGGAAGTTGTCCACCATAGTGGATCGCTTATCAACAAGCACAGCTGGAGGATTTCTCTTGGTAAACACTGAACTGGTTGCCATGCGTGCTATGATTATGCAAAATCGACTTGCCCTTGATATCTTATTGGCAAAAGAGGGTGGAGTCTGTGGAATGCTGAAAGTTCAACATTGTTGCACTTACATTCCTGATGAAAGCAGAGATCTAAAAGTCTATATTAAGAATATTACAGAATTGCATGATGAAATAAAACCACTGGAGGTTGAAAGTATCTGGACTAGAATTAGTAATAAGATGGCTGCTATTAAAGCTTTCTTAGGTAAGTTAGGTAGTACTATAATAGGGAAAATATTATTTCCATTAACATGTGTGATTTTCTTATTGTTAATACTTAGATTAGGATGTATGTGTGGTAGACATAGAAGAAATAAAAAGAAGGTTAAACGAGTAATTTACATAAAGAAGGAAAAGAAACCAGAAAGAGATCTTAATGAAATAGAATTGGAAGAATGGAAGGAGAGTATGTATGACAAAACCAAAGGAGAAGATGAAAGGGAAACAGAATTTTAATTGAGCAAGAAAACATTTCGAATTTCCGTAAAAGGGGAAATAAATTGATTTTTTTGTGGGTTTTGTTTGTGGTGATAAAATCACCAAAGGGGGGATTGATGGAGCGGGTAAAATGTTTTCTTTTTATATACCCAATCAATTTATATAAGTTTATATTAAAACGAATAATAATTAATTCGAATAACTAATTGAATGACGTGATGGTACTAAACCAACCTTATCAACCAAGAGAATACACGTGGGAATGCATTGGCATGGCTAATATAATAAGTGAACTAAGTTTGTATGCATATTAAAACGATAAGTGTTGCTTAGGCAGTGTTAATGTGATTTGCGCTTAAATAAACCAGCATTAACGGCTTTGAATGTTGCATATGCCTAGATAATTGCATACACATAAGGGTATTAGCAAGGAAAAACACTGTTTTAATCATTTCCATGTATTAATTACGATTTTGTGTTTCTTTGCTTAAAGTTGACTATTCTGGCCTACCAAAAGATGGCCGCCGACTGAATCCTAACTAAAGTACATGACTTCATCATTTGAACAATGGAGAAAGGCGCCTGCACTGACTTCGTCCCCTCCATGACCTGTCAGACCATGCCCATGAAGACTTCCCTGGGCGAGGTGCCAATGTCCCTAAACGTGAAGCAATTGTTGCCAATGGGAAAAATGAACTAACGACATCCACCTATTTCCAACGGACTGATACATTTTTTGACCTGGGAACAGTCTTTCCCATACGCCTATTGTAGATCTTCATCCACATGAGAAAATTTGAAAATGTTTCCTAATGTATTGAGATGTATTCAAATTCAGCCAATCAGTGGCCTGGGAATAAAGAAAATGTTACTGTTATATGTAAATTTTAGTATAAATATTAGTAGTATAGAAAGGGAAGACACCCCTACATTGCTGCTACTCTGAGATGCTACTCTATGCGACACTCCATGCTGCTCTTCGCTAGAGATCCTTATGCTGACGGAAGAGGACGGGACTTTAAGACTCTGATGAACTTTCTGTGGAACAGTTCTGACATAGAATACGACAATTAGCCAGAATAGGTAAATATGACAAAAGATAATATTGCATTATTAGGATTTAACCTGCATTTTAATTAGATAAAGAAAATCATTATTTGAAGAACTGTGTCGGGTGATTATTTCTCTGAAATATGTATTGATTAATTTAAGAGTTAAGCGCGTCATCAAATTCACTATCAACTAAATGATCTAATCGACCTCCGGATGGAGGAACTGGTAGGGTAAGTCAATAGATGTGGTTTCCTCTATCCAAGTGAACAGCAGTAGTTCGGGATCTGATATCTCCCTGTAGGCACGGATAGTTTGAGAGAATGAATGTTGGTGTTATGGGCCCCACCAGCGTGTGATGTGTGTATGTGCGTGTGACCGAGAAATCATTCCGTCCGTGGAAGCAGGGGGAGATTTTGTGTTCTGAACTGCACCAGTGGTAGACTCAATGTGCGTTGTGGTGGGTCAGTCACTGTATGCCGTGGTGTCTCCATCTGACTCTGAGTCTCCTTGAGCCATTCTGAGGTCGCTGAGCTGGGTGATTCTGCTGGTGCGATGCTGGGGCAGAGCTGCTTTTCATTAGCATATCACCCTCTTCTTCCTCATAACTTTCCACCATGATTGGATTTCAAGCTGATGTTTCACGGCTATCCTCACCTTCACCGCACAGACCATATTCAGCAATTTTTTAAAGATGCTCCTCCCACCTTATTGTGTAATGCTTTTTCATATGGGTCGTTTGGCCTCCAGTACCATAATGGGAACCAGGCTTACCTCAACTAACATTGGTGTTGCAAATGCTGTGTACTACAATGTGCTCCCCCTGTTTGTTAACCGTAAAATAGTCGCAAACTGGGGAGAAGTATTTTTTTACTGTGTCACTGCCAAATACTGAAGAAGAACCACAGGTAAGTGTGCGTATCGTAGATTGCCTCGCTGCAGTGCATACTTCTACTGAGGTAGTGGTAAGCGCAGGACTCAGCTGGGGCTTTCCAAAAGTGTGAGCAAGTGTTGCTACCTGTGCCATATCCCTCGGAGTAGGTTGAAAAGTAATGACGGACTCCTCTGGGCCAGCTTCCACAATGACTAGCTCATCATCATCCTTATCATCCCCTTTCATAATTCTAAGGCTTTCAGGAAATTTTCCATTTCCTCTCCTGGCATCTCCCAGTCTCTGCCGGAGTCCACTCCATGTGCCTATCATCATAATCAGAAGTGGTGGTTGGAGAACATGGTTGAGTAGTACCCTACATTTCTTTGCTGGAGATCTGGGAGTCAATGATTCTAAAAGAGGAGGTTCCTGCGTGGCAGGAAGATTGAACTCCTGTTCTGCTCCAACTTCAGGAACATCTACTATTGCTTGCTGCGGCTGCTGTCCACTTTGCTCTGTTTCATGAAACAACTGCATACTACTTTGTGAAAGGGACAAATCAAATTCAGTGTCACTGCTCATCAGCATCTACATGATTGCAGTGGCTGCCTCACTGACAGACATGGCTTTGAGCTTAGGTTAGAGTGGTGCTGTTGATGCTGGAGTGCTGCTACCAGGTTCCTATCCAGAGGCCAGTCTACCAGGCCACTGGTGGAAATCTGCTTCTTCTCACTGACCACTTTTTTTGGGAGCAACATTCTTTGGGGCCATCTTAAAGTTCTCAGTTGACAATGGCACTAAGCTGCACAAGTGGGAGAAATTGGAGGAACAAAGTCACTGTATAGGCCATCTGTTTGGCAGTACTGCAGGTGTTGTCTCTTCTTCTCTTGTGCATCCTAAAAAACAAACAAGGAAAGAAAACATTTAGCGAAACTTGGCATTGTTGCAGTGTGAATTAGTACAGACAAAGGCAATATTAGTGTGGTTGGTTACATTGGTGATAATAATAAATCAACCACTTTAAAGCCAAACCACTCCACCATTCCATAACATTTAGGGCCAGATTTACTAGGTTCTCAGGCAGCGCACTGCCACAACTGTAAATGCTTCACTGAGTAAAAAGGAGAGAGGTGGATAGTGCCATATTTGCTGATATAAGGAGCTCTCCTCCCTTCTCCCTAGCGCCAGTGCTGAAATCAGCTGACGTACTCCACGGAGACACCTTTGCGCCAGTGTGCAAGGATGGCTCCGTGAGTCTAGCATAGGTGTTGTACTGGAAGAATACCCTCCCAGTACAAAATACCATGCATAGACTGACCTCGAACCTTTTCCAACTTTGTAGGTGTCCTGTAAACTGCAGCACACTTACAAAGTTGGAAAAGGAAGGAGAAATTAAAGTCTTTCTACTTACTTGTGCCTACTTTAAAAGGGTGCAGTTTTCTGACACTAAACCCTTTCTACTTTGTTTAGTAAATTGGGGTTAGTTGCAGAAACCTTGGGTGGTTGCATGGGGACAGCCATGCTCCACCCATGCTACACCCCCTTGGCGATAAGTAATACAAATCAGCACCATGTACTTCTTTGTGTTACTTTCACATTATTTACATCACTAAACACATTTTGCGCTGGAAAGTAAATCTGAAAAAAAAAAAGTTGTGCCAATGTGCATCACTTTTGCGATGGAAACATGGTGTAAAATCTTAGTAAATCTCTCCCTTAATTTCCAATCAAGATAACACAGCATAGAGATATAGCTCTTTGTTTTATGTCCATCAATTATAAAGGAGAATCCTGTGTCACTCAGAGAAGTGCATGGGTTAATGGAATAAAAATCTTTAAAAAAATAAAGTTTAGTGTGTGCCTATGGCAGGCAATTGGGTCTGGGGGAAATGGAATAATTGTTAAAAAATAAAGTATGCTAATGTGTCCAGGAGGAAATATAATTATACCTAAAACAACTGAATGCTTTTGCAAGGTTGTGCACCTATAGTGGATGGATGAATGGATGGATGGATGGATGGAAGAAAATACATTTAAAAAAATAAAAAATGACATAATATAATTTTTTTTTAATCAAACTAAAAATTAAAATAAATGTTAAGATAAAAAATGTACATTAACCATATACTACAATAATCCTCAAGCATATTAAACATATACTACAATGATCCTCCAGCATATTATTAAACTGATATCACACCCATCCATGTAAGCCTATAGCATAGGCACACTGGCTGTATGCACAAAATGGTTGCCGACCACATGGACAATCAAGAACTGTGAGCAAGGAGGCATGGAGAACAAAGAACACATAGAAGCCAATGGCAAAGGCACACTTGCTGGATGTACCAAATGGCTGGTAGTTTCATGGTAAACCAACAAAAGCAAACAAGGAGGCATAAGGAACAAAGAACACATGCAAGCCTGTGACAAAACACACAAGTTAGATGCACAAAATGGCTGCCAGACACTTGGTCAAACAGCAAAAGTGAAGAAGAAGGCATGGGGAACAAAGAACACATTCAGGCCTATGGACACAGACTACAAAAATGGCCTGCGGCCACATGGCATGCAAAATTAGGTCAAATGGTGGCCTATGGCAAGCACACTCAATGGCTAGATAGAGAAGGCAAGGTAACACTGAAGAAAACAATATTATTAACTTAGCAATGCCCACCTGAGGGGTTTTCTACCGCCTGCCTGCACTCCCTGCGTGGGTGTTTCCTTGAAGACTTGGTCCTGTGAGGCTGTGGCTGTATTTCTCTGCATCTTTCCTGCCGACCTCGCAGCACCCGCTCCGCGGGTGCTGCTTCGTGATCTGGGGCAGAGGCACTTTGGACGGCTAGAAGGAGCCGAGTTTCGTGGGCTCCCACAGGAAGCTTGCATCACGGCTGCGAGCGTTGCAGGGACTCCATCTCCCAGGAGCCCCTGCCTGACCTAGAGACATCACCTGGTCCGCTCTCCCTGTTGCTCCGCCCACAGCCCACCTGAGGGGTTTTCTACCGCCTGCCTGCACTCCCTGCGTGGGTGTTTCCTTGAAGACTTGGTCCTGTGAGGCTGTGGCTGTATTTCTCTGCATCTTTCCTGCCGACCTCGCAGCACCCGCTCCGCGGGTGCTGCTTCGTGATCTGGGGCAGAGGCACTTTGGACGGCTAGAAGGAGCCGAGTTTCGTGGGCTCCCACAGGAAGCTTGCATCAGGGCTGCGAGCGTTGCAGGGACTCCATCTCCCAGGAGCCCCTGCCTGACCTAGAGACATCACCTGGTCCGCTCTCCCTGTTGCTCCGCCCACAGCCCGTAATCCTCCCTACTTATTGGATACAGCATCCCGCTGCGCGGGAGCGTCGCCGGGCGAAGCCCGGGCCAAGGGCGGGCCCGTTTGTGCCCGTTCGTGACCGATCTTGTCCGGTCCGGGCCCCCCCTCTTGCTTCTGCTGCTACATTTTGCTATCTCTAGCGTGGGGAGATGTCTTGTCGTGAAACCAGGAGCAAGTCATCCCTAGCTGGAGCGGCCATTTCTGGAGGTATGGAGAAATTTCTGATTAGAGTTAATACCCTCATTGACACTGAAATAAACGTTCTTGAGAAGCGTTTATCAAAGGAATTATCGGCCTTCAAAAGATCTTCCCTTGGTGCTTTGGCTAATGCTAAAACCCCCGAACGACCTACAGAATCTACTAACAATGCTGCGATGGGCCCTTTTTCAACATCTACTGTGACCAACTTGGCGTCTCTTGATCTGGACATTTTGGTTAACGAAATTCTCCCAGAAATTGATATGGTCCTTGATACTAATGTGCCCACTCCCTCAGACTCCGTTGTCACTTGTGATACTATACTAAATGGAGTTATTGAAGAGGTCGCAACTAAAAGTAAAAGGCCGTATAACTCGAAACCTGGTGGCAAATCTAAAACAGCCAAACACAAACATGATACCACCAACCCCACATCAGGTCTTTCCCAACACATACCTAGTTTGGACTTCTCTTTAGAAATGTGGGAGCCCTCTTCAAATCCCTTTTATTCCCCCTAGAGTCTAAATTGGAACGCATAGAACTCCGTCTTTCCAACATTGAGAAAACCTCTGCTGCTATATTAGCTACTAGATCCCCTAAGTCCAATACCTCTTCCAACCCCCAAATCACCCTTACTAACCTAGGTAATCTAGGCCCCTCCTTAGTGAATGATGCCGCTCCCCCTTTGAGACCCCAGAACAGTCTCGCACATATGTGCCGGGTTTAATAGATCCTTTGATTCCACCATCCAAACGCTGCCAGTGTCTTTTTTCTTTACCCCTACCCACTTGCACCATGATCAAGGCCGAGATAATTGGACGAGGGTTGAACGGAGGGGTAGATTCCGTGGGTATAAAGCAAGACCGGCCCTGTTGTCTCCGGAGACTCCCTTCTGTGATTTTAACCGATTTAATTGTCTTAATGGTTTAGATGGAGTAGACTGACTATCCACATTATATTTCCCATTTTGCATCCCCCCTGCTACTGGTAATAGTTTAATAGCAGTTATGGGTAAAAGTATATCTATCGATCCAGCCCCCGTAATGCCCCTCACCCCTACCCCTGCACATTTACCATCCCAGGGAGTTGACCCCTTTGCCCCACCCCATCTTCTTGCATCTACGGTCTCCCCTGTTGTTATCAGGCCATCACTGGGACTTACTAGTGTACCGGAGGTTATTGAACTAGCTCCATGTACCCCCGGCTTCAAATTTGCTAGCTGGAATATTGCTGGCTGGAGCCGGCAAAAGTCGTCCTTGGGCTGGAGCGAAATTCTTTCCCAGTTTGATGTCTTATGCTTACAAGAGACCTGGGTAACAACTGATATCACCCTTGATGGATTTGTGTCATTTAACAACCCGGCACAAAGGTCCAATATGGGCAGGGCTAAAGGGGAGCTAGTAACTTTACTTTCTGTGAACCTCCCTGTTCGTGTGAAATCGCACCAGACTGTGGGTTTTCACTCGCAAATTTTAAGCATGGAACACAAAAGGGGCCATGTAACCCTGCTTATTAACCACTATAACAATTTGTTTGATGCTACAAATACCACAGTTTTGGATGAGTTGGATGTAGCAGTGAGAAACATCTGCAAAGGCATCCATAAACCTCTTGATATCATCTGGGGAGGGGATTTTAATATTCGTACTTGCCCCCACTCTTTCACCAAAGTTTGCGGGTACGACGGGGATAATGGGGAAAACCGGGCACATTTTATACACTCACCATATGGCGACTCCCTAAACTCCTTTATGCTTAAACTGGATCTATTGATACATTCCCCGACTGCAGACCATGAGGGTAACCCTGTACCGACTTTTGTAGGAAGGAACTTGGCTTCTGTTATTGACCATTTATTAGTTTCTGTTCATATTGTTCCATTTTGTATGGCTCCTATTGTTGTAGATTTTGGAAGTAGCGACGATAATGCCATCACCATGCTGATTTCTATTTGGGGGTTTCCGGCTAACATCCAGAGTATGATAGTAGAAGACTTAACCCCCTGTAGGCAGAATGGTATACGTATCAAATGGCGTGTGGATAATTACGAGAAGCTGCAACATAAAATTGTAGAAATGGGGTCTGTAGCGATACTCAAATGTTTGGACTCAGAGGCTTCCCCCCAGTGCATTATAGCTGATTTTGTGGAATTGGGTACCATCATAAAAAGATCCCTCACCATCACCAAAGTCTTAACGAAGAAGGCAGCTACCGGTTGGTTTGATAATGCGTGTACCAAATCCCTTCAAGAACTTAAGCGGGCACTTTCTAAACAACCTAGAGACAGGGAGGCCATTATATACCTCAGGCTGTTATACAAAAAGCACCTAATACGTGGAAAACAAGAGCTAAGAGAGCTTGCCTGGGACGATTTGACTAAAGCAGCAGTATTGCGTGACAGTAAGCTCTTTTGGAATACGGTCAATAGCCCTTTTCTTGTAAAGGAAGATTTCCCTATATTATCAGCACAGGTTAGCGAAGATAATTGGGTATTATATTTTACAGAAATCTTTGACTCGGCTAAGGAGGACTGTGCTAGCCTTTCTACCGCCCTGTATGAACCTAAGCTATCCCTGGGTATTACCCTTCAAGAGGTGGAAATGGCCATCAGCCAGAGCAAAGGGGGGAAGGCACCGGGACCTGATGGGGTCCCGGTTGACCTGTATAAATCTAACCCGGCACTTTGGAGCCCGCTCCTGACCCAGGTGTTCAACGCATCAGTTAGGGATAGTACACCATCCACCTGGAGTGAATCCATAATTTTACCGATCTATAAGAAGGGAGATAGAGGAGAGGCTAAGAACTACCGCCCTATCTCCCTTCTGGATTCTCACTCAAGATTATGAGCAGGGTCCTACTGGTGCGACTGGAGGAATGGGCGGAGGAAAATAAAATTCTAGCTGAATCTCAATATGGCTTCCGTAAGGGTCTTGGGACAACAGAGCAGTGTATTAATCTCAATCTTATCATCGGGAAATACACTAAAGCGAAACAGGGCTCTTTATTTCTCTGTTTCGCTGACCTCTCAAGTGCCTTTGACCTAGTGGATCATACTTTGTTATGGTTCACTATATTGGAAATGGGAGCCCCCCCAGCAATAATATATTTCCTGGCCAGACTTTATAATAAGCTATCAGCCCAGATCCGCTTTGGCCAGGCCGGGGAATGTACCAGGAAAATCAGGGTCAAATCAGGCATAAGGCAAGGCTGTGTGCTGGCCCCGTTGCTTTTCTCCCTTTTTATAAACTCCATGGAGTCCGAATTGAAGAGGGTACATGCAGATTCCCCACAGGTTGGTGGTCACCCTGTCCCGGTCCTGCTATATGCAGATGACACGGTTCTACTCTCGCGTACTCCGAATGGACTCCAAAACCTTATGAATTATTTTTACGATTTTATCAAGGGGAGAAAACTAAAAATAAATAACTTTAAGACCTTCATTATGGCCTGCGGGAAACGGATGAAACGTTCTAAACCATTTCATTTTAATAATCATAGAATTGAGGTTGTGGACAAATTTTGTTATCTTGGCATAACTTTTAATAATAGAGGAACTTGGGCACCTGAGATTTTAAACGTGAATGCCAAGATGGGCATAAACTCCTCTGGAGTATTCCGCTTTGCATTCAAATTAGGCAGTCGTCGCATCCCTGACATGTTAAACATCTACAGGCATAGATGTGTATCTATTGCCTTATACGGTTCAGGTATATGGGGCTACTGTAAACACAGGGATCTACAAGTTACAGAGAACCAGTTCCTTAAAAGACTCCTTTGCCTTCCCTCCTCGGCATCTACTGAACTAAGTCATAGAGAGGTGGGCCTTGATTATCTTACAGATCTAACGGGATTGAGACCTCTTATGGCTTGGAGGTCAATTTGGGCTAAGGATGAGACAGGATTTACCAGGCAAATCATTTTAGACTGTCTTCGGTTGGATAATGTCCATAAGATCCCCTGGTTAAATTATGTTTCATCTTCCTACAGTGAAATTTTTAATCTTGACATTTTTGATGAGCCCCTGAGCGCTATCACTATACCTAAAAAGGAGCTTAAAAATGTTTTTCTAGGGACCAAATCTAACCTGCGTAGTGTTCAATGTAGCCTCTCGTCAACCCATGTTTTTTACCACTCTAACATGTCGGTTGTCTCGGGCTTGCCTATGTATTTAAAAGCCATTACCAAACAATCTCACCAGTTTGTTCTCACTAGGTTGAGATTAGGCATTGCCCATAACCTGGTGGCCTTTCCACAGATGAAAATTTATAGCCCAACACCTTGCCCTTGTGACGGCTCAACCAAGCAAAGCACATTGCACTTTATGCTTATTTGCCCTTTTTATCTGCATCTTCGTCTTTACTATCTCAAACCTGTTTTTAAGAAATACTTTGTGTTCACTACTGCCCAAGCGATGAAACTGTTATTTGGTCTTGATATGTTGGACATTTGCTTTTTTACCACTACCTTTATATTAAAAGCTGTCTCCCATAGGAAAAGCCTGGTGTTCTAACCGTGGTTTTTCTATAAACATTAGATTGTCTGGCCGACATACTTGATGCCATTTAAGTTGCTTCGTTTACTGTAATATCTGATGCATGTTCTGTATTTTATTCTGTATTTTAACAATGTATGCTTTTATGATTGTTTTTTAATAATCGAATAAAGCTTTGAAATTTTAAACTTAGCAATGCCAAAAACGAAAATTAACTGAGCTATAAAAATTTGACAACAATATACATCCTCCCAAAGCATCACATTTTACTCCACATGTACACTTTTGGTGCACAAAAGACGTGAAATACAAAAAAAACCACAATTTTAATTTAATCCAATGCCATCCCAGCCCTAAATGATCTTTTAAAACAATATATACCACAGAAACAGATGTTTCATGAACCCATGACTAGTACCGGCCTTGGCCTACTGACAGCATGGCCCATTGGCAGACTAGGGCACAAAGCGAAATAAATAAAAATTGCAAATTTAACAAACATTGAGAAAAGTTACTAAATTGTGCAAAATTATTCCTTACAGAAGAAGAAACATTAAATGCAAAAATATAACTATGCCCCTACTCAAACTGCAGGCCACCCACCACATTAAATTTGAAAAATCGAATAAAAGTACAAATAAATACTGCTGCATGCCCTCTATCAAGCAAACAACACCCTTATACAAGAGACAATAGTTTTTAAACTTTCTTGTGAAAGCTGAAATACAATAGTAAATATGCAGCAGACGAAGAAAGTGATCCTTACAGCTCCAAATCTAAATGAAATGTGACCAGGAGATAGACAAACAACTGGGAGGATCCTGCTGGACAGAAACCAGATGTTGGAGTCTCTTGGGCACTTCCTTCATTGTTGGGAAAAAAAGTAAAAAAAGGCCTCTTGCATGAAACAAACCAACTTGAATGGTCAATTAGAGAAGAACATCCACTCAAAATCCTCTTTTTTAGTAGATTTAGCTGCTACTTGAGCACAAAAGCTACTTAAGGTGCTTTCACAATCGCAAACAGCACTATATTGGCGCCAACGGGGCAGGAAGCCATGCGAGCTGATGCAAAATCTCATACACGCTCACTAGTGGCCTGAGAATATTGTGGCTCTCGCTCGTTCTCGAGCGCTAACAGAAACAGGAATCTGCTTTGTGCCGAATGGCAGAATCCAGGATCTCCATTTATCCCGGAGTGCCCAAATTAAAAAAACTCCACAAGCAGAGCAGAGTTTTTACCCGGGCCTAGTAATTATGTGTACCAATGCATGTTGAAAGTCTATGACAATTTTTGTAGGTGAATAGTAGTCAATTTTTGGGGGAATTGTGCTTAATATCTAATTTAAAGATATTGCTTTTATTTGCTGCAGAATAGTGTAAATATTAGATAGTTTTATTCTGATATTGACTGGGTATTGTGAAGATGTGGTTGAAGGGTGAGGGACATGGTTTGAAGTTGCCATCCATCAACCAAATAGGCGACTGGCTGCATGTTAAAAAGTTGTTTGTCGTAGAAAAAATAATATTACTTTTGGTGTTGCTTGAATTGTCAAATAAAATATAGGGCCTGATTAACAAAAGTAAACTTAAACTTTTTTGTAAGTTTACGATTGTTTGCCATGCACAAACTTATAAATGTAGTTTCTTTATGACTGTGGAGGCTCTGCCTATTTAAAGACAGGCTTGCCCTATCTTTTTATGCGCTGAGGCTCTCCAGTCATAAAAGTACCGCTAGTAAATTACCTTTTTGAATAGCAAACAATCATAAACACACACAAAAGTGTAGGTTTACTTATGTGAAGCAGGCCCACAACCTTCTTAGTAGGTCAGAGTAATGTAGTTGATTTATTTTCTGCAGATGTTCTTAGGACTGAGTTTGACTGCCTTTCAGTTTTTCTTTTTTGAGATATAATGACCTTCATGTTGCGAGCATATAAAAGATATCCATAACATTGGTATAAATTCTGAATGTTTCCACTAGGAACTGTGGAATGAGTGAAAGCCTCTTTTAAATGCTCTTTAATGTTCCAAACTTCAATAACTACCCTTTTGGATGAATGATGATGTTCTATAACATTTTCAACATCATTGTTCACTGTTGTTGTCCCTCCAGATCACTTACTAGAGTAGCACTTGGTCGGTTTCCAGTGACTTTGGGGCATATTATCAAGGACCGGCGTTAAAATTATCGCCGCTTTAGCGGCAGGAAACTGCCGCTAAAGCTGCAGTAATGGGCTTGATAATATACCCTTGTGAATTCCAATAGAAGCCCATGTTCTGGTGTGAACATGGGCTTCTATTGGAATTCTCAAGGGCATATTATCAAGCCCATTATCGCCGCTTTAGCGGCAGTTTCATGCTGCTAAAGCTGCGATCATTTTAACGCTGTTCTTGATAATATGCCCCTTTGTTGGCTAGTGGTGTTCTCCTTTCTGTATGACTGTAGGTTCAGCCTAAGTAAGGTAAAAAGGGTTTCCCTTTTTGTGGTACTGAGAGGGTGAGTTTGGTTGAGATTTTGGGCTCACTCATCCTTTTGGGCTCTGTATGTAATTTCACAAACATAGAATCAGTTTAATTGGGATGGATGTTTTAAGTTTGGTTAACTAATAAAAAAATTATTTAATACAGTTACCTTTTTCTACTCACTTTTTTGCACTCTCAAACGTTGCTTCTGGAAATTGTCAGGTACTGCTGATATAAATGTTCTTCTTAGGCAAAACATTTCAGGGATTCAGGTCGTGAAGTAGTAAAAGACAAAAAGTGTTTCAGACTGTGCACTAACCTTTTGCAACTTGCCTCTGATTTTGCAATGTGATCTACTAACCAGTTGCAAAATCTCTAGTCTCAGGGAGGTGCACAACAACCTGCCTAATGAGTAATAATTAGATAGGTCACTATTATCAACTCCTGTGATTGGCTACAAGCACGGGGATGGTGGAATGCAAGGAACAGCACAACACCATTCCTGTATTTGCATTTCCAAATGTGAATTTTTTAAATCAGTCTGTATATCTTAAAAGAAATGGTCCTATTTCAAAAAAATTTAAGTTTTCTGGGTATGAATATATAATGTGAATTGAAGACAGTGGTCCCCTGGCCCACCACCTTCATCTCTAAGGTCACCACAAAGAATGTACAAAGAGAACTGTTGGACTTGGCCCTTTTTGCAGGGTCATCCCTAAACTTTTTGCCTTTCTCCTAGCCTTTCTTCTGACATGGTGTTGGTGGTTTTAGGACTCTGGGCACTTTAGCACTTCTGTTCAGTGTAAAGTGCGTGCACTCTCTGAAATAAACATGGTAAGATTGGTCTACACCCGTTTGGCCTATTTAATTTACATGTCAGTCCCTTGTTAAGGGGTATCTCAGATACCCAGGGCTGGTAAATTAAATGCTACTGGTGGGCTTGCAGCGCTGATTGTGCCACCCACCAAATTAGCCTTTCAAACCTGTCTCTGGCCTCTGCCATTGCAGGTCCTGTGCGCGCAGTGTTACTGCCATTGTGGCGTGGCACCTAAAGTGTGTGCCATGTCTGTGAACCCCCTTTTACTGCATGTCGGTCACCCCTAAGGTAGGCCCTAGCTAGCCCTATGGGAAGGGTGCTTTGTAGGTAAAAGGTAGGACATGTACCTTAAGTGTGTGACATGTCCTGGTAGTGACAAACAGCCATTTTGGTTTCTCACTACTATGGGTCTGCCCTCCCATAGGAATGCATTGGGGATTTCCTGATACGTGTTTCAGTGGTAATTCCTGATATGAGAGGAGCAGCGTGGTCAAGTTTGATATGTTTGGAATAGTAATAATAAATGCTATACAATGGTGTGCACAGATTTAATATAACTATCTTAGAAATGCCACTTTTAGAAGTGGGCATTTCTGTGTGCTATGTGTCTACCTGCCTGATGTGGATTGCATGTCTGGCTTTGGAGTGACAGGGGCTGGTGAGGTGTGTGTGGCTCCAGGAGGGGCAGGGTGAGTCAGCGCTAGGCTGAATAGGACATCTGTATTTGGAGAAGGGGGAGGAGTAGTCCCCTGAAAAGGGTTGTGCCTGCCTGAGTGAATGCTGGCTCCGCCCCCCTGTGGTGGTCTGATGACAGAGCCCCCACCTGACAATAGGGAAGAGGAGCCCTGTACACAGAGTGCTCCAAAATCCCCCAGAACCAGCTATGACTGGTTCCCCCAGCCCTGTGCCAGGGCAGAACAAAGGAAAAGGTACTGTAAGTACTGGGGCTGTGACCCCATAAGTGTGTGCTGTTCCTGTGCTTACTGGGGCTTGCTGCTGCTGGGGCTCAGGAGGAACCACCACGAGGGCTTTCCTACCTGCTGGAGCGCCCTGTGTGCTGCCCTCCCTGGGCCCGGCTGTGCCCTCGGACGGTGAAGGGTCCTAGCATCTCATGAGCGCTACAACTTTACTTCCAGGAGAGAGGAGCTGGTGTCTGGCAGTGCGCTGCTGCACTGACTGCAGGGGGAATCCCGGCGTGGGGTCTCCCCTGTGCTGCGGAGAGACAGAGCAGGAGCCCACCCTGCTTCTATGCCATTTGTACGGCGGATCTAAGTGGGAGCCCACCCCGCGCTTTGCAAATGAAGTGGGTGCCCACCCCGCACCAGTGATTATTTTATGAGCGGGAGCCCACCCCGCATCCCACTGCCGAGAAAGAAGGAGCCACCGCTGTGAGCCCGAGCGTGGGCTCATATCCTTCACTGCCACGACCTGGAAGTCAGGCGCCCGTGCCTGGTTGTGGGCGTAGTTGCGGCCGGAAGCCAGGAAAAGCCTGGCTGTGTACAGGAAGGAGGACAGGATCCTACGCCACCTCCCAGGGCATCCAGGCCCAATGAGGAAGTCCGGAGAGTCTTGGAAGCCAGGAGGAGCCTGGCTGAGTGCAGGGCCGGCTGGGGCACTGTGCCGGTGCCCCCTTCCCCGACCGGAGCTGAGAGCCGGTCTGGTGGAGTCTCCGACAGAGCCCTGGTGAGTGGGGGCTCTTTGATGTAGAGTCCCGGTGAGTGAGGCTCCCATTGGGCATCGTGTTCGTGCCAGGGCTTGAGCTACTTCTCCCAGCTGCACCACAAAAGCACGGGCAGCTGCAACGGAGGGACCCCTTTGATCTCGCTGAGTCCCGGAGTGGGGCTGCCAAGGCACTGTGGTGCCAGTGTTTTATTTCACACAGCTGACAGAGGGCAGCTGCAATGTGGGGGCGATTCTGTGTGTAAAGCCCCAGAGTGGGGCTCCACTAGCGGCATGGAGGTGCCAGTGCCATTTTCCTTTGGGGGCATTTTTTTTGCATAATATGGATGGGGTGAGACACACCCCCTGCCCCCAGCGCATTGCGCACCATGGTTTTGGCAGCAAAAGGGCCATTTGGAAGGCCCCACTAGAAGCCCTGACATTTTGGACATAGGACATTTGAGCCCCAGTGGAAGGGCAGTTGGCCTGGGGTCAGTTTTGTGACAGGTAGGGCGCAAGGCTCTATTGTAATGCCCCTTACACGATGTGTTTATGGTGATGATTTATGCACCATGTGTTGATGCCTAATATTATGCACTGTGATTTATGCCTAATGTGTTTATGCTAGTGAGGCTCATTGCGTAATGTGTTTATGCTTATGAGGTTATTGCTTAATGTGTTTATGTTGGTGAGGCCTATTGCGTAATGTGTCTATGCTAATGAGGTGGGCCTATTGGGTTTATGCCTAATGTGATAATGCTGAGGTCATTATTGTACCAGTAGTTACTGGTTATGTTTCATATTTACTTACCTGTTCTGAAGGTTCTGACAGTGGCCCGATTGGCCCTGTCCTGTATATAATCCCCTGTGAATATTGCCTAGTGCCAGTTGGCACAGTGTAGATTGTGTGATTATGATTCTAATGGGTTTTGTATAATACAAAGGCTATTTTTATATAACCTTGTGTGGAGTTTCTTTTGTGGTGTGCCTAGTGTGTTGCTGCCGTGTGTGTGTGTTGCGCAAACGTTTTACACATTGCCTCTGGGATAAGCCTGACTGCTCGTGCCAAGCTACCAAGGGGGTGAGCAGGGGTTATCTTCAGCGTTTAACTCCCTTGAACTAATTATAGTGGTGGTTTCTGCCTCGCTTAGGCGCAAGCCCTAGCCAGCCAGCAATCCCATTTCTAACAAAAACCATGTCCCATCAGGATACCTTCCGCTTTGCAAATCATGTACTACCTTCTTTGAGGTAGCAGTAGCTGATCAAAGGCTATAAATAACCACTGATACTCACCATTGTGTCTCCCCCTTTAAAAGGACTCCCTTTTCTCGTCTCCATCTTTATTGCAATTCAGAATGGATCGAAAAAAACCATTTTGCAAGTTGGAGTGGCTAATTTGACTTTCAAATGAATTCACCATAAAGTAAACAGCCTCGTTTTTGCTGTGATACACTCTATAGTTTTGCAAATTGTAGGGTTTGCAATGGCAATATTGCTTTGTTCATCTCGCCCATAATTTGGAGAGGTTTCTATGAAGGAAACATAAGATATGCAAATATATTTTTACGGTAATGTATTTGAAATGCTGCTAACATTGAGTGCTTTTATTTCAATCAAAGTGGCAGGCTTTTGTATTTGTTTGTACATATAAATGAACATTAATTGATGGGTGTTTCAGCAATTTTCAGAAGTTTTTACTTGATACTTCTTCCTTACATGTTTTACCTTTAATTTTAAAAAATTTTTAATCTGATTTACATTTTTGGGGGTGTTCTCCTTATAGTGTTCTATTGTAAATTATATTATATTTGGTTACATTTTTTGTTCTTTTAAAAAGGTAATCTAACTTTGTTGAAGTTTGAATGTTTTTCTCTAGAGCAGAGTCACCAAATCAAACAGGACGCGTAAAGGCTCTAAGAACCCTGCTGCAAAAAAGAGCTCAGTTGACTAGCCAGGTCTTGAGTCCTTCCTAAATTCCAAAAGAGAGGATGCAGTCCGGAGGTGAAGGGGGAGGTAGTTCCAGGGTTTCGCATTGAGGTATGCAAAGGAGAGTACTCGACTGCTTTGGCAGATTTGGGGGGATGAGCAAGGGAAAGAGAGGCGGGATGCAGGTCTCTGGTGGGCTGGTGAAAATACAGGCAGTGGTTGATGTATGCTGGTCCTGGTTTGTGCAGAGCTTTGTAGGTGTGGATCAGCATCTTGAATTGACATCTCTTCTAAATGGGGAGTCAGTGGAGCTTCTTGAGGTGGGAGGTGATGTTGGTTCACTTTTGGAGTTCGAGGATGAATCTTGCCACAGAATTCTGTATGGTCTGGTGTCTTTCAAGGAAGTGTGAGGTCATTCCTGCGTAGAGTACATTGTCACACATTCCAGTCAGCTGGTGACTTGGGTTTGTGTGACGATTCATCTAGTGTGGACGGGCAAATATTTGAAGATCTTGCGGAGCATGCAAAGACTGAGGATGCAGTTGGAGAAGACTGCATTGACCTGGCTTCTCATAGAGAGGTTGCTGTCCAGGATGATGCCAAGGTTGTGGGCATGGTCTTTCCGAGTGGGTGAGGGTCCAATTTTGAAAGGCCATCAGGTGTCACTCCACAGGGAGGTATTGTTCCCGAAGATCAGCACCTCTGTTTTGCCTATGTTGCGTTTCAGGCAGTAGTCTTTCATCCAGTCAGCAATGCTCGTCATGCACCTAAGGAAGTTGTTCATCTTGGTGAAGTGGTCTACTGGTAACAAGAGGATGAGCTGGGTGTCATCAGCGTAGGAGAAGATGTTAAGTCTGTGGGCACTAAAAATTTGGCCAAGGGGGTCATGTAGGTGTTGAACAGTGTAGGGTTTAGGGACGGTCAGAAGGGTTCTGATGTCATCAGTTGCAGTGATCAGGGCAGCTTTGGTGCTGTAGTTGGTGCAGAATCTGGATTCGGAGGCATCCAGAAGATTGTTGTTCTCCAGGTGTTTCGTGAGTTGGTGGCTGTTGGCCTTTTCGATGACTTTGGGGGAAAAGGGGAGCAGAGAGAGGGGACAGTAATTGTTAAGTTTGTTGGGGTGGGCGGATAGTTTCATGAGAAGAGATTTGACTTCTGCATGTGTCCATTCTCTGGGTAAGGTGGTCGATGCATTGAAAATAGCGATGAACTCATTGCTGGTAATCTTGCTCCAAAGGTTGAAGATGTGGTGGGGACAAGGGTCTGTGGGTGTCCTTGAGTGGACAGAGTTCATGATGGAGGTGGTGCCATGTGTGATGAGCTGTTCCCAGGTGATGAGTAGGTGGTTGGGGTTAGCCTCTGTAGAAGCAAGGCAGCTGAGGAAGTTGGCGGCAGTGGGTTGGAGTTCAAGGTTTTTGTACATGGTGGAGATCTTGTCATACAAATAGTCTGCCAGGGTGTCGCAGAGTTGCCGGGAGGGAGTGATGGTGTTTTCAGTGGCTGAGGGGTTGTAGAACTCTCTATCGATGTTGAAGAGTTCTTTGCTGTGGTTAGAGCAGGCTTTGATGCAGTCGGCAAGGGTAGTCTTTTTCGTCTTCTTTAAGAGCCAGTTGTATGAGTTGATGTCTTGAATGTTGCTTGGTCTGTGGCTCCTTGCTGGTGCGCCACTTCATTTCTAGCCATTTTTGCAATTGCGTTTGGTAGTTCTGAGTTCTGTGGTGTACCAACTGGCCTGTTTGGAGGATCTAGACGTTGATGGGCTTGACAGTGGCGACTCTGTCAGTGCAGTCCTTTATCCAGGCAGAGAGGTTCTTGACAGCCTGATCTAGGTTGGTTGCAGCATCAGGGTACTAAGGGATTCGGATAACGGCTCTCTGACACTTTGTTCCAGCTGTCATGTTGGCAGTGTAGGTGCCATTAGGGTCATTGAGGTGAAAATAGAAGCCTTTGAGGAGCATGTAGTGTTCGGAGTCAATGGCGTGTGGGGCGATGAATTCGGGGATGGTGTTGCAGCAGTTGAGGTGATGTCCTAGAGGTTTGTAGGCAAGAATGCCTCTGATGGTGGTTTTGCTGTTGATTTGGAGTTGGAATTTGAGATGTTCCATGATATGGCTGGCGTCATAAGCAGTGGTGGTGCGGTGGATGGCTTCTTTGTGAGTAATAGTGATTCCCCTCTGTGTATGTTGATGCAGTCTCTGTGAGTTATCTTGTAGCCAATGGGCGTTGCTGAGGTGATGTCAGGTGCAGAGGCATTGCTGAGCCAGGTCTCAGTCAGAAAGATGCTGTCTTGGTGTGGGGGATGATAGTGTCCCAGATCTTGGTGGCATGCTTACAGAGTGATCTTGCACTGAGCAGGAGGCAGTAGAGTTGTTCGTGAACAGTTGTGGTTAGCTCGGTGGGGGTTCTGTGTGTGTGTGCTCTGGTGTTGCAGGAGAAGAGACAGTGCCACCAGGAAAATGGTCTAATCATGGATCAAGGAAAGGTGCGGCAGTAGTTGTCTCTGAATTTTGTGTCCATGGCATGGAGTTTGGCGGCAGTGTATCTGTGGGTAGCAGGAGAGCCAGGGTTCCTGGTGACGGGCGCAGTCCAGGGGCAGGCTGTCTTGCCTTTGGAACACTTCACACACTGTGGTCCCCATTCAGTATGTCCTGGTAGGAGGGTAGAGCGCTGTGAGGTCGCTGGCATAAGGCGGGAAGTGGGAAGCGATGCGGCAAAGGAGGTGAGAAAAGGGAGTGGGCTGTCGGGGCAGCTGGGGAGCAAAACTGTGGTAAACAGGAAAAAACAGTGGCAAAAAAACCAAATAACGTAATGTACAGCAATACAGAATGATAAAGTGGATGCTAAACTAAGGGTCTCATTTTGATGTTGGTCAGACCAACCATCTGACCACTATGATCTGATTTTGACCGTGGAGGCCGGGAAAGTCATATTAAGTTGCAACCGCTGCTACCACTATGGTCTAATCTATGGTGGAACACACACCCCTGAATATGTCTCTGTAAGTGTGAACAAACTGACATGAAGTACACACATGTGTAGGTATATGCCTTGTGCTGCATGTACCCAATTGCTGGAGTGTGGTGATCTGTGCACAGTCCAGTCAATGGGGATGCATGTCACCTATGGACTTACCTGCATTCTGTTGCCCACAGGGTAGTAGTCTTTGGGGTTTCGCTGCTGCGTTGTAGGAGTGACCAGGAGAAAGGGATCCATGCTGCAGAGTGTCGGGTAGAAGCTGATTTGGATAAATATGTACCTCAATTCCTTAGTTTTTGAGGAGTCGAGGAAGCTGGTCGGACCACCACGGTTGGCTCGTTGGAAAAGCACATCATTATCTGTATGGCTGTCAGAACTCCCTGTACAGCTTTATGACTGCTGCTTTTCTCCGACCAACATCTCAGCGGTCAGAGAAAGGCTGTCAGAGTCGGTGTTCTTTCATCGGTCAGTCGCAGTACATGATGCATACATCATAATCTGGCAGTCGGCTTGACCGTTTTCAATGACACAATGGTGGTAAGACCGCCTCCAACAGAACCGTGGAAGCAAGTCTGACCGGCATTGTATAAGAGGCCCTAAGAGTCTAGTGTACAGTAATATAAACCAACACAGTGGGCGGCAATTATGTATGGGGACTTGACAGATAAGGGAAAACAATTAAAGAGCTTTCTGTCTTTTTTGGTACATGTGCAAGAACATTGATTAATTCATGTTTCTGCATTTTAATGTAGCTTTGTAATCAATATAGCTTCTAATGTATTCCTTGTTCTACCTGTGAATGTGATTGGTTTTGTAGTTCTGATCCAGATTGTTTTTTCTTGCTTTTTCCTCATTATGGTGTAGAATGCAGGGAGTCAGCAGGGACTGTGGGGGCATTAAGGCTCCCCCCATGGTACCCAACAGATGCAAGTTGGTGCCCTGGGTGGACACCCACTTAGAGGTCTGGCCCTGGGGTATGGGGTCTACCTCTTTCTGACCTTTATTCTGCCGCTTTCTGGTCATTTCTCGTCATTATCTAGCCTCTTTCTGCTGATTTGTCATCTTTATCTTGTCTCTTTCTGCTTGTTTCTTACCTGTATTCTACCTCCTTCTGCTTGTTTCTGACCTTTGATGTGCTTCTTCCTCCTCTTTTTCCTGGGACCGCGGGAGGAGCCTCAAGGCCCCTGCAGTTCCAGCCAGCTCCCTCCTCCTGCAGGAGCTGCCAGAAAGGCAGCTCCCTCTGTGGAGGAGCAATCTGTTTCACCTCTTTCCCTGCCCATATGTCTGCAGACAGGGAAAGAGATGAAACCTCCGTTTCTAGCAGGTGGGAGCAATCTTGACAGCTCCGACCCACTGGAACTGAAATGTTTGCTTTAGCTTGGTGGGAGTACCGGGACATAGCAGGAGCCTGCTGTGTGAGGTGGCGGTACTCAGGGCCATGTATGGCACCAGGGGAGGGGGCCGCATGACCCAGCTACTTTGAAGTTCACAGACTGACCCTGGGGAGGTGGTGTTCCCCAGGGCCCCCAGTCTAAAATAGTTAATTTGGCACTGGTGGGTAGTGGTCCCAGGGGCCCAGAGTGTCCGCTATGCCCCCATTATGATCAATTCAGCCCCAGGGTGTCTCTAATTTCTTTATAATCTGCCACGTATTACCTACCCAGTTGCCTATGATAAGGACAAGACATCAGAACTCAATTGCAATAAGTTATTACAGTCGAGTTCTGATGTCACAATGCCTCCTTCCAGCAGTCAAGGTGAAAGACAGGTCAGGACACAGCATAATTGAAGCAGCTGTTTAAAGCAAGGAAAATGAATAGGTACTTTTCTTTCTTCTGCTCTATTTTTCTAGCTAACAATGACAAGCAGAAAGAACTTATATAATTAATGAAAAGTTTTAATTTTTCTGAGCTAGGGCAGTTTAAAGAAAAAAAAAAAAGGACCTGACTTGTATTGTAATGTTACGAATATCTTTTGGCAACAAATATCTAACAGTGTTTGGATGCGTTTAACAGGCTCTCTCTTTCCTATTAAAGAGCTACACAATAAAGTTTAGGTGGTTTGTGAAAAATGAGATGGTGTGACCATGTATCATATGGGATAAAAATGCCCCCTAGAGAACATGAGAAGGATATTGCAAGTCGCCTCGGAGTTTCATAACTTTAAAAAGGAACACGGCTTTCGGCCTCGTTCCCAGCCACGGCCCGTATAGGACGTGCTACCGGGGCGGTGACGTAGGGCGGGGGAGGGGCAGGGTAAGGGGTTGTAAAATGCGGCACACGGCTGATTTCAGGTAAGTACAGAAAGAAAAAAGAACGAATTTTGTTGAGCGCGCTGCATCGCATTTGGCGATGCAGCGCGCGCAACGAAATTCATGGGTTTTTTTTCCCGGTACTTACCTGAAATCGACCGTATGCCGCATTTACAACCCCCCACCCTGCCCCTCCCCCGCCCTACGTCACCGACCCGGTAGCACGCCCTATACGGGCCGTGGCTGCTCGTTCCTCTATATGGTTATGGAACTCCTCTGCCACTTGCAATATCGTTCCAATGTACTGCAGGAGGTACATTAGCCCTTATGTAGCCCCAAACTGAGTACTGAAAAAAAAGCAGGGTGTTTAATAGTTAAAGAAGTGTCATGAAAGTATACTCTTTTTTTTCCACCGCAAACGTTTTTAGATCAAATACTCGGTTTTGACTTCTCTTGGCCCAATACATTCGCAGGTGAGTGATCGGTCACTTTTTAAAAATTGCATGACATTGCATGACATGCAAATGATATCCCTAAATTACTGGAAAATTACAACATAAGCTAAGAGAGCAGTTTTCAGAAAACATGCACAGGTATGAATGCTCAACTGGTTTTCATTCAGCTATGTATATCTTTCAAAAACGTGTACAGGCCCCCTTAAACTGCTAGTTTAGTGAGAAACGCACTAACAACATTGTAACTACTTACAGTTCAACGTGCTTTGCACGATGCAGAGTTCACTGCAAAATCAATTATGTTTTCTGAGGCACGGCTTTTGTTTATCTGCCCTAACACCCTTCGTCTGACCATCTGCACAGATGACAATGGATAGGGAAAAATGGCGGCCTCAAGCAACACTGAGCTAATGAAGTTTGACGTTTTGGGAAAGACCAGGTGGGCACGCCTTGTGGCTTGGTTGTTGTTTAGTACTGTACAGAAAAAAAGAGGCAGGAGAACAGGGACATTTTGCGCATGGCACGTGCCACGTGAGCGGTGATGGTGGCATACTAATTTACCCTGGGAAATTATTGCACAGGCAGTCCCCATTCCCAATAACTAATTGACATGGTTATGCATTGCAAACGAAAAAACAAAATGTCCTCTTTAATTTGCTGTCAAAGCATGTTTTATATCAAGTGAGAACGATAAGCTAAACGCAATTTCATCAATATGGTGAAGTGCAGTTATCTTATAATAAAACATGCATATTAGCAGAGAGGAGACAGGTGAAACTGCCACTTAATCAACTGAAGTGCGGGAAAATAGGAAGATAAATAAATCATCTTAGTGATTAATATCACACCAACAACTATTTCTGCTATCTCAAGACACCGGCCGAGCAGAACTCAAAGGGGATTTCACAGCCTAATTAAGCATTCCATGCCTTGGCAAACAATGCAGCATCTGGTTACATATGACTGGTGAGATAGGGCTGGCATGGGCAGTCCCTCGGGCTGCCGGGTGAGTAAAATAAACAATTAGGAAACTGTCGTTTACTTACAAATGTAGAACGAGTTGTGAAGTGCATAAGGTACTTGGAAGTTCCTGTTGTGTCCCTGCCCAGTTCACTGCAGGATTGTTGCAATGGCATAGTAAAAAGAATGGTCCAGTGAATGAGTGAAAGGGTAACAGAGCAATTCGAGAATGTAATGCTTTCTAAGCGAGACAAATTTCATACATACATTGACCTATAGCATACGTACATGCACAAATGCATGCAGTCAAAGCAATGCAACTTCGAATATTCACGGCTCCTCAAACCAATAATCAACTGGCACCCAAGCACTCACATCACCAGACATGCATACACGTAAAGCAAGAGGCATGCAAATGCTGTACAAGTGCTTAGTTTGTAAAAGATTAACTGCTGGTGCCCAAAGCTGTGCTCAGAAGCCGGTGGTTGGTGCAAATAAATGTCGGTTTTTGAATACCAAGCCTGGTAGTCTTAAATCCACCCCATGACTCTAAAATCGACTACCAGGCAATCCGTGCCCCTGTATCTCGCTCTTACAGATTTCTGCTTTCTCCTTTAGTATCGATCTTTCTATCTAACTCTTCTTCCACCTTTCCTCTTTGTTTTTCCCTCTCTTGATGTCAGTAAATGTCGGTCACAGAAAAATAAGTGGCAGTGGCCTCTGCTATCAACCACTGGCTCCAATTGAGCACTGTGCAGAATACATACACCCACAGACAAAGAGCCTTATTGTGAGTTTGGCGGTTGGACCACCGGCGCGTCCACAAATGGGTTGGCGGTCTATCTGACTGCCAAACTCACTGTAAGGCCCTATCACAAGTAGGGCTGTCAGACCGCCATGGGATCGCTGCTGCCGCCAGGGATCAGCCTTCACTGGTGGTCTTGCAGCCGTCTGAGGCCTCTAATATGCTAGCGGTGCCGCTGCGGCACAACCAAGCATATTAAGAGTCTCCTCACCACCAGTTTTCATGGCGGTGAGCCAGCCATGAAAAGTGTGGCGGTGAGGAAACAAAGGGGGCCCTATATGGCCCCCTGTTGACTCTGAACCAACCATGAACAACCCTGTCAGCATGCACCCCCAGTTCCTGCAGGGCATGGACTTCATAGTCCATGCCCTGCAGGAACATGCAATGGCATTCCCATTGCGGTGTCTCACATAGGAGCGTTAGCACTGCACCACTGTGGGCCAGCCGCTGCAGGATCTTCTGACCTGGATTCCAGTCGGAAACTGGCCAGCAGTCATAATATGACTTTGGTGGTGTGGCAGCAAGGTGCTAGTGTGGCCTAAAGATATCGATACATCAACACATACAGATCTACATGTAAGCTGGGCACTAGAACTACATGGACCCATGCATATGGTCCATTAGACATAGAGTCACCATTTCACAGTGACAAGCATATATCTTTGAGTTGCTTTCCTACAAGAATGTCTGGATTAAAATATCAACCTGCCGTAAAGTTAAGTATATGTAGGCACATATAATTGCATAAAACTTCTCATAATATTTGATTTTATTTATATCTTGAAGGTATGTAGATAAGGAGTAAAAGTAGTAAAGCTCAATTTAACTGTAAATGTACCAATATATATTTACATTCATAATAGTCTGATATCCAATGATTTTTTGTCATATGGTAAAAATGTCCCTAATTTTCTGACTTTCAATCATATAAATAACAATGAACACAGTACAAAAAAAATGATTGCTCTTTCTCTCTCTTTCTTTGTCCCTGACTCACACACACCCATCCAAAACCACATACAGTCCCATAAAAAGATTCAAATTCAGAAGGCACAGATGGGTGGATGAATGGATTCTTAATTGGTACCTGGAAGATACACATTTCATATTCACTTGCTATTTAGGACCTGAATTAGGTATAGGTGGATAGCTTATTGGTCTGCCATGATGACAGAGTAAATTACTCCATCCCCGTGGTGGAGAGTATGCTCAACTAATTTATAAATGAGCACCTAGCAGTCGGTCATTTATAGAGGCATTCGTTCCTGTCAATGCATTTGACTGTTTGCTGCAGGTATGCGTCAGAAGGACGCAGCCCTACAGCAAACAGTATTAATTTTCTTTAAAAAAAGAAAATCCCAAAACTCAATTTTCTTTTGAAAATAAAATAAAGTAGTGCTCCCCTTACCATTGGAGGCTCCTCCCATTACGGGCCAGCATTAGAATGGTTTCATTGTTCCTTACTGCCAGGTTTTCCGTGGCGGCAAGGAACAGTTAAAAAGGACTCCATGTCCACGCATCTAGACAGAGCTGTCTCTGCCTTGGCCAAAAATCTGGTGGGCAGACCACTATATTGGTGGAGAGGGAACCACATCACCATTGCAATGTAGTACCCTCTTCACCATTATATAAATCAGACCCCTAGTTCGTCTGGGGAGGTACTCATATTTTAGGTGTGTGAAGTAGTGGTACTTTGTTGCCTATTACATCCGTGGTCTCTCCTTGTAAAAATCAATTCCACACTTTTTATTCTCTGACAATTCAGTCCTTGCCTTCTTGGCAACAAATATCTGTCTGTACCGACAAAATGCACTTTTTATGCTCATCTCACTGTTGGTCACTTGTGTATAATCAAATGTAGGCATCAATCTCCTGAAGTACTTCAGTTTCTGTAGCAATGCAATATATCACATTTATGGATGCCTGCTCACTCCAAGTACACTGCACAATATGCATTCCGCCAGGGCCTTTTCATTCGCTTATCATTTTTATCAGGGTTCAGCTAGGTCAAAAGAAACATCTCCTAAAATGCACTGATTTCGTTTTTGCCTTCAAGCCCAGAACTTGAAACATGAGGCCAAATGTACCTTTTGTTTCACACAACATTGCAAGGTAATTGCTGTGCTGTATTGCATGAAAAGGAAACCAGAAATGTTCCATATCTTCTAATATATGGCACACATCTGCTCTCTCCCAGCACTAGTGCATTGTGTACTGTCTACCACCAACGCAGGCCCCCTTGCAACATAGTACATGGGTGCCTGCATTAGAAGCAGGATTGTTTTTGTGCAGGAAGGCATTCCATCCCCCAGAAAACCAATCAGATGCAAATAAAGATATTTCTCCTCATTAAGCCTCTGTTTGGTAGGTGCACACACCATTCTGGTGCAAACTCAGATTCACAAGTCTGTGTAAATCTGTGTGTGTGACAAAATACATGAGTGGATGTACGGGAACGCTCATGCTAAACCCATGTAATGCCTACCTATGCAAAGAAAGCTCAAGGCAATGTTATGCCCGGCCTAGTGTTACTTTGTATTTACTTAACCACGCAAAGCCACACAATTTGACTGCATGGCTTGGTAAATGTCTGAAAGGATTTGGCGTCAGGGCAGTGCCACAAGAGTGATGCAACCTGCACACAAAATCCTAGTAATGCAGGAGATGGTATATAATGTATGAAAAGAGCTGTTGCCAACCTAAGTGCATACAGCAATTTGAAAGCATTACATTTTTCAAAATGAAATATTATGAACTGTAGAATCTACAGTGTAGATACATTTTAACATTACAAATTTAAATAAACAGGTTTTGCTTAGGTATTTTATTTTTGTTTGCTATTTTGTAGCTGGTTCCAGACAGAACATATTTTCATATTTCATTTAGTCATCCTGCGTTTGAAATGACGTTTACGTTCCAATATACACTTTCAAGGACCCTTACTTTACATCTGGCCAAAGGATAATGAATGCCTGCTGAACACTGAAAGGGCTGACTACATAGATGAATTGGTTGACTAATAAAGAAACGCAGGTCACACTGTGTTACATTTTGTTGGCTTTAACGCTTTCTAGTCTTATTGTGATTATATCTATCAGTGCCACAAATGAAAACTGCAGTTGTACAATTAGAATATGCATTTCCTGAACTACAATCCAGAAGCAGGATACTTGCATTTCTTTGTGTTTCAATTAATTGCAAAGCCCAGAGTGCAAGAGTCCTTCCACTTATTACACTTGAAAAAGGATTTGGCATGTGCCTATAATACCTGGGAGTCTGCAATCCTTGTATAAAAGCCTGTCACTAATTTCCTTACTGCAGGCACCATGTGATGTCAATACTAGCTTATAATAAAAAAATTACTTAGCCTCTAAAATGTAATAACATTTTACAGTTAAGTTATGATGCCACAATGCCTGCTGTCAGAGCCAGTAGCTAGAGTGAAAGGCTGATCACAGAGCAGAATTAAAGCTCATGTAACCAGACTTCTCCTTCTTCTGATTTGTCTTTCTATAAACAGTGGCAAGCAGAAATGAGACAGTTAAGGCAACATGTTTATTGTGTGCACGCATAAGGTAATTATGAGTACGATGGAATCTCTCTGCAAGTTTACCCATTCTGAACAACAGCATTTTTAAACAAAACTGGGTTGTGTTAAACTGATTCTACTATCTTTTTGTAAAAATATGTACACTTCATTTCGGTGTGTTTAAATAACCATTACAAAATCTACTTACATTTTTTATGTCTGCAAACTTCCTTTCTCTTTCATATGAAAGAGCAACATACCAAGGATTTATTCATTTTTGATTGGGCAGGGTGTGATCATGTATTATAAGGAGTAAAGCACCTGACGTACGGATATTGTTAATCACCTCAAAGTTCTGTGACCTTATGAAGGAACTCAGTCTTTGGCATCATTTCTATGTATGGTCATGGAGCTCCTCAGTGACGTGCAATATCCTCAAAATGTACAACAAGGAATAAACAAACTCATGGCAACAGTTAGGTATGGTAGTGCCGGTGAATGTACAGTACCATTTAGTATTAAGCGGGGTGCGCCAAGGATGCGTTCTTCTCCAATTCTTTTTCTCATTTACACAAATGATCTGGAAAAAACCCTGGTTTCAGTTCGGGCAGACGTACCATGTGTGAAGGAAAAGCCCTTTCGAACACTACTATATGCTGATGATGCGGTGCTCCTGGCAAGGATAGCCGACGGTCTCGAGAGACTTATTTCCAGCTATGTTAGGAGCATAATATCAAGAAACGGCGTTAAAATTATCGGCGCTTTAGCGGCAGAAAACTGCCGCTAAAGCGGCGATAATGGGCTTGATAATATGCCCTTGAAAATTCCCATAGAAGCCCATGTTCTGGTGTCAACATGGGCTTCTATTGGAATTCTCGAGGGCATGGACCGCCCCTTAGTCTCCCTATCACTAAGGATTTCAGTTCACGGCGGTTTGTGTGATTAAAAAAAATGTATCAAGGAGGGGGCGTGGCTTGGTGAGTCAAGATGGTGGACGCGCTTTGAGCCGGCTCCCGCCCGCCCGCTTCATTTATCCTTCTTAAATATCCTTTTCCCCGGAGCTGAGGTGCCCTGCCTGACGGCGGTGAGGGGCGTCTAGCAGCGGCAGCAGCCTGAGCGACTCTGAAGGCCTGGGGACCCCCGCGAGCCGCGGGGCGACTGAGCGGCGGTTCCAGCCTGGTGCGGCACTGTGAGCCGCGGCCTTGCAGGAGCGGAGAGGCGGGGCCTGGCCTGCCTGCGTGAGGATGCGGCAGTGATACGTCCCCGCTCTGGCGTTGACTGGACGGCGGCAATTGCGGCTGGAGGCAGAGCAGCGCCCTGGGGATGACAATTTGGCCCAGCCTAGAGGGGACCTGTGGAGGCATCCTGGGGCGCCCTGGCCTGGAGGGGCCCACGTGGCGGTTAGGTGCGGTGAGTGTCCCGGTCGGGCGGTGGGCCCTGAGTCGGTGCTGCGCCCCGGTCCCTTGTGTGCCGTGCTTTGTTTCCCCCTCCCCCTCCCGGATGCGCCAGAAATTTGGGGGTTCAGTGGCCGATTCGGGTCGCAGCGGGTGAGGAGACCGGTGGGGAGCGATGGAGATGGACAGACGGCCGTCCGGCCCAGTTGGGGTGGGCTGCAGCATCCTGGACCCCTGAGACGACGGGGATTGTTTGAGTTGGCCGGCTGGGTTGGTGTGGACGTTGCGCCTGCCCTGGGGCAGCATTGGAAAGGCAGCACCTGGATCCTTTAGGTTGAGATCGGGCCTGGTCCGGAACAGGCCGGGGGGCAAGCAGATCGGGCGGCGGTGGCTGGGTGCCTGGGGCGGGGAGGACAGGACCCGGACCCCCATGGTTCTTCCCTGATGATTGGAGCGGAGGACTCATATCAGGGGCAACATTCCGGAGGTGGCTACGTAGGGGGTGGAGGGGACCTACAGTCGGGCCCACTGGATCTTGCGCGGCCATGGCCTTGGAGTAAAGGTCTGCGACAATGACCAAGGACAAACATGGTGGAGGTGGGTGCGGCGAAGCAGGGGCCAATTGATAAATTCACGGGCCCGGGCCTGGCGGTGACGGTCGTGGGGCGCTCCTCGGCGGCGGCGCCGGACAATGCAGCCCTCCTAGCAGCTATACTGCAGGCCCGAGACATGCTGGATGCCAAGATTGGGGCAGTTGGTTCGGATGTGATGCTGCTGCGCCAGGATCTGCGCAACACTTTGGCCCGCATCAGAGACTGAATCCAGGGTGTCCGGTGTGGAGGACGAGGTGGCGACGCTGAGGAAGCAGGTTGCGGCCCTGGAGTCGACCCAGCGGGGCCTGGCGGGCAGGGTCGAGGACGCAGAAGGACGGGCCCGCAGGAATAACTTGCGCTTTGTGGGGATTCCGGAGGGCTGCGACATGGAGCGCTTTCTCTCCCAATGGCTGGAGGGCTGGCTCCCGCGCACCGGGCACTTATCCAGAAACCGCCGGGGGGACCCGTCCGTGGCCAATCATTGCTAAAATCCTGAACTATCATGACAGGGATGTCATTCTCCGCCAGGCCACAGAGAAGGAGCCTCATCAGTTTGAAAATTCCCGTATCCTAATATTCCCAGACTATACGCGTATGGTCCAGCAGCAGCGCCAGTCTTTCCTAGCGGCCAAGGCCAGGTTGCGAGAGCTTCATCTATCCTACGCTCTTCTCTATCCAGCGCGCCTGAGGGTTGTCTATGAGTCCCGAACACTGTTCTTTGAATCGTCGGAGGAAGTATTTAAATGGATGGATGAGACAGTAAAGCTGCGTCCTCATACACCCCCTGGTAGGGAATCAGACTCATCCCAGAATGAGGCAGCGGGAAACAATTCAAAGAGACAGCGGCACTCCAGATCCTGCCATCGCAATGAGTCCGGGGGGGCCCGGCAAGGGGCCGGCCCGGAGGCAGGCCGTCCGCCGGCTGGATCCTGAGGGCCCGGAAGCTCCCTGGGCTCAGGTCTTATTGGTCTCTGCGTCATGGACTAGCCGTCGGCTGCTTCATCTTCCTTTGTGCATGGGGTTGCCTTGGCCCGGGAGAATGATGTGAAGGGCAGATGCCACCGTAGCAAGTTGCAGGTGGTGATTCTGGGGTTTAGTTGTGGGAGGCAAGTTGGGGATCTATTGGTTGGGAACTCCTGAGGTTCACGGTTGGGGCCTTGGGAAGTCTCTCACCGCGACAGGTACTTCAATGTTTGTGAGGTATGGGGTGGGGGAGGTGGGGTTGGGGGGTAAGTTGGGTAGTTTGGGACTTAGGTTAAGGGTTGACCGCACCTTAGTACAGAGCTGGGCTTGGGCGGGGACGGACGCCGGAGTCCCTTCGTGGCCATTATGTCACGGTTATGTTTCCCATGGCAGCATATTCCCGAGGGTCTAGTGGACAATTAGCCACAATAAAAGTGCTGAGCTGGAATGTCCGGGGCGCCCTAGATAAGATCAAGAGGGGGCCGATCCTGCATGAGACGCACCTGTTGGGGACGAAAGTGCTTTGCCTCCAACGCTATGGATACACACAAGTGTTTCATTCGGGGTTTGTTCAGGGTTCCAGGGGTGTGGGTATACTGGTACACAAGCGGGTTCCATTTACGCATCATCGGACTTGGGCAGACACACAAGGGAGGTATATCTTTGTTATGGGGCAGATAGGGACGGAACAGGTGGTTTTTGGTAGTGTATATTCCCCCCCCCCGCCTGTCCTGGACATTTGCTGAACAACTCATGGCGCACTGGGCGGACATCCCGGAGGTTCCGGGGATTATAGGGGGGGACTGGAATGATGTGATGGATCTCCCTAGGGACCGACAGTCAGGGGGCCGGGGGAGAGGGGAGGCTGGACAGACAAAACTCAATGCGCTGGTCGGAGGCCTAGCATGGGTGGATGCCTGGAGGCGATGCCACGGTGCTGCCCGCGAATACACGTACCTGTCGGCGGTGCATGGCTCCTTCTCCCGACTCGACTTCATCTTCCTCTCTGGGGCCGCGGAGTCCCGGTTGGAGGCAGCGGAGATTCTTTCGCGAGGGCTATCGGACCATTCCCCGAGGTCTGCGATCATACGGATTGGGGCGTGGGGCGGTCGTTTCGTTGGCAGGTCTCGGTGTGGCATCTGCAACAAAACGATTATAGGGTGCATATGACTACAGCGGTACATCAATATTTGTCACAGAATGTGGGATCCGTGTCCGGGGCGGACATGTTGTGGCAGGCGCTGAAGCCGACACTACGCGGAGCGGATATCTCATACTGTGCGGTGGCCCGCCACGAGCGCCAAGCGGGGCTGGTTCGGGCGGAGGCTGAGATCATGGAGCTGGAGCGTAGGGGCCGGGAGGATGGGGGCGAAGTGTAACATCGGCAGCTACTTTACGCACAGCAGACATACGCTCTCTATTGCTTGACGAGGCATGCCAAGTTTGGCTAGCCACTAGGAGTCGAGTGTACCAATGTGAGGACAAGTCGGGTGCAATGCTGCACAGGCTGTGTCAGGGGGTGTATCATACCCAGGACCTCCAAGGGATAGTGGACCCAGGGGGCATGCCTCTTGTGGATCCGGGTGTGCTCGCCAATAGCTTTGCTACATACTATGCAGGCCTATATAGTCCCTGCGAATGCCTCACGGAAGCGGAGGTGGAGCGGTTCCTGAGTGATCACCCTACCACGGCTTTGTCAGAGGCGGCAAGGACGGCATTGGATCTTCCGCTTACGGTGGAAGAATTAGGGGAGGCGCTGGGTGGTCTGAACCCGGGCAAGGCCCCGGGCCCGAATGGGTTCCCGAGTGAGTTTTTTAAGATGTATTTCCTACAATTAGGTCCACATTATACGTCGGTGGTGGAGGAGGCCCGAGAGCGTGGATTGTTACCCCGGGACTGGAGGCATGCTGAGATAGTAGTGTTCCACAAGCCACGCAGGCCCCCGGAGGAGCACGCCTCGTATCGTCCGATCTCCCTCCTCAATGTGGATGTATAAGTTCTGGCGAAAGCTTTGGCCAATCGTCTTCTGCCATACATCACCACGTTGGTCCACCCGGATCAGGCGGGGTTTATGCCCTCCCGTGCCACGCGACATAACATTCGGCGGGCCCACGTGGCGATCGCTGAAGTGCAGTGGTTGAGGCTTCCAGCAGCCCTGTTGTTAGCGGACATGGATCGGGCGTGCGACTCCCTTAGCTGGCGATATATGTTCCTGCTGCTGCAACGCTTGAACTTCGGGCCGCGGTTCATATACTATGTGCGGCTTCTCTACACGGAGATTACGGCCTCGGTCAGGGTAGCGGGGGCGTCCTCAATGACATTCCCCATACGGCGTGGAACACGCCAGGGGTGCCCCCTGTCCCTGTATCTGTTTGCCCTGGCCATGGAACCCTTGGCGGTGTGGTGTCGAGTTACCACACACTCTTACCTGCAAGATGTCTCGTCTTACCTGTAAGGTGCTTGGCACGGTTTCGCAGAGACGCTATAAGCCAACCTCCCAAGGACCCTAGTCTATAACCAAAGATTTTGTACCACTGTGGCTACAAAATAGAAACTAGGGAGGAGGGCCGGATTCGGACGCTGTTGAATTCCTCTTGTCGACCTGCGAAGCAACAAGAAATTCCATAAGGGATTTTGTTCTGCTAGTTATATTTTCCCTAACATTACATCCAGGTGTGGTTTCTTTTTAAAAGAAGATAACTGCCCTAACTGCGATACTTCAGGGATGTTCCTAGCGTCCTGGATGATGTAGATAGATGAAGTCGTCACTACGTAGTCTCTGCAGTGAAGTCTTGTGGGTAGTGTCCGTCGAATGTAGTAGTTTTAGTCTTCTGAATGAGAAAAAAGATTTGTATATATTACTCTTTCAATTCTTATATTCATAAGACACTCCGCACTTAACCTATGATTATCATGAACCTTTTAACTTACACACCTTTATCTCACTTCGCTGTTCTTCTACTCCATCTCTCTAATAACCTATAAGTTACATACAAGATAAATATACACACAAAAACCTTCTTGGATTTAACAATGCTTGTTTTCTTTTCCGAGTTCTCAACTGTGCTTTAAAATGTCTTTTCGTATCACAAAAAGAATGTCCAAAAATTAGTCCTACTTGCGCGCGCTTTCTACTGTTGCTGTCTTGCGATGGGCGCCTTATGCATAGAAGAATTTAAAAGGTCACTTAGCTTTCTCTTTCTTTTTCAGGTACCGGCGAAGATGCATGAAGAAGATTGCTGAAGCGAAGAACAGGAATCCAGAACTCAGGTAAGTGGACTTGCTGTTAGCGCGACTGCAGACGGAAGGCCAAGCGCCTTCTGGAAGCTCGGGTGTGGCTTTTATAGGCAGCCACACCCGAACCGCACCCCAATGACTACCACGTTGCACGCGTATAGCGCGAAGCAACGTGTAGTCCAATTGATGCATTTCTTGACGCGCTTGGTGGCGCGCGAGTCTTTTCCTAATGTGTGTAAGCTTGATGCGCTTGACAGTGTACGAGTCTATTCTAATGTGTGCAATCCTGCAATACAAATACAGAGCATAATATTCCCGCAAGAACATGTACCTTAAAATAATATATAAATACCTTATTCTGAACATTACACCAGAGAGTGTTGGACAAGATACATATCTTAAAACATCATATGCATATCGTAGCTTTAATACATTATTCTGCACATTACTCTAGGCAGTGCTGGAAGCACAGGGGAGGGTTTTCTACGTGGGTAAAAGGTACTTAGTGCCTGCGCAAACATATGTCTGCGCGAGGACAAAGTGCATCTAAGGTCTTCTTAATAAATCAAACCGAGAAGCATGACATGTGGGTGCAGATGGACGCGCAAATCTCCGGATTTGAGTGGGAGAATGGACTGGCCGATCATATAGCCCTCTATGCGGACGACATCCTCTTTTTTCTGACAGACCTCGACCGCATTATGCAGATATTTGGTGAGACGTCGGGTCTCTTCATGAACCCCCGGAAGTCTACCATGTGGGTATTGGGCTGACTCAGTTGCAGGGGTGGGCGTCTCCGGTGCGGATGGCGGCGGGGGTGCTTCAGTATTTAGGGGTGTTCTTATCAACTACTCCAGCGGTTTCTTGGGAGCATAATGTGGTGCCCGTGTGGGAGCGTGTTGTGGACCCGCATGCCGCTCACCATCTTCGGCCGGTCTGCGATTTTCAAGATGGTGGCCCTTCCCTGCCTTTTGTACCAGCTGCAGAATCATCCGTATGTGATTCCACCGGGCTGGTTCTGTCGGGTGAACTCGACCCTGGGTCAGTTCCTGTGGGAGGGTGGGGTGGTTCGGGTGGCCCTGCGGACGTGCTTCCTCTCAACTTATGAAGGGAGGCTGGCTACGTCAGATCTGCTCTATTATTATCAGGCCTCCCACCTGCTAGTTCTGAATGAGTGGTGGTATGAGGATAGGGGGTCCCGGCATATGCAGTGGAGCGGCGGCTCATGGTCCCACACACACTACACACCCTGCTATATTCCGTCATGCATCAGGTGCCCTTGCCACCGGTGACGCAGGTAATCTTTCAGATTTGGCGCCAGGCGCTGACACGAATTGGGTGGTGGAACGTGATCACGCGAGAAACCCCCCTGTGGCACAATGGGCGACTACCACAGATGGCGGCCCTGTCAGGGTTTGAGGGGTGGGATCGGATAGGCATCTCCACCATAGGCGATGTGGTGCGGGGGTGCGCTTTCAAGTCCTTCCAGGATCTTCAACAAGAATTCAGCATGCCGCGGACACAGTTCTATAGGTACCTCCAGTTCCGTCATGCACTCTCCCCCAGCCTGGCGGGCTTAGACTCCATAGCTGATTTTAGCCCAGTGGAAGCGAAGCTCTTCATGGGTGACTTACAAGAGCGGAAAATCTCCAAGATATACCGAACGCTTGTCATTCACAGCTCCCCCTCGCTCCAGCATCTCAAGGGGAAATGGGAGTACAATTTTGGCCCCCTCGACGAGACGGACTGGACGGAGGCGTTGGCCTTGCCCCGGGGGGCAGCCATAGCTATCTGACTACGCCTCATTCAATTTAAATACCTGCATAGTACTTATTTTACCCGTAGGAGACTGTGGCGGGCGGGCCTGATTGTTTCTCCGGAGTGTCTCCGATGTGGGCGGGAGGAGGGTTCCTTCTTTCACACAGTATGGCTCTGTGGGTCACTATCCCGTATTTGGAGAGGGGTGTTGTCTTGCTTATCCGAGGTGCTGGTTTGGGATCTTCCCGCAGACCCTAAATTGACACTCCTGCACGTTATGGACGATATTGGTGGCAATATATATAAGAGACATTTGCTGCTGTTGGGCCTTACACTGGCCAAGAGGGATATCGCCCGGGCATGGAAGGCTCCGGCAGCTCCCTCTCTGAATGTATGGAAGAGGGGTTTGGACTTTAGCATGGGCTTGGAGCTCCCCATATTTGCAGCTAGGGGGTGTCCCCGTAAACAGTACAAGATATGGAAGCGTTGGGCAGACTACAGGGGTCTCCCGCTGCAGCCAGTTCCGGTGGAGCGGTAGGAGGTGTCCATTTAGTTCCCCGGGGAGAGAGGGCGCGCGCAGGGAATGAGGTCGGAACTGTCTAGCTTATGCTCATACAAGATGTCGCTTGTTAGATATGGTATGGTGCGGTCGGGGGGGGATCCGGGAGTTGGGGGGGGAGGGCTGGAGGTTTGGTTTTCAACTGAAGTGCATTTTCAAGTATCCTATTACGGTAAAATGTTAATGACATCATGGTTGCAATGCTTTGGCAGGTACCTCTGGGACTTCAGGGGCCTGCAATGTATGTGTTTGTTGACGAATAAAAACTATTTAAAAAAAAAAAAATTTATCAAGGCTATCCCACATAGTGAATTTTGTTGGGCAATTGTGTCAGCGCCCCTAAGGTGCGAGACACAATTTAACCAGCATGTAAAAGACGCTTTATTTGTGTCCTTCCAATTATTTAAAATGACTTTAACTGCTGCCATCAAAAGCATTTCCAGAAGGGCCCTGTCGTTATCACTCAGGGATTGGGCTCTGGGGAAGCCAAATACCAGCGTAGAGGCTTCTCTTTTAAGGGAACATGAGAATAGTTTAGAGGTAAAATCAAAAATACTGTCCCAGAATGGTGTTATGCACTTGCAGTAAAACAACAGATGTGCTAGGTCCCCTGTTTCCTCTCTACAATTCCAACAACTGGAGTCCTCCCTCCTCTTGTGAATGTGTAGGCAAGCTGGTGTCCAGTATGCCATGTGTAGGAGCCAGAATTTTGTCTGCAATAGGGCTGGCGAAATTTTATTCCTAGTGACTGAGTTCCACGTTCTAGACCAAAGCTCTTTGGAGATCGGAGAGGAGGAAAGCGATTTCCAATAGTCAGTGAGCTTTTTGTTGAGGCCAGAGTGTTTGGGGCGAAGAGCTTTGTATATCCAAGAGACCTGGTGTTCCAGTTTATTTATTTTCTCTGTGTATTGTGGGAGAGATGGGGAAGAGGGTTGTAGATTTGCTTTTGTGACTGCTGTCTTTATTTTTAGAAGTTATAGAACTCCAGTATGCTGTTTTGATGAAATAGTTTTTATATTCTTTTTAAATAGCTTTATAGGTCCTGTACTGTAAAGTGAAAGTTTGTCCCTGGCATTTTGCATTACCTATTTTATTTTATTCTTTTATTAGATTTGATGTCCTCAAACTTAAAATGCATGCACCATCACTTTATATATTGCAAATTATCATAATTCTTAGCTTTTTCTTTTAACATACGTGTTTTAAACTGCATGGGTGTTTTCCTATTGTATGTACCTTTTATGATCTGGCCTTTGGGAGATCAAATAAAGATGACGATGATGATGATGATGAGCTAACTCATGTATGAAAACTAACCATTAGATGAATTTTGAGAACTGGAACACAGTCAACTGTCACTGAGAGATAAAGCTATGTTTAGAGCTTGTTATGGTGAAGAATATTTGCACTTCCAGAATTTAGATTAGCTCACGTCCTGCTGTACATGCACAACATGAAAGCACAACATAGAAATGTTAAATTCATGTATTGTTTTTATATTTTGTGGATTAAGAAACATGTATTTTAAAAGTATTTTAAAAGTAGTCAGAAAATTTAGAAATAAACACAATTATTTCCTTACTTGCAGATATCTTCCTTATCAGCTATGTGAAAATGTTGTTCCTATTGCATCCTGTAATTGTGTCACAAACCTTCTTCAACTCTAGCTTGTATCTTGGTAACTGTTGGACTTGGCCCTTTTTGGCAGGTTCACCCCTAAACCTCTTGCCTTTTCTCTGACATGGTGGTAGTGGTTTTAGGCCTCTGGGCACTTTAGCACTGTGGTCCAGTGTAAAGTATGTGTGCTCTCTGTGTTACCTTTGTAAGGTGGGCCTGCCCTCCCATAGGAATGCATTGGGGATTCCCTGATCAGTGTGTGTCAGTGGTAATTTCTGTTATGAGAGGAGAAGTGTGGTTGAGTCTGGTATGTGTGAAATTGTGTGAATAAATGCTGTGCAATGGTGTGCGCAGATTTATCGTGGTTATTTTAGAAATGCCACTTTTAGAAGTTGGCATTTCTGTTTGCTATGTGTCTGCCTGCCTGATGTGAATTGCATGTCAGGCTTGTGAGTGACAGGAGCTGAGAGGTGTGGGTGGCTGCAGGAGGAGCAGGATGAGTCAGCACTAGGCTGAATGGGACACCTGGGCTAAGAGTGGTGGGAGGAGGAATCCCCCGACTCTGAATAGGACTGTGCCCTGCCTGAATAATGCTGGCTCTGCCCCCTGTGGTGTGTCTGATCACCTAGCCCCCACCTGACAAAGGGGAAGAGGGGTTTCCACAACAAAGTGCTCCAAATCCCCAATAAACCAGTTCTGACTGGTATCCCCAAGCCCTGTGCTGTGACACAAAGGAAAATTTTATATAAATATAGGGGCTTTGACCCCAAGAAAATGTTCAGTTCAGTCTTGGTGTGTTCCTGCTGGGGCGTGCTGCTGCTGGGGCCCAGGGGGGCTGCCATGAGGGCTTGCCTCCCTGAGCCCTGCATTGCCCCTTGATGCTTGAAAGGACTTTTGGGACCCCTTTTGCTCTTCTGATCATCCTCTAGGACCTTCAGGACTTTTCGTAATCCTAGCGCCTGGTGAGCGTTTTATTTCTAGTTCTCCAGAGCGCTTTATTTTCCCTGAGGAAGAGCGCTTCTGTTTTCCCCCTGCAGCGCTGGGCTGCGATCGTCCTCGAGGGAATCCCGATGTAGGGATTCCCCCGCTTTTGCTGATTTCGTAGCGGGTGCCCACCCCGCGTCATGGCTATTTCAGATGGCGGGTTCCCACCCCGCATGTGTCTTTTTAAACAGGAGCCCATCCCGTAATGCCGGAGCCGAGGAAATGTGCTGCTGGGTGCCGCAGCGCAACTCGGTAGTCCGGCGAGCTGCCTGACTCTAAGCGGAGCGGCGGCCGGTAAGAGGAAGTGCTGGCGGAGCCTCGCGGGCTCCACATCAAAGTCCCGGGTCCCAGGAGGGGGCCCGGGTGAAGTGAAGAGAGAGCGGGCGAGGTGCAGCAGAAAAGCCACCCCAGCGAGGGAGGAGAGCAGAGTGCCATCCCGGATCATCGGCAGGGTGCCCTTGAGCTGAGAGAGAGCCCCGCCTGCAAAGAGAGCAGCCCGGTGAGTAGGGGCTTCTCCGTTGTGTGTGTCTTTCTGAGGCACAAGCGCCAGTGCGCTCCATCATGGGCATAGTTTGTTTTAAGCGCCAGTGCGCTCCAAGAGGGGCATATTTGTCTTGGGAGGGCCCAGAGGGGTCCGTGCTGTTCCTTTTGTATTAAGAGTGCGATGCACTCCTTTGCTCCATACTCTCACAGCTGCGCAGCACTTAGTGCCAGCTGCAACATTCAGGTCAGCGCAATTGCGCACTCTTGACTTCTGCTGCATTGGCAGCACACCCTAACTCTTGGACATAGGGCATTTGAGCCCCCCTTTGAGAAGGCCAGTTGGCCAGGGGGACTGTTAGGTTAATAGGGCGCCAGGACCTAATGTGATTTATATGGTGCTAGGAAACGTAATTTATATAGTATGATTTACACACCCTGATTTATACCTCTAAATCTGTTTTTTTGATTATGAGGTTATGCATACTGTGTTATGTCTGAGTTATTCTCTAAAGTGGGGTATGCTAGTGAAATTATTTCCTAACATGAGTATGTTTAGGAGATTTTGGTCTAATGTGCTTAGGCTTATGAGGTTGGCACAGAATATATTTCTCGCCTAATGTGATACTGTGCATAATATGATTTATGGTTACAGGATGATGCTGACTATAGTGTTTGCCAGTAATTACTGGTTGTGTTCTATGTTTATTATATGTTCTACATTTACTATTTTTACTAAGTGATGGTTCTGACAGTGGTCCAAGTCTCCCTGTCATGTGTATATAATCCCCTGTACATATATTGCCCAGTGCCAGTTGGCACAGTGTATATTGTGTGATGACTATTCTTATGTGTTTTATGATAATACAAAGGCAATTTTTTATATAACCTTGTGTGGAGTGTGCCTAGTATGTTGTTGCTGTGTGGGTTGCGCAAATGCTTTACATATGGCCTCCGGGATAATCCTGACTGCTCGTGCCAAGCTACCAAGGGGGTGAGCAGGGGTTATCTTTGGCATGTAACTCCCTTGCCCTGTGGTGGTCTCTGCATGGCTTTGGCGCAAGCCTTAGCCAACCAGAGATCCCATTTCTAACAGTAACCACATCATAAAATGAGCTGATCTGTGCCTCCACTGATTACATCACTGTCCCCAGTTATGGTGTGGTCTATACACTTTAGAAATATATGCAGGTAGAGATCAGAACACAGTGATATGTGTGACATTTATTTTATTAGTTAATGAAAACCATAAACATTAAAAGAAAGTTAATACATTAAGCAATTTAGCGCCATCATTCAGTCAGAAATATAAAAACATGATACAAGATCCTAAGTTAAAAGTATAAAAAAGGAACACTAATCCTCTACGTAGAGAAACTTCTACTGGGGTCACCCTTCCTGCTTCACCCCCGTAGTGGCAGCAAAACCTAAAAAAAGAAAAAAATACCTAGAACATGGCCAATTATCCTATAAGTACACATGCATAGTAGTGTCTTCCTCTAAGGGTGTCTAACCCTTACCACCCCGAAATACCAGCAAGGTTTAGAAAAATTCCCCATAGTAGCGGTGAACATTGAGAATCCTAGGTAATAGACACATATCTCTCATTTTGCGTGGTGCATAGTGAATGGTAAAGTGTGTGGCGCATACTAAAGTACAAAGAGCGGTCTCATCCCATTCAGGACCCAAGCTCTAAAGTCAGAAAATATTTTAAGAAGGGACACCAACAACAGTTTTAAACAGATTTGGCTAAAAATTCGCTTAAAATATGAGAACATGATAAAGTTTAGCTAAAACAAGATCAACTGACTGGCATCATATAGCTACCGGAGTACTTATTCCTTGACATGTTAGAAACACCATCATAAACCATCTCCTGAATATAAGGAGGAACACAAAATCACAAAGCGATAAGCTGTAAGGTGAATAGTGCATAACATGTGTAGAAAACAAGTGAAACCCTCCTGTAAGACTCCGGCTAAGCCTGGTGGATTAGGGGTTCAAAAAGTATTCTTCTTGCTTCATATTAATGCACCCCCTAGCAGCCCACCTTCCAGGCGCTACCTGGGCATAACCACAGATTACCCTTGGTACCTTCCTGGGGCAGGAGGTCTGGACCCTTACTTGAGAGAGTCTTTGGTCTTGACCAGGTTTCTAAAAATGTCAAGAAAGTGTCCCAGCCAAATGTTCAACTTGGTGTTTCGAGGATTTAAGAATTCCATTGCTGCTGACCTACAGGTTCTTATTCCTAGGGCTATAAATTAATTTTGTAGCAAGGCCCTCCGATTTATTAATTTGGCATAGACAGAGTCAGAGGACATGCAATATTGTTTCCTTTGTCCGATGGCATAAACGGCACCTCATGTCCTCCAATTTTTCTTCCTCCTGCCACTTGGGATTGAAATCTAGGGTGGGGATCACCCCTCAGTCTCATCGTCATCAGTTTCCTCTTAATGTTCACAGGGTAAGTAGCTTTGAAGTAGGACTGTTCATGTTGGCCATCGTATGAATTTAACACCAGCTAACCATGTGCTCACTTGGTTAGTATTATTTTGTCTTCCCACTGACTTTTCAGCCTGATGCATTTGTTCACGACTTTCTTAAAGACTTGCTAACTTGTGTCCAGGTGCCATAATTTACTGAGTCCAAGGGTCTTGATGCTGTCCTGTAGATACTTTTTAAAGCCACCTTTCCCTCTTTGAAAGCTGATTTAAGACCATACATAATGCACCAGGAAATCCTTAGTAGCATTCTTCATTTTGTGACGGCGTTTTGCGAAGGCCCCTGATCTGGTTAGAGCTTACCTTACCAGTGAGAATTCAGGTCTAATCTACGTGGGCGAGGCCGACCTCGGCAGCTGAAAAATCTGCTGGTATGGCTGTGTTATGAGCTTATCCAAGAGATTTGCATAGAGACCAAGCATTATCTCACCTCTATACGATCATTTTGGGATCAGTTTTGACCTAACTGCTGTGACTAGGGGCTTAAAGTTATGTCCCAAGAAAGTTTTCGCCAATGGTTGAAAAGGCAACAATTATGGCCATTGCTTTCCCTCTGATAGCTTCTTTTTGTGGCACATAAGAGGCCCTTAGGTCAAGCTTAAAACCCAAATTGACATAGGTGGCTGTTTCTTTTATTTGTGATCTTTTAAGTAGCTATTTGCCTTGCTTGGAAATATGCCAATTTAGTGAGGTAAGATTGCTCTGTAACTGGCTTTCATCGGAGTATCCTGCAATGCAATAGATTAATATTTGTAGCCCTACTTGGGTATTGCTTAGAAGGAGCAGATCATCTGCATAGATGATGTTGGATGAAGGTAGACCACCAAGGCTCGGAGTATGGGACACCAGCTCATTCAGGCCAGGAGAGAGGACTGAAACATACAGGTTAAACATGAGGGGTGTTAGCACGCACCCCTGTTTCAGGTCGATTGCAAACAGCCTTTTGTGACCCAAAAAAGGCCTCACACATCTGGCCCATAGACACAAAATTATCCCTGTTCATGAACACAAAAGATGGACTTGCAGATAAAAGTGAGCTATTATTGCAGTTGATACAAATCTCACTCCTAAAATTAACTAATTAAATAAAGTAGGTTTTCAAAAGAATAATAAAATATAAGAACAATCTAACACAATCTGACAATTTAGCATTGCTTATCTACAGCTGAGTAGTTTCCCCTTCAGCCTGGAGGCTTCTACTACACAGCAACCACTTAAAATTATTTGATCTTGTGAATGCATGTTGAATCTAGCCTAGACTGACTTCCATCACTAGGTTGATTTTCGGTGGAAGTTGTTAACTTATTGACTGACAGCAGTCTCTAGTTTCTTTTTTTAAAGTGCGAGTCCTCCAACATATTTTCATTGTCACAGACTAACACATTTAATCTGATAAATACAGTTTGGCAACATTTACATTATTTGGTTGTGCATAGCACAGCGTGGGTCATCAAATACAAACAATAGAATTGCTTACATCATTTATGTCTTGAGATAAGTACAAAGTTCACAAGTCAAAGTACAAATCAATGCTAAAGATCAATGTGCCCTTCAAAATGCCATTTAAGATAATATTCTTCAGTGACCAATTGCAGGAGTTTCTTGCACAGTTAAATAATGAATCTATGACACACAACCAGAAATTTCTTCTAGTTGCCAAATTAGACTACTTCTCCTCCAACTGAAAAACTCCACATGAAATGCAGAAAGCAAGAATCTGTCACGGAAATGCTGGACGTGAAAGAGGATGAAATAGACCAACCTAAAAATCACCAGCATCATATTCTATTGCTTCGGAAGAGGATTGCCATTTTTTAGGAATATGTTGACTTAAATAGCAATTATGTTTTTTTTTTTAATTCTCACTCAAACTTTAATTTGTTTTTAGAAGTTTTTTTCTAAATTTAGACTAAAATTATACCTAGATTTTTGGGCAAATGCTCATATTGCAATTCAGATCACTGGTGGCTTAGTTCAGCAGTGCATGTCAATGTGATATTTTGGGGATAAATAATCTGTAATTAAATTCAATGGTGGAACATATTGAAATACACTGCACTTAAATGTTGAAAGGCACATTCATTTAGAGAATTCTCTTTTTCCATTTAGCGAGTACACAGTCTCCTCTTTCTGCTTTGTATATTCAGCATATGTAACACTATGTAAGGACCCTGTCATATGTTGCAGACATCATGTTCATAGAATGTCTCAGAACAATCTGGTAATTTCAGGAAGATATCTTTGTGCTCCGAGCCTTTAGTATTCTTTTTATTATCCAATCTACACTGTGCTCATAAAGTTTTTTAACTGGGAACTCATCTCACCGTCTAACTGAACCTGTGAGTTTCACATGGTCTTGCATGAATAGATAATCACATGTTGCATTGTGCTTTTAGGCACTTTACTTACCTGAAATCTTTGAAATTGCATATCTCTGGATCTACTGGTTACATGTTTGTCTTTCTGGTGTCAAATAATTGATTCAATTTTACTCAATGTTTCTACATGGGTGTGAGATTTTTCTTCTGTTGTGTTTTTACTTTATTACTGTTTGAGGTGCTGCATAAATACTTTGCACATTGCTTCTGAGTTAAGCCTGACTTCTTTTGTACCAAACTATCAGAGGTCTAGGTACAGGTTACTTTGAGGTTTGCATGTGTTTCACCATGATACATATTGCAGTTGCTACTTTAGTAGGGTTTCACCAGCCTCAACCAGTAACCCAATTTCCAACAGCCTGCATTTTGCCTTTTGCCTATATATCTAAGGCTACAACTTACTCTGATATGCAAATCAAACTCAATTAGCCTGCCCGGCTGCTGTTAATATTACCTGCAGAGAAGCCCCCAGCCATCCACAGGAGTTCACAGTAGAAGAAACAGAATATCTAGAAACCCACTATACACTATAAAGGAAAGGAAGAAAAGCTATGAAAGAAGCATCTAAATAAATGCAGGCAAACTAATTCATGACTGTTGTGTGTGTCCCCTAATGGAGATAAAGTTGGTTTTTGCAATAATGAGATTGATCTATAAAATGAGTCCCCTCTGCCCCTTTTCTGTAGTCCACTTCCCTCCACCCAGTCTACTATGACCATGGACTTATCTCCAGCCTGACTTTCTGTGAGGGCCCATTGTGCATACCGGTGCATATGAACCTACTCCATTGATTGTCCCAGCAAGCCAGACTTTTGTCACCTCGCTTAAATACAAGGTCACTTCTAATTGGATGTCTAGTCATTTTCATGTCAGTTAGGAAACACAGGTAGTGAACTGTTATTTATTTCTTTTTTTTAAACATAACTTTATTGATTTTTACAATTGGCATGTGTCATATAGTGGCGTGACATTGCAGCATGCTTCTGTCTCATGACTTGTATCATTAATTAACATCAAGTCTGCGTTCCTCAGCTGTTCTTTGCTCTTGCAATTGCTTACCATATTGTTCGACTCTACAAGTAACATATAACCCACAATCCTAGCATTCCCTCCCCCCTCCCCTTCATCCTGGGCCCATACACATCTCCCGTTGTCATTGTCGGCCTGTACATAATTGCTTCATACTCCATACACTTTTCAAATTCCTTACTTTATATATTTGTGTGCCCGTATCCTGACCTTATGCACTATCCTGTGTATTATTATTAGGTGTAGTAAAGTCTACGTCCATGGCTCGACCCGCCTCTAACATGACATCCCACTCCATCGCAATAGTAGTCCTCCGTAGCCCTCTCGCCTCCTCCCGTCTCAATGCTGCACTTTCTGCTACCCCCCATCTCACCACTTCGGTGTGCCATGCATGTATTGTGGGCGGTGACTTTGATTTCCATCTCATAGTGATCGCCCGCACCGCCAATAGGAGTGCTAAGTTGACAAATCTGTCCTGTACTTTATATTTGGAAGCGTTCTTCCTTAATCCCAATCTGCAGCTCTCTATCGTGGCGGGTATCTCCCTATGTGTAATCTCCGCCGTACGGCGTCTGATCGAGTCCCAATACCCTCCAATTCTGTTGCAGGACCATATCGTATGTATAAGGTCTTCTCCCTCTAGTCGACATCTGGGGCAATGATGTTGTGTAGTTGGGTACATCTTGGCTGATCTGCGCGGTGTGAGATACGCCCTGTGTAAACTAAAATCATGGTTTGGATGTATTTGAACCTCGCATTCCTTGATACCTTCTTCAGGTGCTCCACTACCTTCTCCCATTCCCTGTCTTCTAAGGCTCTGCCTATATCACCCTCCCATGCTGTGCGCAGGGGCGTCAAGTCTATTTGTGTATGGGAACGCAACCCTACATAGAGCCATTTAATAAGGTGCCGCCCCCTCCCCATATAGTACAGTATTTTTACCAGGTCATTCGTGGAGGGCTCTTGTCTTTGTGGGGCCCAATCTGTTCGGACGTATTCCATTAATGCTGCGTGTAAGAGATAGAGGTGGTCCGGAGCTCCGATTTCTCTCACGAAATTAACGTGATCCATTAGTACCCCGTCTCCGAAAAGGTCTGCCACCGTGCTGACCGCCACATCCAACCAAGGCGCCAGCCTGCGCGACGTCAGGCATCCATCTTGTAAAGGTATGCCGAGCAGAGGTATATTCCCGGCGTGCGCAGGGGATGTTCCAGTGCACTGCAGGGCTGCCCTCCAGCAGCGCAACGCCGTGCGCAAAAGGGGGGGGAGATCCCGCGGAATTCTACTGTGTGGTAGCAGGAGGGTGTGTAGGGCCCCTCCGTCAACATCTTGCTCAGTCATTACTATTTCCTGTAGGTTACGCCCTGCGGTCCAGAAGGCCAGCCACTGCAATTGACAGGCATAGAAATAAGCTCTAAGATCGGGCACTCCCAGACCGCCTCCAGCAGTGCTGCGTTGCAGCTTCTTAAGGCTGATTCTCCGCCTACCTGTCCTCCAAATAAGGTCGATTAGTAGTGTGTTCATTAGTTTGAAAGTGGTGCCCGGGAGCAGAAGTGGTATGTTGTAAAGTAAAAAAGCAGCCTTGGGATGACTACCATTTTTGCTATTGCCGCCCTGCCTGCCACTGACAGTGGCAAAGCAGTCCAAAAGGTAATGCTAGCCTGTAAGGCCCTAAGGGCTCTGTGTAGGTTGCCCTCTATCATGTCTGCCTGGGACCGATAAACTTGGATGCCTAGATACTTAAACGTGTGGGGTGCCACCTTGAACTGTAGCGTACCAAACAAGAAGTCCCGCATGGGCGCCTGTTCCTTAAAGTAAAATACCGTCGATTTCGTTGGGTTAATAGCTAGCCCCGACACCTGCTCAAAGCGCTGAAACATCGCTGCCATGGCGTCCACCGGTGTACGGAGGTCACGCAAGTATAAGACAATATCATCTGCATACGCCGATATCAAGTGCGTGGTACGTCCCACTCTGATCCCCATTTTCCCTAATTCCTCCCTAATCCTCAATGCCATAGGTTCTAGTGCTTTTATAAAAATAAGCGGCGACAGCGGGCACCCCTGTCTCGTTCCTCTGCATATCTGGTATTCTGCCGATATGTGCCCTCCCGTTTGCGCTCTCACCGTGGGGGTGTTGTAGAGGAGGCGGATCCACAGGACATATTCGTATGGCAAACCAAAACTTCCTAGGGCCTTGAATATGTAGTCCCATTTAACAGAGTCGAATGCTTGTCGCATATCAGGTGAGATACAATCCGCGTAATCATAGTGCTTTGGGGCCTCCACATGCAAGTGGTGCAATTTCCTCGTGTTCAATGATGTACTTTGCGCAGGTAAAAAACCCGTCTGATCCATATGAATCAGTTCATGCAAGTTCGGCAGGAGTCTATTCGCCAGCACTTTACTAAGTATTTTATACTCCGTCGTTAGCAATGATAGCGGGCGATAACTGGCCATATCGGTGGGGTCCCTGCCTGGCTTCGGGAGCGACACCACCAGCGCCTGTGCCATAGTGAGGGGCAAGCTTCCCTTTTCCAGTGCTTCTTTATATAACATTTCCAACTGGGGTACGAGTATATCCGCGTAGGTAGCATAAAATTCAGCTGGCAGACCATCCATTGCGGGGGTTTTATTCCTGGGGAGGCCCTTGATGGCTACTTTAATTTCTGATTTCGTGATGGGGCCTAGTAATCCTTTCTGCGCGTCTGCCGATAGCCGGGGACAGGGTGCCTCAGTTAAAAACTCGTCTATGTCTGCGTCCCGTACATCCCCAGGTTCACTGTAGAGTCGCTCGTAATATTGCCGGAAAGCCTCATTTATCTCTCACTGGGTGGACACCACTTCTCCTGGGGTGGCATTGACCTCACTGATAACCATGCTAGGGGGGTCGTCCCTCAACAATTTTGCCAGCCTTGTCCGCCTCTGCGTGGCATAGTTGCGTGTAACTTCGATGGTCTATGACCCTGAGTGATTCCGGGAGTTCAGCATGTCTAATTCTAGCCTCCTGCAGGGGTGCCCGCTTGTCGGCGCTCTGCACGGCTTCCTGCTCTAGCTTGTTGAGCTTGTCTTCTACCTCCATAAGGGATTTATGAACCTCTTGCCGCGCACCCACCATCACCCCTATTGCCTTCCCACGGATCACCGATTTAAAAGCGGCCCATTCGATTAATCTAGTAGACGCCGTGTTGCTATTTTCAGTAAAATAATGCTGAATAGTGTCCAATATAGCAGAGCGAAATACTGAGTCTTCTAGCATTTGGGGCCACAACCGCCATGTAGGCACTGGGGTGGGTATCCTCCCCCACTCGATCACTACTTCCAGTGGATTGTGATCTGAAAAAGATTTCGCCAAGTAAGTGGCATCCATCTCTTGCATCGCGATGTTATTTTAACAGTATATCCTATCAATTCTCGTGTGTAGCATGTGTACTGGTAAATAAAAGGAGTATTCCCTATGGGTTGGGTGCCTCATCCTCCAAACATCGCACAACCCCCATCCCTCCGCCCATCCACACAGCGCACCTGCCTGCTTGCAGACCCCTGTCCCATGTAGGGGTGGATGCGACCTGTCAAGTGCCACATTCATCACGGCATTGCAGTCCCCTCCGAGTATCCATGGGTGACACTCCCATCCAGCCAAGGCAACCGACAGTGCTCCCAGGAACCCATGTTCGGCGCATATATAGAGCCCAGTACTACTGGCCTGCCATTCAGGGTACCCCGCACCAGGATGTACCTCCCCTGCTGATCCACTCTTTGCTCCACCTGTGTAAAGGGCACTCCATGCCTGACCCACATTGTGGCGCCTCGCGCAAATCCCGAGCATCTGGTAGAAAAAATCAGCCCCTTCCATTTTTTACGAAGTTTCCCAACCTCCACCGCAACCATATGAGACTCCTGTAGGTAGACTATCTGCACCGTGCGCCTCAGCAGCTGTGCGTGTATCCTATGCCGCTTCTGAACTGAGCCTAGTCTCTGGACATTCCACGTTATTATGGTGTATTTATTCTGCATGTGTATCGCTTATCCAAGTTTGGCCGCCACCTGGTCGCCCTATCTTGCTCCCTGCCGTGCCAACCTAAGAGAGCGCACAACCCAGGACTAGTTCCCACCCCTACATTACCCAATACTCGGTCCGATTGTAGAACTAAACCGAACCAAACAAAAAAAAATAAAAACCAAACCAGCATTCAAACAAGGCTTTCGCATATTGGGGTACATGGCCTAATCTACCCATCCAGCGCATACTCCAACTCTGGGGTGCTGCGGTGGTCTCGCATCCCCTGGGCCGTGTGTACCACAAATACAATACTGTTATGACACTAAGGAGCTAGCAACCATGTACGTCACTGTTCTGTTCTGATCCGGGTGCACGGCACAGTCCAACCCGCTACGGGATCAGCTCGCCAGCCGTCTGCGGAGTCACCGAAGGAAGCAGGGCCACACTCCCATCAGAGTCCGATCTCTGGGTGTCCACCTCCGAAGTAGTCAGATCGCCGATCCCCGCCGCGCCTTGTAGGTAGGAAACGGAAGGATCGCAGTTTCCTTGTCTTTCTGCACCTGTTGGAACGTTGGGAGGAGCTGCATATCTTTTCTGCGCAGCCTGCGCGAGCTGCGCTGCCCCGTCTCCCGACCTCCTCGTACTGTGGAAGTTGAAGTCTTAGAGGCTGTCCTTGATCGTCTTTCCGGCTCCATCACCTCCAGCCACTCCTCCGCCTCACCGGGGCTTTCAAAGAAATAAGTCTTCCGCTCGTAAATGATCCGTAGCCGCGCCGGGAAGAGAAGGGCGTACTGTAGATTCAATTCCCGCATCTTCCTTTTAACTATGAGTGGTCGTGGTGGAGCCCCCGGTTTCGGACGGCCCGCAGGGATCCTGTGTGCCCGCTCTATGCAGAAATGATCGGAAAGCCCATCGGAGGTGACGTGTTCCCTGAGCCATCCCTCCATGTATCGGGCAGCGTCAGCCCCCTCGCTTCTTTCCGGCATACCAATGACGCGGATATTGCTCCTTCACGCTCTCCCTTCTGCATCCTCCACGCGCTCCATCAGGGTGGCGACCTGGGTCTGTAGTTGTTTGATATGGGTGGTGTTCTGGATCTGTTGGGGGTTGAGGACTCCCAGCTCCGCAGCATGGTCCTTCACCTTGTCAGCGAATTTAGTATGATCAGCTCTGAGCAGCGACAGGCCGGTCGTAAGGGCTCCGATTTGAGTTTCTAAAGCTTTCCTCGAGTCTCTCACTTCCTATAAGATTAAGTCCAGTTTGTCCATCGTTTTCACTGCGTTGGTAGGTGGTATACAACTGCCGAGTATTTTTCTGATCAAATAAAATCCGCTTGTAAATATTGAGATACTTGGTTTTGCTGCATTAAAGTCTAGTCCACTTGCCCCAAGCACAATCACCCGCATTAGAGTTCCTGTAAGGCAAATTGATCACCATTAGCTATGTTTTCATTTTTTTTTCTGACCAGTTAGTGATCATGAATAACATTTATAGTGTGTAATGTTGTGTACAGTGTTGTATATGCATTTAGTTTTGGAATGTAGTTGCTTGCATTATTATTTTTTTCTTTGATTGGTTACTGTTTTCTTTTTTTTTCTCTCTCTTTTTCCATTGTTTGGCCATGAGTAATGTAACTGGTCTTTAATTGCACATTCATTAGCATTTAGTTACATTCTCATATTGTTTAAATTCTTTTCTATAGCCACAGGAAGATTGCAGTCCTTGAAATGTTCATTATAGACTCAATTGCTTTTATGATGCAGGTAGCATGTTTGTAAGGAAATATTTCATCTAATCTTGAATCAGGGAGGCACCATATAGACTATGGGTTATGAGTATCTCGTGTTACTAAGTGGCACCTGTGTACTTTGCAGTAATCCTTCCCGATGTTTTGCATTGGCACGTCTTCTCTGGTCATTATACATTTCAGGACACTATCACTAGTTTACATAGAAGACGCTATCATACATGAGATGAAATCCTGACATATGATTCTTGATTGCACCAGTCACTTTAGTGCCCTTGTCTTCATGCACTGCATTGTTATGTTAATCGTCTCACTAATGTGATGAATGATGTCATTAGTCTGGGACTGTTTATTTTATCTCTTTGTCGCTTTAAGTGGATAGTTACACTGTGGCTATGAATTTGAACGTCTATATTTTTCTGAACATGCTCTTTATATTTAACTAGGGAATCAAATTTGAATATAATGTACTTCACATTGACAAGGAACAGAATATGCATAAGACTACTGTGAACTTTCATGATTTAAAAAAAATACGCAATGTATATGTTGTACTGTTTCTATAAAATATGAAAACATCCAACAAAAAAGTGGCTGGTGGAAGTTGCTAGTATCCACTTATGAGGATATACCGTCTAGCTGCTAGCAGCAGTAAAAATCGAAGAAGGTCTGAGCACTTGTGCACTTTAACCCCTTGCATGCCCGCCCCTTTCCCCGCCCAGTGCCGCGCTTTGTATTAGCGGGCGGAGTTCATGACGAGCTGGACTCGTCATGGGCACAGCGCCACCGCAGCCCATGACGAGTCCAGCTCGTCATGGGCACTGAAGGGGTTAAATTGACATACTAGACGGTGGAAATCTATGGTCCAATAGAAGGCTGTGAAGCCGAAACGCGCAGGCTGTCTTATTTTCAGACTGTCATCTGTGATGCAATGTGGTGTGTACTATAATAAAATAACCTTGTTATTTATCTACTCTAGAGTGGTGTTGTGTTCTCTCGTTGAAAGCCAAAGGATCAACGTGGTGTGTTTTTTAATATATTTGAATATACAAATATATATATGTTTCTCCCCCAGATATGAGTGTTTGCATGTTGGCTGGTGGGAGGAGCAGGTCCTGAGGCCCCCATTCCACTCTGATTACAGCTACCATGTGCAACAATGGTTGCATTACATTGATGACGTTTTTTATTATATGGAGAGGAGATGAAAAGAGTGCCACTGACTTCATTGATAGAATTAACAACAACACTGTCAATTTGAGATTTACTTCGCAGATCAGTAAGGAACAGGTTGAATTTTTAGATGTTAAAATATACATCAAAAATGGAAGTATTGCAACAACTCTCCATAGGAAGGCCACAGCTGGCAATATGACACTCCACGCCAGCAGTGCGCACCCCAAACATACAATAAAAAGTATTCCGTTTGGGGAGCTAATACGCCTAAAGCGGATCTGCAGTACAGATGAGGATTTCACTATACGTAAGCAGGATGCCCTAGAGGGATTTAGAGCAAGGGGATATAGTGAGTCCATTCTAACTGAGGCAGTGAATAAAATTAGCATGAAATCTAGAGATGCACTTTTGTCCAAAGCAAACAACACTGAAAATCCTGAAACCACTACAAGTGGGCCAAGATTAATAACTGCCTTCAGTAACCAGGAGAGGAAAATCATGTCCATTATTAGGCGCAATTGGCCCATCGTTATGACTGATGGAGTTTTGGCTCCCATTCTTCCTTCTCAACCCACAATCACATATAGGAAGGGTCCTTCCATTACAACTCAAATTGTGAAGACCTATCCCGAACTAGTAGCAGCCAAAAATTGGTTACAGCCAAAGCAAGGGTTCACTAAGTGTTCTTCTTGCAGAGCATGAAGGTTCGGGGTAAACACTACCTCCTACTCGACTCCTTTTAGTTCAGATCAAGTTGTGATTAGAAGTAGTTTTAATTGCAAAACTGAGTTTGCAGTTTATGTTCTGATGTGCACCTGTGGCCTTAGATATGTGGGGAGCACCAAGCTACAGGTGCACGTCAGAATACTGCAGCACTTACGGGCCATTGTTAACAATGATTCTACATACCCTTTGGCCCGACATTTTAAACAGGTGCATAACAATGATATCAGTTGTTTGCAATATTTTCTTGTGGCAGCCATTCCCAAACCCCGCAGAGGAAGTGATAGGGAAAAGATGTTGAGAAAACTAGAATCCAAAATGGACAGTAAAATACCCAATGGCCTAAATAATACGGAGGACCTGTACCACTTTCTGTAAAGTTTCATATTTAGTTTTGGACCTAGTTAAGAATTAGTACTGTTGTATATGATTTTTTGAACTGTGATTTATTTTTATGCCGCAGGTTTTTATGGTTTTTAACCCTTTTTCTATTAGCTTTGCTAGCGGGGTTATAACCAAGTTACTCAGTGGTTTTAGATTGATATATTCTTAATGAGAAATTATTTTTCATTAGCACTAGCACTTTATAAGGGTCTATTTGGATCTGACAGCACTTTATTTGAAAAAAAAATTGGCACTTTTTTTTTTGCAAATTTGCACATTTAAAATTCAGAGTCTTATGGCTTTTGCCTAGCATTTATGCAGGCAGTTTTATGATAAAATCAGATTCCAAAATATATAGGCATGATTAAGCACAATTAGTTGTATACATAAAAATATTTCGAATTTTGCACAGTTAAAGGTTTTATAACTATAACAGTTTCATGTTTTTATTCATATATTTATATATGCAACATGAATCAATTGAGTAGTCTATCATGTATTACCAACATGTACATAGATAAGAGTATTTGTGGGTATAATGATATGAATTTGGATTTGTTTCTAAGATTAGGTTTTTATTAAGTCCAATTATTCAAATATAATGATAACATATGACCTTTTGAATTGTAGTGCAATTTCGCTATTTTCAATGTATGCATTCATGCAGTAATATAAATATTTGTGCCCTGAATGAGGAATCAGAGTGGGATCTGACTCAAAATGTTTAGAAAACAGACTCATTTGTGCAGATACATAATGGTGCCAATATGTTTTCTATGTTGTTCATCACATGGTGTTATCACTAAAACACAGCAATGTATTTAAATATGGCGAACAGCGTTTCTTGTTTGACTTGTGAGCAGAGGCACAAGGTGCCCGAAACGCGACAGTTTCGAGGTTTTTAATAAATTAACATCTTGCCTCACATCGTTGGTTCCGTTTCTCTGTTCGCCGGATGGGCGGAAGTGCAAAGTTCAAGGCATTTTTACATATATATATTCACTGTAAAAACCACAGGTTTCAGGGACATTATAGTTAGTTGGATATTTCACTCATTCAAAACTAGAGAAATTCACCCGTTATAGTTAGCTCAACTAACTATAACTCGCGCCCCTGCAATGCACTGCTGATGACGTCACATATTACATCATTCATGACATGGTCATTGACATCACTGATGATATCTCAAATGACATCACTGATGGCATCATTGTTGACATCTTCCACATGAATCTCTGATGCACTTCCTCATACCCTTATATAACCTTGGATACACCCACTCTAAAATACAGACGGCCATTTTCGAAACCATAGACATACCAATACCAGTTAGTACATACCCACTCACTAATTCCTATGTCTACACACACATACACTCATTCACCCATACAGTCACTCATACATGCAGTCAACCATCAATACTGCACTATCATATGCACTCACATATCTATACAGACACTCACACACTGCCACTCATCCATAGAGTTACTCACACACATAGTCAGTCATGCAAAGAATCAATCACCCACCCATTTACTCACCTATACAGTTATACGCACTCCACCTCACTTATTCAAACATATACCTACACATACTTACACTCTTATACAAAAACTAATACAAGCACACACTCATCCATACAGCTACTCTCACAATCACTCACTCTCACATAAAGTCATTTATGTACTCCAACACTCACATTTACTGCCTTTCACATATGCAGTTACTCAAACGTGTGCCACTGAGGTATCCAGTCACTCACCAACACACCCATACACACACTCACCCACACATACAGCCCTTCACAGATGCACTCTTAAACCCATACACGCAGTGAATCACCCACTCACACATCTATGCACATAGTCACCCACCCCCACCCACCCACACGGACACTCAGACACCCATACAGATACTCAGACAAGCAGACTACAACCCATATAGACCCTCATTTAGCTACTCACCAACCCATGCAACCGCTTACACACCGACTGACAAACTAAACTGTGTGAATGTCTGTATCAGCCACTAACCCATGCATTCAGTAAGACACATTTAATCACTCACTTATAAAGTCAGTCACGCACCTACTAAATCATCCATTCAGACACTTATACACCTACTCATTCTTCAATACACCTTGGCCTATATATATAAAACATAATTAAACTTTACAGAAACACACAGTCACTAGATGATGTCATCATCATGATAATGAGTTGGCCTCCCTTTCCTTTATAGTTCCCATCCACTGGTCTGACCACCAACTCATCCTTTTCACAATCTCTAACGCTGTTCTACCTCCCCTACCCAAAACCATCAAACAGATGAAACTGACCAGGAATCTTCACCTTATCCCCCCAGGCGAACTTGAGGCCAAAGTCAAACCTCAACTTCAACTCTCTCCTCCCTCACAAAATTCCAATGACCTCACCGAACACTTTACCAAATCCATTGTTGAGGTCCTTGACCAAATTGCCCCAGCCAAACTAAAACGACAGAAAAACTCATCCAATTCCTGGTTCAATCCAGACCTCAACAATGAGCGGCGCACACTTAGATCGACTGAACGCTTATGGAGGCAAAACCCTTCCCCCTTTAACCTCTCTCTCCTCAGATCCAACTATAAAAAACACATCCTCAATGCTAAGAAATCATTCTTCCGCTCCCAAATCGACCGGGCCAAAAACAGACCCAGGGAACTGTTCAGCATTGTGAAAAGCCAAACTTTCTCTGCACCCTCCACGGTGATTGCCACCATTGAGAAATGCGAGGAAATTGCCAACTACTTCTTAGAAAAAATCTCCAAAATTAATCAATCCTTCGCCCTAACTCCCCTCCTTCTTAACCCACTACCCTCACCGGACATTTCCTCTAATTCTCCTTCACTCGCTATGCTCCCTCATGACTCCTTATCGCTCCCTCTTATTGTCCCTATTCTTGAACCCGGCCCCATCATACTCGAACTAAAAAATAATACTTCTTGGCACGACTTCCATCCAGTCACTGAACTTGATGTCCTTAAAATCATTTCCAGACTGAAACCATCATCTCACACTAAAGATCCTTTCCCGTCCAATCTTGTCCAAGACCTAAAACATATCATTACTCCCTATTGGACCTCCATCATCAACTCCTCCTTTACTTCTGGTTGTGTCCCTGCGTCCCTCCAATTGGGACAAATCACTCCCATCCTCAAAAATCCTGCTGGCGACCCTAATGACCTAAATAACCTTCGTCCTATCTCTAACCTTCCTCTTCTCTCAAAAGCCCTTGAAAAATGCGCCCTGCTCCAACTAGATAGGCACATTGATTCATTCAATCTTTTAGACTCGTTCCAATCAGGCTTCAGAAAGGGCTGTAGTACAGAAACGGCAATGCTAAACATAATTGTTGACTTCCAACACGCCCTTGACAAAGACGAATCCTCGCTACTCATTCTCCTTCATCTCTCCACTGCTTTCGACACTGTTAATCACTCTATACTACTTAACACACTTAAAGATCGTTTTCGCCTCAACGGTTCAGTCCTCAAATGGTTCACCTCCTTTTTCCAGCACAGAACCCAGCAAATTAAATTTCATGACTGCCTTTCTAAACCTCTGCCCGTCTCCCTAGGGGTCGTACAGGGCTCTATCCTCTCCCCCTCTCTATTTAATCTCTTCATGGAACCCTCAACCTCATCCTTAAACAAGCAGGAATCAATTACCACCTATATGCCGATGACACCCAACTTTACTATAAAATTCAATCCCGCTCAGATGTCCTTCATCTCAATGATGCCTTGAGTAAGATTCAATCCAAGTTCCACTACAACCACCTCAAACTCAACCCAAAAAAGACCGAAATCCTTCTTTTCTCCCCTAAGAACAACTTGCTCCCCATTCTATCCTGGATCTCTGACCTTACTGCAATCAACTGCTCTCTCACTATATCAAACTCAGTTAAATCCCTCGGTTTTAACATTGACCAGAACCTTACTCTTATCCCCCACATAAAAAATTCATCCAAAAGTGCTCTCTTCACACTCCATCACTTAAAGAAAATAAAACCGTTAATTCCAGCAGACATCTTTAAATTAGTCATCCAATCGCTGGTCCTGTCAAAAATCGACTATGGGAACGCCATCCTCACTGGAACTCCTAAAGCCCACCTTGCCCCAATCAAATCGGTTCTGAACCTTGCCGCTAGGCTCATTGGCGACCTCAAATGGTTTGATCATATCTCCCCTGCCCTTAAAGCCCTCAAGGGGCTGCCCGTTGAAGGAAGAGCCTCCTACAAGACAGCGTGCATTATGCACAAAGCCCTGCATCAACGCTCCCCACAGTACCTCACAGATAAGCTTCACAAAGCCAGCTGCTCTAGATCACTGAGGAGCTCCAACACCCTCACTCTTGTCCCTTCTCTATTAAACAAGAAAACCACACAATCTCTCTCCTTTTCCAGGAACGCGCCTAACACCTAGAACTCCCTCCCCAAAGATCTTCGTTGCAACCCCTCTTACGCCAGCTTCAAAAAAGACCTCAAACTTCTGCTGAATAAATACTGGGGTCCTTAAATCCGCCCCTGGGTACTCATCCCACCCCTACCTCCTATTGTTCTCCTCCCTCTCTCTCATCTTCCTTCACCTACTAACTCCTCCCTCCAGCCTTTCCTATAGGACCTGCCTAGTCCCACCAGGTATTACCGAATCCCCCCTCCTCAGCCTCCCCCCATTCACTTACCCTTCCCCCTCTTCTCCATGCTTTCCCTCCCACGCTAGGCTAATCTCTCAGGACATGCGGCAACCCTTTGCAACACATGTAATGTGATGGTGTAAAACTAGAGCTGTTTTGACCTTCTTGTTGGGTTTTGAATACTACCTCATTGTAATCCTGTTACATTCAATTATTTTTATCTATGTATAGCGGTCTGATATTGCCTTAACTATCCCCCTCCCTTGCCTCTCCCCATTCCCATACCCTACCCCCTCTTTTATATCCTTTCCTTCTTTCACTAGCCTAATCTCTCTTGATTTTCTGTAACCCTTTGGCAACTTGTTTGTTTAGATTGTCTAATATTTAAATTGCTATCTACCATCTGTATTGGTTTCTGAATACTACCTCATTGTAAATTTTGCTATATTGCAATGAATACTCATGTAAAGCGCTCTGATACCCCCCGGGTCCAGCTAGCGCTATATAAAACCTGTTAAATAAAATAAAATAAATAAAATCAGTGATGTCATCAGTGATGTCATTTGAGATGTCATCAGTGATGTCACTGACCATGTCATAAATGATGTAATATGTGACGTCATCAGCAGTGCATTGCGGGGCACAGCTGAACTAACTATCACAGCCGAATTTCTAGTTTTGTACGAGTGAAATGTCCATCTAACTATAGCGTCCCTGAAACCGGTGTTTTTTTCAGTTAATTTCGAAGGTTTCTTAAATGCTAATTTCTAACTATAACGTCCCTGAAACCTGTGCTTTTTCAGTGAATTTCAAATGTTTCTTAAATGCTAATTGCTAACTATGCCTCCAAAGGTAGGACATGTGCAGAAAGAGGAAGAAAGGCGCAGAAAGAAGCAAGAGAAATGCAGAAAGAGGCAACAGAAGTCCAGAAAGATGAAGAAAGGTACATAAAGAAGCAAGAGATGTGCCCAAAGAACCAACAGAGGAGCAGAAAGAGGCCTTGTTGCAAAGTCTTCCTGTGCCCCCAACGTTTTGTTGATGGGTACTAGTGGTAACTGACTCTGACTAACCAGGTCCAGAGCAGTACTATGCTGAAAGACTCTTAGAATACAGTGAAAACAACTACATACACTAGGGTACACTGTGGGTTGGGGTACCCCTGTGATTGGCATGACCTTCCCTGTATGGCCCTATTACATATTAGGGCAGGGGGATTAAAACTACCTCTAACTAAGAGATACAGAAGGAGGCAAGAGAGGTGCTGAAAGAGGCAAGAGAGGTGCAGAAAAAAGCAAGTGAAGTGAAGAAAGAGGCAAGTGAGGTGTAGAAAGAAGCAAGAGCAATGCAGAAAGAACCAACAGTGGTGTAAAAAGAGGCATAAGGGGTACAGAAAGGGGTAGGAGAGGTGCAGAAAGAAGGAAGAGAAGTACAGAAAGAGGCACGTAAGGTGCAGATAGAAGCAAGAGCAGTGTAGAACAAACCAACAGAGGTGCTGAAAGAGGGAAGAGGGGTGGAGAGAAAGGCAAGAGGGGTACAGGAAAAGGTAGAATGGGTGCACAAAGAGGCAAGAGAATTGCTGAAAGAAGCAACAGAGGTGTAGAAAGAAGCAAGAAAAGTACAGAAAGAGGGGAGTGAGATTCAAAAATAGGCATGAAAGGTACAGAAAGAGGGAAGACGAGTGCAGAAAGAGACAACAGGGATGCAGAAAGAAGCAAATGAGGTGCAGAAAGAAGCAACAGCCGTGCAGAAGGAGGGAAGAGAGGTGCTGAAAAAGCCAAGAAAAGTGCAGAATGAGGCAAAAGAGGTACATAAAGAGACAACCGGGGAGCAGAAAGAAGCAAGACAGGTGAGGAAAGAAGCATGGAAAGTGCAGAATGAAGCAACAGGGGTGCAGAAAGAGGCAAGAGAAGTGCAGAAACAGGCAATAGAAGTGCACAAAGAGCCAAGAAAATTGCTGAAAGAAGCAACAGAGGTGTAGAAAGAAGCACGAAAAGTACAGAAAGAGGCAATTGAGATGCAAAAACAGGCATGAAAGGTACAGAAAGGGGGAAGACAAATGAAAAAAGAGACAACATTGGGGCAAAAAAAAGCAAATGAGGTGCAGAAAGAGGCAAAAGAGGGAAAAGAGGTATAGAAAAAGCCAACTGCAGAATGAGGCAAAAGAAGTACATAAAGAGACAAAAGGGGTGCAAAAAGAAGCAAGACAGGTGCAGAAAGAAGCTTGGAAAGTGCAGAATGAAGCAACAGGGGTGCAGAAAGAGGCAAGAGAAGTGTAGAAAGGAGCAAGTGAGGTGCAGAAAGAGCCAACAGTGGTGCAAATAGAGGCAAGAGAGGAGCATAAACAGGCAAGAGAATTGCTGAAAGAAGCAAGAGGTGTAGAAAGAATTAAGAAAAGTTCAGAAAGAGGCACGTGAGATGCAAAAACAGACAGACGGGTGCAGACAGAGACAACATGGGTGCAGAAAGAGGCAACAGATGTGAAGAGAGGTGCAGAAAAAGGGAAAAAGTGCAGAAAGAGGCAAAAGAGGTACATAAAGAGAAAACAGTGGTGCAGAAAGAAGCAAGACAGGTGCAGGAAGACGCATGGAAAATGCAGAATGAAGCACCAGGGGTGCAGAAACATACAAGACAAGTGCACAAAGAGGCAAGAGAATTGCTGAAAGAATCAACAGAGGTGTAGAAAGAAGCAAGAAAAGTGCAGAAAGAGGCAAGAGGTTGTGCTTTCTTGGCCCAAGGCTGTCATCCCATTGACTAGCAGTGCTTTCTTGGTCCAAAGCTGTCATCTCACAGACGCAGTGCTTTATTGGTCCAAAGTTGTCATCTCACTGACTGTCAGTGCTTTCTTGGTCCAAAGCTGTCATCTCACTGACTGGCAGTGCTTTGCTGGTCCAAGGCTGTCATCTCACTGACTGGCAGTGTGTTCTTAGTCAGAGGCTGTCATGTCAGTGGGGGGCAAGGGAGAGGTGCTTTGTCAGTTGAAGGGTTAAGGGTAATGGGTATGCTTTCTTTGGTACATGCCATCATATGTAAAAGTACTGGTCCTGGCCACACTGGGGAGTATTTAAAGTCACACATGCTCATCGCAACTAACTTTTACATTTGCAGACTGCATTTGAGAAGTGATAGGTTTTTATTACTCTTATAGTGCTGTGTGCCATGGATGCAGCTTTAAGGCACTAGGGCAAAAGGTAACAGATATCAGTCAGATAGCTGAAATAAGAAAAACCACAGGAGGGGATCTTAGGATAGTGACACCACATAGAACATGCCACAGAGAAGCCAACAACTGTAAGAGGGAGAGTAAGGGTGGTGTGGGTGGAACAGGTTGGGAGAAGAGGAAATATAACTTGTTTCTTTGAAGTCATAATTTTGGGCAGTACCTTTAGGTGTGCTGGCAATGTGGGTCAACCTCGGAGCTACCCATGTTCCTATAAGGTGCCAAGAAAATGCACGCAGTCACACAGGTCATCCTGTGAGAAACCACCAAGCAGCTTATTGGGGCAATCGCTAAGTCCGCCCTTCTTCATCAAGCTTTCTTGTAAAAGCCTTCAAACCATGCAAGCCACTGAAACAACAGAGAAGCTGGGGAGGGGGGGGCAGTTAATTTACTTTAATATTTATCTATTTTTTTGACTTGTTGCCACATGTCCCCATATGACAGCCCCATGGCGCAGAGCTGACTAAGCAGGTGAAAAAAAAGCATGACATTGCTTACGTTTAGAAATGTGGAAGCAGGATTCACTGCAGTCCCAGAAAAGAAGGACATATTCAAAGAGCTGAAAATGCATAACGTGGCACTTGGCGAGGCTCGCAGCTGAGGTTTTTTATCTGTGCTCCGACTGAGAGACAGAGGGAAGCCTGCTAAGCAGTTATTGTGAAAGTAGCTCATTGTGCACATATTTTATATTATTCGGCACGTACGAAAATAAAACCACGTGGATGTGGTTATTAAATATATAGCGAGTGCTCTTTTTTGGTTTACTTTGCCTTGTGTTACATGGCCCCTTCACACTGCATAGGACAGCTCCGGCACACGATTGCACGTCGTCGAGCTTAAAATATGCCCCATGGTGCGCTCTCGATGCAATCTGAAGATGAGAAAATCACTCATACCACAATTCAAAATTGTGTATCTTTTTGTGATATAATTAGGGTCTAATATGAGTCGTAGTAAATGTAATAGACAGAATGCAGCTGGCACTGTAACAATAAAGTACATGTTCTAGTACATGTCCTAGTGAGTGTACTGAATATGTGCGTCCCCACTGAGGCTGCAAATTAATGATCACGTCACGTGTGCGTTTGGCTCTTGGCTTCCTGGTGTCATCGGCACCTGCTCTGGTTGTAGTTTGTTGGTGTCGATCTTGTGTAAATCAGTGAGTTGGCTTGTGTTCATGACACTCAGTCAGGCCTTGCTCTGCATGCGTCGTGAAGCAGGCAAGCGTTTGGTTCCGGAGTGTCACTAGTGCATCAGGAGGGTGAAACACAGGTGCGCATGTGTGCAGGGGCTTTCTCCACACACCCCCACTATAGCTCCCAAAAGCATGAAAGGACGTGGAGCCTCCTCCTTTCTCAGTTGCGCAAAAAGCTGAAGGCCTGGCTAATCGAGTAGTCTCACTAGACCCTGGAGTGCCTGGAATCAGAGGCAATCTCTGGTTGGGCTCTGCCCAGATATCGAAAGTTTTCTTTTCTATAATTTCTCAGCAAGTACTGAATGTATTTACACCATTTAACTAAAAGGGCTCTTTCTGAACCAGTTGCCACCTTTTTGCCAATTTTGGTGTAATTCCGTTCAGCAGTTCGGGTTGTAGCTTTGTCTAAAGTTTCCTATGGAAATTAACATGGGGTAAACGCATTTTGGGTCCCCCCTTTTTTCTCGGCTCCGCTTGACAAATCACCCCAAAACGTTCAAGACACAGAGCTGACTGGAGCGGGCCACTAGTTTTTTAAATTTCGCGAAGATTCATTAAACGACGCCAAAGTTATTGGGAAAACAAAAAACGCTTTTCCTATGGAAACTATGTGCTAAGTATAACTACCTACTGGCGACTGCCAGGTTTTAGGGAAAGTTATAGTTAGTTGGATATTTCACTCATATAAAACCATAGAAATTCCCCCGTTATAGTTAGTTCAGCTAACTATAACTCGCGCCCCGCAATGCACTGCTGATGGCGTCACTCATGACATGCTCAGTGACATCACCCATGACATCACTGATGACATCTCAAATGACATCACTCATGACATCATCCAGTGACTGTGTGTTTCTGTAAAGTTTAAATATGTTTAATATATATAGGGAAAGGCGCATTGATGAATGAGTGGGTGTATAAGTGTCTGAATGGATGATTTAGTAGGTGAGTGAATGACTATATAAGTGAGTGATTAAATGTGTCTTACTGAATGCATGGGTTAGTGACTAAACTGTGTGAATGTCTGTATCCGTCTGTCTGTTCGTGTGTAAGCGGCTACATGGGTTTGTGAATAGCTACATGAGTGTCTATATGTGTTATTGATTGGTTGTCTGAGTATCTGTAAGGCTCTAGTACATATTAGGGCAGGGGGATTAAAACGACCTCTTAAAACATGCTACGGAGCGCGTTTGCACAGTGGTAAAGGGAGGGGGGCCTGAGGTGACATGTGTGTAAACACGCCCTGTGGCCGTTTTAAGGTGGGAGATTAAGCCCCTTTGAATCCTGACGGTCCCTGGGGTCCAACTAGCCAACCAGGTACCTCCAGTAAGTGCCACAGAGCTGTGTTGCAGAAGTGTAAAAAGGGGCTTGGCCTGGCCCACCTCTCTTCAACGCAGCGCAGTGGCGCTTACTGGGGTTGTTGGCCCCCAGGGACCCTCAGGATTGAAGAGGAATTAATTCCCCAACTTAAAACGCACTACAGGGTGTGTTTGCACACATGTCACCTCAGGCCCGCCCTCTCCCCTCCCTTCACCACTGTGCAAACACACCCTGTGGCACGTTTTAAGTTGAGGGATAAAGTCCCCTTCAATCCTGAGGGCCCCTGAGGGCCAACTAGCCCACCAGGTACCTCCAGTAAGCGCCACAGAGCTACGTTGCAGAGAGGTGTAAAAAGGGGAATGACCTAGGCCACCTCTCTGCAACGCAGCGGCGCTTACTGGAAGCACCTGGAGGGCTAGTTGGCCCCAGGAGCCCTCAGGATTGAGCTGCGTTGCAGAGAGGTGTAAAAAAGGGGCATGGCCTCTGAACACCTCTCTGCAACGCAGCTCCCTGGCGCATACTGGAGATACCTGGTGGCCTAGTTGGCCCCAAGGGATCCTCAGTATTCAAGGGGAATTAATTCCCCAACTTACAACACGCAAGGGGGTGCGTTTGCACAGTGGTGAAGGGAGGGGGCAGGACCTGAGGTGACATGTGTGCAAACACACCCTGTGGCGCTTTTTAAGCTGGGGAATTAATTCCTCTTCAATCCTGAGGGTCCCTTGGGGCCAACTAGCTCACCAGGTACATCCAGTAAGTGCCACTGCATAGTTGCAGAGAGGTGGCCCATGCCATGCCCCTTTTTACACCACTTTGCAACGCAGCTCTGTGGTGATTACTGGAGGCACGTATGGCTTCAATTAAACGACGCGCAGTAGAGCGCGCTTTTTTTTTCGGGCCAGATTCGCGCACCCAGGGCGAATTTGGCCGATTTGTTGTTTTTTAAAAAAAATGCTTTTTTGGGCCCTAGGGGTCCTTGTAAGAACCCCTGAGCAGGCCTAGGGGGTCAGGGTCTTTCTACCCTGCCCCCTTTTCTTGTTTTGCATGTTTGTTTTACTGTTTTCTTGTGCCTCGGTTCTACCGAGGCACAAGATGGCTGCCAACATTTCCTGGTTTGAAGTGTTGACAGCCAATTAGAATGCAGCTCGTGATCGGCAGGGTGCGCGGATCCACCGCGGCCATAGATATCGAAACATTTCTTTTTTGATTTTCTCAGCAACTACTGAATGGATTTACACCATTTAAGAAAAACAGTGCTTTCTGAACCAAGCACTACCTTTTTGCCAAATTTGGTGTAATTCCATTCAGCAGTTCGAGCTCTAGCCGTGTCTAAAGTTTCCTATGGGAAATTGATTTTTTCACCTCTTTTTCTTGAATTTCTCAGGAACTACTGAACGGATTTACACCATTTAACAAAAAGAGTGCTTTGTGAACCAAGGGCTACATTTTGCCAAATTCGGTGTAATTCCGTTCAGCAGTTCGGGCTGTAGCCGTGTCTAAAGTTTCCTATGGGAAATAACATGGAGGAAACACGTCATGAGTGATGTCACTGACCATGTCATGAGTGATGTAATTTGTGACGTCATCAGCAGTGCATTGCGGGGTCGCAAGGTATAGTTAGCTGAACTAACTATAACGGGGGAATTTCACAGGTTTTGTACGAGTGCAATGTCCAACTAACTATAACTTACCCTAAAACCTATGTTTTTTTCAGTGAATTTCTAAGGTTTTTAAATGCTAATTCTTAACTATAACGCCCCTGAAATCTACGTTTTTTTCAGTGAATTTCAAAGGTTTTTTAAATGCTAGTTTCTAACTATGCCTACAGAGGTAGGACATGTGATGAAAGAAGAAACAACGCACAGAAAGAAAAAAAAGAAATGCAGAAAGAAGCAACAGAAGTTCTCAAAGACAAAGAAAAGTGCAGGAAGAAGCAAGATATGTGTAGAAAGAACCAACAGAGGAGCAGAAAGAGGCCTTGTTACAAAATCCTCCTGTGCCCACAACTTTTTCATACGGATACTGGTGTTAACTGACTCTGACTAACCAGGCCTAGAGCCAGTGGTATGCTAAAAGACACTTAGAATACAGTGAAAACACCTACATACACTAGGGAACACTATGCCTTGGGTACCGCTGTGATTAGCATTACCTCCTCTGTAAGCCCCTAGTACATAATAGGGCAGGGGCATTAAAACTACCTCTTAAAACGCGCCACGGGTTGCGTTTGCACTCTGGTGAAGGGAGGGGGGAGCCTGAGGTGACATGTGTGCAAAACACGCCCTGTGGGCGTTTTAAGTTGGGTGATGAAGCCCCCTTGAATCCTGAGGGTCCCTGGGGCCAACTAATCCACCAGGTATGGCCAGTGAGTGCCACAGAGTTGCATTGCAGAGAGGTGTAAAATGGGGCATGGCCTCGGACCACCTCTCTCCAACGTAGCGCAGTGGCACTTACTGGAAGCACCTGGTGGGCTAGTTGGCCCCCAGGGGCCCTCAGGATTGAAGGGGAATTATTTACCAAGTGAAAACGCGCGCACGGGACGTGTTTGCACATGTCACCTCAGGCCCCGTCCCCTCCCTTCACCACTGTGTAAACACGCCCTATGGCCGTTTTAAGTCCCCTTGAATCCTGAGGGTCCCTAGGGTCCAATTAGCCCACTAGGTACTTCCAGTAAGTGCCACAGAGCTGCGTTGCAGAGAGGTGTAAAAAAGGGCACGGCCTGGACCACCTCTCTGCAACGCAGAGCAGTGGCGCTTACTGGAATCACCTGGTGGCCTAGGTGGCCCTCAGGGGCCCTCAGGATTGAAGGGGAATTATTTCCCCAACTGAAAACGCGCCACAGGATGTTTTTGCACACGTCACCTCAGGCCCCGTCCCCTCCCTTCACCACTGTGTAAACACGCCCTGTGGCTATTTTAAGTTGAGAGATTAAGACCCCTTGAATCCTGAGGGTCCCTAGGGTCCCACTAGCCCACTAGGTACCTCCAGTAAGCGCCACAGAGCTGCGTTGCAGAGAGGTGTAAAAAGTGGCACGGCCTGGACCACCTCTCTGCAACGCAGCACAGTGGCACTTACTGGAGGTAAGTGGTGGGCTAGTTGGCCCCAAGGGACCCTCAGGATTAAGGAGGAATTAATTCCCCAACTTAAAACGCCCACCCATTTCATTCAGAAGCCCCGGGGGGGGGCTGCGGGGGGCCGTGAGCCCCCTGGAAATATTTTTGAAAAGCCCTGGGGGGTGGCGGTCCCCAGGGCTGGGGGGCCCCTTTGGGCCCTATTACAATATAAAGATTGCCCACAGGACTTGGCCCACCAGGGGGCTAAATTATAACGAAGCGAGGGGGTCAGGGTGTTTCTACCCTGCCCCCTTTTTGTGTATTGTGCGTTTGTTTTTCTCTTTTCTTGTGCCTCGGTTACACCGGTTACTTATCTTCGTGAAATTTTCAAAACTAATGGGGCGCTCCGCTCAGCTCCTACCCTGAAAGTCTCGGGGTGATTCGTCAAGCGGGGGCTGAGAAAAAAGGGGGGTCCCAAAACGCGTTTTCCCCATGCATTTTCCCATAGGACCTTTAGTCGAAGGTACAGCCCGAACGGCTGAACAGAATTACTTGAAATTTGGCAAAGAGGTAGTCCTCAGGTCAGGCATGTGCCTTTTGCTTAAATGGTGTAAATCCTTTCAGTAGTTCCTGAGAAAATCAAAAGTAAAATCACATATGTATCTGGGCGGAGCCTAACCACACATCTCATCGTGAGATTTGATTGGCTGTCAGCACTTCATCCAAGAAGTGTTGGCAGCTATCTTGGGACCAATATACATGATAACACCTCATTAAAAAGCATTTCAGTTAATAGAAGGTTTTAAGCCTTTAGTTACATTATAAATCATTTGTTGATGGTACCATACTCATTTTAGTAATTGTGGTATGTTCTAAGGTGATTTTACCATGTGAAAAAACCTTCTGCTGGGATATCATGAATCATGTTTGAGAGAAAACTATTTTCACATGCTTTTCCCACAGAGGTGTGGAAGGTGATCTATAAGCTAAACTGAGAGCATATTTTCTGTGAATTCACAGTATCTTTCTTAGTCATGTGAGAATGAAGTCTGACATTCTCAGTAAAACGTGTACATCCAACAAGGGCAGAGACTGTCAGTTGATTCCTTTGTGTTCTACTGCAGCTTCCCAGAGTGTTCCAAAGAACAACTAGAGCGCTATCACTCCTACTTATGATAAACGTATGGCACACCTGAAGCCATCTTGATTGGAATAAAGTGGTAACTCTTAAAACATTTAATTTAAAAAGGAACAAAATGAGGGGGTTCATTTTGCCATAGAATGTATGATTAGTGCTGCAGAAAGAAAAATGAGGGCACATTTTGAGTGACTTCTCAAATCCTCTTCCATTTCATTAAAGAATTCTGACATGCAGACTGAAACATGCACTTTCAATACCAGCAGCAGACTTCCCTGGTGAGCAGTAGCTTTACTACAGTGATCTAATGAGCAACTACAGTGCTAACAGTCTGAATTTATGGCTAATGTGTGGCACATCTGAATGCCTTCTTCATTGAATCAAAGTAAAAAACTGACAGTATGCCTACTGAGGAGACTGTAGTAAATAAGAAAATGAGGAAACTCCATAACAAGTCTTCCAAGATGGCCACCAGAGACAAAAGAGCCCAAATGTAGCACAAATATCACCGAGATGTAGCCCAAGTATAGCCCAATGACAGAAATCCCAGAGTGTTTTAAAGAACAAATAGAGCGCTAACAGTCTTACTTTTGACAAAAGTATGGCACACCTGAAGCCATCTTGATTGGAATAAAGTGGTAACACTAAAACATTTAATTTGCAAAGGAACAAAATGAGGGGGTTCATTTTGCCATAGAAATTATGATTAGTGCTGCAGAAAGAAAAATTAGGGCACATTTTGACTTCTCAAATCCTCTTCTATTTCATTAAAAAGTTCTGACATGCAGACTGAAATATGCACTTTGAATACCAGCAGCAGACTTCCCTGGTGAGCAGTAGCTTTACTACAGTGATCTAATGAGGAACTAGAGTGCTACCATTCAGAATTTATGGCAAATGTGTCACATCTGAATGCCTTCTTGATGAACCAAAGTAAACAAGCATTGAAAATGCAATAGGTCTCGCCCTCGTTTAAGTTAAAGCAATTCTGTTTGTAATTAGGTGGCTTTTTAGCTTTGCTTTTATTAGTGTTTTTCAAAATTTCATGTACATAACATGCATATATGTATGCATGCATTTATATTTGTATTTTTTTTTTTTAATATGTTTATTGAGTTTTTTGATTGAAAAGGTAAAATAACAAATAAGAAAATAAAAAAGAAGAAAACATTACAACCAGTAATAACAAAGGAAAGACACAGTCCAAACATAAACAGCCTCCAGTAGCATGTCCTATACATACAGACAAATCATAAGTCAGAGATTGAATCAAGCAATAATAGATACAGAGGGTTTAGAATGGAAACAAAAGAGTGGTCCCACTATCTAAACAAGCCGTAGCGCCCATACTGTGCATCACCGTGAAGGGGGGAAAGAGAAAGGGGGGGGGGGGCTGGGGCAAGCAGTCCATATCATAGGTTGTACAGTCCCATCGAGCCCTAAGAAGTGGGAGTAGCCCCCAACGGGGATGTAGCCTCTCCCTGCTCAGCAGCGGCTGGGGACGGTCTCCGTTCCAAGTACAGGGCCCAAAAGTTTTTAGGTCTGTTACGGGGTGGCAATAATTCGCTGTAATTTTCAGTTTGAGTACAACAGTATAGCATATCTCTAGTCCATTGTTGCAAAGTTGGCAGTGGACCACGAAGCCAGCAGACAGCCACACATCTCTTCGCAAGTAGAAACGCCATATCGACCAGGCGTCTGTGACTCTTGGGGAGTGGCAGTGAGTAGCCTAGTAGAGCAAGGAACGGGTCCGGGGTCAGCGACATGTCCGTAACGCGATTAACTTCTAAGAATATATCACCCCAGAAGTGGGCAATCCCTGGGCAGGTCCAGGCCACATGTAGGAAGTCAGCTGAAGGCTCTCCGCATCGATCACACTGGGGGGTGTCACGTAGACCAAAGCGGTGTAATCGCTCCGGGGTATGATAAACCCGGTTGAGAAATTTAAAGTGGGCCAATCTATGGCGCCCATTAAGTGAGATTCGTTTGGTGCTAAGGCAACAGTATCGCCACTTATCATCGGTCAAATCTATCTGCAGATCCCGTTGCCATGCCAGCCGCGGCTTCGCGTATGCACCGTCTCTAGCAGTCAGCGTGGAGTGGTAAATTCTAGAGACCAACTTAGCCGATGACTGAGCTTTAATGATGGCGGTCAATATCGGGATCTCTGGAGGTTCCGCCATGTCCTCCCCCAATATTTCCCTAAGGGCGTGTCTAACCCTATGAAATTGAAACAGAGCAAGGGGAGTACAGACGGCATCCCCCTCAGTGACGCCCCGCAGGGAACAGGCAGTACCGCCCTCAAAAAGGTCCCCCATGGTATGTAGATTGAGTGACTGCAGTGCCTGGATCACACCTCTGTCCCTACATGGCGCCAGCCAGCTGCACCAGTCCAAACGGGCTACAGGGGCATACAGGAGATTACCAGCGTGAGCAGCCAGAATATGGTGCCACGCGTGGACGACCGAATTAAGAGAGTCCATTATGCCCGTACGCCTGTCACAAGGCGAAAACAACAAAGCTGGCAAAGGCCTGGGATCGGCGACGATAGTCTCAATCAACAAGTGGGGTATATCCAAAGGTCCATGAATCCAGTAATGGGCATGTGAGGATTGGGCGGCTCTATAGTACAACTCCAAGTCAGGGGCACCAAGGCCCCCCATCTCATATGGTAGTGTCAATATCCTCCAGGCAACGCGAGGCTGCTTGCCCCTCCATGCCAGGCGCACCAATAGAGAGTGAAGGCGACTGAAGAATGCCCTGGACAAAACCATGGGTATGTTCATAAATAGAAAGAGAAACCGCGGTAGGATTATCATTTTCATGAGCGCCACTCTGCCCATTAGAGAGAGCGGAAGAGCAATCCATCTGTCCACGTCGTCCTCCAGTTTGGAGATGGCAACACCATAATTTTCTCGCAGAACAACCTCCGAGTCCGTATGTAGGCGAATACCCAGGTATCGTACCGCCTCAGTGGACCATAAAAGGGGGTATTCCGGCTCAAAGCGAGCCGTGGCTGGGGTGAGCGGAAACATGATGGACTTACTCCAATTGACCCCTATACCCGAAAGCGAACCGAAGAGGACCACCTCCCTCAATACCGGGGACAGATGGGTCGCAGGCTCCCTAACATAGATTAGCGTATCATCCGCATACGTCGATACGATTAGGCGATAGTTTGGGAATCGAATGCCCCTATAGCTGTGATACTCCCGGAGTGCGCAAGCCAGGGGTTCCGCTGTCAGGGCATACAATATTGGGGAAAGAGGGCATCCATGCCTCGTGCCCCTAAAAATAGATATGGGATCAGTGACTAAGGACCCAATACGAATGCGCGCCGTGGGGGAGGAGTAGAGTGCCGCAAGAAATTGCAGGAAAACCGGCCCCACTCCCATACGGCTCAAGACGTGTCGCATGAAAGGCCACTCAACCGAGTCGAAGGCCTTCTCCATATCTAAGAATACCGCAACCGCCGGGACCTCCGGGGGGGTATGTTGTAAAGCTGCGAAGACAGTTCGCAGGTTATAAGTTAAGTTGCGGCTTGGAACAAAGCCGGCCTGCTCGGGCGCCACCAGGGTGGTGACCAGTGGGCTAAGGCGATTAGCCAGTATTTTCGCGAAAATCTTCGCGTCCACGTTCATGAGGGACAACGGACGGTACGAGGCACACTCCTCTGGCCGTTTCCCAGGTTTGAGTATGGCCACCAGTATCGCTTCCCGCATAGTTGGAGGCATACTGCCTGAGGAACATATATCCCCAAACAGTGTGAGCAGGTGGGGGAGTAGGAGATCCTGGAATGCCTTATAAAAGGCCACCGCGAGCCCGTCGCTTCCCGGAGCACTACCGGCCCTCATCTCCGAGAGGGCAAGCAGCGCCTCCTCGCGCTCGATTGGCCTCATCAGGAACTCGCGGTGCCAGTCAGACAACCAGGGAAGCTTAATATGCGACAGGTAATCCTCCATAAGCTCATCTGAGCAGTGACCGCGGGAAGCATAGAGATCAGCATAGTATTTCCGAAATTGCTCCGCTACCTGATCCTCCGTAAGCGGGGGATCACCTTGCTGCAGTCTAATATCTGGAATCGTGGTGTTGGCCCTCCGCTGCTGCAGAAGCCGTGCCAGAACCCTACCAGGCCTCTCCCCCTCACCATAGCTACGGGCAGTGGCATATTTCCCGAGGTGTTTTATCTCTACATCAGCTTCCTTATGGTAGTCTCGCAGGGTTTGCGCCAGGTCCCGGTCAAGTTCCTCACTGTGTACCTGTCTACGAGTGGATTCTAGGTCCTTCAGTTTCCGCTCTAGAGCTGTCAATCTGGCACGTATCGACTTTAGCACCCCTGCATGTTTGGATATGGTCACCCCCCTGATATACGCCTTAAAAGCTTCCCAAACTGTCAGAAAGGAGTCAACGGAGCCTATGTTCGTCTCGAAAAAGGCCTCAATAGACGTTGCGATCTCTTCCCTGAAAACAGAATCAAGGAGGGAGAATGGGGGAAAGCGCCATGCAAATGGAGGGATGCGTTTCTTTGGGGAGGTCAGCGTGAGAAGGAGTGGAGAATGATCAGAAAAGGTGCGAGGGAGAATCGTGCATGCCCGGATCTGGTGAGTCAATTGTAGTGAAGCAAACCAGTAGTCAATTCTCGTATGTATGTTGTGAGGTGCAGAATAGTGCGTGTAGCCACCCTGCTGAGTGTGTCCGCGGCGCCATACGTCATACATGTCCAACTTCACCAGGGATGACTCCACCAGTCTGGCAGAGGCCGACGGGCGTCTATCCGGGCCATCAGACCGGTCCAGAGCAGGGTGTATGACAAAATTAAAATCCCCACCCCACAGAATATTGTCCAAAGCGTAAGGTTGGGACATCGCCACCAGGTTAGCGTAAAAGTCAGGGTGGTCATAGTTAGGGCCATAAACATTGCAAATGAAAAGCTCGAGCCCCCTACCACAGCACTTAGACAAAACAAATCTACCCTCCCTGTCCGTTTCCAGGGGTGACAATGAGAGCGCAGCCCTCGGATTCACCCACGTCATAACCCCCCTGGCGTGTGATGTGAAACCCGCAGCATGTATATTACCCATCAACCCTTTGGTACGCTATATGGGGCTATCCGGGTGAAGGTGGGTCTCCTGCAGGAGTGCCACATCCACATTGTGTCTATTCAAATAGCTCAGTATCTTGCGAACCTTACGGAAATCATTAAGGCCGCGGACGTTCCAGGTCAGCAAAACCAGCGAGTCTAGGGCGCTATCGCAATGAAGCTTGGGCGTGTCACTCATATGCGGTAAGAGGATAATAAAAGGATGAGGAGAGTGCAATCCAGACCGTGTCGTCCCTTAACAGCAAACCAAAGGAAAATGCAACGAAAATAAAACCATAAACCATCCCAGCACAAACCTGCCCCCCCAATCGTGCCCAATAACACAGACAACATCCAGAAGTAGGCATCAGCCTGCCAGGGCCAGGAAAACCCACGTCAACGTCCCACAATAACAAACCACACAGCAAAACAAGAATCAGACCCCTCCCGCCCCCCGCCCACGCCTGCCCAACCCCAACTAGGCTGTGGAACCAACCCACCCCCCCAAGGAGAAAAATCCCCACCCAAATCCAGACAACCAGAAACATCCCAGGTGTACTACACGCGGGGGGGGGAATGTAGCCCGCGCAACAGAAAAAGAAAAGAAAGTGTGATCAATGAGACCACTGCTCCACACCCCGCCTTAAAGCAAACGTGCAGCTGTGAATAAATGCAGCCAAGCGTATGTCCCACAGGGCTATAGGGAGGGCGAAATAAGCAGATCGCATATCTAATACAAGTCAAGCAATGAGCACATAGCAACAAATATGAAGGAGAACAGTCATGACCCCCAATAAGAAAACTTTGGCGTTCTGAAACACAGTAGTGAATGAAAAACACAAAACAATAAATGACAACAGTTCCTGTCTTCCAAAGCCGGTCAGCCCTGCTCATCCAAGGGACCCCCGGTCGGTTCGTCCGAGAGCCGGCGATCCGGCAGTGGCCGCCCCTCCCTCGCCCAGTCCTTCAAAGCTTTTTGCAGGATCTTTGGATCAGTAAATATATGTGAGCGGCCCTGCCGATTCACTCTTAACTTAGCTGGATAGAGCATGGCATAATCCGCACCCATCTACCGGAGTTGTCTCTTCATGGGAGCGAACAAGCGCCTCGCCTCCTGAACTCTAGCAGTGAAGTCTGGAAAGAGTGAAATGGTCGACCCCTCGAATCGAAGCGGTTGTTTTTCGCGGGCAAGTTTAAGGGCGACATCGCGGTCCCTATAGTTCAGGAGTTTAGCTATGACTGGCCTGGGAGAGGCGCCTGGCGCCGGCCTGGGGCCAAGAGAGCGGTGCGCCCTCTCAACCACAAACATGTTTGAAAAGGAGGAGTCACCCAACAGAGTTTTCAAAAGCTTTTCTATGAAGAGTTCCATGCTCCCCGTGGGTGCCGTCTCCGGCAGGCCCGTGATGCGGAGATTACAGCGCCGAGAGCGGGCCTCCAAGTCTTCTGTCTTGTCCTGGAGGAGCTGCACCACCCTGCCCAGCTGTTTGTGTTCCGCATCAAGAGCGGTCTGCGCCTCCTCCGTCTCCGTCAGCCTGCGCTCCGAGCTGTCCAGGCGCTCTGCATGTTTGTCCAATCTGTCCGCCATGCGGTCCATTCTGTAGGACAGCACGTCCATTTTGGCCCCCAAAGAGGTTATCCCACCCTGGAGGGTCTTTTCCATGGAGAGCAAGAGGCCGCGGATATCCTGGTGTTGTTTGTCCGGGTTCCGGCCGTGGTCCGCGACATCACTCTCCGTCGCAGCTCCGCCAGGCCTGGGTCGCTTGGGGTCAAACGACAATTTGGGTTGGGACTTATCCGTGCGTCCCATCGTATCGCCGTGTGGGGCCCGGTGCTCTAAGGAGCGCCTCGACCTCCTCCACAAGGATTCCACCCCCTCCTATCCGTATGGGTGGGTCGCCCCAAAGCAATCCGCAAGTAGTAGCTGGTCGGTGGGTGGTCCAGGGCCGCAAATAGTGGCTAGCCCCCCCTGACCCGCCCTCGTTGCAATGGAGAGCGTCTGCAGGGCCGCAGTGCGTCTATCACCCCCCCACCAGGCAGTAACGCAAACGTAATATATGGCGGAATCAGCCAGTCCCCGTGTGGGCCATGCGGCGCGAGACCCCGGCAGCAGCGTGGGCCAACAGATCAATGCATGGTATGCGCCAAGCAGGTCTCGGAGGCGCTAGGAGGGCGAGGGATCCAGCTCAGGCAACAGTTTGCGACAGGTAGTCCAAAATAGCCAGCAATGCAATGGTGGGGGGGCGCCTCATGAGTTGATGCACTGCATAGGAAAGCCACAGGGCTCCCCAGCAGGCCTCGCCGTCAGCAAGGGGCACTCACCGGCATCGTATCAGTTGTCCAGAAGGCAGCGCGGCCTCAGCTCCCCGCAAAGCACCGGCTCTCAGGTAGATGTAGGGCCGCCGTGCCGATCCCTCCAGGCGGCCGGCAGGGACGCAGCGGAGGGGAACGCAGACACGGGGAACAGGGTCCTCAGAGACACCGGGCCAGTCTCACCGCCGCAGGGCCTCCGCAGCAGGACCTCGGCGAGGGCCGCACGTCGCCTCCCCGGATGAGGAGGGGAAGGAGGAGCTCCGCACGGCAGCCTCCGTGCAGCGCCAGCGGGCAGGGCCCGGAAGCCCGGTATCAGCAGAGCTCCGAATCTTCACTCGGAAGGCAGGTAGGCGAGTCGCTCTTCCCGCCACCGGCACCGTGGCACCCCAGAGGACCCTAGGTCACCGTTTCCTGGTGCAGGTGGGACACAGCTGCAGGATAGTAGGCGGATAATGTGACGGGCTAACGGAGTGCTCAGTTCAGGCGGCCATCGTGGTCGCGCGCTAGCTCCGCGCCCCATTTATATTTGTATTTATATAGATATGCAGATTATATATATCTTTATATATGTATGTATATATATATATACATACATATATATAAATGCATATGCATATATGTGCATATGTGTGCGTGTAGAGAGAGGTAGAGAGAGGTAGAGAGGTAGCGGTGTAGAGGTAGAGACATAGAGGTAGAGAGGTAGAGGTAGAGAGGTAGAGAGTAGTAGAGAGAGAGGTAGAGAGAGAGTAGTAGAGAGTAGTAGAGAGAGTAGCAGAGAGTGAGTAGGAGAGAGTAGTAGAGTGAGTAGTAGAGAGTGAGTAGTAGAGAGTAGTAGAGAGTGAGAAGTAGATAGTAGTAGAGAGTAGTAAAGAGTGAGTAGTAGAGTGAGTAGTAGAGAGTAGTGGAGAGTGAGTAGTAGAGAGTAGTAGAGAGTGAGTATTAGAGAGTGAGTAGTAGAGAGTAGTAGAGAGTGTGTGTAGTGGAGACTGAGTAGCAGAGAGAGAGTAGTAGAGAATGAGTAGTAGAGAATGAGTAGTAGAGTGAGTAGTAGAGAGTAGTAGAGAGAGAGTAGTAGAGAGAGAGTAGTAGAGAATGAGTAGTAGAGAGTAGTAGAGAGTGAGTAGTAGAGAGTGAGTAGTAGAGAGAGAGTAGTGCAGAGTGAGTAGTAGATAGTGATTAGTAGAGAGTAGTGGAGTAGTAGAGAGTGAGTCGTAGAGAGTAGTAGAGAGTGAGTAGTAGAGCAAGTAGTAGAGAGTGTGTAGTAGAGAGAGAGTAGTAGAGAGTGAGCAGTAGAGAGTGAGTTTTAGAGAGAGTAGTAGAGAGTAGTAGAGTAGTAGAGAGTGAGTAGTAGAGAGTGAGTAGTAGAGAGTAGTAGAGAGTGAGTAGCAGAAGGAGTAGTAGAGAATAGTAGAGTAGTAGAGAGTGAGTAGTAGAGAGTAGTAGAGAGCGAGTAGTAGAGAGTGAGTAGTGGAGATTGAGTAGTAGAGTAGTAGAGAGTGAGTAGGAGAGAGTGAGTAGTAGAGAGAGAGTAGTAGAGAGTAGTAGAGTGAGTGAGAGTGAGTAGTAGAGAGAGAGTAGTAGAGAGTAGTAGAGAGTGAGTAGTAGAGTGGTAGAGAGTGAGTGGTAGAGAGAAGTAGAGAGTAGTAGAGTGAGTAGTACAGAGTAGTAGAGAGTGAGTAGATGAGAGTGATTAGTAGAGAGTGAGTAGTAGAGAGTGAGTAGTTGAGAGTGAGTAGTAGAGAGTAGTAGAGAGTAGTAGAGTAGTAGAGAGTGAGTAGTAGAGAGTGAGCAGTAGAGAGTAGTAGAGGGAGTAGTAGAGAGGGAGTAGTAGAGAGAGAGTAGTAGAGAGTAGTAGAGAGTGAGTAGTAGAGTAGTAGAGAGTGAGTGGTAAATAGTAGTAGAGAGCAGTAGAGTGAGTAGTAGAGAGAGAGTAGTAGAGAGTGAGTAGTAGAAAGTAGTAGCGAGTGAGTAGTAGAGAGTGAGTAGTTTAATTTAAAAGGAACACAATGAGGAGGTTCATTTTGCCATAGAAATTATGATTAGTGCGGAAAAAAGAAAAATAAGGGCACATTTTGAGTGACTTCTCAAATCCTCTTCTATTTGATTAAAAAATTCTGACCTGGAAACTGAAACATGCACTTTCAATACCAGCAGCAGACTTCCCTGGTGAGCAGTAGCTTTACTACAGTGATCTAATAAGCAACTAGAGTGCTAACATTCCGAATTTATGGCAAATGTGTGACACATCTGAATGCCTTCTTGATGGAATGAAAGTAAAAAACCTGAAAGTATTTCCTACTGAGGAGACTGTTGTAAATGAGGAAATTAGGAAACTTCAAAACAAATAAGTCTCCCAAGTTGGCCACCAGAGACAAAAGAGCCCAAATGTAGCACAAATATCACCGAGATGTAGCCCAAGTATAGCCCAATGACAGAATGTCCCAGAGTGTTTTAAAGAACAACTAGAGCGCTAACAGTCTTACTTATGACAAAAGTATGGCACACCTGATGCCATCTTGATTGGAATAAAGTGGTAACACTTAAAACATTTAATTTGCAAAGGAACAAAATGAGGGGGTTCATTTTGCCATAGAAATTATGATTAGTGCTGCAGAAAGAAAGATTAGGGCACATTTTGACTTCTCAAATCCTCTTCCATTTCATAAAAAAATTCTGACATGCAGACTGAAACATGCACTTTGAATACCAGCACCAGACTTCCCTAGTGAGCAGTAGCTTTAGTACAGTGATCTAATGAGGAACTAGAGTGCTACCATTCAGAATTTATGGCAAATGTGTCACATCTAGGCCTGGGCCAAAATTCCGTTCCGTTCGCGGAAATTGCGATAATTTGGCATTTTCGCTTTCCGGGGAATGCGCGAAAATGTCAAAATTTCCGCATTCCGACGCTTGGCGATAATTTGTTTCTTGCTCGCACTGTAAAAAAATACATTCTTGTGTGCGCGCGATCGCCTTACCTGAATCCCCGCGTTTGCTGACAAGTTTTCCCGCAACAGTTTGCGCTCGCATTGTCGCGCGATGACGTCATTGGTTGCGCGAACACATCATTCTTCTCGCGATCATGCACCGCGCGAGTATGAGAAGATTGAGATCTCAAACACGTCATTCTACATCGCGAGCGAGAGGGTGAGGACGCGGGCACGTCTAATCGAACGCGAACAGGAGAAAGAGACCCCGAACACGTCATATCCAACGCGACAGGGACGAAGAGAACGCGATCATGTCATTTTCGACACGCCGACGGAAGTAATGTGAAGCTCGAGAACTCGAACATGTAAAATTTTCAATTTGGAGAGGAATATCAGCTCTAGCAGCATGAAACCGTCTGCAAATGCTGATTTTGGACGAAAACAACTCCTTACATAGACATTTGGCTGTCCTTTTTTGTGCAAGGAGTCCTTTTTTTAAAAGGTGGAGAGTGGGAGGAAGTGACACAGAATCTCCAGCTTCCTGTTCCTGTCCAGCAGGCTCCTCCCAGTGCTTTGTCCATCTCCTGCTCATTCTGCCTTTGGATTTGGAGCTGGAAAGATCACTCTTTTTGTCTGCTGCATCATTGCAATTGGATTTGAGGATTTTTGGAATAGGATATTTTACAAGTAAGTGGTTGTTGTGTCTGTTTGATTGTGGGCATTGCAGTTGTTGTAACTACAATTTATTTTTGATAATTATCATCATTCCTTTTTTAAAAAAAATGTTGTGGGTAGTAGTAGTAGCTAGCCATGGGCATGGCCTCATGGGTATGTGCATGATGAAGCAACTGTTCCTTTTGGTGTTTTTTTAATGTATTTCATTTTCAAGCACATTTAGGGCATGGATGGCATTGGATTGAGTTGGGGAAGTGTGCTTTTTGGGGGTGGCCTTTCTGATGTTGTTGTGCCTGGCCATGTGGCTGGTGGCCATTTTGAAGCCTAGGCCTGCAAGCTTGCCTGGCCTTGTCTGCCAACAGGCCTGCTTTCATCCACTAGGATTACAGCAGGTAGCCACAGCTTTATTAATCTAGTGTTTTCTGTGTGGTCTGTTGAATTTAGACTTCGTTTAGGGCATGGATGGCATTGGATTGAGTTGGGGAAGTGTGCTTTTTGGGGGTGGCCTTTCTGATGTTTTTGGGCCTGGCCATGTGGCTGGTGGCCATTTTGAAGCCTAGGCCTGCAAGCTTGCCTGGCCTTGTCCGCCAACAGGCCTGCTTTCATCCACTAGGATCAGAGCAGGTAGCCACAGCGTTATTAATCTAGTGTTTTCTGTGTGGTCTGTTGAATTTAGACTTCATTTAGGGCATGGATGGCATTGGATTGAGTTGGGGAAGTGTGCTTTTTGGGGGTGGACTTTCTGATGTTGTTGGGCCTGGCCATGTGGCTGGTGGCCATTTTGAAGCCTAGGCCTGCAAGCTTGCCTGGCCTTGTCCACCAACAGGCCTGCTTTCATCCACTAGGATCAGAGCAGGTAGCCACAGCTTTATTAATCTAGTGTTTTCTGTGTGGTCTGTTGAATTTAGACTTCATTTAGGGCATGGATGGCATTGGATTGAGTTGGGGAAGTGTGCTTTTTGGGGGTGGCCTTTCTGATGTTGTTGGGCCTGGCCATGTGGCTGGTGGCCATTTTGAAGCCTAGGCCTGCAAGTTTGCCTGGCCTTGTCCGCCAACAGGCCTGCTTTCATCCACTAGGATCAGAGCAGGTAGCCACAGCTTTATTAATCTAGTGTATTCTGTGTGGTCTGTTGAATTTAGACTTCATTTAGGGCATGGATGGCATTGGATTGAGTTGGAGAAGTGTGCTTTTTGGGGGTGGCCTTTCTGATGTTGTTGTGCCTGGCCATGTGGCTGGTGGCCGTTTTGAAGCCTAGGCCTGCAAGTTTGCCTGGCCTTGTCTGCCAACAGGCCTGCTTTCATCCACTAGGATCAGAGCAGGTAGCCACAGCTTTATTAATCTAGTGTTTTCTGTGTGGTCTGTTGAATTTAGACTTCATTTAGGGCATGGATGGCATTGGATTGAGTTGGGGAAGTGTGCTGGTTGGGGGTGGCCTTTCTGATGTTGTTGGGCCTGGCCATGTGGCTGGTGGCCATTTTGAAGCCGAGGCCTGCAAGCTTGCCTGGCCTTGTCCGCCAACAGGCCTGCTTTCATCCACTAGGATCAGAGCAGGTAGCCACAGCTTTATTAATCTAGTGTTTTCTGTGTGGTCAGTTGAATTTAGACTTCATTTAGGGCATGGATGGCATTGGATTTAGTTGGGGAAGTGTGCTTTTTGGGGGTGGCCTTTCTGATGTTGTTGGGCCTGGCCATGTGGCTGGTGGCCATTTTGAAGCCTAGGCCTGCAAGCTTGCCTGGCCTTGTCCGCCAACAGGCCTGCTTTCATCCACTAGGATCAGAGCAGGTAGCCACAGCTTTATTAATCTAGTATTTTCTGTGTGGTCTGTTGAATTTAGACTTCATTTAGGGCATGGATGGCTTTGGATTGAGTTGGGGAAGTGTGCTTTTTGGGGGTGGCCTTGCTGATGTTGTTGGGCCTGGCCATGTGGCTGGTGGCCATTTTGAAGCCTAGGCCTGCAAGTTTGCCTGGCCCTGTCCGCCAACAGGCCTGCTTTCATCCACTAGGATCAGAGCAGGTAGCCACTTCTTTATTAATCTAGTGTTTTCTGTGTGGTCTGTTGAATTTAGACTTCATTTAGGGCATGGATGGCATTGGATTGAGTTGGAGAAGTGTGCTTTTTGGGGGTGGCCTTTCTGATGTTGTTGTGCCTGGCCATGTGGCTGGTGGTCATTTTGAAGCCTAGGCCTGCAAGCTTGCCTGGCCTTGTCTGCCAACAGGCCTGCTTTCATCCACTAGGATCAGAGCAGGTAGCCACAGCTTTATTAATCTAGTGTTTTCTGTGTGGTCTGTTGAATTTAGACTTCATTTAGGGCATGGATGGCATTGGATTGAGTTGGGGAAGTGTGCTTGTTGGGGGTGGCCTTTCGGATGTTGTTGGGCCTGGCCATGTGGCTGGTGGCCATTTTGAAGCCGAGGCCTGCAAGCTTGCCTGGCCTTGTCCGCCAACAGGCCTGCTTTCATCCACTAGGATCAGAGCAGGTAGCCACAGCTTTATTAATCTAGTGTTTTCTGTGTGGTCAGTTGAATTTAGACTTCATTTAGGGCTTGGATGGCATTGGATTGAGTTGGGGAAGTGTGCTTTTTGGGGGTGGCCTTTCTGATGTTGTTGGGCCTGGCCATGTGGCTGGTGGCCATTTTGAAGCCTAGGCCTGCAAGCTTGCCTGGCCTTGTCTGCCAACAGGCCAGCTTTCATCCACTAGGATCAGAGCAGGTAGCCACAGCTTTATTAATCTAGTGTTTTCTGTGTGGTCTGTTGAATTTGGACTTCATTTAGGGCATGGATGGCATTGGATTGAGTTGGGGAAGTGTGCTTTTTGGAGGTGGCCTTTCTGATGTTGTTGGGCCTGGCCATGTGGCTGGTGGCCATTTTGAAGCCTAGGCCTGCAAGATGCCTGGCCTTGTCTGCCAACAGGCCTGCTTTCCTCCACTAGGATCAGAGCAGGTAGCCACATCTTTATTAATCAAGTGTTTTCTGTGTGGTCTGTTGAATTTAGACATCATTTAGGGCATGGATGACATTAGATTGAGTTGGGGAAGTGTGTTTTTTTGGGATGGGCTTTCTGATGTTATTGGGCCTGGCCATGTGGCTGGTGGCCATTTTGAAGCCTAGGCCTGCAAGCTTGCCTGGCTTTGTCTGCCAACAGGCCTGCTTTCATCCACTAGGATCAGAGCAGGTAGCAACAGCTTTATTAATCAAGTGTTTTCTGTGTTGTCTGTTGAATTTAGACATCATTTAGGGCATGGATGGCATTAGATTGAGTTGGGGAAGTGTGTTTTTTTGGGGTGGGCTTTCTGATGTTGGTTGTCTTAAAGACATGCTTTTGTTGTATGTGTCTGGTGTGTTGGTGTGCAATGCATGCACCCTGCAGACCTTTTTGGGGCCTGTGAATGTTCGTATTTGCATTTTGTTGCATTAAAAAGGCAGAGCAGTGTGCTTTAGCATGCATCGTTTACCTGGCTTTTATAGGCCTTTTGTCAGCTCATGGTGTTTCCCAGGCCCCCTGCTTGTTTGTGATTTGTGAGTGTCCATGTGGCTGGTGGCCTTTTTTTGTGTTTGGACTGGGAGTTATTAGTGTCCTGCTTTTGCCATAGGCCTGCATGGTTTTCCTATTGGCTATTTGGCTTACTGCTTCCATCCATCCACCCCCTTTGCCAGCAGCAGCTCCATGGATGCTGAGATGTTCAAATAATTTAATGGCAAATAGGGTCCACCCCACTTCCATTACATTTTTATTTTGGTGGTTATCATTAACTTTCCTATCCTTCCTGAGAGTGTAGTGTGTGACTGACTGTACACAGTAGTATAACATAGCCCTTGTTAAAAAAAGTCATACATGGCTAGACTATATCTTTTGTTTGCACTAGTACAGTACTAAGTAACTGAACCAAAAATGTATAGGTTTGCTAGGTTTCCTTAGGTGCCGGCAGAGGTGGGGTCCAAAATACACAGCTAGGCACAATGCAAAAAAGGGTCAGTTTTCACTTCAAAAATGTGATGTGTCCACGTTGTGTTTTGAGCCATTTCCTGTTGTGGGTACTAGGCCTACCCACACTAGTGAAGTGCCATTTTTATCACAAGACTTAGGGGAATGCTGGTGTTTGGTGGAGGTCTGTTGTTGCCCTTAGATACCAGAACTGTCTATCACAGAAACGTGAGGAAAATGTGTTTTTTGTCAAAATGTGAGGTTTGCAAGGGATTCTGGGTAACAGAACTTGGTGAGAGCCAGACAAGTCACCCCATCCTGGATTCCCCTTTGTGTCTAGTTTAAAAAAATGTGCAGGTTTGCTAGGATTCCCTAGGTGCTGGCTACGCTAGGGCCCACAATACACAGCTAGGCACATTGCAAAAAAAAAGGTCAGTGCCTAGTGGGCTTTTTGCTGCCCTGGGGGGGGGGGCAGATCTGAAGCTATTGCCCCAAAATGCCCTCAAGGGGAGCAGAAATTCTGTAGCTATTTTTTGGGGGGAGGGTTGGGGCCATGGTATGCCCATTCTGGGCAAGCCCCACCCCTACCAATAAAAAAACCAGCATAATCCCTGGTGCCTAGTGGGCTCTCTGCCCCCCCAGGGCGCAGATCAGGGGCTATTGCCCCATCTGACTCCTGGGGGCAGGGTAGAAATGCTGTGGTAATTTTTTTGGGGGTTGGGGGAATTGTCATGCCCATTCTGGGCCCCCCCCCCCTGAACTATGAAAAAAACTATTCCCTGGTGGGATTTCTGTCCCCCCGGGGGCACAGATAAAGAGCTATTGCCCCATCTGCCTCCCGGGGGGTCATAAAGGCTGTGGTATGTTTTTGGGAGGTGGGGCATTGGCATGCCCATTCTGGGCAGCCCCCACCCCTATGTATTAAAAATAATAATCCCTGGTACCTAGTGGGCTTACAGACCCCAAGGGGGTCATATCAGAGGCTACTGTCCCCATCTGCCTCCTGGGGGGTCAGAATTACGGTTTCATCTTTTGTGGGGGGGTGGGGGCATTGGCATGCCCATTTGGGCAGCCCCCACCCCAAACTTTGATGCATAGTGGGCTTTCTGCCCCCCCCCCAGGGGGCACATCAGGGGCTAATGCCCTATCTGCATCCTGGGGACAAAAAGACTGTAGCATTTCTTTGGAGTTGGGGGCATTGGTGTGCCCATTAAGGGCAGACCTCACTCCTATGTATGAATAACATAAAAATCCCTGGTGCCTAGTGGGCTTTCTGCCCCCCAGGCAGCAGGTATGGGGCTATTGCCCCTTCTGCCTCCTGGGGGGGGGGGCAGAAAGTCTTTTGCCTTTTGGGGGGGCATGGTGGGGGCATTGGCCTATAAAAAAGAATCCCTGGCACCTAGGGTGCTTTCTGCCCCCCTGGGGGCAGAAAGACTCTCTGTGGCAAAATGAAATGAGGAGAGGAAAGGCCCTTGCCCAAGGGACCGATCCCTTCCTAGTAGCTAGTGGGTGGATCCCTGCTTGGGCATCACCCACCTGGGGTGATCCCCAAGCAGGATCCACTAGGGAGAGGTACCATTGTAAAGGGGAGATTCTCCCCTTTCCAACTATACCTCTCCCAAGTGTTTTGGTGCTCGGGGGGCTGCGATAGCCCCACGAGCACCGAAACAATGACACTGCAACTAAGTTTTAGTTTAATTTTCAATGCAATCACGTCAGCACGCCATGCGCACGATCGTCATTGCATTGAAAATAGAAAAAATGCCTCAGGAGTTTGGAGAAGGTCTTCCCCACCTCCCGAGGACAAAAAAAAAAAGGAAATCCCTCTGCTGTCTGCAGCAAAGGGATTTTTTGCGCTTGTGCTGATGACGGAATGGTTCCGCCATGAGCACAGGAGAACTGGTGGTTATGATGGAACCATTCCATCATGAACACAGAAGGGGTTAAAGTCATGTATAACAACAAGATGACATCATACGAGGATGCATCATGTTTAAAAGGTTTCCCAGCAGCTTGTACATCAGAGACTATGGACATTACTGTATCAGCAAATTCATTGCATTAATTTGTTGTTGACAATTTTACTTGTACTGTTTTGGCAAAAGTTGAAATGTTATTGTAAGACTTTGTTCTTATAATTCGTCATCAAGGGATGCTCCTATTTCAAGTTACTTTGTTCTATTGTTCTCACTCTTTAACAGGAATTTTATCTTTGCCGTGATTTTTTTCATATACTACTGGGATTCCTGAGCCCTGTCTCCCCCTTTGGTTTGGATGTGCTGTCTTCTCCATTTAGTTTCCCCACCTCAAGCTCAACAAAGTATTGTTAGGTACATTTCCCTCTCTACTGTCTGGTTATTTTTTCCCCTCTTTGCCAGCATTAGCTTTACTCTCTTTTTTCTTTCTTTGCTTTCTCTACACTCTTTGCCCCTTCTCTCTTTTTTCTCTTCCTCTGATTTTGTTTTGGACTTCTCTCTTTGTTTTTTCTTTATTATGGGCATAGATTGCCTTATTATGCATACAGTTTGTTTTTATCTTTCTTCATTTCATATATAGTTGCACTTTCCTCTTTTCTTTACATTAATGGTTTTGACAATGGTCTTGGGGAGTGTCAGATGATTGGACTCTCCAATCAAATGACAACAAGCTTTAACCCATGTATCAAAGCTTAATACTCAGATAGCCTTCTTGAAAGAATTTCACCTTTCTAAAAATGAGTCTATGAAAATACGAAAAGGGTGCGTGGGTGAAGTTTTCTTCTTACCTGGGACTTATAAAAAGCATGGAGTTATCATTTTATGCCTGACGTCTTTAAAGGCTCAGCTGATGTATCAGGAAAAGGATCACGAGGTATGGTAGCTGTTGCTTAATTTGTGCATTGATAAGATTCTGATTGTTCTCTTTACTGGTTATGGTCCTAATGCTTCTGCTTGTAGATTTTGGTCCTTGATTTCCCAGAAGCTTGTGCAGTATCCAGTTGAGAACCTGGTTCTCGCAGGGCCCTGCAACTTACCTGCTTAGCCATTTCTTGACAGACACTCCTTACCTCATTACATTCCTAATAAATCACAAAAAGCATTTATAGATGCTTTACATCAACAATGTCTAACAGACTCATGGTGACTATACAATCCCACTTTGAGACAGTACACTTATTTCTCTCCAGTACACCGCACATCATCCTGAATGATTATTTTTCATCCAAAATCATCTCACTCAATCTTTTATATTCAGCTGATATTAGTTCTATTTTAATCTTTGATCATGCACCAGTTTCCATACAGCTAGATACCTCACCCAAATCCATCTCACCTAAAAGGTGTAGATTTAAAAATTCCTTACTGTTGGACAATACTTTTACCTCCTCCTTCACTGCCTTTTTGCAAGAACGTCTTCTCTTTAACCAGACAGAGGACACCCCTTTTCACATTATTTGGAACGCTTTCAAAGCTTCAGCTAGAAATTTCATAATCAATTTTGGGCCTCATTTACAAGAAAGTGCTGCAGTGCGGCACTGCGAGCCCTTTGGCTGCGTCACGCTGTGGCACTTTCAAAGCACAGGGATGCAACATATTTGCAATATGTCGCATTCCTGTGCTCTCCCCTGCGCTGGCACACAATGGGCTGCCATTCGCTGATGCAGGCACCTTTGCACCATGGTGCAAGGATACCTGCCTCATGGGAAAGATTGTTTATGTTCAGGAAGGTTTCTCTTCCTGCACATAATCAGAAATGGTGTTTTACAACTTCTATGTGTGCTGCATTAGCACAAATGAAACTTGCAACTTGTCATGTTTTTAATGATTGCTTATGTGCAGGAAGGGACACCCTCTCAGTGCACCCACATAACCCCATATGACCATCTGCCTACAGATTGGCTTAATAAAAATAGATTGTGGATGGGCATAGGCAATCTGGAGAAAGTGAAGATGCTGATAGTGTACCCGACTATAAGGATTTAGATGCTTTAATAGGCATTGAACCAATCCAAATTGAATGTAAAGCTTCCTATCCATAGGGTCTAGATTAATGCCCAGGTATTGTTCATATGAGCTAGCGGACATAAAATCTACAAATTCCTTTGCCAGTGTACCTCTGATTGTGGCCTGCATTTTGTTCGGTGCCCAGCATGACCAATAGCATTTCTTTAGTTGTGCCTTTGAGGGGATAAGCTCTTGAGTCGGGGTACACCAAACTACTTGTGAGCCTAAGGACTATAGCACCTTTTTAACATAGCTAAGCCAAGCTATTTTGTGCAATCTATCTAACTTAATTACTTCCTGCAAAGCTTCAGCATATGGGGCTAATTCTGGTGTGGACCATAATCTCCTCCAAAACAAAAGCATTCATAACCCAGCTCTGTCTTGTATTGAGTTCATGCCCATGTCTGATTTTGAGGGAAATAAAGGGGTGCTAGGTAGCAGGAGGATTAAACTTTTCAAAAATTTGTTCTCTGATCTTATCATATTAGTTAGAATTGAAAATCCCCAAAGATCGGCACCATATAGGGCCGAGCCCACAGTCTTCGATTCATAAATCTGTAATATAGGCTCTACTGGCTTACTACATGATATACTGTGCTCTTTTAGAATAGCACCAACTAGTTGCCTTTGATTAATTAACATTGTGTCAACATGGGGCTTCCAGCAGATGGAAGCAGTCAGCTTTATATCCAAATATTAGAAGGTATCCACCTTTTCAAGTGCCCCCCTCCTCCCCAGTGTTAATCTCCCTCTATAGGTTTTGTGATGATTGATGGTTATGAGTTTAGTCTTTGCTGTATTAACTTCCAAGACATAGGTATGACAAAATTCCTCATATCAATTCAGCAAATATTGAAGCCGGCTTGGAATTTTCAACACTAATAAAGTGTCATCAGCAAAGATTTTTCCTTAGCAAGGGAGAGGGCATCAGCAGGCTGTTGGGAAAGGAAGTGCACCCTGTGATTCAGATATAAAGAGAATATTATGGAGACAAGCACACATCCTTGCCAGACACCCTTTTTGACAGGAATTTGATCCATAACCTGGCCCTGCTCGCCCCAGCGGATTTTGGCAAAATTATTCTCATGGAGGCAAATGACTAAATGTCTGGGGCATTCCCATAATGCAAAATACATGCCATATCTTTTGTCGGTGGACCAGATCAAAGGCAGATTTCAAATCAACAAAGGCAACATATATATTACTTCTGCAATATGTACGGTTTTCCAGTAGAAAAGAAGGAACCAAAAGACCTGGTCAATGGTATTGATTTTGCTCCTAAATCCAGCCTGTAATTGTGTTAATATGTCTTTCTCATTGGTCAAAACTGGAATTTTACCCATATTAACTGGTAGAATACCTTTTGGATAAAATCAATTAAGCTAATTAGCCCATAAGTAATGGGAAGATTCCTATCCCCCATCATGTAAATGGGTTCCACATCAGCACCTTTCCACTAGCCGGGCATTGACACTCCCCTTACTATTACATTTGACAGTGCTAATATGTATTTGACCAATTTTCTTCATTAGGATTAAAGATATCCCCGGAATACAGTCTGGCCCTGGAGCATTACTGTGAGCAATAGCAGCTAAGAAAATAAAATATTAATATCACCTAAATTAAACATTGAATCAACTTGTGTCCGGGCTTCCACTAAGTTAGGCACCACAAAAACAGTCTTTAAATTATTTTAACTAGCCTGATGGTGAAATGTGGTTTGTTGGCTGTAATGTGTCTGCATTAGTCTCCCTTGTGACTAAGTACCGGAATTTTCTAGTATCTCTATCTGAGCATGATTCTTTAAGGTGACGGACCCTCTTTTCATCCCTGTCTCTTTTTGCTCTATAATGGCTTTTCCTATATGCCTTTCTAGAGACACCCATTGTGCTCATATCCTCTGCTTTTAAAGCGAGGGCCAACTGTCTCCTTGCTAGCCTAAAATCCTTGTTAAACTAAGGGGCATATGTACAAAGAGTTAACGCCGCATTAGCTTCTCTTTTCCAACGGTTTTGCGGCGAGATTTTCATCGCCTTATGTACAAGCTGCCACTAACCTCTGTTAGCAGCAGTTTTCCAGCGAAAATGTCCATTATAAAGATCGTCACTTCTGTTAGCGATAATTACATGCTAGGGAGTCTTTCCCATGCAAAAATAGCCGCTAAACCCACTTAGTGATATGTACAAGGGGACTCCTTAAGTTTGGAGGACCAGAAAAACTGCCTCTAACTGCAATACGAGGCAGTTTTTTAAGACCAGAAAATAGCTGGGCCTAAAAATGGAGATAACCCTTAGGGTCTAATTTCAGCAGGTTTTGTTGCTGGACCGTGCTGCAAGCAATGTTGCTGCACTGCCCTGCGACAAAACTACAGGGAAGGACTGCACACCATCAATAAGATAGTGCGCATTCCCGAGCCTCACTCATGAAAAGTGTTGCAGCGCTGCGACAAGATAGCGTTGCAACACTTTTCACTACCCCCTTCTAGCGACACCACGGATGCGCTTTATTTACTGGACAGAGCTCCATGACTCAAGTGATGACAGGTACATCTGGAATCCTGACGTATCTGTCTACGCTTAAGTCACCCATTGCTGACACAACTCCAGCAATGAATGGGCCAGCCTATACCTGTGGCACAGCGTCACCCTTACGCCTGTCATCATGCAGGCGTAAGGTACTGATGCAGTGCCGTTCTTGAGGGGTGCCTGGGTGTCGGCGCAGTTGGAGATCCATTGGTGGCGGATGCACGCCGCGGTGTCACCGGTTGGCGGAGTGGTGGTGTTGAGGGAGTTGACGAGATGCTCTTCGGTGGCCTTGTTCCAGCTGCGAGGGGGCAATGATGGCGGTTGTGTACGGTGGGCATGGTGAAGACGTGATGTATACAATGATGGTTGGTCCAGGAGAGTCCGGTGGTGTGGATGTAGTTGAAGGTCCCGATGGTGGAGGAGATGCACTCGGCCGTGTGTCCTGCTATGTGGCTTTCTGTGGTGACTAGCTATTTGAGTGTGATGTTGGGGAGCTACCCCAGAAGGGGGTAGTGTTCTGGTCACTGGGGTTGTCCAGGTGGAACTTGAGTTCGCCGGATAGGATGTTGTCGGTGGATTGGAGAGCCTAGTGTGCAACAAGCTCTACAATGGTATCGGACAATGGGTGCCATGGCCTGGGGGGCCTGCAGATGAGGGTGCCGCAGAGGATGGGGTTAGGGTTGGTCTGGATCTGGAAGGTGAGGTGTTCCATGGTCACCATTGGGCCATTAGAGTGCGTGGTCAGTCAGAGTGTGCTTCTGTAGGTGATGGCAATGCCTCCTCCTGGACAGTCGGGGTGGTCCTTGTGGGTGATTTAGTAGCCGTCAGTGATGGCAATGATGATGTACGGTCTGGAGCAGATGTTGGAACTGGCAGGCGATGTGGCGTCCAGGGTTGATGGCAAGGAGGGTGCTGGCGCCGTAGGGGGGGAGTCTCCGAGAGGAAGAGGCCTTGGTGCTGAGCGTGTTCCAGATGCAGACGGACACAGACGGGCTTGCCCATGGCTGGCCTTTGGCACAGGAGACGTCCATTACAACACAGGCTTTACATCGTAATGCCTTTAGAACGCAAACCCAACTACGCAGGTGCCTTTAAAGCGCATTCCATTACAACGCATTGTGAGGTCAGTAATGGGGTATTTTTAATTTTTAGGGTGTGTATGGGTTTCGGGTGTCGGAGATGAAATGTTGGGTGCATGATGAGGTCAAATTTGAAATTTGGGGTGTGTTTTGGGTCAATCATGAAAATTGGGGTGTGCATTTGGGTCAAGGGTTAGTCTTAGGGTTGCACTCACTGAAGTATGAATAGTAATGTTTACATCTCCGCAATCCAACACCTTCCCTACTGTTGCAATATGCCTATTATTAGTATGCATTGTAATGGAATGCGATATAATGGTATGCGTCGTAACTCCATATATACTTTTGGCACACCAGTGGTAAGCCCGCTGCGCATGGCTGCACAGCGGCCGCTTTTGAGAAGTGCTCCTGGGGGGACTGGACAGCTGGGAGGTAGGAAATGCCGGAAAGGACACCGGATGGGGCTTGGATGTGGGGGTTTGTGTGAGCAGGTGTTGTAAATATTTAGATGAGAGAAATCTTACCCCGAGGCCGGGTCCCGTGTCTTTGTTGCTCCTGCTCTCCTGAGTCTGCTACCAGTAACAGCCAGGCTCACTCCCCTAAGCTAATCACATTGCTGTAATGCGGCGTTGGGATTGGTCATTGGCGACCAGACGAGGAGATCAGCCAGGGGCTGGAGCTGTAATGCAGCCTGCATTGCGAACAGGACAGTGCTCATGAATGCTTTGTGCGGCCTGAGCGGGCCACCCAACCAGTCACTGCGCACTTGAGTGGTTATGCCACTCCGCCCCTGCTCCATAAGTGGAGCAGTCCTACCCACCCTCATGGCACAATAACATCAGAAAGTTATCATCATGTGATGATTGTTTCTCTTCTTGCACTGCTTGGAAGCAGTGGGGCGATGCTCTTCCACCATAGTGGATGAGCCGACACTGGGGCTGCACCATCTACAGGTGCTAGGCCTGGGCGACTCGACCCCTGGGCCTCCTCCGCTACGTGCCCCACCTTCGCCTTACCTGGATATTGACACTGTGGTGCAATCCGCTAAACTCTCTCCAAATCTGTGACTCAACCAGCAGGAGCCTCAGCGAGGTGGGATTTCACAAGCGTGAGTACAGCAGTCGCCGCCAAGTCCGCTGGTGAACCTCCCAATGCAGTTGATGCAGCAGGGCCCCCTTAGGCGTGAACTTGCAGCACTCCCGCAACACTAGTTTGGCACAGCTCAGGGGCCTCACCCTCGGCAGCATCCGGCCAGTGCAACCTCATCCGGCTTGTGATGCAGAGAGGTGCCGCCCACTGTTGGTAATCCTCTCTGTGCACCCCGGTGTAGTGGTGGATCGTAGTATGCAATGCAGACCTCCCTACATTGATGCGCAGGAGCGCCTCTACCATTCACAGCTCCAAGGGGTGCAAGGCGGTCTTCTCACAGAGGTCAGCAACGTGTCTCCATGCGACCAGCCATACTTCACCACCAGGTATGAGTGATCACCACACCGCAATGTCTACCGTCACGGCTCATCGACTCCACAGCTCCTCCGCATCCCACTCCAGGCTCCAGACCCAGGTCCAGCGACGCATCCCGGTCTAGATGCAGGTCCAGCGAGGCAACTAGGCTCCAGATGCTGGTCCAGCGAGGCATCCAGGCTCCAGGCTCAGGTCCAGCAAGGCATCCATGCTCCAGGCGCAGGTCCAGTGAGGCATCCAGGCTTCAGGCGCAAGTCCTGGGAGGCATCCAGACTCTCATCCTGGTCATCCTTGGTGGCTTGAGGGCGTTGTTCATGTGTGCTGCACTTGGCCCTGGCTGCTCCATTCTGCATTTCATTATTTTTTTTTGCCTATTTTCTATTGGCGGTCGACTGATAGGCTATGTTTTCCATTAGAGGCAAAAAAAACTCACGTTGGGCTGACTAGCGTGTGTTTTTTTGCCGCTAATGGGCCGGTTTTTGCCCACTAACGCCGGAATTCCTATCGCCATCACGCTAATGTTAGCGGCAATTTTCACTGCTGATCCCTGAAGCTATAGCCATGTAGCGACATCTTGTACATACGTCGCTAACAAGGCGATAGTTTTCAGCGGTACACAGCAGTAAGAAAACTGCCGCGAACTAACATTAGCGGTTGTTTTCGCCAGTCCTTTTACATATGCTCCTAAGTGTTAAAGTTACTTACATACATAATGACTTATGATGTAACAAAGCAAGCCAGAGATAAGCGAGCTTTCCCACATTTCATGAAATGTGTGTTTTTGCTCTGGCACTCCTACTAATTGGAGTGAATATATGCAAACAGAAGATCACTCTCTTTGGTATGTTGTTAAAACAAAGAATGATGTGCAGGCAAGTCTTGTAGGAAAGGTAGTAGATTTATTCTTAAGATTATTTCTTTGTTGGTTGGTTACAGGATGTTAGTCTGATCCATTAAAGTGCCCCACCAGGAGCAGCGTCCTCACTGCTCAGCCCTTCCACAGCAACTGATTCTCCCTTCCAATACAAACACACTGAAAATTCTATATGACCTTATCATAGGCTGAGCAGCAAGGCAGAGAACCTCTGTAGGGAGAGTGCATTGAGTAATTAGTACATTACAACACATCTCCCCCCTTATAAAACAATCAAAATGTATGAAGATGATAAAACACACATGTCAGCAAAGGAGGATGCATTAACGACAAAAGCATAAAACATCACCCCCCTTAAAATGATCATATACAATAAAAATTCATGGAAATATTGAAAGAAGGTTGCATACAAAAACATTATATACATCCTTCCCCTTTATAATGATCATAAACAAATAAAGAATGCAAGATAAAGAGATACATTCTTAAAAACCACTGAATGTATGGCTAGCATGCAAACACACACTACAAACTTTGGGTACTAAAATACTACACCACACAGAGTACCCATTGTGCCTCAAACTAAGGCACAAGACTGCGGCAGAACAGGGATCTACTACCCTCAACTGCACATACTAATGGCAGGACAGGCCTAACTCAAAGAAGAGGAATACAACTCTACCCATACCAAAACAGGGTAATTATAACCCAAAACACTCTTGAAACACTCTTGAAACTTAATATGGGTATCTTTAAACCCAAAGTAAATCCAGGGTATCCTTTAAACCAAAGCAAATCCAGGGTAACTTTAAACCCAAAACACACTCAACACAGTATGGGTATCTTTAAACCCAAAGCAAATCCAGGGTATCCTTAAACCCATGACACTCTCGCAACATACTATGGGTATCCTTACAATCCAGGGTATCCTTGAACCCGAAACATACTGACCAAAACATGGAATTCAGAAAATCTAGCACAAATGCGCACAGTCCTGACACTCTCGCAACATACTATGGATATCTTTAAACCCAAAACACACTCAGACACAACAGGTAACACACTTCCCTATGAACCCAAAACTGTGGCAGTCACTGCCGCACACCCTACACACCAACTCATCTAGATATACAGCAACCAAAGAACCAAAATTGAGCATAGCACACATCCAACACCATTTAGAAATATGCATAGTATTGAACATGCAAAATCAACAATGCATCATTTTACCACCAGTGAGCGAGATCTCACTCGAGAGGACAGATGGCACATAGCACCATAATGAGTCCACCTCTGACCTCAGTGCGCTATCCTCATTAACAAGAGCAGGCATATTCGATGGGTCGGTTTATCCTTTAAATCAACAGTCTGCCACTCTTGACCCAAAGACCTCGTGTTGTCCAGTTCAATCAACAGAGATAGCTTCCTCCATGTGTAGTCTGGATTGTGTTTCCTCTGAACCACATTGGTGAAAAACATGTATGTCCTGCCTTGTCGCACGCAGATCTACCGTCTTCCATGACACGGTGCAAGGGGTTGCCAAAGCAACGTCCGGCGTTCTTGCATGTCAAATCACATTAAGTAGCAGCGCTGCCAATGACATCAGCGCTGTGGGATACATAAGCTTTGTTCATTCTTTATTGTGGCTAGGAAAGAAAAACAGCGTGGTTGGCAGCAGCAAAAAGGATTCATCAAGGAGTAAGGATGATGCGGCTGCCCACCACAAGATGGCGGCACGCAGCGCACGTTATGCCGGAAGGATCACAGCACGTCAGTGCATGCGGCGTTCACAAGCAGGCAAGGAATCCATTACGAGAGAATCCCACAAAGGCATCACAGCAGGGCTCGAGGCACAGCAGGTAGGATCGCGTGAAGAGAATAACGCGCAGCATATTTTTTTAAATCGTAGGAACATCAGTTAAACTGCCAATCCCCTAAACCTGCGCAAATTTCTGCTAAAATAAAAACGATGCCCCACACTCTTCTAGTCACTTACAGTATACTTAGCGGTGCAGTCCAATTGACTAGGGTCAGCCAGTGGAAATAAAATTGTGCACAAGATCAAACAGCTCACATATGAAATTTTGTGGTGTGAGTTCTCAACCACAGTAACTCCAAAGTAAAGCTTGACACAATCCAACACAGGTGGCACACAATACCACAGCACTCCTCTTGTATGCTAAAGATCCTCCCAGGACACAGCAAGCAAATCCACACAACTTGGCTGAAAACACACGCTGCCAGTACACTGCTCATCCAAGGTTGTAGATAGGATTTAAAATCAATGATGTCGCTAGTGCAAAATCGTTACAGCTTCCTTTTACGGGGGGAATTCTCCAAATACAGCAAACCAGGAACACATCATCCAAAACAGGAGGGTGACAGCAGGCTTCACAGAAATAACAGCAGGAATTGGCAGTCCCAGGCTAGGGCTGACCGTTCACAGGTGATGAGAAATGTCAGGAACTTCTGTTAGTCTAGTTACTCATTTGGGGAACACACACCCAAGTTCAGCAAGGCACTGGCATGTCCACAATGGGGCTGACCGATGTTTTGATCACTGGTGGGGCTTCAGGACAGCCAGCTTGCTTCTTCCAAATGCGCTTCTTCAGTTTCTTAGGTACCAGTCCATTCAAGAAATCTCATGTAGGTTGTTTCAGATCGTCGCCAGTGTTGCACAGGCAAGTCTTGTAGGAAAGGTAGTAGATTTATTATTAAGATTACTTCTTTGTTGGTTGGTTACAGGATGTTTATCTGATCCATTAAAGTGCCCCACCAGGAGCAGCGTCCTCACTGCTCAGCCCTTCCACAGCAACTGATTCTCCCTTCCAATACAAACACACTGAAAATTCTATATGACCTCATCATAGGCTGAGCAGCAAGGCAGAGATCCTCTGTAGGGAGAGTGCATTGAGTAATTAGTACATTACAACATATGTCTGAGGAATAGATAGTAGCAAAGTACTCCATTCTTTCTGATATAATTTTTGACACGTTGTTAGAATAGGAGAACAAGATTACTCAGCTCAATCCCATGACATCTATGTTTTTACTGGCTGCACTCCACTTCCAGGCCAGAGGGCCATTACAAAGTTCTAAAGATTGTACAATTGGCATCTCAGAGGCCAGGCAATCCCATTCCTTGCACCATATCTTGACATGCATCAGCAGTCAAATACAGTAAAGCATCACCATGCACGAGTCACTGGAAAATATATTTTAGGTGGGAATTTATTTTTCAGTGTAAACTGAACAATAATTTTCCTGTAATTTATTATGTTTGCATTAATTAAATATATAATCCAAAATAATGCTACAGCATTTTTCTAATTAAGTACCATATTTAAAATAAATGTGTAAAATGGATAGCCAATTCTATTTAGCGTGCAGATATTTAAATATTTTTTCGAGTTTAATAAACATCTTTTATTTTTCCTACACTTTACAAACCACTTTCCTCCCTCTGTGAGGTATTTACAAATGCATATATTACTAGATCATGTTCTAAAACTCTATGGAAGTAAAATATGTGAAACTACTAAGCATTCTTCTGTTCGTTTTTCTCAGCGATAAATCTACCTATTTACACTCAAAAATCACATTTACAAATGAACACGGTTTTGTGAGTCGGGCCCAATATGTTTTTCGAGAGCCTTGGAGATGTTAATGAGATGATTTTTTTCACAAATTAAATTCATCCTTCAAATAACATTGAATCAATATTATACTATCCTAATTCAAGAGAGGTTTTCCTTGATGAGGCAACTTGGATAGACCATTTCACGAATTTGTATGCCGCTCAAGGGGCTGAAAGTGCAGTGCAGGAAGAGTATGCTTTGTCGCCCGTAGAGGCCGAACTCACACATATAGTTTTTGACCTACAGGAAACAGAATTAGCTATTAATTCAGTCAAATACGGGAAAGCTCCAGGGCTGGACAAAGTACCAGGTGACCTATTCAAGCATGAATTGGACGTCTGGGTACCATACCTTAATCATTTGTGCAATACTATTGCGGCTGGGGAAGCAATTCCTGACACATGGAATGGAGCGGAAATTATTACTGTTTTTAAAAAGGGCGATAGAAGCAATCCTGCTAACTATCGCCCTATAAGCCTTTTAGACATAACCCAAAAAATCTATGCTAGGCATATATTAAATCGTATTAATACATGGTTGGAAGATGAATTAATTTTAACGAAATATCAAGCCGGGTTCAGAGTAAAAACAGGAACCATTGATCGAGTCCTAAGGCTCTGTTGTTTGTATTGGAAATATGTCACCCTTCGCAAAGGCCACTTGTATGTGGCATTTGTTGATTTACGGGCAGCATTTGACCTTATCCCCGGAGCACTTTTGTGGGAATCATTGAAAACTCAGGGACTCCCAGTAGATCTATTAAAATTGGTTATTGGATTACACACAGACAATTATGCCAAGGTTAGGTGGGGTCCAACTGGGGAACTTACAAAAGCTATTCCAATAAAGAGGGGAGTACGCCAGGGGTGTGTACTGGCCCCGACTTTATTCTCCCTGTTTGTTAATGATATTCCGTCTTATATGGAGTGCAGTGATAATGGTTCACCAATACTGGGGGGCGAACGGGTCTCGTCCCTTCTGTTCGCAGATGATACCATTCTCATTTCCCAAACACCACGGGGCCTTCAAAACTTATTAGATAGGTTACAGTCCTATTGTTCCTCGAAAGGTTTAGAAATTAATACTAAAAAAACGAAATATATGACACTGAGCCCACATAAAAATTTTAAGAAAAATTTAATGTTAAATGGCCTGAGCTTGATTATGTGCAGAATTTTATTTATTTAGGTGTCTCTATAGACTCATCTTTAGCATGGAGATCACAGCTAGAAAGGACCAAGATAGTCTTTAAACAAAACTGTCTCCCAATTCTCAAGAGACATAAAAAATGCTTGAACAAGGCAGTAACTCCTGCCCTAGAGATTTTCAAGTATAAAGTTCAACTAGCGGTATTATATGGGGCAGAACTATGGGGACCTGCATGTAGAAATACATTTGAAAGCCTTGAGAACAGGTTCCTTAGGGGGTTGCTAAAACTATCTACTAATACCCCACTGACACCCCTCTTTCTGGATCTAAACATGAAACAAACAGATCAACATGCAATATTAAGACCATTATTGCTGTGGGTCAGACTGTGGACAACTCCAGAATTACTTGACTATAAGAAAGGCCTGAAAGAAGTTATGGATCTCGATAGTTGCAACAAAGTTTATTGGTTCAAGCATGTTAGAACTTGGCTGGGCATGATTGGATTAGCCCATTTTTGGAATGATCCTGAGGTTATGAACTCGTCCTCTAGGAAAATGGTTAAATTATCTTTTTGGTCATATGTGAGCTACGAGTCAGTGTACATAAAAATCCATGGACCACTAACTGAATTTTTTTTATTGTTTAAAGACGTAGCATCTTTTGAACCTTTTCTAGACGAGATTCATCCGCCGTTATCAAAAACTCTGTACCTAAAATTTAGATATGGTACACTTAGAACGAAGGCGCTTGAAAAAAGCTGGGCAAAATCAAGTAGTGATCTTTGTATTTCATGTACTCATGATACTAAGGAAGATGATCTACATATACTTCTATTTTGCTCCAGCTATGCAATACCAAGGAAAAAGTGGATAGTGCCGCTTTGTCTTAAAATTGGTTCGAGATCCTATAAGGAGGCTGGCAGAATTTTAAAAACTGATACTAGCCAGGTGATAGTTTTTGGAGTCAGTAGATTTCTTCTCGCTGTTAATTTTATTAGAACAAAGTTGGGCCTACATTTTTAAAAATGGAAAAAAAAATATACATAAATGCACAACTATTGTTCATTAAATATCTCCAAAATGACTAGGACAATCAAATACTTCAATCGCATGTCTAATTACCCAACCAGGAGGATGCTGCTGATGTTTTTATATATTTTTTTTTTTTAAACTATGTCCTAGCGGTTAGTGATTTAATACTATTTTAATAGCTCTTAAATTGTATTTATTATTAATTGTACTATTAATTATTGTAAAATTTTCGCCCAGGTAAATTGTGTTTGATAATGAATTTTGTAACTAGATATTGTGTACTCGGACACAATGGATATATATAAATAGGTTAGCTTAATTGACCCTGTTATTCTTTTCTGAGCTAGAAAATGTTAAATTGTAAGAGACCCAAATGTTTTTTATTGTATCTTTTATGATGCTAATGCGTCGAAATAAAGATTTAAATGAAACTATCCTAATTCAGCCAGACTTTATTGCTGATGCTTTGCGTAGTACAAAGCTTTAGCAATGGCCTAGTATTAGACTCTCACTGTGAACATTAGGATATCAGAATGGTAAAGAGCTATTTGGTATATTGTGAATATTTTTCATTCAGTTAGGATTCATGCAGTTGCATAACATATTTAAAATATGTTTTGCTTCTTTGAATAGTGCCAAAGGATTACTTGAAGAGATAGGAAACTTGGGCAGAACTGCATGGAGTCTGGTCCATATGTCTAGAATACTTATAATGGCCATTTAGATATTTCTGCTCTGAATCGGCACTATGGGGCATATTATCAAGGGCGGCGTTAACATCATCGCCGGTTTAGCGGCAGAAAACTGCCGCTAAAGCGGCGATAATGGGCTTGATAATATGCCCTGGAGAATTTCCATAGAAGCCCATGTTCACACCAGAACATGGGTTTCTATGGGAATTCCACAGAGCATATTATCAAGCCCAGTATCGCCGGTCTAGCGGCAGTTTTCTGCCGCTAAAGCGGCAATAATTTTTAACGCCGTCCTTGATAATATGCCCCTATATACTTTAGTAGCCCTACCAGAATGTTTGTGAAAAAGCCAGCATAAATCCTATATACCATTTTACTTTAATAAGGGAACATTAGTTCTGATGTTAACCTCCAGGTTTTTGGCTTTGTGTATGGTGGAGATTCATGCATTAATTGGGTTGAGGTACAAGAATGATAGGGTATGTTTTGGTAAGGTGACTTGTACTTATAACAAGTAGGTCAGTGTGCAGTGACCAAGCCCATATAAATTGGGATTCTCTGTGAATCCGCGTCAAACTATTTAGGTCTGTAGTTACAGCCTGTGGAGATTTTTCAGTTTAGTTCCATTTTGCTTCACTACATGTGAAGGTACATTACAATATCCATGAACATCGTCATGAAGGGGGTTTACCTGTGTGGTAGAGAATAGGGGAGATGTCTTCACCTGGATTGTGCAACTTTTTGTTTCCTTCTATTAAAATCTGAGCAAGTCCTTGGAGACAAACAGAGTACAGGTTTTCAAGAAAGACATAAGTGACCTTTTTTGTTGCCATGCATGAAAGTCATGAGGCTGATGAGCCAGTTCAGTAGTACTAAGTGATCCAGTTGATTGAGTATGGATGTCATGGATGGAGATAGGTTTGCTTTATTAAATTGTCCATATACCATGACGTATAAAAATAATGTCACTGTCATACGTGTGACCCAGATTTAATCTTGCCTGGGGCTGTTCTAAGATGATTTGAGATTGGTTGCAGGTTTGAAGTTGCATGGTTGTGTTCTTAAAACTGTAACTCAAAGCGTTCAGCAACAAACCCCATACTTGCTCATTTTCACTCTGTATGGTACAGTTGCTTCAATCATGGAGTCAAAGATGATGGAGGAGATAATGTGACAGCTGTTTTTCATGAGCTGAGGGTGAAATGAAAGTCTTCACAGGCAGCAAAAGTCATTTAGGTTAGATAATATTCCCACTGAAGTTCAGCACACTTGTTTTTTGCCAGGGTGGAAATATCACTCTGCCTAGTCGCACCCGAATAAATGCCTTTCTTCTATTTATTTGGTTCACAAATTAACCTCAATATGGCTGTAAATTTCAAATTGTATTTATACCACTGAATTTGGTGAATTGGTCAATTTTCAAAACATGGACATGGTTACCTTTTATGGTGGCAGTGCTTTGTATGGCATATTATTACCTAGCTATGCATGGCTCTCATAGAGAGCCCTTATAGTTTATTTTAATTTAAAATGTCAGAACTCACTGCTATGACATAGCAACGTTTGATAAGAAAACGTGTTACCCACTGTTTCTACATCATGAATGCCCTCAGTGCAGCTGTGTTGTCTGCTTTGAATGAAAACAGATAGCACAGCTGCAACAGAGGAAAGTAGGGCAGGGAAGGTTGGTCTGGTTGGTCCAAGATGACAGGTGCATTTTTACTTTTTTAGCTTTTGCGCAGGGTTACATAATGGAGGCCATGTTATATATGGCTCATTGATTACTCCTGCATAGCAGTTGTAAGCAGGGGCAGAAGAGTTACAGAGCCATACCGCATGAGTTCCGTACAAAGCCTCTTTCATTTACACTATAAATCTCATAAATCACTGCTATGATCTAGCAACAGTTGATAACAAAACGTGTTACTTACTGCTTCTAAGTCATAACGGCCTGTCTGACAAGACTCTTTGAGAGCCTGTCAGCGGAGCACTTCTTGTCTGCTTTGAGACAGAATGCACAGCCTCACGAGAGGGAAGGAAGGCTGGGAAGGTGGTGGGGTTGGGTAAGGATAGCAGGTAAGGTAGTGTTTTAAACGTTGAGGAGGAGAGGCGAGGCATGTATGTATGGTTCCCCCATTACTCTACATTCTCACTGTGGCAACTGAAAGCAGGGCAAATGATTTTGGAGACCATGCATAACATAAAATTATAGAGGGGTAAAAAGTAAATTATGGAGATATTTTTCACCTTGGAGTTCTGAGTAACATTTTAGACAACTTGTGCTTCATTCTTCCTGTCCATTTGACTCCACTCAGAACTCCTCTGAGAAAAACATCCCCTTAAGTTATGGTTACCCATCTATAATTGTATATGTTATGCATGGCTCTCATAGAAAGCCATTATCCTGAATTACTGGATTCCAATTTCAGCAATTCATTGCTATGGCATAGTTGGGTTCTTTTAAAGCCTGTCAGAGCAGCACTAGAAAGTTAGGAGCACAGTTTCAGGAAGGGAAGGGAAGGGAAGGGAAAGGGTTGACAAGGGAAGGAAAATGAAGGGAAGGGAAACAGAATGTGGTCAGGTGGGTCGCAGGAGGCCATGCATTCGTTTTTTATTTGGGAGAAGAAAAAGAGGCCTTGTTATGTATGGGTACCTCATTGCACATCTGCCCAAGCGTAGCAGTTAAAAACAGGGACAGATGACTTTGGGAGACATACATAACATAAATTTATGAATGGATAAAGAGTGAATCACAGGGATGTTTTTTACATCGGGGTTCTGAGTGACATCAGAGACAACTCGAGCTTCACCATCATCTATTTGATGTCACTCAGAACCCCTCGGTGAAAAACACATCTCCTTAACTCAATGTTAACCACCTAGAATATTATATATATACCACTTGCTGACCATGTGACTCACTTGGGCAGATATAATAGGATAAACTCGCTGTGTTGCGCATCATGTGACCAAGGCCTGTGACGGGCTGAAACGCGTAATGGCGGCGTTGGTGCTTGTTATATTTAAATAAATTATTGGAATTTGCACCGCACTTTGGGTCTGCTTCTGTTCTTTGAGGACAATCCTGTAACTTTGAAACGGAGTTTTGGCTATATATATATCACTGAAAAAACCATAGGTTTCACACATGTTATAGTTAGGATTTAGCATTTAAAAAACCTTGCAAATTCAGTGAAAAAACCATAGGTTTCACACACGTTATAGTTAGCGGACATTTCACTCATAAAAAACCATTGAAATTCCCCCGTTATAGTTAGTTAAGCTAATTATAACTCGCGCACCTGCAATCCACTGCTGATGACGTAACATATTACATCACTCATGACATGGTCAGTGACATCACTCATGACATCACTGATGACATCTCAAATGACATCACTGATGACATCATCCAGTGAATGTGTGTTTTTCTGAAAATTAAATATGTTTTATATATGTATATCTCAAGGTGGATGGAAGAATAAATGGGTATATAAGTGTCTAAAAGGATGATTTGTTTTTGAAAAAATGGTTGTGTAACTGACTGATTAAGTGTATCTTAGTGAATACATGGCTTAATGAGTAATGTTTAAATATGTAATTTTCTGTATCAGTCTCTCACTTTGTGTATAAGTGTCTGCATGGGTTGGTGAGTAGCTATATGGGTGTTTATATTGGATTTTAGGTTGTTTTTTGAGTATCAGTCTGAGTGTCTGCACGGTTCGGTGGGGGGTTTAACGTAGTGCATAGGTGCATGAATGATTGTCTGTCTGGTTGTATGTTTTGAAGACAGCATGTGTGCATGACTGTATGGTTTGATGAGTGTGTGTATGGGTGTGTTAGTGAGTGAATGACTGTCTCAATAGTGTCTTTATGAGTTACTTAATATGTTTTAAAGAAGTATATTTGACTATTGTTGTATATAAGTGAGTATATGTGAGAGTGAGAGATTGAAATAGTTCCTGTATGAATAAGTATGTGTTTTTATTAGTGATTATTTAAAAGAGTAAGTATGTTTAAGTTTCTGTAGAAGTACGTGTTGAGGTGTGTCTATAACTGAATATGCAAGTAAATGGATGTTTGATTCTTTATTAGCATGAGTGACTATGTGTGTGAGTAACTCTATGGATGAGTGGCAATGTGTAACAGGATGTATAGGTGTTTGAGTACATATGATGAGTGAGTACATGTATGAGTGACTGTACAGGACTGTTGGTGAATGAGTGGATGTGTATGTGGATCTAAGAATTACTGAATAGGTTATTGTAACTGGTATTGGTATGTCCATTGTTTTGAAAATTGTAGTCTCTATTTTTGAATGTGTGTATCAAAGGTTATATTAGGGTGAGAGGAGGTCTACCACTCTGTCACAAGGATGATGTCATCAGTGATGTCATTTGAGATGTCATCAGTGATGTCATGAGTGATGTCACTGACCATGTCATGAGTGATGTAATATGTTACGTCATCAGCAGTGGATTGCGGGTGCGCGAGTTATAGTTAGCTTAACTAACTATAACGGGGGAATTTCAATGGTTTTTTATGAGTAAAATGTCCGCTAACTATAACGTGTGTGAAACCTATGGTTTTTTCACTGAATTTGCAAGGTTTTTTAAATGCTAAATCCTAACTATAACGTGTGTGAAACCTATGGTTTTTTCAGTGAATTTGCAAGGTTTTTTAAATGCTAATTCCTAACTTTAACGTGTGTGAAACCTATGGTTTTTTCAGTGAATTTGCAAGGTTTTTTAAATGCTAATTCCTAACTATAATGTGTGTGATTTACATGGTTTTTTCATTGTTTTTGTATGATTCTTTTTAATATAAATTCTTATATTAAATGTGTTTTTTTTTAATAAAAAAGAATTATTTTTTTTTTTTAAACTTTTTATTCTCTAAAAACACTATGTTTTTTTTTTAAAAAAAATCTGCAATATAATAATTTTTTTTTTTTTTTTTACCAAACAGGTAAGATATATTAGTATAACATAGAAAATCTTTTTTTCCTTTTTTTTTTTTTTAAGTGCGCGTACGGTAAGCTTACGGTAAGCGTACGGTTTGCGTAATGTGCGTAATTTTTCTACTCTTTTTGCGTATAGTTACGCAATTTGCGTAGCCGTGCGTACTGCGTATGGGCGCGTAAGCGTGTACGCTACACGCGCACGTTACGCGGAAGTGTTGGGGATTGTCTCTTATGCGCATGCGCGTGAGCGCGTGTCTTTTTTACGCGCATGCGTACTTTTACCGTAAGCGCACTGTAAGCGCTCCGTAAGCGTAACGTAAGCGTAACGTACGCGCACGGTGGGTCATGTGATCATGAAACAAAACTTTTGATTGGTTCAAAGTAGTTTCAGTTCTAGAACTCTCCTACACCACACCCATTCCCCTCATTTCTGCTTGTGATCCCTTAGGAGAAGGAGCTGACTTGTCTTTGTGATACGATGGCAGACCAGCACTCTTCTGCTGAGAGTGAGGCTAGCAGCACCACCATCAGGCAGAGAAAGAGGAAACAGAAGAGCTCTTTTATATGGGAGTATTTTAGTTTTCCAGAGGGTGAGAAAAAAGTCAATGCTGCTTTGGTGACTTGTAAGCTGTGCCAGCGTGTACTTTCGAGAGGAAATCCCAACAAGAAGTATTCCTTCGGGAATCACACTATGTTGAGACACCTTGAGGATGTGCATCCTAGGACACATGCACGACATACTAGAGGCAACCCTTCAGTAAGTCGAGCAAGCACATTCACAGCAGCTCAGCCGAGTCCTTCTTCGGAAGCTCAGCAGAGCCCTTCATCTGTGGGGGCAGATTCACCTTTTTCTGATCCTGTGGAAACGAACCATCGGTTTGCGAGGGTTACTATGCAGTGTTCATTTTGCCATGGTCTAATTGTTCATAGGGAGACCAGTCTTCCCCTTATTAACAACAAAATAGACCAGCACATTTGTCCTACCAGCTAATGTTCCCATTCTTCCTTTCCTCTGTCCCTGCATGAACACAACGGCTCTTTTAAGAGCCAACCTTACCTCTCAACTTTTTTTTTATTTTTTCTTTAATTTTTTTTTTTTTTTTTTTTTACCGTAAGCGTAATTTTTTTTTTTTTTTTTTTAAAACATTAAAAATCAATTACCACATCTCAAGATCCTTGAGGAATTATTAACTAAATACTAAAAATCTGTTTGAGGAGAAGTGGAAGAAAGGGACCATCTAATTTCTGACTTACCTGACCCACCCAACAATTTAATTTTTAATTAAAATTTAATTGAAAATACTTGAAAAAATTGTTGTTTTTTTTCTGAAAATTTTCTTTCACAATCTGAAAAAAAAGAAAAAAATATTAATATTTAAAAAATCATTATATTACACAGTACACGTATTTACATATTTTCCTAAAAAAATATTTGGCCTTTTTTTTGCTGTTTTCAGAATATATTGCATTTCACTATAAATCGTGAAAGCAATTGCATTCATCACTTAACAGCGGGCAAAAAAAAAATAACAATCTCAAAGATTGTTTTAAAAAAGCCCAGAATCTCTTTTTACTTAAACATAACATTATAGAAATGCATAATATTCTAAAAAAATATCATCTAATAACAATAACTATTTCTTTAAAATACCGTCTGACAATTTTGTTACAAAAGCATAATCTCAAAAATAATATATCTCAAATAACTCCACAATACATCTGGTTACATTTCCTTTAGGCCAAATATTAATTTAAAAATTCTTTTTTGATTAAATTTCCAATGGTAATCCAATTAAATTCCAATATTTAAATTGTACAGATGTTACCGATTCTCTCTTACATTTTGGTTTCCGAAAGATTAATTAATAATTAAATAAGTCCACAATACAATTGGTTACCTTTCCTTATGGCCAAATAGTAATTTTAAAAATCTTTTTTGAATAAATTTCCAATGGTAATCCAATAAAATTCAAAAATTTAAATTGTACAGATGTTACCGATTTTCTCTAAATTTTTGGTTTCCGAAAGATTCATTAGGAATTAAATAAGTCCACATTGCAATTGGTTACCTTTCCATTAGGCCAAATGGTAATTTTAAAAATCTTTTTTGATGAAAATTCCAATGGTAATCCAATAAAATGGTAAAATTGTTTTGTACAGATCTTGCCAAGTCTCTCTAAAATTTTGGTTTCAGGAAGATTAGATAGGAATTTGCTAAATCAAAAGGCAAACGTTGCTTGAAAATCAATTGGGAATCATTACACAGTGTCCAGCCTTTTTCACATTTAAGATAAACTGTGTAATGTCCAGAAGTAACAGTAGGTCATTCATGGAAAATTATTGCAACTGTTACAAAAGTTTTTCCTGAAATTGATAATTGCTGTCCTATAAACTTCTTTATTAAAGTATCCAATTTTGAACCATCAGCTTTACATCGTTGCATCATTAAAATTACATACTGTCCGTATTCCTTTAAAATTAACGTTGAAAACATGTCAGATTTACACTCACCGCATTCCATGCTATGATTTGCATCTTTAACTAATTTAGCAAAAGTGACTGTTTTACTGTCTGGCAATGTTAAATAAATAAACCTTTCAGAATCAACATTAGAGCCACATGTATTGTAACAGTTTTCACAACTATGTTCCCATTTATAAGAGACACCAAACATATTTTCAATTGGCACCCCTTCTTCTTCCAGTACCTGAAGAAAATACATCAAGAATTCCTGTGCGTCTTGCTGTACATTTTGAGAAAACTGTGTTCGTCCTGAACATACATCTAAAAGTTTTCTAATTTCAGTTGCACTTTCTATTTGAGTTTTATCATTACTCAGCTTTTGAAAAAGGAGACTCAACTCAGAACAGAATCTTTTTCTCTGATTTACTATTATCTGCTCTTGCAAACTTTCCAGATAAAATGCAACATTCAGCACTACATTAGCGTAGCAGTTGACACCAGAGCTATTTTCAAAATGACATCCTACAACCTCTTCTTCATTTTCCTTTTTCTTTTTGCTTGCAATTACATCACTCCTCTTTTTTTTCCTCCTCTCTACATCCTCGTTACAGATATTCTCAATTCTCCTTTTACGAGAAACTGCACGTTTCTCTAACACAGGATACTGACCTAAATGAGGAGCATATGTTCTTCTTAATCTATTATACTCCTTTACACAGTTTGTATCAGCACTAACTTTTGAATCATCAAAGTCTATCATGAATAAACCAGATAATGTTTTCACTCGTGACAAAGCTACATAAGCCATACCTTCTTTGAACACAGTTGAACCAATGTTTACAAATGCACAATCTACAGTCAATCCTTGAGACTTGTGAATAGTTACAGCATATGCTAGAGAAAACGGAAACTGTTTCCTTTGTACATATAAGTCTTTCACAAGCATGAAACGAACTGTACAACGACAAATGTCTATAACTTCTTCTATCTGATCAAATTTTATTTTTAAACATTCAATTCCATCTTTTTTCTGATAATTAATAAAACCCACAACTCTTCCCATAGCTCCATTAACTAAACCTTTTTCAACATCCAAATTTCTCCTTAAAAATACTCTACAATTCATGCAAACATATAGATTTTTTTCTAATCCAGCAGTTTTGGAAATGTTCTTCTCTAGTGAATCCAATTTATTTTTCAGTTTGCCTGTTAATGTGATAGTAATTCTTCCATCCTGAATTTTGTCCACTGCTTCCAATTTTCTGATATCTTCCTTTTCCAATTTCAAAAGCTCCTCATTGAATATTGAGCATTCACGGAGAGTTGGCATTAAGCAGATGACACTTTTCTTTTCTGCAATGTTCTTGTATATCTTCTCTGCAACTATTTCTTCCTTTGGAAATAAATTATGTAGCAACCGACTCTGTAATGCTTTCGTGCCAGCTTCAGTGAGTAGTCCAATTCTGATATCTTTCAGAATACTTCCATATTCTTCATTGTTTGCTTGCCTCATATTAGTAGTAAGTTCCTTGTACTCAAAGAAGGACCAAATATTTGCATTACCAATGCTTCCCAATGACTTCTTTGTGTCTTCATGTGTCACAGTATTAAACACTGGTTGTCCTTTAACTGGAGTAAGCTGTAGAAGATCCCCAAAAACTATGACATGTTTTCCACCAAATAACATGTCATAGTCTGTCCTTAGAATTTGCTGCATTCTTAAATGCACAAAGGCAAGCATTAAGTTTGATACCATGCTCACCTCATCAATAATGAGAACTTGCATCTTCTTCAATACTCTTGAAACTTCCAAGCATGCTTCTCCAGTTAGCTTGTGGTACTGTATTTTGTTCTCATGCTCCACTGGTAACATTAGCAAACGATGTAAGGTGATTCCTTTTATGTTATATGCTGCTAACCCAGTTGGAGCAGTAACCACACAAGACAAAGTTGAGTCCGTTTTTTGCTGTAGGTAGCTTCTGATGACTTTTATTAAGAAACTTTTTCCCGTTCCAGCTTGTCCGCTTACATACATCCTGATTGGATGAAATGATGTGCATGAGCGCTCTTTTTTTTCATGTAGTAATCTGTGATCAATTTTGTTTCTGATCTCTTCATAAATTTGTTGCTGCTCTTCATTCAATTGTCTTTCCAAATTTGGTAAGTCTATAAATTCTTCTTGAGCTTGATTCATAGCCGTTTCCACTTCATTCATGGCTATTGCAGCTTCATTTTCAACGATTGGTTGTCCTAGGGGATCTTGACTGAGTGTTCCTGAACTTTGGCTGTCTTGAGAACTGTCTCTAGCTACTTCAGCTGCAATTGTAGTTTCCTGTTCAATTTCTTCATTTAACATTTGCACATAATTTGTGAATGTACTGCATTGTATGGTGTCTTTGCAAGCATTAAATGAATCTTCATAGCTTTGAAATTCTCCCAGTAGTTCTTCCTCTGTACGCCATGGTTTAAACAGCTGTAAAAGAGCCAAGTAGTAAAATTCCTTTTTGTCAGTAGTGTCGCAACTCAGCTTCCTGTGATTTATCAAACTTCCTTTTGTTTGCTTCACCAAACATCCTTCCTCACCAATGACTTTATATTTTCCATTGTTGATGTCTTCTGTGGCTTTCCGTGAATAAATGTAGTTCTGCAGCACTTCACAGAGACACATGTTCTCTAGATGATGACTTCTCTTGGGATAATATGTGTCCAACATGTTTGATTTCAAAATATCTGTACTTTCTGGGTAATTCTCGGCCAAATATTCAATTTCTCCAACAGATTTCAGTACCCGATTTCTCATTGCTGCAAGGCCTAAACTTGCCCAAATTATTCTTCTTGATTTCGAGTAGAGACTTGCAGAAGATAACCTATCTGAACATTCGTAGGATCCAATTTCTCGATGCGATAACATCTTTAAACTGAAACTGTACAGCTTCTTACTGACAGTCTTCTCGTGAGAAATCTCTTCCCACATTTCTTTCAATTCAGTTTTTTCTGATTTAGTAATGTAAGACGTTACATATCGAGCAACAGCAATGGAATTGTCAGCTACATACTGTATATCCATGTTAGCATTCCACATGGATAAAATGACTGGGTTGTAATCATTTATATTTTTTGATTCTTCTTTTCTTTTAAGGTTGTAGGTATTCTTTGGTGATTTTCTTGTAATAGTATGTCTCACAGATGACATAAAACTGTTTACTCTTCCATTTGAAAGAACAGGTCTAGGAAATCCAAATCGACATTTAGTGTAGTATTTATCTTTGCTCTTGTATTTCCGTCGACAGTATTTTCCACACCGATGACTTTGAAAACGTAAAACTTGCTCCTTTAACTTTTTCTCTTCTGTGCTTTTTGGTATAGCACATGTTGCATATTCTTCAATGAAAGCTAACACTGCTTCATCAGTATCTGTTCCAAACTTTGGGGCATCCTTGATCCACAACAGCATATGAATATGAGGAGCACCTCTTGCCTGGTACTCTTTTCTCCAAAAGAAATCCTCTACTTCTCCAAGAGGTGGATTTTTTTTATTGCAGATGAAGGACATCATAGCCTCAAATCTATGATTGAAATATCTGCAAACATTAACCGGATCCAATGAGCACAGTTCTCCTGCTGTCTTGTATTCGATGTTTTTAATGTTTGAATTTGCCTCTCGTAGAAAATCCAGTAAATCATCCCAAGCGTACTCAGCACAGCTTAGAGTAAGGAACCATGTTGGTGTTCCTAAATTCCGTAACATGCATTTTAATTCACCATGGCGTCGGTACCAATATTCATTTGTCCCATGCTGACAAGCCATCAGATTGATCAGTTGTGTTTCCAAATGATCATCTCGGTGCTGCACTTTCTCCATAAAATCCTTAGCAGACACATTTTGTAAATGTACTCCACTTTTTAAAATGTGATTTACTGCATATGATAATGCAGACAAGTCGCTTTCAAATAAAAGATGGAACAAATAAGGAATACTTTGTCAAAATCTGGGATCTTCTGCATATAGTCTTGTAGTTCGATACTCAGAAACTGGAATCTGTTCTGGACGTTCATCGTATCGTCCTCCTTTTCCTGTAGGAAACAGCTGGGGAAAACATCGAGCTTCCAAGCTCTCCTCCCATACACTCACGGGAGTTCCTTTTGCTTTCTTCATCTGAAACAGATCAATATTGTCTCCCATAACTTCTTTTGAATGAAGAGGATGTATGCTAAAATGTTCATAAATTTCTTCTTCCTTTGACTTGTCCACTTTTTCAATTTGTCCAGTTGGTGTTTCTGTGTCTTCTTGTGAATCTTCTTCTTCTTCTTCTATATAAATTGATTCATACCATTTGTTATTTCTTTTCAAATACAAATTTGCTCTTTGTACTTTCCGTACATCTACCAGCTCCTGCCAAATCTTCTTATTCTTTGTCGGTACACCATTAACCAGAATAACTAATGGTTCAGTTTCCAATGTATCTGCATCAATAGTTTCCATATTTGTTTTCAAATCCAAGGGAAAATACACCACTCTACCTTTTAAACCTCTCAGTAAATCTGAAGGAGGTAATTTACCAGTTTCGGGCTCCATACGTACTATGGTCTGGAACGGATGAACACATTGAATAAGTATAGACTCATATGTATTTAATTCAGAAAGTTCTGCAGGAATAACATCCAATTCTAAATTATTATGTACAGCTCTGGTCGGCATTCTATTTTCCTCTAACTTGTTGTAACAGTATTTACAAATACGCTGATCTTCACCCAATTCAAAACAATTTTCAAGAAATATATATGTGGCAAAATCCTTCCACTTATAATTATCTTCATTTTCACTTTTTCTGTAGAGATCAACATTCCTGGTTTGTTTTCTATAATGAGTTCTGCGGCAACAAATACAAGTAATATTTGGTCTTTCATTAGAGATTATTGCAAATTTTGTTATGTGATCATTAAATGTCTTACTTACAGAGGGTTCTACATTCTCTTCCACTTCTTCCTCATTTACTGTCTCCTTTTCTGCACTGTCTTGTTCAGGACCAAAGTAACAAAACTGAATTTCATCAGTAACCTTCTCTCCATCTGATACCTATCCACGGAACAGAGCCCTATTCAATTCATCTAACTTTATTGCTGGACTTTTAGCAAAATACAACCGTCTCACAAACTTTCTCATTTCAGTATGATGAACAGCCAGCATCCTAAAATGATGAAATACACTTTTACACACTTTTCTAGATAGACAAGCCAGAGAATGACCCTGCAAACCAGTATTCTCTCTCACTCTGCACGGATCTAGACCTTGAAGCACCTTAATCTTCTGTTTTACACTCTTTTTACTATATTCTCTTAGAAACTCACACAATTTATCAATAGATTCCTGACGCACAGTGCAAATACTACTACAATTCCAAGTGTACACTGGGGCTTTAGGACGTCTCCCCATAGCCCCATCCGCCATCACTTGTACCTCATCTCTTGGAACCATTTTCTCCTTCTCCATCATACAACCATTTTTCACTTCATAAGCACGACCTCTGGTGTCAACTGCATGCAGCAAACTATTACTTTGAAAATAACTCTCTTCATTAAAAAAAGGTTCACTACTTGAACTATGCATCCATTCTCCTAAAAACACTTTACAAAAGTTTGTTCTTTTCACTACTCTTTTCCTTTTGCTTTGTGATTTCAGTACATTAACCATTTTATCTAATGTACGCATCCTATTCAAAATTAAAATGAATAGTTTCCTTTTTAATTCTAATGCCTTTGCTGCAATGGCTTCAATTTCTTTTTTTCTCTTATAAAATTTTGCCTTTTGCTTATATTTCTTCACATCCTTTATCAAATTGGACATAACTCTTCTCTGAAACATTTTTCTACGTATCTCTTTAAACGCTGTTTTTCTTTTTAAGTTAATCTTTTTTGTTTCCGAAGGTATATTTGCATTAACTAAATGCTCAATTTTTTCCTTTTGTTTACTATTTAAAACATTCTTTCTAGTACAGACATTTTGTACATTTTTCCTTTTTTTGAAGATGTTCTTTAAAAAATCTTTTGTCTGCTTACCAGAAGACTTTCTCTTTTTCCCAACATGAGCATCTCCAACTATCTTAGGTCCTCCAGTTGTCTTCAAATATAGTTTTTTTTTGTGGTTTTTCCTTAGTCTGGATTTTGTAGGCATCTTAAATTTTGTTCACTGCTCTTCAGCAATACCTGAAAAAAACTGAAAAAAAATTCCTTTCTTTTATTTAAATATATTAATACATTTTTTATGATCTTTTCAAATCTTAAAATACTATGTACCCCTTTCCTACAAGTGAAAATCACAATAACACCTTCACAAATTAAATATCTCAAAACAATTCCTCTTTGCACACAGAGACATGGTTTGAAATTAGGCAGAAAACGAAATTTCTTTTCCAATTTGAGAGCACACTTTCTACTCTTTTTTTGGCAAGTGATAAGTACTTTTACAGTCTGATACATTTTGAATCCTCTTTTCAGATTCTTAAAAAAGCACATGTCCAAACAGCTTTTTGAGACCAACAACATGTGTAACCTGGGTGACTGACTACACTCCAGCAAGGGCAACCAGCCTTAGTGAAGCTGAATGTATTTGCATTACTGACTGCAACCTCAAACCCCACTCAGTTGTGAATACTGTGCATGATTCCACAGGATAAGCAGCTGGGTGTGTGCTAAGAGTCTGCTTCTGCAGAAAAAATAGCTCCCCCTTTCCATCTAATGCAAATGTAAAATTACCAGAGCAATACGCAATAAATCTCTGTCTGTAATTCCTCTTTGCACACAGAGTCATGGTTTGAAATTAGGCAGAAAACGAAATTTCTTTGCCAATTTGAAAGCACACTTACTACTCTTTTTTTTGGCAAGTGATAAGTACTTTTACAGTCTGTCACATTTTGAATCCACTTTTCAGATTCCTATAAAAGCACATGTCCAAACAGCTTTTTTGGCAAGTGATAAGTACTTTTACAGTCTGTCACATTTTGAATCCACTTTTCAGATTCTTAAAAAAGCACATGTCCAAACAGCTTTTTCAGACCAGAAACATGTGTAACCTGTGTGACTGACTACACTCCAGCAAGGGCAACCAGCCTTAATGATGCTGAATTTATTTGCATTACTGACTGCAACCTCAAACCCCACTCAGTTGTGAATACTATGCATGATTCCACAGGATAAGCAGCTGGGTGTGTGCTAAGAGTCTGCTTCTGCAGAAAAAAATAGCTCCCCCTTTCCATCTAATGCAAATGTAAAATTTCCAGAGCAATACGCAATGCATCTCTGTCTGTAATTCCTCTTTGCACACAGAGTCATGGTTTGAAATTAGGCAGAAAACAAAATTTCTTTGCCAATTTGAAAGCACACTTACTACTCTTTTTTTGGCAAGTGATAAGTACTTTTACAGTCTGTCACATTTTGAATCCACTTTTCAGATTCTTAAAAAAGCACATGTCCAAACAGCTTTTTCAGACCAGCAACATGTGTAACCTGGGTGACTGACTACACTCCAGCAAGGGAAACCAGCCTTAGTGATGCTGAATGTATTTGCATTACTGACTGCAACCTCAAACCCCACTCAATAGTGAAAACTGTGCATGATTCCACAGGATAAGCAGCTGGGTGTTTGCTAAGAGTCTGCTTCTGCAGAAAAAAATAGCTCCCCCTTTCCATCTAATGCAAATGTAAAATTACCAGAGCAATATGCAATAAATCTCTGTCTGTAATTCCTCTTTGCACACAGAGTCATGGTTTGAAATTAGGCAGAAAACGAAATTTCTTTGCCAATTTGAAAGCACACTTACTACTCTTTTTGTTGGCAAATGATAAGTACTTTTACAGTCTGTCACATTTTGAATCCACTTTTCAGATTCTTAAAAAAGCACATGTCCAAACAGCTTTTTTGGCAAGTGATAAGTACTTTTACAGTCTGTCACATTTTGAATACACTTTTCAGATTCTTAAAAAAGCACATGTCCAAACAGCTTTTTCAGACCAGCAACATGTGTAACCTGTGTGACTGACTACACTCCAGCAAGGGCAACCAGCCTTAGTGATGCTGAATGTATTCGCATTACTGACTGGAACCTCAAACCCCACTCAGTTGTGAATACTGTGCATGATTCCACAGGATAAGCAGCTGGGTGTGTGCTAAGAGTCTGCTTCTGCAGAAAAAAATAGCTCCCCCTTTCCATCTAATGCAAATGTAAAATTACCAGAGCAATACGCAATACATCTCTGTCTGTAATTCCTCTTTGCACACAGAGTCATGGTTTGAAATTAGGCAGAAAACGAAATTTCTTTGCCAATTTGAAAGCACACTTACTACTCTTTTTTTTGGCAAATGATAAGTACTTTTACAGTCTGTCACATTTTGAATCCACTTTTCAGATTCTTAAAAAAGCACATGTCCAAACAGCTTTTTTGGCAAGTGATAAGTACTTTTACAGTCTGTCACATTTTGAATACACTTTTCAGATTCTTAAAAAAGCACATGTCCAAACAGCTTTTTCAGACCAGCAACATGTGTAACCTGTGTGACTGACTACACTCCAGCAAGGGCAACCAGCCTTAGTGATGCTGAATGTATTCGCATTACTGACTGGAACCTCAAACCCCACTCAGTTGTGAATACTGTGCATGATTCCACAGGATAAGCAGCTGGGTGTGTGCTAAGAGTCTGCTTCTGCAGAAAAAAATAGCTCCCCCTTTCCATCTAATGCAAATGTAAAATTACCAGAGCAATACGCAATACATCTCTGTCTGTAATTCCTCTTTGCACACAGAGTCATGGTTTGAAATTAGGCAGAAAACGAAATTTCTTTGCCAATTTGAAAGCACACTTATACTCTTTTTTTTGGCAAGTGATAAGTACTTTTACAGTCTGTCACATTTTGAATCCACTTTTCAGATTCTTAAAAAAGCACATGTCCAAACAGCTTTTTTGGCAAGTGATAAGTACTTTTACAGTCTGTCACATTTTGAATCCACTTTTCAGATTCTTAAAAAAGCACATGTCCAAACAGCTTTTTTTGGCAAGTGATAAGTACTTTTACAGTCTGTCACATTTTGAATACACTTTTCAGATTCTTAAAAAAGCACATGTCCAAACAGCTTTTTCAGACCAGCAACATGTGTAACCTGTGTGACTGACTACACTCCAGCAAGGGCAACCAGCCTTAGTGATGCTGAATGTATTCGCATTACTGACTGGAACCTCAAACCCCACTCAGTTGTGAATACTGTGCATGATTCCACAGGATAAGCAGCTGGGTGTGTGCTAAGAGTCTGCTTCTGCAGAAAAAAATAGCTCCCCCTTTCCATCTAATGCAAATGTAAAATTACCAGAGCAATACGCAATACATCTCTGTCTGTAATTCCTCTTTGCACACAGAGTCATGGTTTGAAATTAGGCAGAAAACGAAATTTCTTTGCCAATTTGAAAGCACACTTACTACTCTTTTTTTTGGCAAATGATAAGTACTTTTACAGTCTGTCACATTTTGAATCCACTTTTCAGATTCTTAAAAAAGCACATGTCCAAACAGCTTTTTTGGCAAGTGATAAGTACTTTTACAGTCTGTCACATTTTGAATACACTTTTCAGATTCTTAAAAAAGCACATGTCCAAACAGCTTTTTCAGACCAGCAACATGTGTAACCTGTGTGACTGACTACACTCCAGCAAGGGCAACCAGCCTTAGTGATGCTGAATGTATTCGCATTACTGACTGGAACCTCAAACCCCACTCAGTTGTGAATACTGTGCATGATTCCACAGGATAAGCAGCTGGGTGTGTGCTAAGAGTCTGCTTCTGCAGAAAAAAATAGCTCCCCCTTTCCATCTAATGCAAATGTAAAATTACCAGAGCAATACGCAATACATCTCTGTCTGTAATTCCTCTTTGCACACAGAGTCATGGTTTGAAATTAGGCAGAAAACGAAATTTCTTTGCCAATTTGAAAGCACACTTATACTCTTTTTTTTGGCAAGTGATAAGTACTTTTACAGTCTGTCACATTTTGAATCCACTTTTCAGATTCTTAAAAAAGCACATGTCCAAACAGCTTTTTTGGCAAGTGATAAGTACTTTTACAGTCTGTCACATTTTGAATCCACTTTTCAGATTCTTAAAAAAGCACATGTCCAAACAGCTTTTTCAGACCAGAAACATGTGTAACCTGGGTGACTGACTACACTCCAGCAAGGGCAACCAGCCTTAGTGATGCTGAATGTATTCGCATTACTGACTGCAACCTCAAACCCCACTCGCTTGTGAATACTGTGCATGATTCCACAGGATAAGCAGCTGGGTGTGTGCTAAGAGTCTGTTTCTGCAGAAAAATAGCTCCCCCTTTCCATCTACTGCAAATGTAAAATTACCAGAGTAATATGCAATAAATCTCTGTCTATAATTCCTCTTTGCACACAGAGTCATGGTTTCATATTAGTCAGAAAACGAAATTTCTTTGCCAATTTGAAAGCACACTTACTACTCTTTTTTTTTGCAAGTGATAAGTACTTTTACAATCTGACACATTTTTAATCCACTTTTCAGATTCTTAAAAAAGCACATGTCCAAACAGCTTTTTCTGACCAGAAACATGTGTAACCTGGGTGACTGACTACACTCCAGCAAAGGCAACCAGCCTTAGTGATGCTGAATGTATTTGCATTACTGACTGGAACCTCAAACCCTAAAAGTATTCCTCATTTATAACAATACACCTTATTTTATGGTGAAAACATAGTCCATATTATTTTACATGTTCCTCACATTTAAATTTCTCCCAAAACACAAAACGATAAACACAACTTCAACAAAAGGAATTCCAATTCTATTATTCATTTCCTATTTTACCATATACATCCCCTCTCAAACTCATAACTCACCTTTAAAATTAGTTAGTTGTGAAAGAAATGTGGCACTCCAACAGTAGATTATCATGGACAGGATCTCTGTTCTGTACACCTCTCTCCTCTCAGCAGAACCAGATAATGGCAATGTTTCCCTCTCTTTTTCCACACATATACATGTTAATTTCAAATCTCAGTGCTTCCCCCTTTTTTTCAAATATAATCACACATTTTTATTGGTTGAAAACCAACACTTTTCCAAAAGTACCCTTCCCCCAACTTGACTTCAGCCTAGTACCCTTCCCCCAACTTGACTTCTGCCTGCTACCATAGCAACAGCTCTTGAAACACTGCTGTGTAGAGTTAGGTCAGAAGTTCACCACACAGTAGGTAGTTATAGTTAGGACCACATTTCCATAGGAAATCCGCAACATTCTATTTTGAATAACTTTGGCGCCGGTCGACGAATCCTCGCGAATTTTTCAAAATAGGTGGGGCGCTACGCTCCACTCCTACCCTGAAAGTCTCGGGGGGATTCGTCAAGCGGGGGCTGAGATAAAAGGGGGGTCCCAAAACGCGTTTTTCCCATGCATTTTTCCATAGGACCTTTAGACAGGGCTACAGCCCGAACGGCTGAACAGAATTACTAGAAATTTGGCAGAGAGGTAGTCCTCAGATCAAGGAAGTGCCTTTTGTAGGTTTGGTGTAAATCTGTTCAGTAGATTCTGAGAAAATAGCCTTTAAATCAATATATATATCTGAGCCAGCTTACGGTGCGCTTACGGTACGCTTACCGTACGCGTACGGTGGCGTGCGCGAGCGCGATTCTGATTGGCTCTTAGATCTTAGTAAACATTCGAATCGGCCGAAACCAGGAAGCGGCGGCCGCCATTTTCTCTCTCGCACTGAGAGTGATGTTTAAAATATAAAGCACAAAAACATGTAAAGGGGCTGTTTAGACAGCTCCCACACACATAGCAATGTTGAGGGAGTCCCCAAAGATCCCCCAAGGCCAAAAACAGAATTTTTATTTTTTCGCTAATTTCGCCGATTACGCTTACCGTACGCGTACGGTAAAAAATTATAAAAAAAAAAAAATTATCCACACTCTCCCCACCCCGTGTGCAATTGGTGCCCGAAGGGCATCAATTGAGCACGGCTTATTAAAGATGAGTTAAACTAAAATATTTTAAAACAAAATAATTAAAAAAAAAATTAGCCACACTCTCTCCACCCCGTGTGCAAATGGTGCCCGAAGGGCACCATTTGTGCATGGCTTATAACATATACGAAAAATTAAAATATTACCTTTCAAAACGAAGTGCATCATATGTCCTCCATGTGCGCACGGTGCGCGAAGCGCATCGTGTGTACATGGCCCATCTAGCGTAACGAACTGCGTTAAGTGGGCGCGCACGCCACGAATGGCGTAAAGTAACTTAGCATTTAAAAAAACGTACAAATTCACTGAAAAAACCATAGGTTTCACACACGTTATAGTTAGGAATTAGCATTTAAAAAACCTTGCAAATTCACTGAAAAAACCATAGGTTTCACACATGTTATAGTTAGCGGAAATTTTACTGATAAAAAACCAATGAAATTCCCCCGTTATAGTTAGTGCAGGCAACTATAACTCACGCGACCGCAATCTTCTGCTGATGACATATGTGTCTTTATGAAAAAAAAATATTTGTAATATATGTATAGCTAAAAATGTATGGAAGAAGACATGGGCAAATAAGTGTCTAAATACAGTATTAGCATCAGCAGAGGATTGCGGTCGCGTGAGTTATAGTTGCCTGCACTAACTATAATGGGGGAATTTCATTGGTTTTTTATCAGTAAAATTTCCGCTAACTATAACATGTGTGAAACCTATGGTTTTTTCAGTGAATATATATATATATATATATGTATATATATATATATATATACATATATATATATATATATATTATCTACTGGCGGTCGCCAGTAGATAGTTATAGTTAGGACCCTCTTACCATAGGAAATCCGCAACATTCTATTTTGAATAACTTTGGCGCCGGTCGACGAATCCCCGCAAAATTTTCAAAATAGGTGGGGCGTTGAGCTCCGCTCCTACCCTGAAAGTCTCGGGGGGATTCGTCAAGCGGGGGCTGAGATAAAAGGGGGGTCCCAAAACGCGTTTTTCCCATGCATTTTTCCATAGGACCTTTAGACAGAGCTACAGCCCGAACGGCTGAACAGAATTTAATGAAATTTGGCAGAGAGGTAGTCCTCAGGTCAAGGAAGTGCCTTTTGTAGGTTTGGTGTAAATCTGTTCAGTAGATTCTGAGAAAATAGCCTTTAAATCAATATATATATCTGAGCCAGCTTACGGTGCGCTTACGGTGCGCTTACTGTACGCGTACGGTGACGTGCACGAGTGCGATTCTGATTGGCCGTTAGATCTTAGTAAACATTCGAATCGGTCGAAACCAGGAAGCGGCTGCCGCCATTTTCTCTCTCGCACTCTGACAGGGGGTTGAAAAACAAAGTGCAAAAACATGTAAAGGGGCTGTTTAGACAGCTCCCAAGCAACTAGCCATGTCGAGGGAGTCCCCAACGATCCCCCAAGTGAAAAAAGGCAATTTTAATTTTTTCGAAAATTTTGTCGATTACGCTTACCGTACGCGTACGCTAATAAATAATAAAAAAACAAAAAAAATATCCACATTCTCCCTACCCCGTGAGCAAATGGTGCCCGAAGGGCACCATTTGTGCATGGCTAATTACTTCAAAACAAAACATATATTTTACCTGTCACAACGATGCTCATCATATGTCTTCCATGTGCGCACGGTGCGCGAAGCGCATCGTGCGTTCGTGGCCCATCTAGCGTAACGTGGGCACGCGGTGCGCGAAGCGCACCGCGTGCTCACTGTGCGCGCACGGTGCGTGAAGCGCACCGTGCGCGCACGGAACGAACTGCGTTAAGTGGGCGCGCACGCCACAAATGGCATAAAGTAACTTAGCATTTAAAAAACCTTGCAAATTCACTGAAAAAACCATAGGTTTCACACATGTTATAGTTAGCTGGACATTTTACTGATAAAAAGATAGTTATAGTTAGGACCCTCTTACCATAGGAAAGGATTACGGTCGCGTGAGTTATAGTTGCCTACAGTAACTATAACGGGGGAATTTCATTGGTTTTTTATCAGTAAAATGTCCAGCTAACTATAACATGTGTGAAACCTATGGTTTTTTCAGTGAATATATATATACATGCCATGAATAGAAATTCTGATATAATTTTACATTTATCTAGAATTCACCCACTCATCAGCAAGCCTCAAACTTGAAATAATAATAATATTAATGTTAGACATATTATGACAATATTGAGAAATGTGTCCCTGGTATTGGGTAATTATAGTAATTAGGTAGATATCAAGTTTGTTCTCAGCCTTTCTCTCCAGGGACCCAATGACTGACATATCTATTATATGAACCAGCGCAGATTAAGCATCATTTTTATTCAGTTCATGTACATATCTGCATTCATAGGGCTCAACATGCTTACACGGCACACACTTCCTTCTTTACTCAGTATGTAATTATGAAATGAATCTCCGATTCCCATCTACATAATCATTTTATTTAACAGCCAATCTTTCAACACAAAACATTCGCATAACCTTCAGACGCAGATGTCCACCTTTCATTTCACAGGCCTTTTTTTATTTACAAGACTCTGGAAGTTCCATTTTCATGGACGTATTTGCTGAGGCTGCCAAGCTTTTATTTTATGATAAAACTTGTATCCTTTGTTGTAGTGTACAAAGAGATTTCGAATGCCATGTTTTATTCATATTTTTTCAAAGTCCAAAGCTCTTTAAAAGCCTCAGAAGTTTTATGCTTGAAATCAGCAACAATAGGGCTCTTGTGATGTGCACATGGGTACTTCTTTTCTCATGTGTTAAGGAGGGAGACTTTCCTGTGACTGGCATTTTCATGAATGTAAAAAAAAAGAAACTGAACGATAGTCACTTCTCCTGAAAGAAAAGTCCAATTTATTTTCGTCAATCTATCACAGACAGATTTCTGTCTGTCTGTATATCCATTGACCTATTTATCTATTTATCAATCTATATTGTGGTTAGGTATGACTGTCGATTTAAAAGCATCATTTTTTCATATTTTAATTCAATTTGGTTTCAGCATGGTTCCGAGCTGTTCGGTGAGCATAGGCAAAAAAGTTAAATTTCCCATTTTTACTCCATTTTTGATTCTTTGCTCTCTAATACAGGAAAAACAGATCAACTGGATGACACCATACTTCGCATGAAAGTGGTATTTCACTCAAATAAGTGCCTTTGCTTGATTTGGGTTAAATCCCTTCGATTAAGTTTGAGAAACTAGGATTTTGGTTGAGTTTGAAATAGTTAAATGGTAGAGATACCTGGAGTGTTTAATTTGTGGAGCCTTATTATCTTTACCCCGGACCCTGTCTCAAGACCCTTCATCAAGAAGCAGACCACTGGGCGCTGAGTCTGCTCAGAGCCTAACCAGAATATAGAACACATAGAGGAGTGGAGCACCTGTGGGTGGAGGCGGCAGCTTTTATAAAGAACAGGGGAGGAGGTACGTGACTATTGGTACCGCGCAGAGGAGCTCTGTGGGGGTGCTATCTATACAATCCATATCATTTATTTAACCTGCCCAGGCATTACATTTGCAGTGCATACGTCTCTACTTTGTAGTGAGGACTCCCTTAATACGTACATACATTGTTAAGTTAGCATAACCACGTTAGATGTTAGAAAGCCATCTTGCTGCTTTTGCGCACGACACTGCGTTTACATGTTATTCCTTAAACAAACTGCTGACTCGAGCCTTGCCTCACACAAGAGCAATCTGTTGTTACCATCCCGAGCTCTGCGCAGCGACCTTGGTCTGTACATGGTGTGACAAACAGTCTGGGTTATTACACAATGCATGTTTTCCACTCTAGGTTGATCGACCCACTATTTAGCCATAACACACGAGCAGCTGCAAATACCTGAAAGTTGGTGCTTTTAATATTGCAGACATCATAATTCATATTCAGACCGAAGACGAGCCTTCCTGCGAGAAGACTCCTGATGCTCCTGTGATGTGATTTCACTAAGCTGATCTTTGAGGTATGGGGTCCCCTATTCAAGCCTAAGAGACCTTCTACTACCCTAATAATAATATTAGCTTCTTAATAAAGGGAAGGTGGTAGTATCCACTGTCATTATAACATGATCACCCCTTTTATATTCTATGTTATTGTAACGATGCTGATGGTTTTGATTTTAATCATTTGTCTGCTTGTATTAGCCAAAGTACTGCATGTTAGGACACGTGGTCTATAAAAATAAACTCTTTTTATTTACACCGTGTCTCTGTTGATTCTTGTTGTGGACTGATGTGAGAATAATATACGAACAGGTATTTCCGATTCCCACCATTCCTGAGAGTACACTGAGTAGCTTGTTCTGGGTTGTCTTTTCATTGGGATCTCTGAGCCAAATCTCGGATAACGAATGGGACACTTATGCTAGCCGGATACTGGGTTCTGGGTTCTGAGGTGAGTTTCTGGTACACCACAATTCACTGAGGTCCTGGGGTTCTTCGCATAGTTCTGTGTATAAGCAGAATCCCTGCAACATGGCGCACCTAACGTTTGGTCTATGAGTTGAAACGCCTTAGTAGTGCTTACATTAGTCCACAACACCCTCATTCTTGTTTCCGGATAACAAGTCTGACGGATTTAAACCTACCTAGTTCTTTTGATATAGGTTCCTTCAAGCTTGATCATTAAAAAGGTTATTGAACCCTTGTGCTACTGATTACTTTAAGTGTAGTTTATCCTTATGGCGGTAGAAATTGCGGCACATAGCCGCGCAGCTCTGAAACGTCATTTGACGCAGTATGGGGTGCCGGACACTGGTATGAACGTCATCTTCGTGGTAGGAGCCGATGCGGCTCATCCATTTGAGTTGTTCTACTCTTGGGTGACGATTCCGGCGGTGAGTGAGGATGATAATACTTTTCATTCGTACACTGCCACGGTCACGCCAGCGAGCTATGTACCGTATAGGACACAGGAAATACCAATATCTGCTTGGCAGCATCTTATTTGGTTTAATGGCGCCCTTCCCCATGTGGTTATACCGCCGAGAATGGGCCCTTTATCAATTGCCGGGGCCACTTGGCCGGTACTAGCCGGATTTACGCCTCATCCCCGTTACCTCACGGTGACGGTGGCTGAGTTGCGTGTACTGCACACTGCCCTAATTACGGTCTATAGGGCGTTAGTACAGTACGTGTCGCGCAATATGCAGGCGGGGGTGCCTGCTGTTGCGGGACAACCTACTGACCGCCACGCGGTGGTCATTAGTCCTGTTATGGTTAATTCTGTTATGGGCAAGCGCCCCCAAACTAGGGATGATTTCCCCTTTTGGCTTGCTGAAAAATTTGACCAAATAGAAGCGGTATACCCGAATACATCTCCTGTGGAGAAACACAGGATCCTTACCATTAGTTTGCCTAAAGACTTGGTCCCCGATGTGGATGAGTGTGTAAACTGGGGCAAGGTCTTTGCAGCGACGTACGCGCAGTGCTTTGGCACTCCGTCTATGATAATGCTGCCCTCCGTTATTAAACGTGTTCAAGAAAACCACGGTGCGGAGTCTGCGATAGAATTAGGAATGCGGCTCCTCGGACAGTTTGACCTGGTGGCTACCATGATAATGGGTAACCTTAAGGGTGATGCGTTGCAGTTCCAGGTCCGTAATGAACTGAAGAAAGTTGAAGAAGAGGATAAGCCGCGGGAATTTGCAAAAATAATCTCGTGTGCATACAGGGATTTGGGTCGTAGCTCTTTGGGAGTTAAGCCTGTGGTCAAAGTTCCCGATATTAAGCAGATGGGTAAGGCGGAAGCCTCTGGTAAGGATGACCGTCCAATCTTTCAAAAACAGAATTGGCGGTCGAAACAACAGGGAAAGCAGCAGCAGAAACAGGGCTCTCGGCCTGCCTCTCCCGTTCAGTCAAGTAGTGAACGCACTTATGATCTACGTGATCATGCTACTATTAAGTCTCCTGATAGATTTCAGGTTTCTGAACAACGTTCTCGTTCTTCACAGGAAACATCGGCTTCACAGTCCGGTGGCGGAGGCGGTGGCAAAGGTCGGGGTGCTCCGCAAACACGTGACCAGCCCCGGCAGACTGACGGAAAAGGCAAGCAGGATGAATTTGCACGACAAAGACCCCCGTTTCAGAAGAAGAAAGTGGCTGCTCTGACGGCGAAGTATGCCTCAGATAGTGCGGACACAGCTTCGGAACCGGACATGGGCGCTGACGCTACTGGACAGCGCGGCGGAAATTACCATAGTCCGTCAAGCTCTGCGTCCATTTCTGGCGGCGACAGCAACTGATATAATGGTTACTGTTGAAACAGCTGACACCAGAGTGGCTCCCCCTGACAGACTTTATGAAATAGTCTTACTAATTGAGGGTGACATACAACGTACAATTAAGGGGATTTTTTGGGATAATCTGACTACCACCTATGATATCCTCCTAGCGGAGGCAGATTGGCCCCCATCCTTCATTTTGGAAGCTCCTAGAGGGGAGGAAGTAATCCTCCCGTCCTTTGCGCACACAGTGCCTAAGGACCAGGCTGAAGTGTACGCTGAGGAGTGGGCGCTGGCGCTTGCGCCGGCGGTGTATCGTACTCAGGTGGGATGGGACCGGTTGTCCCCCTGCCATGAGATTCCATTGCGGTCTATGCCCCAGCCTCAACCCCAATATCCCATGCGTCGTGAAGCTAGGCCACACGTCGCGGCGATCCTTGAACAATTGGAATATCAGGGTGTTATTGAAACTTGTGTGTCCCCTATGAATAACCCTTTATTCACTGTAACGAAGCCTGACGGCTCGTACCGTTTAGTTTTGGATTACCGGCACCTAAACTCCCATTGCCGGACCTGCGCGGTACAAAATACACACAGCTCGGCTCTTGTCGACAGTCTCGTGCGTAAAAGATTTAAAACGACACTTGACATTTCCAATGGCTTTTTTAGCCACAACCTGTCCACACTGAGTAGCCAGTGGGCGGCGTTTACTTCGGGTGGCAAACAAAAACAGTTTACAAGATTGGCCATGGGCTACAAAAATAGCCCTGGCGTCTTCTCAGCTCGAGTGGTTTCTCTCTTAGAAAGAATAGACCCCGACGCATACTCCTATGTTGACGATATCTACCTCACGGATGATGAGCTGACGCCGCATCTGTCTCGAGTCGACAATATTATAGTGAGTTTTGCTGACTATGGCTACAAATTCAATTTTGCGAAGTCACACATCGCGGAATATACGGTGTTGTTTTTGGGCTACGAGCTCAACAATGAAGGTAAAGGACTTGCTCCCCACTTTCTGGAGAAATGCGCATGCTTGCGTGCTCCTACAACGCTGAAAGAATTGCAATCTCTGCTGGGATTTCTGAATTTCGGACGTACGTATATTCCTGATTATGCCCAGCGTATCAAGCCGTTATACGCCTTGGTACAACCTTCTTTTTCGAAGTCTAGCTGGCAGCTGGAACACTCTGCTATTTTACAGTCTTTACAGGCTGATCTTCTTGCTTCACAGTACTTGCTGACGCGTGATAACCGCACTAACCTGGTAATAAGAATAGTACCGGGCGCCGTGGGTTTCACGTATTTGACGTTTAATGAGGGCGATACAGTCCCCATTGCGTATAAATCACACTTGTACACCTCTGCTGAATTACGTTTTTCCACAGTCGAGAAAGTCCTGACTGCTGTACAGATGGCGATCCTTAAGGAACGCGCACTGTCGCATGGGAAACAGATTGTGGTTGTCACACCGTATCCTGCCCTAGAGGCGGTGACTAAAGCAAGTGTACCTAATTCTAAAGCTTTGCATCCACGGTGGATACAATGGGCCACAACTCTGACGTCGCCAGATGTCACTTATATCTTTGATACCTCATTACAGACTCAAGAGTACTTGCAGTATGAATTCGTTCATCCGGCTCCTCTGTCTTTGCGCCCGCTCGAAGAATACCATTGTGTCATATACACTGACGGCTCGGCGCAGCCCGCGATTGGATCAAAGCACGCTTATTCTGCGGCTTGCGCAATTGTCGTAGGTACATTCGTAAATGGTGAATTCCAATCTGATGCAGTGCATACGCAGTCATTGGGTGATTGTACCGCGCAATTGGCGGAGCTTCGGGCTCTGGTGCTTGCACTGGAGTTTGCTGATCCCCGAGTCACGACTCTTATAGTGAGTGACTCTTTTTATTGTGTCCAGTCCTACAATGACAACTTACACTTCTGGTCTCAAAATGATTATCGAGATACCAAAGGTAGCACAATTAAGCATAAAACGCTTTGGGTTCGAGTGGCAGACTTTAAAGAACGTCTCCCTCTTGTGAATGTTATTCACACTCTTGGTCACCAACGACTTGGTGTCCATGCTGTCGGTAACAGCTTGGCTGACGAGGCAGCAAAAACCGCAGTGGCTACATACTTAGTGGCAGCAGTTACAAGATCCAAAAGTAAGATTGATGATGACATCTTGGCAGCTATTGCTGCTACAGAGAAAGGAAGTGATTACCCGAAGGGTTTTCCTTCTCTTGGTTGCAGTGGATTCGTGCACACGTTTTCTCTGGGTATGGCCACAAAGGAGTGCTGACTTGTGGACTGTCATCAGGGATTTGCGTGTCTTTGTAGGAACTTTTGCGTGTGGTACCTTCCATTCTGATCAGGGCCCTGCGTTCGCCTCTAAGGCTTACAAGGAGGCTATGAGAAATATGGGGGTCCAAGTCAAATTTTCGTCCCCCTACCGACCTGAGGGTAATAGTGTGGTGGAGCGAATGAACCGTGACTTAAAGCAATCATTGACAGCACGTGTTTTAGGCACAGGCCGGAACTGGCTAGCCCATTTTTATAACGTCCAACGTGCACTTAATAATCTCCCTAGAACGTCTCTGAGTGGGCGGACTCCATACATGATGCTCTTCGGAATCAGGATGTTTGTTCCAGACCTTGATGGTCTAGACATGGCGGCGTCGACCGCACCCTTTGACGTAGATGATCACTGTGCTGTTTTGCAGACTCTACAAGAAGCCAGAGACACTCTTTCGAAGGAACACTTGCCCTCCACATCTGAAGCTGAGGTTCAGATTCCGGTAGTCGGCTGGCTACCCCGAGTTGAAGATCTGGTTCGTGAGAAGGTGGAGAACAAGAAGGAGTTCGGCCCCTCTTATCGTGCACCAGTTCCAGTGCTTGGAGTGCAGGGTACAAGAACAGTCATTTTACCTCCACTTCCTGGTCGAAAAGAAAACAGGTACATCTCTATTGACAATGTCAAACTTCAGCGAGTGGCCGGTACTTCTTAGTCTGACTCCAGCAGTTTCATGCCAGACGATGCAAAGAAATTCAATGTTGGTTCCTGCTTCTAACACCTTGTCTGATGTTGCCCTCGAGATGCAGTCTGTTACTGATCCCCTGTTAATACCACCGGCTGGTGGTCTGCCAGACGAGACTGAGTATGCTTATCCTACCAATGGTCACTCGCCCGTTTTACAATCTACGGCGCTTGACCAGTCCAGTTTCTCCTTTGACACTGATTCATTGCCCACCACTCCCCCTTCGAACATTGCTGTTTTTGCTAGTTGGTTTAAAAGACATTTTTTGGTTGCCCCTTGGACATACATCTGGCTGTTGCTTTTCAGTGTTTTTTTGTTTATGTCCATTGGATTCGTGATAGTGTTTTTCCGCCTCGTGGATGGCCACTATCTCAAAGAGAGATCTACAATTAGACTTATCAATGGAACTTTGGCCCCCCACTCCTCGTCCCACATCATGAAAAGGGACCAGACTTTTGTAAATATTACTGCCTGGCCCGTCTTGGATGGAATCGCGTGGGATGCTGTTAAATTTCAAATTCATGGGCCTACAGAGGTCATTAATGTACCTAATGTATTTCGCGTTTCTATGGGTGATGTGGTTAAGCAGAACATACGTTCTGATGATTGGGATGTTCACGCCATTGAAGCACTGTTTTCAGACTTGAAATATTATGCCGCTTTTGATGCTGAAGATTTATATGAGAATGCGGCTAAATATGCGGAACAGTATTGTTTTCAGCATTATGGAAATCACTTCCTGCATAAAGCAAATACATTTAGGAATTTTGTAAATTTTACCCAATGGGAACACTGTCCTACACCCTCTTTTGGCAGTTCACCTACATTAGTTGAGAAGTATACTTATTTTACTGATTTCAGTGTTTGCGACCCGGCGTCCTTCTATTTTAAGGTTATGCCTGAGTCTGCCTCAAAGGTTAGACTGACACACACCAAATTACTTTATTCTAAGTCCTTTATGGATGAGTTATCAATCAAAGGTTATGATCTATGGAAGGCTACTATTGATCTTAAGTCGGTTTGGGGTTCCAAACCATGGCAGGTTCAGGGAACTGAAGCTTTACACCGTGCCTGTCTCGTACCAAATCATATGTTGTTTTTGAATTCAACCATATTCCAAACCACCTGTTTCGGATTGGCTACTTCTAAAAAACTAAATTCACCTTCTGTGCCGGATCTGGGCGCTTACCCCAATTGGGACAACCACACAGATCTGTCCCTTCCTGCTTTGCAGTCATTGGTTTCAAATACATCTTTCAATATTTCGAAATTTAATAGTGAGGGTTGGTTGATTTGGCAAAGCAGTTCTGATACCTGTCAACGTCGTTTTCTAGGGCTGAAACCAGGGTATACTCAGGAACACGTAGACCCTAGGTTTGAGTCGTCACATACAGTAACTACATACTCTGTAGGGAAATTATGTCAGTCCTGGCTGCGACATTCCACCTTGGCATCTGTCAAAGTTCATTTATCAAAATTACATGACAAAATAGATTTGAATGATTTTGTTAAAGGTCCTGTGGGTGGCAGAACCAAAAGGTGGGCGTATGCTATTTACAACGAAGTGTGGAAATTGTCGCAAATTGAAGCCGCTTCCAGATTGAGAGCTATTGACCAAGCAAACATGGAAAAGGTATTAGCCGTTATAGATAACAGCATTAACACTCTCTCTTCACGAATTTATACTTTAGACAATATTGTTTCTTCAGTTGTTGATATTGTGCATGATGATATGTCTGTGTTATATCATGGTCAAAACCAGTTGTGTTCTGTTATGCAGTTTGCATGGACATTGCAGACGTTAAAGGCAGGGAGGGTCCCTTGGGACTATTTGAATACTACATCTTTATTCCTTCCCTTTAACCTTACTGAGAAGCAGCGGTTCATGTCCATGAAGGATGCTACATATTCATTGTTACATATTGAAAAATTGGAGCCGTTACCTTTCTCTGTGGCGGAACTAAATTCGGCCATGTGGTTAATCCACGGGTTGATCACTCTCCCGTTCGCGCTTTTTAAGTTTACGTCCTGTATGAAACATTATGCTCTGGGTAGGTATGAACAGCTGGGCACCGCTTTCATACATGAGGTTTGGTCCCTCCCCTTTACGTATAGATGTACTAGAGATGATACTGAGGTTTATCTGAAGGGTGAGGAATGTACCACGACACCAGATCATTCCTTGGTATGTAGGCACATTCAGTTACATGGTGCATGCAATGTACAAGCCCCGAATTTGGCCTGCGTCCTAAGAGGTGTCCCAGTGCCTGTGATTACGCCTTCTTTCACGCTGTTTGCAAACGGTAGTTATTTAATTTTGAATAACGAAGCTTGCTGCGGGATGTTAGTGGGAATCCCATATATAGTAACTGTATCGCAGAGAGTTGTCTGCTGCAATAATGTTCTATTCCCACCCCCGCATGGGCGGCTGGATGTTTCCATCTGGCCTTCGATTCCGACCTTGAAAGCAGAGTTCAACAAGATGAGCAGAATAAGAGCTCTATTGTCCCAAAAAGAGGTGCCATTGACTTCCTCTCGTGAAACATTTGTCCTTCACGTTGCAAATACGCGCACTGAGGTGCAGGCGCTTTTGAATACTGACCTCCCCCTGCATTTTGGAGCTTTGATCCAAACAATTTTCAATGCCTCGTCCACAACCGGCCTGGCTAATTTTTTTAAACTTGTGGGCTCAGGCCTCGTGACCTCTTTCCAAACTATTTTTGGTGTGATTCCGGCATTTTTTCATTCTATTTTCTCGAGCATCTTTGGAGGTGTTCCGCTGATTCTGGCACTGGTGGCAGGTGTGCTGCTTTTACTTTTCATACTACGGAATGGCTGCTCTTTCTGTGCCACACGAGCGCCTGTCCCGTCTGCATCTTCTTCGTGACAGGATGCTTGACTATTATGGTACTCTGCCATTGGCGACTTTGAGCCTGGCATATGGATTATCCTACTTCACCTGCGTGCAGCCTGTCTTTCACTGCCTGGATTGTCCCTTTGAATGGCCTCTGGATTTGTGCTTGACCAACACGGTGTCTCCGGTGACGGATTTCGATCGAAGTTGAATATAATCCATTTTCCATAGAACCATATAAATGGATTATATTCAACTTTATTGTTTAAATTGAGATTAGAACCTCCGACTGTATTATATTGTATATATTCACCTTCACTTCACTTTGCGCCGTCTCCTTGCTGACCTCACTTTGTCACTTGTGTCGCTGTCTTTATGTGTCACGTACACTTCCCAGCACCAAGTACAATTTTGATTTGATTTGATTTGATTTGATTGATTTGGTAGAGCGCAACAGCTACCCCGGCAAAGGGGTGTCCCGGCGCTAAGAACAGACAAACTAATCTGAGGTGGAGGGGGAGGGGTAACTAGGCAGCAGGGAAGAGATGAGTCTTAATTGCTTTGCGAAAAGCAGGGAGGGAGTCAATAGTGCGAATGCTGAGGGGGAGAACGTTCCACAGTTTGGGGCCAAGGACCCCAAAGGAGCGGCCTCCAGTTCGGCAAAGTCGAAACCTAGGGATTGACAGGAGGAGTTGGTTGGTAGAGCGAAGAGCACGGCCAGGGGCGTAGGGTTGGACAAGGCTTCGGAGCAGAGGGGGGCTTCCCAGTTTCACGATCTTAAAGATCATGACTAAGGCCTTGAATTGGATTCTGTGGTCCACGGGTAGCCAGTGGAGCTTGCGGATGGTGGCTCTGGCTGAGCACCTCCGTGGGAGGCCAACCAGCGTTCTAGCTGCCGCATTTTGAATGCGTTGGAATCTGGCTGTTTCCGCTTTATTAGCTCCCAACAGGAGGACATTAGCGTAGTCCAGGCGTGATAGAATGGTGGCCTGGATAATGAGCTGGCGGGCCTTGGCATCGAAGAGCCCAAGTATGGGCCTGAGGTTCCTTAAAAGGCCTATGCAGGTGGCTGCCACCTTTTTTGTGTGGGATTGGAAACTAAGGTTGGCATCAACCCAGACTCCCAGATTTTTCACACAGCTTTTGGGGAGTGGGGTGTTGCCTAAGGATGACGGCCACCAGTGCTCGTTCCAAAGGCTGATGTTACGGCCCAGGAGGAGCACCTCGGTTTTTCCGGCGTTGAGTTGGAGGTAGTTGTCCGTCATCCAGCGAGCCACAGCAGACATACCCTCTTTGAAGTTGGATGCCATGGCGGACGGGCTTTCCGAGAGGGTGACAACCAACTGGGTGTCGTCCGCGTATGATACAAGCGTGAGCCCCCATTCTCTAGCTACGTCCGTGAGTGGCTGGACGTATAGGTTGAAGAGGGAGGGGCTCAGCGCTGAACCCTGTGGAACCCCCTGAGCGATGGGGTGAGGTTTAGAGAGGTAAGGAGGGGCAGACACCTTGAATGATCTATCCTTGAAAAAGGATCGGAACCATGCAAGTGCCGGGCCAGTCACACCGGTAGTCTCCAGACGTTCTAGCAGGATGTTATGAGATACCGTGTCAAAGGCTGCGCTGAGATCGAGGAGAATCAGCGCAGCACTATGACCGGCATCTAGAATCATCCGGAGACGCTCCGAGGTAGCTAGTAGGGCAGACTCCGTACTGTGGCCTGCACGGAAGCCATTTTGGGAAGGGTCCAGGATTCCATGATTGTCCAGGTGTTTCGACAGAGACTCATTTACATGGGTTTCGGCAATTTTGGACATCCATGGGAGAAGGGAAATGGGCCGAAAGTTTTCTGGCTTGGTGGGGTCCAGGGTGGGTTTTTTAATTATCGGTGATACCCATGCTTGTTTCCAAGCGATGGGTACGAGTCCTGTGGCGAAGGAGATGTTGAGGATGTTCAGCATGGGGGATGAAAAGAAGTCCATTGAAGACATGAAATGGGAAGGGCTCATGGGATCCGCTGGAGAGCCAGACTCCACTTTCTTGCCTAGTTTGGTCAGGTCTGCAGCGGTGATGGCAGGGATTAGGGACAGAGGTAAGATGTTAGGGGTCGTGGTCATGGGAACTTCCTTGAGAGGAGCAGTCTGCGGAAAGGTTGCGTAAATTTTCTGAATTTTTTCGATGAAATAGGTTGCAAGCTGTTCACATTGCTCGTGGGAGGAAATTTTTGGGGGGGGCGTCCTAGGGCTTTGGAGCTCTTTCACAAGTTTAAAAATGATTTTGGATGGGTTCGCATTGGAATTAATTTTGTTAGAGTAAAAAAGAAGCACGGGAGGATCTACTAGCCTTGTGATAGGTCTTGAGCTTGGATAGATACACCGCCTTATCCTGGTTAGCATATTGTTTCCTCCAGATGCGCTCAGCCTTTTTACACTCCTTGCGCATAGTCCTAAGGGTGTCGTCGAACCATGGGTTGGAGGGTGTATTGCGTCCTTTCGACGGCCTGGCCGGGATGAGAGTGTCGAGGCCGTTGCTAATCCAGGTGGTGAACGAGGAGTAGATCGCGTCTATATTCTGGTTACCTTCATGTTGGAATTCACCAAGGGTTTTATGTAGGTCGGGTGGGGAAAGTTTGTGCCAAGGTCTTTTTAGACTCTGAAGGGATTCGGTTTTGCGTTGACGTTGGGGTGCCGGGACACTCATTTTAACTAGGTGGTGATCCGTCCATCCCATAGGGATGGGGGTTTCTGCTGCTGCCTCTTGTACGTTAGAGAAGATCGGATCTAGGGTGTGTCCAGCTATATGGGTAGAGGTGTGGACAAGGGAATTCAATTGCAGAGCCGAGAGGTCGGCAAGAAGATTAATGATGGTATTATCACCCGTCGCATCGAAGTGTAAATTCAGGTCACCTAGGATGGTGAAGTTGGCGAACTTAGTGGTGAGCGTTGTCGCCGTTTCGAGAAGGGCGTTAATGAATTTAGTGGCCTGGCCTGGAGGGCGATAGATATATAGACCAGATAACATGAATTGGGGGGTCACACTAATTTTAAATTGGGCGCATTCACAATCTTGAAGAGGTTCCTTAACAAAGGAGCAGGTCAGTTGTTTTTTATAGATGATGGCAATGCCGCCGCCGCGTGAATCACGATTGACGGTGACCAGATTAAACTCCTCTGGCAGTGATAGGTTGGGGATGGTGGTCAAGCTATCTTGGAGCCATGTTTCACATAGAAATAAAACGTCGGGGTTTTCTTCCTGAAGAAGCGTGTTCACCTCCGGGTGGTGTTTGACGAGGGATCTGCAATTTAGTTGGAGTATCCTTAGTGGCGGTATTGTAGTATTAGGGGGGTCACACCGTACCCTGGTGGGTGCGTTGGTGGAGAAGTGGCAGTGGGTGCATTGTAAATGCGTAAGACCTAGGATGCCAGTGGTGTTAGGGCATTTTTGGTAGGGGTTCAGAAGTAGAAGTTCCTTACCGTCATAGCGTATGCGATGACAAGGTCTGGGCGAACCAGGGGGGGTGGCGAGAGGCGATGACTTGGCGAGGACGGGCGAAGACGGGCTTGCCTTAGGCGCGCCTTCGGCGCGCAAACGGCGCGCCCGCTGCGCCCGTCCGCTGCGCGTCCGATGAATGCACATCCTTAAGGGAGGTAGAGAGGGAGGGTGGGCGTGGCCTGCAAGTGGGCGTGGCCTCTGATCCTCGCCGGTAATGGCGGCAGAATTGACTTTTTCTGGCGGCCTCGTTGCAGCGAAAGGTTCGCTGTTCCAGCGTGCTACTAGCCCAGGAGGAGAAGCCTGAAGGGTGAGTGCGCAGGTTTAAAATACAGTTTTTATATCAAACAGTGACACAAGAAATAAGTTTTAAAAAGTGCGTTTGTTGTCTCCCGGCTTCCGCCTCAGGAGTAGCTTAGTTCTAGCTAGGTCGCGCTGTCGGCAGCGTTTATATACTCGGGCGGGTGGGCGTGGCCTGCAAGTGGGCGTGGCCTCTGATCCTCGCCGGTAATGGCGGCAGAATTGACTTTTTCTGGCGGCCTCGTTGCAGCGAAAGGTTCGCTGTTCCAGCGTGCTACTAGCCCAGGAGGAGAAGCCTGAAGGGTGAGTGCGCAGGTTTAAAATACAGTTTTTATATCAAACAGTGACACAAGAAATAAGTTTTAAAAAGTGCGTTTGTTGTCTCCCGGCTTCCGCCTCAGGAGTAGCTTAGTTCTAGCTAGGTCGCGCTGTCGGCAGCGTTTATATACTCGGGCGGGTGGGCGTGGCCTGCAAGTGGGCGTGGCCTCTGATCCTCGCCGGTAATGGCGGCAGAATTGACTTTTTCTGGCGGCCTCGTTGCAGCGAAAGGTTCGCTGTTCCAGCGTGCTACTAGCCCAGGAGGAGAAGCCTGAAGGGTGAGTGCGCAGGTTTAAAATACAGTTTTTATATCAAACAGTGACACAAGAAATAAGTTTTAAAAAGTGCGTTTGTTGTCTCCCGGCTTCCGCCTCAGGAGTAGCTTAGTTCTCCTAGTTTTGGATTGTGTTTAGCCAATTGATCCTGCATGCAGTGCTGATATAACTGTAAACCTTCTTCTCTTGATGATTGGTCCAATACCCTTACCCCTGTCCTTTTATATGAATTGTATTTAATACATGATTGTTTTTGTTAAAAATGTATTGCCCGAGAGTCTTCCTTTTTGTGCTTGCAATGTTATAGACATGCATGTATAATTGCCTTAGAATGAGACCGGTTGAGATCTCTGTTGTTCTTCTACATATTGATTTGTATAGCACACTAATCACCCATGAGGATATCCAGGCACTTGGGTAGGTGTGTTGTTGTGTTGCTCCACTCAGTGTTTATTTGAAAAGCAAGGTCTTCAGCTTTTTGTGGAACTCAATCAGTGAGGAGGAGGCTCTGATGAGTTGAGGTTCCATGTTTTGGGTGCAATGTAGGAGGATAAGCCATGCTCTGCTTTTGCGGATGCAGGGAGTGTGTGCAACTGAGAGTAAGGCAAAACATTGCCAGTTTGGTCAAAGTGTTTGCAGATGTTCAGGTATTCTGGTCCTGTATTGTGCAGGGCTTTGTATGTGTGTGTGAGAAGTCTGCATTGGCTGTGCTTGTAAAGGAAGAGCAAGTGAAGCATCTTGAAGTGCGTTGTGATGCGCTTGTAGGGTGGGTGGTTGAGTATGAGTCTTGTAATGGCAATGTTAATGGTCTAAGTTTGTGTAGGAGTTGTTTGTGGATTTTGCTGTAGAAAGTGCTGCCATAGTCCAGCCTGCTGGTCGTGAGTGATTGCATGATGGTCCGTCCTGTATTCTGTGGCAACCATTTTAAGATATTTCCCAGCATGTGTAGGATGTGAAAGCAGGAAGTGCTCACAGCGTTTACTTGTGCGGTCATGTTGGAGCTTGTCATCTAGGATGATTGCTAGATTTCTTATGCAGTCTGTGGATGTGAGTGTTGGTCCTAGCTCTGAGAACCACCAGGTGGAGTCCCATAGGGAGGTCTTGTTGCCGAAGACCAGTATATCCATCTTCTTAGGAGTTAGCTTCCTATCCTGGTGGTGGCACCGCAGTCAGATCCTTAGTAATATGCTGGTGGTGCTGCCATGGCACCACCATGCATATAATGAGTTTCAGGACTGCCAGAGTTGTCATGGAGGTCTTTCCTCCATGAAAAGGCTGGTGGTCCTGAAACAAAGGGGGTCCTACAGGACTCCCTGTTGCCCATTTGCATATGGATGCATGCAGGGGGCACAGTATGCCATGCGGAAACTGTTTTTTACGTTCCCATTGCAGTGCCCATTTTTAGGCCTGCCGTGGGAACGCTAAAAACTGCCCGCCAGACATGAGGAAAGTTGTAATCTGGCGGGCGACCCTACCTGGGGGTGGTGGTGTGGGAGCGGGCAGCCAGCATGACAGTCTGCTCCCACACCATCCAACTCATAATTGGACCCTAAGTAAATCCCTTTTACTACTCCCACTCCAATCAAAACTATTTAGGGGAATGTGTTGAAGGCTAAACTGTTAATATGTATTATTCCCCATCCAATCTAAACCAATTAGTGACATGTTTTGGACACTAGAGTGGTGACATTCACTATTCTCCCTCCAATCTAAAGCATTTAGAGGACATTTTTTACACTAAAGTGGTCAAATTACCTCTTTTTTGTTCAATCTAAGTGATTTTTTTTTAAGGCATTGTGCACTAGATACCATATTATATATTTAACACTCCCCAAAAAGATATATTAATAACTAAATAATACTAGTCTAAAATTATTTAAAAAATCATAAATATGTTATAATAAAAAAAGCATCCAATAATGTTAAATTATATAATAACAAAAAAATAAAATATTATTTAATAGATGTAATTGATATATAATAATTTTGTATCACACGTTTTAAAAAAAATAACCAAATAGATAACTATTATGAAACCAACTTAAAGGAAAATAGTATAGTAAACTATGAATTAATATTTTTGTATTTACTATTTAAAAAAATACCACTGCAGTAAACCTATACATTACACATACACATTTTTTAATTCATTAACTTTTTTAAATACACTTAGGTGGCGATTCCGATCTTGGTCGGAAAGGCACCGAATCGGGTTCGGCCGTAGCAGTTCCGATTCCGATGCTACTTTCCCGACCGATCTGTACACAGGTCCGGACGCCAAAGTACGATGCGAAGATGTGCAAATTCTCTGACCGACTCGTTCCCGGCTCTGACCCGATCCGTCCGACTCGGTCGAACGCAAACCGACGCGCGCATTGGAGACGATTCTCGACCAAACTAGTACGATGATCGAATCGGACAGCCCGACCGAGTCGAAGCGTCCGGCTCGCAAAAGCTCCCAGAGTTGGACTTCGGGTGTCCACGTCGGACCCCCCTGTGGAAATATGGATTTTCCTGGTCAGTTATGTCCCCTATCTTGGACCCCAACGGTTCTATGTGCATGTCGCAAGTACATGTATGTTCCCTCCAGTTCCAGTATTGATGACGCAAACACATGCGTGTCCACCGTCAACATGTCCTCTGCCAGATCCGCCATGAATAGGCCGGATATTCCATTCTTAAATATGAAAGGCCACCGGCTTTATATGGTTCACTTATGCCACTTTTCAGTCCAGGCAAGTAGGCCCTGATTCTGTCATCAAACTCTTCTTGCCTTCTGCCTCTAAAAGCTCCAGCCCGAGCCTGCATCTGTGACCATGAACTTTGTCTCATTCTCTGCGCTGCTCACGAAGCCTGACATCAGCTTACTCTCTGCCAAGAACTGTATTTCACCTTCGAATTATCTGCTTCCCCCTCAGCCGATGCATTCCTGCCTAGTAGTTTAAGTAAACATTCTTCCAGTTACCAAGCAAAAAGACCCATCTTCTCTGTCCTCATGCAAGAAATTCATAGCCTTGTTACCATGGAATATTCCTACCCCCTCGCATTCAGTGTAGACACTTAGACGCTTGTACACGCACAGTCAGTATAGAATAGATTCTGTCCGAGAGTCCTCCTTTTTGGATAACATAGTTCTTTAAACATAGGATGTTAGATATGATTTGGGATTAGGTTGACTTGACCTCCCAGACTTCTCGTCTCCACATATAGAGCTAAATGTCAAGTCCCCGTCACCCCCTAGTTACACGTCAATTACACGTCATACTGCTGCGCGCGCATCCATGCCAAGTATTATCTTATAGATCCACCTATACATGACATCACAACCAATCATGTTCCTTTTTACTCATTATTACACCCATTTTCGGTTACGCAAACCAAACGTCAATGTCCTTATCAATTGTTACGCCTACTGTATTCACTTCATTATAATGTATGTATTATAAAAGTTACTGCTTGTCAATAAAGTATGTACTTCACTTCCTGAACCCCCGTGGTGATGGAACTTGAGGCATCCGATTATAATCGCTTATTGGAATAAAGCCCATTCCGAAACTCTAATATCACGGATTCTGCCTCTCATTTTACTGAGCTATTTTATAATGTTTCTGTACCAAATTCAGTCCCGGTAAAGGAGAAATATTTACCACATGATGGCGCCCGAACAGGGACACTTTCTCATCTCACGCGCCGGCGGTGCGTTGCAGGCCCGGTCTCCTGCCACAGCTGGACGGACAATAACGCGTACCAGCAGGATTTCCTGTATCTCCCTCCGGTCAAGCGGGGGCGACTGAGACTGCGATCAACACCCAGACGAGGCGGTGAGAAGTGCGAAGTATCCCGACCAGAGCCTAGTTGAGAGAGCAAGATCCGAGGTATATAGAGACCCACCAGTCCGAAGTCAAGCCCAGTGTCCGACGAGTCGAGTCGAGTCGAGTCCGGTCCGGTTCAAGTTCAAGTTACTGAGGCCTTCCGTTTCCGAAGCTACCCGGTGAGTACCATTGCTGGGGAGGCATTTCTGACGTGCACATAGGTTGTGCCGGTCAAGACGGGTTTGGGTACACAAATCCGGTCTGCACTGTTTTAGCAGTGTATCTGTACTGTTTAGCAGTATATCAAGTATTCCGAAGTATTCCGAAGTGTCTAGTTATTGTCTAGTTATTGTCGAGAATTAAGCTTGGTGATTAGTTATGCAGACGATCATCATTGTTGTTTCAGTTAATGGTTTAATGTTAAATGTTTAAAGTGTTTAAGTATGTTCTGAATATCGTGGTATGAATGACTGTTCATTATCGTGTTTATTGTATTAAGTCTGTTCAAATTCAAGTATCAGGTCAAAATCAAGTATAAGGTCAGTTCTCAATATGCCGCTCTTTTCGAAATTAAGACAGATCACTACCAGAAAAGGGGTTCTCGAAGAAGCCGTCCCTATTCCTCCTAGGGACACTCCAGGGCACTTTATGTATCACAAACATGGCTTAGACGCTATATTATTTCTTGATTTATGGGTAGACTATACCAAGGGATTACCAGAAAGTCAAAGGTGGCCCACAGCGGGGACCTGGGATGCAGAGTGCATCATGAAAGTCGAGGAAGAGTTATGGAAAAGAAAAGTCAGACAGTCACAGAAAGACGCCGTTGAATTATGGCGTAAAGAATCACATAGACGAACAGAAAAAGCACGTAGACAGGAGGAGAAGAGTAAAGAGAATTCCAATAAAGTTCGAGAGAATCTATTAATTGAGGAAGGTATCCGAGTAAAATCAGAACAAGTAGACAGACAAAGAAATGCCCTTATGAATGGTATGTATCCTCTCCTGGCCGAAGGATTACCTAAGGCTACTCCAGATACACCAAAAGACTTGCCAACCCCATTGTTCCCAATAAAGGTACATCCTAAGGGGCATCCTAGAACCGCAGAAGATGTTTTTCTTTCCTCATATTTAGATGACGCAGCTCCCGAGTATGCTAACTCTGCCCTACATAGACCGCATACCAGGGAGGTTCAACGCCAAGATCCAGTACCCGTATCCCTGCAGCAACAAATCGAGTCACAAGTTCCGGCAAGCACATCTGTTTCTGTATCCGCTCCTACAGCTACTTCTATGGCTGTGTCCACACCTGTAGTTGCTGTGTCACGTTCGACGAATCCTTTTACACCCGACGCCCCAGATGGGGCCGCGGGAGGAGCTACCAATGTCTTTTCTACGCCACCCAGAATAAATAAACTTACTTTTCAAGAGTCAGCGCATTCACGTACACCCAAACTCCTTAGTACCCGTACGCTTAAGGAACTTCTTATAGACTGTAGATATGACCCGGTGCCTGGAAAGGAGGACGAAATGACCCTAGCATCATTGCGTATCAGACGAGCCGCAGTGTATTTAGCGAAGTTACCAGGAATGACTGCGCATCTAGATAATATATATCATTTTGTCCAAACAGGGCGAGATCCAGAATGTATTTACAGAGCTATGGAATACCAGAAAGTAGAGATACAGGGGGAACTGTTACGTTTCCTCATAAACTGTGTGATCAGAAATCAAGACCGACCGGGGGTAGACCCGGAAGCCATGAAAATTCTTACAAGATGGAGCCAGAATATATCGGAAGGGAGACATGATAAACAAAACTGTATAATAGCCATGTGCCGAAAGATCCGTAAAGAAATAGAACGCCTACACGAAGAGCGATTAGAGGTAGACGAGTTCGAACAAAACGAGGAAGAAGGGTCAGGACTGCCCACAGGACAGTCGGACACCATAGCCTATGTAGGTAGAGGAAGATCTTGTAATAGGAGTAAGACTAGATATCACACTGACTCAATACATCCGATATGTCCAGATAATAACAGAAATTTTCAAATACCTATAATTAACATAAGGTCTAACGAGCATTCGTTCCAAACCGCCGACAAACTACTACAAGAACGAAGGGGTTATCATTTCCTCGATTCTATGGATGAACAAGATTTAGCCAGGGCAGCTGTCCATTGGGTGGACAGTCCCGGAAAATATAGTGATGATACAGTAGTACGCACATTTTTGAATCTTACCCCAGATGAACAAAGGTTAGCTGGGATTTATATGATTCAACAACTCATTATACTATATCGGAGTCAGCATTCGGACCCTGGTCCCTTGCCTGACATACTGACTGAATTACTTATGAATAAATGGAGAGGTCCAGGTACTGAATTAATTAAAGAAATTCTAGAATCAAGAAAGCAGTATATTCTTTTTGTATGTTCAGAACATGTTCCATTGTCTGTCAAGGAAAGAACTACGTATCACATAGATAGACAGAATCCCTTACGAGAAGTGCACCCAATAAAGGGTGAGGACAACGAGTTTAAACGCGTATTTGTATATACGCCTATATCGAAAATAGAATTGTTAGAAATGAAGAAAGTAGTACCCAGTCATGACAAGGACCCAGCGGGGTTTCACCGAGAAATTAAAGACATGTTACTCATGGGAGAATATACCTACCCCGACATTATGACAATATTAAAGGTGTTGATGCCTGCTGGCATTTATGAGAAACTCAAGGAAAAAGAGTGGGAGGTAGGTGATCAAAAGATAGAATGGTCAGCATTAGAAGCAGAAGAAAGGGCCCGAGGTCCAGGTTCGGGGCTTGGGGACAAAACTAAGGCATTACCAGGACTACTAGTACAGGTACTGCCACGTTTATTAACTACGAAAAAGGAAGATTGGGGTACAATTTCAGCCTGTAAACAGAAGCAAGACGAAGACACTAGTGATTACTATGCCCGTTTTGAAAAATGTTTTGGTATAAATAGTGGCATAAAAGCAAGTAGCGAATCATACCCACATCTGTTTGTAACAAAATTAGTAGAAAATGCTCTGCCCCCAGTAAAGAATAGAGTATTAAAATTCGAGAGTACCTGGCAAGGTAACACTCCAACACAAATGTTACAAATGTTACAGTACCACCACAATAGAATTAAAGAGGAACAAGAACATGAACACAGACGCATGAAAGACACGAAAATGAAAATGCTAGTTTCCCAGACAGTTCCAGCTGAAGGACATAAAAAGGGTATGACACATTCCGATTCAGCAGGACCTGTAAAGGGGACATGCAATTATTGTAAAAAGCCAGGCCATTACGTACACGATTGTCCAGTTTTAAAACATAATATCGCCATAGGTAAAACACAAGAAAGATCACGGCCACTAAGACAAGATCAGAATGAACAAGGAGCTATGCAGCATGCCCAGGCCATGCCAGCCTCACAACAGCCAATACAGTTTGTGCCAGCTGCACCACCGTTGCCTGCTGCTGCCACACAGACGACAACACGACAAATGTATCAGACCGCACAGTATGAATATCCCGAGTATCAGCGTTACGCATGAACAAGCCTAGAGAGGGAAGTTGACTTACCCCTTATCGAGATTCCTGTAGATCAAGAAGGACCTTATGTACATAGTAAATTATTAGGTCAAGATAGAAAATTTTTACTCGATACAGGGGCAAGTCGAACAACTATAAAACGTAGTGAAGTTCCAGGGGCACCCCTCTCAGGCTCACAGAATATTTCCCTTGGTTTTTCAGGAAAACCTATTGTTAATGAAGTATCACAGCCTTTGCCACTTACGATAGGACCTCTGACCCGAACTACAGATTTACTGCTTACTAAATCATGTCCAGAAAACTTGTTAGGAATAAAAACGTTGAAAGCCCTAGGAGCCATAATATGTTGTTCTCCGGAAGGAGTAAGGTTGTTTTTACGTGATTTTAAAGGTCACTATGTATCTAGAGACATGGATCCCCGACTGCAGATTTTACCTACACACCTATGGGCACAAGGCCCTACTGATGTTGGTTGCATGAATATTACACCATATCGAGTCACACTAAAGGCAGGAGTGGTGCTACCACGAATGCGACAATACAAGTTACCACCAGATGCTGTAGTGGCTTTACTACAAATCATTGACGAGCTCATTGCCCAAGGAGTAGTTGTGGAAACAGACTCCAATATATGTAATTCACCGATAATACCGATTCTTAAACGAACAGATCCTACAGCGCCGCCAGTATATCGATTGGTTATTGATCTGCGCGAATTAAACAAATGCATTGTGCCACAATTCCCTGTGGTCCCAGATATCTCGTCATTACTGACAGCCATTGATTCCGAAGCGACATTCTTTACTGTAATTGATCTCAAAAACGCCTTTTTCAGCGTCCCAATAGATCAGGAAAGCCAATATTTGTTCGGATTTAGTTTAAATGGGCGTAGCTTTAAATTCACACGCGCACCTCAAGGATTTACAGAAAGCCCCAGCATCTATAGCCAAGCACTGAAACGAGAACTTGACAGTATCCACATGCCAGTCAACACTGCTTTGCTTCAATATGTCGATGATCTGCTGATTACCGCAAGAAGCGAACCTGAATGTGAGAAAGCATCACTGACAGTTTTACAATTTCTGGCCGAAAAAGGGCACAAGGTGTCCCCTTCTAAGCTGCAATTCTGTGTCCAGCAAGTTGTTTATCTTGGACACTCGCTGGACAAGGAGGGAAGGCAGCTTACACCCGACCGTATTCAGTTAATAGCTAACATGCCAATACCCAAGACACAAAAGGAGGTACGGGCTTTCATAGGCCTCACTTCATATTGTAGGCAGTGGATCCCTCAGTATGCATTTCTAGCAAAACCACTCATTCAATTGACAACACAGGAGGCAGCCACATCGACTGTTCTCCCTTGGACTCAGGAACACACACAAGCTTTTGAAAGCCTAAAGAAAGCTTTATGTCAAGCACCCGTTTTAGCAACGCCATGTTACAAAAAACAGTTTACACTCTTTGTTACAGAACGCGAAGGTACTGCTTTGTCAGTACTCACACAGGATCAAGCAGGAGCACACAAACCATGTGCCTATTTCTCTAGTACATTAGATCCCGTAGCTCAGGCTCTGCCTGCGTGCCTGAAATCAGTAGCAGCGACAGCTTTAGCAATCAGACAAAGCGATGCCATAGTGTTAGGACATCCATTGACAGTTCAAGTACCCCACGCAGTAGAGGTTCTTGTAAATAGAACGCAAACACAACACTTGACTATAGCGCGACTTACAGGATATGAACTTACATTGTTTCAGCCACATATAGAAATAAGACGCTGTAACACATTGAATCCGGCCACACTTTTGCCAGTAACCGGAACAGACCCACTAGCCCATGACTGTATTGAAGTTATTACTGTAACGACAACACCCAGACAAGACTTGACCGATGTTCCATTGTCAGATCCAGACTTGACATTTTATGTCGATGGTTCATGCATGAGAACAAGTACAGGAGAGTTAGTAGCCGCTTATGCAGTCACAACAGATACTGAAGTCATTGAAACTAATCGTATAAATACTTTGTCAGCTCAAGCCGCAGAGCTCATCGCTCTGACGCAAGCCTGTATTCAAGCCACGAATAAAAAAGTCAACATATACACTGATTCACGTTATGCATTCGGAGTTGTACATGACTTCGGCGTGCTGTGGCGAGAGAGAGGTTATTTAACTTCCCACGGTGCCCACATTCAGCACGGACCCCTCATTCACGCATTATTAAATGCAATACATCTACCCACTGAAATATCAATTATGAAATGTAAGGCCCATACGAAGGTTACTGATATCATTTCCCAAGGCAATGATCTAGCCGACAGAACAGCTAAACTGACTGCTCAAGCTCAGACCCCCGACATGACAAAGACAATAGTCCCGACACCGACACATTGTATGACCGTTAAAGATCCTACTCTTGACGTAATTGACATACAGACACATGCTACACCAGACGAAATAAAGAAATGGACCGAGTTAGGAGGGATCCAAACGGACCAAGGATGGATGATGAAGGAAAGGTCTGTATGGTTCCTTCCTGATTCAATGGTCCAAGTCGTAATTAACACTATACATAGTCCGGCACATCTAGGAGAAAAAGCTATGCTAGACAGCATTCAACACATTTGGTTCAATAAACATTTACGAGCAGCAGCAAAACAAAAGGTCCGTACCTGTATGATCTGTTGCCAGTTCAACCCAGGAAAAAGTGTTCCCGTAGAACAGGGTGGATTTCATCCTCCTGATCACCCTTTTGAAGTCCTACAGATGGATTATATCCAGATGGAACGATGTCGAGGATTCAAATATGTTCTCGTAGTTGTCTGCGCTCTGTCCCGTTGGACAGAGGCGTACCCGGTTTCAGATTACACTGCCCCGACTACTGCCAAACAGTTGGTTCGAGAATTCTTCCCACGATACGGTTTACCACGTGTTGTCTACTCAGATAACGGCCAGCCGTTCTCATCCGAATTAATGAAACACGTTTCACTTCTGCTAGGATATCAGTGGAAATTCCACTGTGTCCGACATCCTGAGGCAGCAGGTCTCGTAGAAAGACATAATCAGACACTGAAAATCAGACTGTCCAAAATATGCAGAGAGAAAGGTGTAGACTGGATAGTAGCATTACCAGTTGCACTTTTTTACATGAGAATGGTAGCACATTCTCGAACAGGGCTATCCCCGTATGAGGTGATCTTCGGTAGACCACCGAATATGTGGGGGACGCCTATACCACGCAAAATAACTGATATTGACTGTAATATGCTGACAGATTACTTGGCTTCCTTGATGTCTGCACTACAATCTTCTCGTTCACAGGTAGCTGCAGCCTTTCCCGACAACACTGAGGTGAAACCCCATGACGTGGTTCCGGGGGATCTTGTCTTTGTGAGAAATTTCGACCGAAAGACTCAACTGGAGCCCAGGTGGAAAGCACCCAAGTTGGTCCTGTTGACCACAAGAACAGCCGTGAAGATCGAGGGCCGCAAGGGCTGGATTCATTCAAGCCACATCAAGAAATTTCATGGACTATCTTCGGATATAGACATTGTGCCCTGCACTCCCTCACAGACTGATACAAAGCTTCCTTTTGTTGAACCGAACAAATCTGAAAATTACAAACTAAAGCTTAGGCCCACCAAGTCGAGCAATTTGATTGTTTAAGTCCTCTCCAAGGTGAAGCGGTTGAATTGTCTCTGACATGTATCCCTTGGACCTGAGTAGAGAAAATACCCGAAAAATGTTGAAACGACAGGCGTATTGTAAATCACTGCGTAGCCACTGCATAGTGACATTATTAATTTTGTTTTTATTGAGTCTTTTAATACTCATTACAAGTATGTTGCTGCACATATATTACCCTATTTCTAGACATGTTTATAATGTTGCTGCTGAACATTCTTTTAGTGACTTACCTCCGCATGAATTGTCTTATAGACTTGCGCTGCGCAATAACACTTTCATTAGTATGTTACATCATTCCCATCAGACTAGTAACGCCACCAATTGTTGGGTGTGTGGCCGACTCCCTCCCTACCAGAATTATGAAGGAGTCCTGCCTTTCTTTCCACATCCATTTACACATAATGGCTCCTGTGGAGCATGGTTTAGTTTAATTAATTCCATAGACTCAGACACAGCAGTTTACCAAGACCATTGGATATGGGGAAACCTGAACCTAGTTTTATTCAAAGTCTGTTACCCTGACAAGGAGGGTCGCCCCAAAAGAACAGGAACTGATCTAGAAAATGAAGTATATGGATTAGGTAATTTTACACCTAATCTTATGATTCTAAATGTCGTATCCGAAGTTGAGCTAGTCTTACCCACCATGTCAGTATTCCCAGCAAAAGGTGAATTGTGTGTAAGAAAGGTTGGTTCCATACATATGGGCCATAGTAAATGCACTACTATAGTAGAATTCAGTGATCAAGGAAAATCTTCATTCAGAGCTCCTCGCCACTCCTACTTTATATGTGGTCAAACTGCATATATGCGTCTACCCCTAGATTGGGATGGTACCTGCTACATTGCATTCCTTTTGCCACCTGTTTTCCTAGCTCCTCCTGATTATTACAGAAATATTCATTTAGTACACAACAGAAAACGGAGAGATCTCCCCATTGTCGATTACACTGAGACGGCATGGGACAAGTATGTAGATTTTAATAAAGGCATCTTTCCCTATATAGGTACTGTTACTAATAGTAAGCTGATACGTAGATTAACTAGAACCCTTGAAGCAGTAGTGAATGAGACTATTTCCGCCTTAGGCAATTTAACGGAAGAGCAGTCTGCTATGCGGATTGTTGTGCTTCAAAATCGTCTTGTCCTTGACGTCATCCTGGCTGATAGGGGCGGAGCTTGTAGGGTCATCGGATCAAGCTGTTGCGTATTCATACCAGAAAATTCGCCATCTGTATATAAAGCCATCACTCGCCTTCATAAGATTGTAAGCCAGATACACCAGAACCCAGGCACTTGGACTTGGTCCAGTTGGTTTTGGAATGCGGTATCAGCCTGGGGATGGAGAGTTCTATCCTTCCTAGGTATTGGCCTTCTCATACTATTCAGTTGCTGTCTATGTCTACAATGTGGACCAGCGATTTGTGGTCTGTGTGCCACATCGTGTATCCCACATCAAGATTTTCATTCAAGATCCCGGAAGAAGAAAGAAGAACAAATGATGCTATATGAACAGATCAATGGATTGATGAAGATTGATATCTCTTGAAGGGCAAGTAGGGGACAAGGAGGGAATGTGGAAATATGGATTTTCCTGGTCAGTTATGTCCCCTATCTTGGACCCCAACGGTTCTATGTGCATGTCGCAAGTACATGTATGTTCCCTCCAGTTCCAGTATTGATGACGCAAACACATGCGTGTCCACCGTCAACATGTCCTCTGCCAGATCCGCCATGAATAGGCCGGATATTCCATTCTTAAATATGAAAGGCCACCGGCTTTATATGGTTCACTTATGCCACTTTTCAGTCCAGGCAAGTAGGCCCTGATTCTGTCATCAAACTCTTCTTGCCTTCTGCCTCTAAAAGCTCCAGCCCGAGCCTGCATCTGTGACCATGAACTTTGTCTCATTCTCTGCGCTGCTCACGAAGCCTGACATCAGCTTACTCTCTGCCAAGAACTGTATTTCACCTTCGAATTATCTGCTTCCCCCTCAGCCGATGCATTCCTGCCTAGTAGTTTAAGTAAACATTCTTCCAGTTACCAAGCAAAAAGACCCATCTTCTCTGTCCTCATGCAAGAAATTCATAGCCTTGTTACCATGGAATATTCCTACCCCCTCGCATTCAGTGTAGACACTTAGACGCTTGTACACGCACAGTCAGTATAGAATAGATTCTGTCCGAGAGTCCTCCTTTTTGGATAACATAGTTCTTTAAACATAGGATGTTAGATATGATTTGGGATTAGGTTGACTTGACCTCCCAGACTTCTCGTCTCCACATATAGAGCTAAATGTCAAGTCCCCGTCACCCCCTAGTTACACGTCAATTACACGTCATACTGCTGCGCGCGCATCCATGCCAAGTATTATCTTATAGATCCACCTATACATGACATCACAACCAATCATGTTCCTTTTTACTCATTATTACACCCATTTTCGGTTACGCAAACCAAACGTCAATGTCCTTATCAATTGTTACGCCTACTGTATTCACTTCATTATAATGTATGTATTATAAAAGTTACTGCTTGTCAATAAAGTATGTACTTCACTTCCTGAACCCCCGTGGTGATGGAACTTGAGGCATCCGATTATAATCGCTTATTGGAATAAAGCCCATTCCGAAACTCTAATATCACGGATTCTGCCTCTCATTTTACTGAGCTATTTTATAATGTTTCTGTACCAAATTCAGTCCCGGTAAAGGAGAAATATTTACCACACCCCGACACCCGCAGCCGTATGACTCGCTCACAGGGGGAGACCCACACAGGCATGTACGGCACGGATGGCACTGACGCATACCCACTGTAGGGGGCGAACTTGTTCGAGACGTACCCATTCAGTCAATGGGAGCGCATGTATGCGTCGTACAACTCGCTCCCATTACCTCCTTGGGAGTCCGACCGAACCGAGTCTGACAGCATACGTGCGCATCGTACTAGCTCAGTCGGACTGTAGGAGTCCAGCTTGGTCGGAAAACACCCCGGATCCGGCTCGGTCGGAGTGCTTACCGACCCGGATCGGATTCGGCACCTGAGAAGCAATATTAATCAAATAAACATATGTTCTATATTTTTTGATTAAATTGATATAACTTATATGTAAAATGTATTCAATAATTAAAAAGAAGTAGAGTATTTTTTAACCTAACATGAAAATGTGTAATTAATCTACATCTAATATATGACGTTAAATAATATTTTCATTTTAAAACATTATATTTTGATGAAATTATAAATACATATGAATCTGTAGAACATTTAGATAACAAAAATTACTACATGTAAATATATGAATACATTTTAACATTATTACATAAATATAAAATTCCTGAGAAAATATATTTAAAAAAATCAAAATATAAACATTTTGTAAAACACATTAACAACAATCTACCATTTTACATTTTGTTGAAATACAATTATTGTTTTATTGACATTTTATCCTAAATATGCATCACATATAACAGCATAATAAAATTGTTTAATACAACCCTTTTAAAAATAAAATAACTTAAAATGATATTTTCTCATAAAACAGAAAATATTACATCCTGCTCCCACAACATTATAAAACATATAAAAACACAACATTTCAATAATAAATACGTAAAATATTATATTACAATAAAGAAATTAGAAAGAAAAAATTGTAAAATAATTGACATAGAACTCCAATCAAATACAACAAAAAAAGCAGAATAAAACAGCTATAAAATACTATATACTACAGAACAATAATTTTGAGAAAGCATATTTTACAATAATTATAAAAACAATACTTAAAACAATATTCTTGCCTTCGGAATTTCTGTCCACAATATTTTTGACATCATGATATTCATAATAATATGTTGTTTTATTCCATATCTTGTCCAAACAATGTAAAAATAACGCTTTTGACAGGCTTGAAAACCTCCTTTTAAATATTAATAATTCACCCCCTGAGCTGGACCTAATGCCTAGGCAGGGTACTTAGAATTTCACAGTAAGGTATGCCAAAGTTTCTTGTTAAACATGTCCTTACAATGGAAAGGCATGAAAACCTTTCACTTGTAGCAGGGTTTACTGTTCCATAGGAAAGTATTGGGATATGATATTAAATTTAATAATGTTATCTCCGTCTAGGAAACAACTACAAACTTCATTCAAGAGCTTTTTTCAAATATTTATTACAAAGCCCTATTCACTGCTAAAGTTGAATTTGTAATAAATGTAATAGAAAAGGTACTTTTCGAAAAATACCTTTTACCTGCCTAAAGTCAATAAAGGGCCATTTACATGAGCTTCTGTCATCCAGGAGCCAATTAACCCCATTTATGAGGCTTGAACTTGCTGCCAGAACTGAGACAAATGCTTTGGGTGTGAGGAGGTTTCTTTTACTGTGACAGGACAGCCATCTGGGCTGTGCCCAGGTATTTAATTACCTTCAAAGAGGCCTACCTGTCATAGGCAAATGTTAGCTGAAAACAGGACAAGGCCTTCTTTTTTTCACCTGGTCAGGTGGGTACCGATCCCAACTGGTTTCAAGTGACCACAGAGGAGGAGTTGCTCATTTTACTGGACACATCTCTGGGGTAGGCACTTGAGCTCTCCACCGGGGAACAAAGGTTCTGTCAGCTTAAGTTTTGGAAGAGAAGGACATTGTAGGATAGTTTAAAGTAGGGCACACCGGAACTGTAGTGAAAGTGGGTAGGGTGACCCAAGGGTACTTTTCACCTATTGTTTACGGAGCATCCAGGAATCCCCACACACACAGGCTAGTACCAGGCATAAATGTGGCACCCCTAGGTACCCTCTTCAGAACACTACTGGACCTGTGGTAAGCAGAGGGCTGCACCTGCTGTTTAGACCTGTAAGGAGATATGAAATACTTGCATCCAGGACAAAGAGGTGGACTCTAAGGGTCAATTGGCTGCCTTCTGTTATGCTATAGGGGCACTACAAACTGTTAGAAACACTTTTTCAGAAGTTCCCAGCTGACCAGTTCCAACTGGACTCTGTTAGTGGCTTCTGCTAAAGTGAGTCTTGACAAGTGCTGCTCCTGGGGTCCCGTAATCCTTGTCTGTTTCAAAGTGGACTCCTATCCCCCTGAGAAACCTGGGGCTTTGTAATGTTTTTGACTCAAAAGACCACCGAAGGACCTGAACAAACCTGTCACGTCAATCCAATGAAAATGCATTGCTGCTGGGTCATAAATTTAGATTACACCACTCAGAGATTTTCCACAGAACCAAATCCATTTCAGTGTGACATCATGGAAAAGGTATTGGGCTTTGTCTTCTTGAAGGTGGATCCGTTCCACACGAAGACGGAAATTGGCCCCTCGTACAGTGAAGGATCTTATGCTATTGACGAACAAGATGTTTTTCCCCTGCTGAATTAGTCCAAAAATTCTGTACGTATTTTGACCTTGTCTTCCTCTTAAATTGACTAGCATTGGTGTAAAGTCCATTTCTATTACTTTAGCCAAACTTTTGTATGCCCCACTAGAAGGGCCTACAATCTATACTGGGCCCCTTAAGACCTACACTCATCTCAAGAATATCCTTACCCAATGGCAAGAGTGTTGATGGGAACAGCATGCTCACAGTATGAGACTTCAGACCCTGTCTTTTGAAATTGATGTGAGTTCCCTTTCTCATTAAGCGTTCAGAGTGGATGACTTATAACATAAATTCTTCAAAGTGTGTTCTCTGTTACCAAAACGCACGTTGGCGCAATTCTGTTGGATCCTTCTGTTCTTCCAGGATGTACATATGTTCTAATATAACAAAATAGAAAAAAAATATTGACTTCTATGTATAATTTGTCCCTCGGATATAGGGCAAGCAACATTAATCCAGAAACCCTCTGTTGTTAATGTCTGGAATGTATGCTTTTTCTGTTAGTATGAGTGGGTGTGAGTGCCTTAGAGATTGATGACATTTTTGGCTCTTTGCTGTTTCTGACCCCGTAGTGAGCTCACTGTATTCTTGCTTATCCTTTTTGATCTATATATTCTGTGATTTGATTAATGTTCAGAGCTTTGAATACCTTATATTATGAAAATAAATTATAAGCAGAATTGGTCTGATCTATGGTCCTTATTATCTTATGCAATTGCCTTTTCTTTGAATCATTTGGAGAAGCTAGTGTTCTGTTTGTTTGTAAAGAATAGGCTTTGTAGGGCCATGCTTGGCTGCAGCTTGCGGCCTTGTCCCGCCGGAGAAATCCGAGCTCCGAAAGAGTAACTGAGTCTGAACATAGAAATCTTTATAGGGCAAAAGTGCCAAAAGTATCCGGCTTGTGTGGGACTTCCTTGGGCACAAATTTTGAATTTCGCCTGCTCCAGTTTTCCCACCAAAAGTCAAAGCTTCTCCGGTACATCGTTTGATGGTTGTCCATTCTCATGGAGATCCTCTCAGCCACAGCCCGCTGCCCTGCTGAGGATTTTATTACTTCTGTTTCAGATATTAAGGGCCTGATTTAGATCTTGGCGGGTGGGTTACTCCGCCACAACAGGGACCATATCCTGTCTGCTGAAATATAAATCCAATAAGATGTAAAGGGATTTATATTTTGGCAGACTGGATATCCGTCACCGGTGTGACAGAGTAAACTGTCTGCCAAGATCTAAATCAGGCTCTTAGTCAGAAGGTAAATCTTTCGATAGGGTCAAGCCTGGTTTCTTCTATCTGACCTGCACTACATTGTGCTTGGCCTTAGATTGTGCCCAGGTAAAAATCATGCACAACCAGATGCCTGCAGTTGGTGCTTAATGCTTCTTGGTGCTATCTTTATTCAAAAATCAAAAAATTCACGTATCCAGTTTCCCTAATTTGATTTTTGAAGTTTTGGTATCATTATATTCCTTAAATTATGCTCTATATTTATATCTTGTAGTGGAATTTTTATTGAGTTATGTTTTCAACTTTTTAACTGTTTTGGTACTTCCAAATGTTTCACACATTTTCTCAAGTTAAGCCTGTCTTCTCTGTGCTATAGCTACCAGGGGTTGAGCTCAGGTTTAAATTTTGATACCTTTAATGGACCGAACAAGAAAATTGCCATATATACTTGCTGTGGTCTGCATTCAACCCCAACTAATAATCCACTTCCTCACTGTATTTATTGAAAAGCTCTCATCACAAAAATCAGTCAGTGGTCCCCCTGGAGACCCCAAAGTGAGGAGCTGCAAGAAATACAGAATCACGCATATTTAAAATGTTTTTCAAAAGATTCAGAATCATGTCACATAGTTAACTTTTAGGTGCATTATAGCACAGATGCAGAAGCGACATCATTAGAAGCAGTAAAAATGAGCATTAGTGTATTTCAGTAGTGTATAAACATGAAGGTGCTCAGCAACTCGTTATTTTATGTACACAGTAAAATGAGAATTATGTTTCAGATGCCAACTACAAACCGTCATGCTGCTAGGTAAGAATAACTGGTTAATGCATCATATGTTCTAATTAAAAGATTACTACTGCAGGTTACATGGTTAAATGTTAGCACAACTACATTCAAAATGTATGGATTTGCCTCAATGTGTTCAACTCTTGAGCCTGAACATGCCAGTTCATACATATTTTGCATAGACTGTGCCAATTGTATTACCCTTTGATTTCTATTGGATATTCTTTGGTTATGTATAATGTGGCCTATTTACGAACTTGTCACACAGTGCATATCAGCAAGTCACCTTGGTGTTCTGCACTGCGTGTCAGGGAAAGGGTGTTAATGCACTATATTTAAGTCAGTATGGTGCATTCCTGTGTTTTCCCCTGTGCCTGTGCCCCTTTGGTAGCCTAACCCCATGCTGCAAGTGTGCCTCTATTGCGTGCAGGATTGTTTTTTGCATGACGATGTCCCTTCCTGCGCAAAAATAATCCAGATAGGCATATTCTTCTTTCTAAGTGTGCTATAGACTGCAGCACACACAGCAAGAGGAAGTAGTGAGGAGAAGTAAAGATATTTCTCTTCATTATGCCTCCCCTGGAAAGGTGTTTCATCTTGGCGCATTCCCTGTAAGTATGAGATGTACACTTCAGATTATCAAGTCATGAAGAAATGTCTCCATTGTGTACATTGTAATAAAGTTATAGTGAGCAACAACATCATGCAGCAGGTGAAAAGTGATGCTCAGACACTCGTCTGATTGTAAGACCATTAACGTAATTTACTGCATTAGATTTCCTTGTGGTCTCCTATATAGTGAAAAAACTGAAAGGAAAATGATAATCAGAATGGGAGAACACAAGAGTATGAGTCGCAACAAGAACACCAACTCAAATTTAGTGACACATTGTTTGGAGCAGTGACACAACATTGCCCAATTACGATTCTTGATTTTAGAAACCATGAGATCTAAGGAGGGTGTAGACCTGTGTAAAACACTGTTGCAGAAAGAAATCCTTTCGATGAAAAAATGTAACACCATGATGCCATTTGGATTAAATGGCAAACTCGATATGAGCTGTTTTCAATGAGAAACTGAGATAGTGTGAGGTGCAGGTGTAGCCTCCCATTAGCGTTATCACTTTTTACAGGCAGCAGGTTTTTTAGTCACACTCACTTGGTTGCATACAAACTATAAGTCATATAAGAAAGAAAAACACATTCATGATCATCAATCGTATTAACTGTGTATGACTGAAAATGCTGTTCATGGGGGGGCGTGGCCGAGCCGAGCTGCAAGATGGCCGCTCGATAGTGTGGCTCTGCCAGCCAAGCAGAATATCCTAGAAATATCCGGGACTCACCCATCCATCCGCGGCCCAAAAGCAACCTGAAAGATGCAGAAATAGAAGCGGAACAGGCAGCTTGAATTTCAACTGCAGTGAACCCAGATTCATGCAGAAAATTGTGACGGAGTTGGAGAGCGGGCCCCCGGCCGGTGGAGTCAAAATGGCGCAGACTAAGTGAAGGGGGAATGGAATTGCACTCACCGTTACTGGCGGGGCGGATATCCACCACTGATCACGGAGGTAAATCAACAAACCTGCAGTGGTTAGCGAGGACACCCGGCGGATCGGCCGGAGACCGAAGCTGTATGCAGACCCTGCAGACTGAGATCGGGTGAGTGCTCGTCTGCTGCATGGCCTGCCCGGACTCCCTGGCATTCCTTGGGGTAGATGTGGTGGCCCGCAGTGGAGCGCGAACACAAGCGCCAGCAGCGACAGCGAGGACAACGCTCCTTCTGCTCCATAAGTAAGCTTGAGAACTGTGAAAGTGGGGGCAGCGCTAAACAACGGCCAGTAGCCCCCGCGAGACAGTTATGAGGAAGAGACGGGTTCAACAAGGGAATACACCCGCACCAAAAAACACACAACAGGTGGCCAGTGAGCGGATCATCCGCAGAGGTGAGACAAGCAGGCGTGGACAGAACGTTAGAAGGGCACCACAGCAGACAAGAGTGATGGTGGAGGTCCAGGCCGGGCCCATGCGCGCGCACAACCACAGGCTGAGCTAGCGAAGGACACCCCTGAGACAACACAACGGCTAACAACGCAGGTAATGAAATGAATGCGCCATAACACTAAAATATAAAAACACGCAAGTTAAAAAAGGAAGGAGGTCATTAACAAAGAACTGGTGGTAGCGGAGGCTCGCCAGGATAGTGGTTGGAACTAGCACCTCGTTGGGCACTGACTGCAGGACTAACAAGTGGGGGAGCCTCACTAACTGAGTGATTTGGGTACACTAAGAAGCAAGACGCTGTGAAGAGAAGGCCCCCAGTTATCATGGCAACAGTGACCACAGGATACGAAAAGCGAACACCACGTGCGAGGTACACTATCCAAATCACACACCTCCACAGTTTGGGGACTAAGGGCCAAAACTGCGATACCGCTTCTCAATTGACACCGCGGCTCCATGGCGCGAGCCTAAAACCCCACCCAAATTGGAAAAATCTGAGACGGCGAAGCGCACCGTGGCGGACATACTTTTGCACAGCACGACGACTGGCGCCTGGTCCCCCGGATGGGGCTGTACCTCCAAGGTGTAAGATAAGGAAACGGATTGATAAAAAACAGCTGACCCGCAGGCTCAGAGCCTCTACTCCAAGGCGATGAGTAACTTCCTTGAAGAACTCTGGTGCGTGATGCCCTGGCAGGATTGGGCTCCGTGTATCTACACACTGTAGATAGGCGCTACAGGAGAAGAGTAGCAATGGGAAAAACGGACAAAAAACAGGCTAAAATCACCTTCCAAGACATTGACCCAACGCAGATCACTGTAGTGCCTGAAACGCAGCTGGAACCGGTGCAGGAGGACAATATAAAAACTATGCTCCACAAAGTGAAGGTTAGCCTTAGAGCGATAGATGCCAAACTGGACTCCCTGGCGCTGAGAAGTGACCAGGTCTCGCAAAAAGTGGACAAACACAAGGCTAGAATAGACGCCTTGAGTACCAGAGATTCGGACTCGGATGATTGCCAAGCAGAGACGCAGGAGCAACTCCTCTGCATTGATAAAGTGCTAGAAGGTATTAAGGCACACAACGAAGACCTTGAAGGCAGGTCGAGAAGAAACAACTTCCAAATCACAGGAATACCGGAGTCCACAAATATAACAAACATGGAAAAATTTGTCGAGGGCCTCCTGCGAGATCTATTCGACCCTGATCTGTCACCGATGTTTCTTGTGGAGCGCGCACACCAAACACTGGGACCCAGACCCCCCCCGGTGCTCAACCCAGGATGATTTTGGCTCACCTGCTCAACTACAGAGATAGAGACACCATCTTAAGACTAGCCAGAGTGAAGGGGGAACTGAAACATTCAGGAAATAGCATCACATTCTACCCAGACTTCACCAAAGCAGTGCAAGCTGCATGGCGAGAATTCATGCCAGCGAAGAAATTATTTTTAAAAAATGACACTAAGTATGCGATAGTCTACCCGGCGAAGCTAAGAGTGCAGACTGGGAGCATACCTATGCTATTGACTGAAGCTAGCGCGGCGCTGAAGTTTGCCAAGCAGACGGCAAGAAAACACCACAACAAGAACGCCGAGACTGCAGAATCCCCAAGCAGCCAACTCAGTGACAATGACTGATAGCTAGTTTAGAGGAGGCTGGCTGTTGGTTACCTGGTGTACAAGCTGAGGCGACATGCTAAGGGGCGAAGTAATAGTGTCACATTCCAGTTGGAACTTCAAGATTGCTTTGAAATGTTCGTTAAGTAGCTACAATGCTCGGCCACCCTGTAGCCGTGGCAACGGGCGGTATGCCGGCTAATCCATGCCCCCTCGGGATGATTCCCATCGACTCTATGATACACGGGTCTAAGTTTGAAATGGGTGGGTTATTGAGGGATACACAACCTGTTTGGGGGTTGGTGTGGGTTGGGTGTGGCTAGGGGGTTGTTTTTGTTCTGGGATGGCAAATACAGTATGTTTCAGATCTATTGGTGAGAATTGCCAAGAAGTGCAACACAACACACATACAAAACACAAACGAGACATCTCGCAGGAATACAATGACTAGCATTCAGGTATCGGGCACTAGCGTCAGGACTGTCCCAGGTTGGGATTCCTCTGTGCATATGAAACTGCCGCACTCTAGTTCTGAATGTTCAAATTAGCACGCATCACCTGGAACGTCCGGGGTCTCAACGAGCACCGGAAAGCGAGACTGGTACAGGCATATCTAGTCAAATGTGCGACAGACATATGTCTCCTACAAGAGACTCACCTAAAAGACACTGCCCGGGTGAGATTGACCAACAACAGATGGGGAGAGGTGCATACATCAAGCTACTCAAGTTATTCACGCAGGGTGGCTATATTGATCAGGAAAGGTATAGGTATCTTGCCAGCAGACAAGGCACCAGGGGCGGACGACCTAACAGCAAACTTCTACAAAGAATACTCCGATCTCCTAGCACCACGGCTCTTGGCTGTATACCAGGAAGCTGCGGAATTGGGCATTTTGCCTTGCTCCATGTGCGAGGCTATAATTATCGCCATATTAAAACCCAATAAAATACCCACACAGTGCGACTCCTATCGACCAGTTTCATTGATCAACCTGGACGCAAAGATTTTTGAACAAACTACTGGCTGTCCGTCTCCAACCACTGTTTCCCCTGATAGTCAGACTGGATCAGTCCGGTTTCATACCGGGGAGATCCACATCTCACAACCTGAGAACACTGTTCGCGCTTCTCCACTACCTCGCCCCCCACGTGTCAGTGATCGCAGCGCTCTTGGACGCCACTAAGGCGTTTGAGTCTTTGGAATGGGGGTTTCTCTTCCCGCTTCTACACAGACTGGGCATGAGTCAGTTGTTTATTAAGCGGATACAGCTGCTCTATACCATGCCTATGGCGTGCTTGCGGGTGAATGGCCTGGTCTCAAGTCCGATATCTATTACAAGGGGCACCAGACAAGGGTGCCCCTTGTCGCCATTATTATTTGCAATAGCCACTGAGCCATTGGCAGCCAGAATTAGGCAGCACCACACCAAAAAAGGAATCGGGTTCACTACACTGGCACTCACTGTGTCAATGTAATCAGATGATGTCACCCTGTATATGATGAATCCAAAAGACAACTTCTCGCCCATGACACGTGAGGTAGTGCGCTACGGTGGACTGTCGGGAGTAGAGCTGAACTGGAGCAAATCCGCAATAATCCCTCTGGGCAACTGGGCCGACAAGGTATCTGGGCATCTGGATAAGTAATGACTTGCAAGAGCTTTGGATGACAAATTATGGAAGGGTGATGAACGGGATTGAGGACAGAGTGCGGAGATTGAAGACTCTCCCTCTTTCGCTTATAGGTCACATATCGGTGGCCAAAATGATTATCCTGCCAAGGCTGCTATATCTGTTTTCTAAATGTCCCTATCCCCCTCACAATGCAATTTTTCAAAAAACTCAGTTCCTTAATGGTTGAACTGGTTTGGGCGGGGAGACAACCAAGAATTTCATGGGAGGTACTCTTGCTGCCCCAGGCACAGGGTGGGCTTGCCCTCTATGCATACTGAGCGCAGGCTCATTTCTTGCACTATTGGGTAGACCCCACACCATTTCAAACCTCATGTTGCTGTCGAGCTGGACAGAGCTGCCCTCCTTACGCTTAACACTGCCATTTATAAACCATTCAAGCGCCCATTCATCGAAGTGGGCACTGTGGAGGCAATGAGATAGGCCTGGGGAGGCCTCTGCAGACGCGCCAATACATGCCCTATGCTCCCTCAATGCCCTTGGCAGATAACCCGCTGGTTCTGCCATTAATGGACAATAAGGCATGGGAGCGGGTTCAGGTACACCACATACTGACTGGGCAGTACTTATACCCCAGGGATCACTTTCTCACACTGCAACAGATGTGTGGGCCTATGCCCCTTTCAGCGCTAGATATGCTGCTCTATGATCAGCTGCAAGCGGCTTGCTAAAGTAAATATGGAGCATTTCCAAAGCCCCACAGCTGTCTGCCCTTGAAAATATACTCACCGTGGAATCTGGACGCAAATTGATACACGACTTTACACCACCACACAAAAAGATCACACGATTACCGTACAGCTTGCACGGCGTGGGAGGTAGATCTGGGTGAGAACATAACTGATGAGCAATGGGACTTTAGCTGTAGACAATTGGAACAGATGACCCCAAACTATCGACTTAGACTAATACACTTTAAGTACGTACACCAGCTCTGCCTGTTCCCTCTATTGCACTACCCACACCCTTGCTAGAAAAGGGATCAGAGGAAAAGTCTGAAGAAGCCCTGGAGACCACTGAATCAAGAGGGCTTCGACATCCAACCCTGGGAACATGGAGCCTCTGAGCTATAGAGTGTACAAAGAGAATCGCACTCAGAGGGAAAGAAGCCAGATAATCACGTCACTGAAGAAAAGAGAAAAAATGCATGATATGCATTGACCCTTGAGGGGTAGAAGCAACACCAGTGTTTTGCAGGAGATCGACAAAATACGATGTGATGTGTGTCAATGCCAGGAGCTAAAAATAAAATTAGGATTGGATCAAATGGTCCATCGTCTAGCAAAGGATTCACTTCATGCATTCCGATGTTAGCTAGGAAGGCAGGTGAAGTGTTAAAAAAGATAGGTATATTATATATAAAGGCAAATCATTTTTAAGGAGTGAAGATCCTGACATCATCAATTTTATTCACTTATCTTAAAATTCATATTTTAAACTGCACCCACTTTTGGCATTTTATATTAGAATGTCCTTAATTAAGGTATTGTAAAACCAGATATTTTGTCATTTGTAACCAAACAGAACATTCCCTCAAATAAAAAATTCTTATCTGAAAACAAAAAATAAGAAAATGCTGTTCATCACATAAATAGAAATGGGATTTTTGGTAGGCTAGGGCATGTGCCGAAGTCAGGCAGAAACCACCACTCTAGCCAGGATAAGGGAGTTATACTCCTAAAATAACCCCTGCTCACACCCTTGGTAGATTGGCACGAGCAGTCAGTTGTATCTTAGAGATAGTGTGTAAAGCATTTGCACATAAATAACAGTAATATAGTGCAGGCACTACAAAAGGACACCACACCAGTTTAGAAAAATAGCCAATACACTTAAGACAAGACCAAAACAGTAAAAATCCACAATACAGTATTTAGAAATCTTCAGTTATCAAAATATGCTTGAAAAACAGTTCCTTGATGTTGATAGCCCCGTCCGGAGCTATCACCACGCTGAGAGCAAACAAAACCAAACAGTTCTGGCTGACCACGGCGTCGTGGGCCAGCTACAGTGTTGGGAAGACCACTAAACAGTACCTTTTGGAAATGCTGGACGCCGGCGACCTCTCGTTGAGCATCCGAAAGCACAGGGTCCGCAGGCATCGGTTCCGGAGGCCGGTGCGGGAGATGTCGGGCCCTCGAAGTCACACACGTTGCAGATCGAACTCCTCTCTGTTGAAGTCAGGAGCGCTGGCGTCGGCAGGCATCGTGTGCTGCAGTGCGAAGTGCAGCGGTGCGGTGTGCAGTGTGCGGTGCGAGTAGTGGCTCATGGCTGTGTCAGATGGCACCGTCGGTGAGATCAGGGTTGCGGTGCAAAGTGAATGTGGTACTCGGCACCGTGCTGGCAGGTCGGGGTGCAAGCAGCGGGGCCATCGTTGCTGAAGCGCTGTCATTGGATGACGAACTGGAGTTGATGGCGCCAGCAGGCCCAGGCTGCGGTGCGGGATGAGAGAGGTGCACCATGTAACATTACGAGCGGTGCCCTCGAACCACGGTGCAAGCAGCAGCATCAATTTTGGCATGGAGCAGCGTCGTCGGGGATACCAAGGCATGGTCGTGAAGCGAGGCAGTGTGGAGTGCGGGGCTCACAGGTCGCGGTGTGAGCAGCAGCTCGGTGGCGGCATGAGAAGGCATCGTCGATGAGACCAGGGTCGCGGTGCAGCATTGCGCTGGTGCCCTCTGTTGTACCGTCAGGACACGGAGTCGGCAGCATCGTCGTCGACATCGTCGAGCTGCTTTTTCTTTTGTTGTAGCACAAAACACACAGTCCCCAGTGCCGAGGCCAGAAGAGCTTGAAGTCTTTGCTGTTCCTGAGACTTCTTGAACAGGGGGCAAGCTCTACCTAAAGCCCTTAGAGAAACTCACAAAAGTAGATTGCAGAAAGTTCCGTCCAGTCCTTTCACTGCCCAAGGCAGAAGCAGCCACTGCAGGCCAACACAGCAAAGCACACAGCAAAGTGGTAGCTCCTCCTCACAGCTTCTCCGGCTCTTCTTCTTGACAGTCTTCTTGGTCCAAAAGAGTTATACAGTTCAAGGATCTGGGCTCCAATAGTTAAATCCCAAAATCCTCCAATCTCTTAGGCAGAGAGTGTCTGTGCCCAGCCAAAACCAGTTCTGCCTTTTCTGGTTTGGCTTCCTGGCTGGAGGTGGAGACGGCATTGTCAGAGGCAGACCAGGCCCATTCAGGTGCAAGGAAATCTCCTCCCCCTACACTAAATGCAGTCCAGGTCTATTTGCCCTTTCCTGACCCACCTAGACTATCCAGAGCCACTCCTGCTCCCCAGCCCCTGTCATCCAAACCCCAGACAGTCAATCCACAAAACCAGCAGAGGCACACTGGATGGTTAGGCAAGAAAATACCTACTTGCTAAAAGTGGTGTTTTCAAACACAGAATGTAAAAAAACACCTTCACTAAAAGATGCATCTTTAGATTCTGGGTTCAAGCATGCTAAACTTCATTTTCCTACCTAGTTTCCAGGGCCAGTTATGTGTACAGGATTTTATAAACAAATTCCCCATTCTGTCCTATGGTTAACAGAAAGCCTTGCAATAGAGAAAAATGAAATTGGCAGTAGTTCACTATCAGGACATGCCACACACACCAGGGCATGTCCTACCTTTCACATACACTGCACCCTGCCCACATCGGTAACTTGGGCCTACCTTAGAGGTGACTGACAAGTCAACATGGCAATACCAGACTGCACACAGGCTCTGCAATGGCAGGCCAGAGTTACCTTTTACAGGCTGTGTGTGTGGGTGGCATAATCCAGTGCTGCAGCCCACCATCAGCATTTGATTTACAGGCCCCGGCACACGCATTGCACTTTATTAGGAACTGACACATAAATCAACCAGGCCAATCATGGAAACACCAATCCATAACACAATCTACACGGAGAGCATATGCACTTTAGCACTGATCAGTAGTGGTAAAGTGCTTAGGGTCCTAAAACGAACAGAAACAGGTCAGGAAAAAATAGGAGGAAGAAGCAAAAAGTTTGAGGATAACCCTGTAAAAAGGCCATTTCTAACATTTAGTTTATAAACTAGAAGTTATGCTAAATTTTGCTATCAGGCGATCCACCACCAGTAGTAGGGATACACAGTTAGGCAGAAGATCATAGTATTAAGATGGCCTCCATGGGAACAAATGAGTGGAGTGGGCTCATAAGGTGCATCGTCGATGTTCAACTGCGGAACTTGTGGTTAAATAGTTATGGATGGAAAAATGTAATAGGTAGCTTGTCGGCAGACTGTGTGGTGAGGTCGTTGGACAGTAAGCGGTGACAGATCAGAACAAACTGGTAGGTAGTTTGTTGTGTTTAAGAAGACAGTGAGGCACGATGTTTAGGTACAGCAGGCCTTAAGTGTATTGGTTTGTTCTTTGTTTAGGCTCTAATTGTTGATTGGAACGATTGGGAGATAATGATCACGCAAGATATGTTGATGGTGCATTGACACAGTGCGAGATTAGTTTTCTGGTAACTATGGGATACTGATGAGTTATAATTTCACAGAGTTACAGGAGGGATTTCACTCCTTCAAGAACCGTGTTCAAGAGTATGCCCTACATTAAGTACATAAATTCATGTGACTATAGTAAGCTACACAAACCACAGCATTGGAGATGTCGGTCATCGTGGTTATCCTGATGAGACACAGTAGTCACTGGTTACCAGAAAGATTGTCCAAGATGGCACATAGTCCTGGAAGGATTGATTGAAGGTTGCACTGGGTCAGACCACACATTTGAAAGGTGTGGTTGCATGGGAGAGACTGTTGTAACATTGCAATTGGCTTGTGATGATGTTGAAAGTTTTTTGCAGGTTAGTGAATTTGCATTTGTGCTGTTGGATTTATTTTTGTTCCCAGAGACCCCTGAAGAAGGGACTACCTATCGCAAAATGCCTAGGGCAACAGAAGAACAGGACGGACTCACTTTAAGAAGAATCATCAATATTAAATGATTTGTATTGATGTTTATTCAATGTAAATATTGAGATTTGATATAAGCAATATCGTGGAGATAACTCACAATGATGTTTGTGATGTAAACTTTGAACGCAATACAAACTGATTCTTGAATAATTTGTTTAAATCTTGTATGGGATCAAAAAGTTTTACATTTAAAAAAACAAACTTTTGAATGTTAAATACACACGGCTGTGCACACAATTATTCAGATACATGTTTACTTGACTCACGTCTTTGATAAATAGAATTGGGGATTTGCAGCTCCCAATTACTGTGTAGCACACAGTAATTCCTAAAAAGAGTTGATTGATGGATTGAAATCCAGAGAACTTTTTTCAAAAAGAAGGAGTGCACCACACATACAATGTATTTGCGTGACATACGAAGTTATGCTGCCCCCACTGTGGCAGCACCCACCGGTAGATATGATGTCGTTCGAGAGCATTGCCAACACCACAGAAAATCGAGCTGAAATCAGAGCATACACACAGGAGTAAGCAATAGAAACAAATGCATTTTTCAATGCAACCAAAACTTTCAATGTCCAAAAGGGGTCAATTGCACAACAATTAAAACATCTTGAATTTATCACAAGAAGAGAACTCAACCAGCGTTTGCATGCCTCCTCATTAATTCAGTATCACAAGTTGAAAAGGATCCCACGAGGACTGTGGTTAGCCCTAATACAAATATCATTCCAGTTTCAATTCAATGAATTGTTCATGGTAATATGGTACACAGTACTCAACAAATGCTCTTTGAATTTTAATTGCTTCTCATTGAAGAGTTGTCCAAAATGATAAATGAACAGGAGGAAGAGCTTCACAACACAAAATGAGAATTGTCTAACATAATGGAATGGGATGTTTGTAAAAACACTTTAGAACAAATTATTATCAGAATGAATAGCAATGGGAAGGAATTACAAGAACGCAAGCTAAGGAAATTCTAAAGAGACACCTTAGACTAAAAACTTAACGAAGTGGACACTTGGGCATAAGTATATGCACAATAGAAACCATTGAGAAACCCAAATGCTTCATCGGAAGAAAGTGTTGTTTGTACCGGAAAATTGAACCCACCAGAAGTTCAGTCAATAAGGACACAATACACAGAGAAGCAACATCCACTGGGTATGTAAACACTGATAACATTGAGGCAAGATTGTCAACCAATGCCGGGTCTTTTTTATCCAAGGGCCAGGACTTAGGACAACCTCCAGATCCAACTTTGGTGAAACCACCAGAAACCGGTCAAAAACTTGCAGAGGAAAAAGAAAAGGGAGGAAAAACTTATGGAGTCTTGAAAAACTTAGTGATAAATATCTCTTTTCAGACTTTAATACTAAAGCAATTACATATCCACAACAAAGGTACTTCTTTTGTACCCACATACAACACAGACCACCATGAAACAGATTGCTGTATTCAAATTCATGCGGTTGTTAAGATTATGACATTTTTTGTGGCACTCTAGTGGTTATGGACAGTTTGCACTATAATGCAAAAGTCTTTGAACATGTGTCTGATGAATCCACATATCTGAAGCTAGATCATCAACAGATATCAAAGCAGTACTCATGAAAATCTTCAATAAAGCAGTGGACAAGGATTGGATTAATATCAAAACCTATACCATTCTAACAAAACGATTCCGAAAGCGGCCAAGTTTGTATATCTTGCCAAAGATACACAAAAATCACAGGGATCCCCCATTTAAGCCCATCGTATCTGGATGTGGATGATTGTTAGAAACATTAGGCAAATATATTGATCATTTCTTGCAACCGGATACAACTGACTTTCTAGTACGGTTGAGCAAAGTGATTTTGCAAAACATGGCTAATCGATTATTGTGTACTATTGATGTCACCTCTTTATACATCCTTTCCTCTAAATGAAGGGATTGAAGAAGTCAAGTTAGCACTATTGAACCAGCCTCATATAAGAGCTAACAGGGTTTTTTTTATTGGAAATATTGCAGTTGTGTTTACAACACAGCTACCCATGAGTTTTGGGGGTGCCCCCGTATAAGCACATTTTTTATGGCAAAGTTTGAGCAGTACCAAATATTTTCAATCAAGGCATGGAGTGATCATTTGCCATTTTGTTGCCATTACATTGATGACATATTTCTAATATGGAGTAATTCAGAACAGTCATTGCTGGAGAACATCCGAATTTTGAATACAAGAAATGATAGAATCAAATTTACCCACATGATAAGCAAGTCCAAGCTTCCATTTATTTACGTATGTATTGAAAAGAGCAACAATGGGTCTGGACCCGAGTCTACATACCAAATCCACTGACAGAAACAACGCCCAACACTTTCAAAGTTTTTACCCCTCACAACCTTTGGAGAATTTGCCATATTCTCAAATGATGATAGCCGAACAATTTTTTTCCACCAAAGACATGTGTGATACGGCCATAGTCAGAACTAAACAGAGATATTTGCAAAGAGGATACCCAGTAACCATGGTAGTGAACGCTGAAAAAGTTATCAAATTGATAGATCGCAAAGATTTACTAAGCAAACAAACAAAATCAGTGAAGAACTGGATAGTGTTCGTGTCCGAATTTTCATTGAAATCCAGGAGCAACAAAGATGTCATTTTGAAACGCTGGTAGTTATTACAAATGGAACCTGACTTTAAAGCCATATTTAAATCCAGACCATTATTGGCCTACACAAGAACCAGAAGCCTGAAGGCATTGTTGTCTGCTAAGCATGGGATATACACTTTGATTATCAAGGCATTAAGAAATGTCTCAATTGTGCATATTGTAATAACATTATAGTGGGCAACAGCATATGTATCTGAGAACTGGTGAGAATGTGATGCTCAGACACTCGTCTGATTGTAACACCATGAATGTAATTTACTGCATTAAATGTCTTTTTGGTCTCTTATATATTGGAAAATCTGAGAGTAAAGTGAAAATCAGAATGAGCGAACACAAGAGTATAATTCGCAACAAGTCCACCAATTTGAATTTAGTGACACATTGGTTGGAACAGCGACACAACATTGCGCAACTACGATTCTTGACTTTGGAAAATATGAGACCTAAGGAGGGTGCAGGCCCATGTAAAACACTGTTGCAGAAAGAAATCCATTGGATAAAAAAAAGTAACACCATGATACCATTAGGATTAAATGACAAGCTCAATATGAGCTGTTTTCAATGAGAAACAGAGATAGTTTGAGGTGCAGATGTAGCCTTCAGTTAACACTTTTCACAGCCAACAGGTTTTAGTCACACTCTCCTGGTTGCATACACACCATAATTCATATAATAAAGAAAAGCACATTCACAGTCAGCAATGTTATTTACTGTGTATATCTACAAATGTAATGCTGTTCAGCACATAAATGTATGTTAAACATGTTTATAACCTAGAAGTTATGTTAAATTTGTCCTGCAGGTGTACTCCCAATTGATGGGTGACTGATGATACATTTCAGGCTATGACCATAAGTAATAGGGATACACAGTTAGGCAGAAGATGGCAGTGTTAAGATGGCAGCCATGGGAACAAACAAGTGGAGTGGGCTTATAGGGTGCGTCGTTGATGTTTAACTGCGGAACATGTAGTTAAATGGTACTGGACGGGAACATGTAATAGGTAGCTTGTCGGCAAACTGTGTGGCAAGGTCGCCCGACTGTAAGCGGTGACATATCAGAACAAACTGGTAGGTAGTTTGTTTTGTTTGAAAATACAGTGAGGCACATTGATTAGGTACAGAAGGCCTTAAGTGTATTGGTTTGTTCTTTGTTTAGGCTCATATTGATGAAGGGAATGCTCAGGAGACAGTGATCACACAAGGTATGTATGATAGTGCATGGACACAGTACGAGATTTGTGTTTCAGGTAACTATGGGATGCTGAAGTGTTCTATTTTCACAGAATTACAGGAGGGAGTTTGCTAATTTGGGGACTGTTTTTAAGACTCTGCCCTACAGTGAGTACATAAATCCATGTGACTATAGTATGGCACAAACCATAGCATTGGAGATATCGGCAACACAACAGTGGTGAGGGTCGTAGTGGTGATCCTGATGAGACACACTACTCACTGGTTACCAGAAAATGTGGACTAGATGGCTTGTAGTGATAGAGGGACTGATTGAAAGTTGCACCGGGTCAGACCACACATTTGCAAGGTGTAGATATGTGTAGATGCATGGGAGTGATTATAGTATTATTGCAATTGGCTTGTGATGATGTTGAAAGTGTTTTGCTGGTTAGTAATTTTAATTTGTGTTGATGGATTTATTTTTGTTCCCAGAGGCTCCTGAGGAAGGAATTACCTGTCCCGAAGTGCATAGGGCAACACAAGAATAGGAAAGAGTCACTTTAAGAAGAATCGTTATTAATATGATTTGTAAATCAGTGTTTGTTCAATGTAAATATTGAGATTTCCTCTAAGCAATATTATGAAGATAACTCAAAATCATGTTTGTGGTGTAAAACTTTGAACGAAATACAAACTGATTCTTAAGTAATAAGTGGCATCGAAAAGATTTAAAAAAAGATTTTTTTAAACGTTTGAATGTTAAATACGCACAGCTGTGCACACAGTTATTCAGGTACATGTTTACTTGACATACGTCTTTGATAAATAGAATGGGGGTTGGCAGCTCCCAAATACTGTGTAGCATGCAGAAATTCCTAAAAGAGTTGATTGTTGGATTGAATTCCAGAGAATGTTTAAAAAAAGTAGTGCGCCACACATACAGTTGTTTTTGTTGCCTTCCCAGGTTTGCCAGTACTGGTAAGTCTGGGAATGCATGAAAAACCATGGCAGTTGCATTTGAACACCCATGCAACGCCCATGGAATGCCTTCCCAGGGCAGAGTAAGGCAATGCAATGATTTACACAGAATTGCTTCACTCCAGATTTATGAAGTCACTCAGGGACATGCAAAGTTGTCTTGCTTAGCTTTATAAATCTCATGTAGGACTTGCTTCGCTCTTTCACCTCCTTGCGTGGTTCAAGTGTGAATCAACTCTACTGGTAAATAACCCCCCTGTCCTTTAACATACGCAATGGGCTAATAAAAAAAAAACACTTACATTTTCATAATAAATGCGGCAGTCATCAAAAACAAATTCTAATGTTTATTAAAGCTCAGTAAAATAGTACACAGAAAAGTGTAAAAATAATCTTTAGGGCACGCCATTGCTAAGGTATTGTCACTCTGACCATGAATTCGTATTTCTGAAATAACATTACCCGAACATTGACATTTAACAATTACTATCTATGGAGGAATTATGAGTGAAGACTCAGTGGAACCACCTTTACCTTTCCTCGAAATGCCTACATGGAAACACCACCATGTCTCAGCCAGTTATCCTGTATAAACCAGTATATACTGAGGCCCTCTTGTGACATTTAAATTTACAGGAACTCATGGAAGTCACCCCAAACAGCCTGCAATTTAATACATTTACACAGACATCATATAAATTTGAATTATTGTATCTCAGGAATAAGAAACTATTCTATAATATTGCACCACTTTAGAAACTCTGGAGATAGTTTAATGCCCCAATGTATAACAAGTTCTCATCTGGCTATAACAACATATTATTATAGTTTAATGTAGAAAGAAATTCCAAGATTTCCAACAACATAATTTTGGCAGCTTGCTTCACTTGTATTTCTGAGATCATCAACAGGGGCTCACTGAACTTCTGTCAACCTAATTTATTATTGAATACTCCCATCATGTGTGGAACGAGGTCCCACCATACTGCGTCCCTCATGCTTTTTATTTTTCAGTTTATATAGCGTAAACATGACCCAAAAATATCGGAGCACTTTACATGACCACCAGTTACATTGCACAAGGAGACCGTCTTTTTAAAATATTTTAGGAGCTGGAAGATTAAGGGCCTGATTACGATGTAGGTGGTCTTACTGCCCTCCCGCCTATGGTGACAGGACTGATTACTCTGCCAAGCTGCAGGCCTTAACGTCTACTTTATTAAGATGTTCCAGATGGGATCGCAGCCACTTGGTGGTAAAGTCACAACTGAGTCACGTTTCGCTGCTGGAAACGACCCGAAGTCAATGTTGCATAGACAACATTGGAGTAGTGACAGAGAAGCCTCCTTCAGAATATGGTGACAACGGAGTTGCTGAGCCACGTGGTTGGAGGGGCAGCACAGGAAGGTTGTAGATGATGGTGTCCAGCACTGATTCTGAGATGGGACCCAGAAAAAATGTACTTTTAGACTTCTTTATTACCTTTCCACTGACTCACGCATGTTGGTATCCACACCAGGAAAAGCTCAGCAGAAGGGAGATCACAATCTGCATGACAGGAAGGTTTGAGGACTCCCTCCATGACCAATCTCTGCTGCTGCCGACAAGGGAGCATGAGTATTGGGTGAGGCAGCGGACTGTGGCAGTCTTGTAGCTGGCTGCTAAGTTTTGAATCTATTGGTTAGACAGCCAAGGAAGTGGGTGGGAGGACATCCGAAAAAGTGATGGAAGGACCCATCCCGCCTACATTGTAATAAGGCCCTATGTGAATTGCCCAGAATCACAGCATGTTGGATTGATGCTGAGACTTGAACCTGTTCTCCAGTTCCAAAGTTGACTGCTTTGGCCATAGTGTTACATCCTTTCCTGTCAGCCACATCCTTCCACGCATGTGTCTGACTGTAGAGATTCAAACAGTTTGAACTTTGTTCTGATGCACCATATAAAAGTTTAAGTTGTATCAGCTGAAGCTACTTCTCTGGGGCCCCTATTTTGCTTCTTTCCAGTCTACCTCATCCAGGGTGCTCATCCTGTCTTGTTGCATGGCCACATGTAGCCTCAATTTTAGATTCCACTTCTAAGGTTGACATCTCTCTCTCGTGATGCCTTCTGCTACACTTTCTGCTAACATGTGAATGTGCTGTATGTACATCTCTGATAGGTACTGACACCCTGTAGTCTGTACAGTTAGTTCTAGGGTTGTACATGAAAAACATAATGCCATTGTTTTCCTTAATTTCTGTGATCGTTAGGATAGACTTCATTTTAGCTACACAAAACCAAAGGAGCTGCTCTGTGCCTCTGACACCGTTGATAATAAAGGCACCTAATTACATAAACAGCTTCTGTGCTAAAGCTCTTTGAGTGGAGAATTTCCATGCTAGGATTATCAAGAACCACTTCAAACTGTGACTGAGATGCAGACCTACTGACTCCGACTGCTATCCTGCTAAGGAAGATAACCTTTGCACTGCGACCGTCTTTCGGACACCTAAGACCAAGGTAATGAGGGTTCTAACTAGGCAAATATTACAACAAATAACATGGTTGAATTGTTCATATTGTTTACCATTTTAATAATGCTGAGTACAGTAACATGTCTCATTTTCTAATAATAGCAGCCAATGCTTTCTTCGCAACAATATGATCAATTCAATATGTGTTTGAAAATGCACTGTTGTATCTTTCTTGTGTTTACCTTGGGCATGCAAGAGTGATCAAATAAAAGGGTTAGATTTGTTTTCAAGGACTCCTTGATAATAAGAGCATCATATTCGGGGTTGCCAATAACATCTGTTACTCTAGTTAGTTTAAGGGTTGGATGTGGTTGTTGCTCAAATATGAATTTACCTTGAAAAAACAAAGACAAGAGGCATTTTATACATTTCTTTGGGTATCATAAATTATTTACGGTGATACTTATTTGGTAAAATAATACAGGCCTTGTCTGTGGAGTCATAAATAGGGCCCCTGGTGACAATTGCAGGTGGACCTTGACCTTGCATGGACACAATGTGGGCTAGTGGGCAATGTGTCCAGATGTCTGGCATGAGCGGCGTGTGATCACGGCGTGTATTGCGTGTGCTGTGTCCTGATTGGTTGTGTGTTCCTAACTTTATGTGGCATCTGACTTTATGTCTTTTTGGGAAAGCACTCACCCCTCTGGCCATATGTGTTTTATTGAGCGCAATTTCCCTGGATCATTGTGTTGTCGCTGTGCTTATTTGGGGGATGGACCTGAGTTTCCTGTTCACACATTTGTATGCCGTCCTGGTGCCACCCCACCTGTGACCTGTTAATCAGTCCAAGGTTGCATGGCCTGCCTGATCAGGTATTTCTGAGTCGGGGTTGATGGAGAGTTCACGATGGGTGAATTTGATAATAGTGATACAAATGCGTTATTATGCGCGAATATATTATAATAAACATTGGCATCAATTCTATCAATATTAACATGGTAGTGTGATCTAGCTGAAACCCACCAACACTTACTGATGGTATTTGTGAACTGAGCCCCTATATTGTGAAGGTTGTGTTCATCTAATACACAGTTGTGCTATATTTCTAGGAACGTATAACAGTCTCACACTTTACTTTAACCTTTGCCATATCATCAGGGGAGTTTTAATCACTTAACTACAGTGGACAAATTATTTATGTACACAAAGTACCTCCACAATGTAGTGGAAGTGAAGTTCATCCAACAGTCTGTTGAGGAAAATTCTTCTGGTGTTTACACCAAAAACATTTTCTTTTTTTAAAATAAAGTTGGAACACAAGGGAAAAGTTTTGTGAGTGTCTAAGTTTCTTTTTTTATTACGGTGTCCATACCATTGAAAGTGAAAGCAGCCATTGCTCTTAAGTCGTTTTAGTAGGGAGAGACCACTCTGGCTATGCACAAGTGCTCCTTCCGAAAAAAGAAAAAAAAGGGTCTTTCTGCTCCCCTGATAGGGGTGATTTTGGGGTTTCCCACCAATCTGTCATCCTAAGTGGGCAGGAAACCCACTGCATGCCACACAAACTGCAAGTAGGAAAAATTGCCACAGCTTAGGAAAATGAAGAAAGTGTGGTAAAAAAATGATTTTTTTACAACTCTGTCTTCTCCTGAAAGCTGGGAAGCTCATGATCTTAATGATTGATTTTATTTTTAGAAAAGAGATTTGTACTTATTTCCAATTTCTCTCCACAAAAAATTGCTATATTTAGAACTTTGGGTTCCTCCAGGGAAATCAATAAAACCTTAGTACATTTAGAATTCCCAAAAGCACACACATTTAGCCTGGATATATTTTGTGAAAAGTAAGTTTTGAAGGCTTAAGCACAAGGTGCTAAAACATAAAAAAAAAAATGAAAAAAGACTCAGGGATTGGGTGGGAAAGTCTCAGCTCCTAAGCGGTTAAACAATGTTATTGTATGTTTATAAGATCACTTTACCCCTTAACATATTGTTATCAAGTATTTCATATAGATAGTTTTAAACCTTAGGCATGCATTAATATTCTTCACTCTAACAGACAGTATTCCTCAATCTAGTGTATAATGCCCTACCATGGTCCCTTAATTGTGTATATTTGCAAACATGAGACTTGTCAAATGTATACTCCACATTAAGCTACTTGTAGGTTTATACTGCATCTATGCCCCAAATATTACTGAAACTGGATATCCCTATTGTGTCCCAGCTCCAGTAACCTTGGAGTGATTTCTGTTCTCATGTAGCCTGGCTTACACAGAGAGGAGTCTCCCTGGTGTTAACACCTTTCCAGACCATCATGTGTGTGGCTGCTGACCACACCAGCCACACCAAGGGGGCTTATTCATAAGGAAGTTGCAAAGCTAATGCATCAAAAACTTTGATGAGTGATTTCTGTTCTCATGGGGCCTGGCTTACACAGAGAGGAGTCTCCCTGGTGTTAACACCTTTCCAGACCATCATATGTGTGGCTGCTGACCACACCAGCCAGACCAAGGGGGCTTATTCATAAGGAAGTTGCAAAGCTAATGCATCAAAAACTTTGATGAGTGATTTCTGTTCTCATGGGGCCTGGTTTACACAGAGAGGAGTCTCCCTGGTGTTAACACCTTTCCAGCCCGTCATGTGTGTGGCTGCTGACCACACCAGCCACACCAAGGGGGCTTATTCATAAGGAACTTGCAAAGCTAAGGCATCAAAAACTTTGATGCGTTGTCCGCACATTTACGGCTCCATATTTACAAATTGATATATCTGCGAGAATGCGTCATTTTATGGACTCATGCATCAAAAGGAGTTTGAGTCAGAATAGCCTGTGTCACATGAGTATTAACATTGCAAAGTAAGTGTTCCGTTGTAAATTCCACCATAAAAGTGTTGTATGGATGGTTATGACATTTTTAAAGTGACACAGTAGCTGCAGGAGTGTCACAGCATTCCAGGAATGACAAAATTCCTGCACCTGTGAAACCCACACGCAGGAAATAACTCATTGAGTTTGCTATATAAAAGAGAAGCTGGATAGGACAGTTTTGCAACAAGAACTACAGCATGGAGGAAGGTATTTTGCAGCTGGGCATCGCACAGAGAGGACCACCACCATCCACCCCACCTCAACCACCCCACCCACTCCTCACCACCACAAAAGAAATACAGAAGAAGGGAGCACAATTTTTGCCAGAGGACCGCTTTGATAGGACTCAGGGAGGAGGAGGTTACCACTCTTTATTGGCTGAGGAGGCAGTTCATAGTAGATCAGCTACAAGTGATTGCTCCAAGGCTACAGCCAACAGCTGACAGGGCTCCCAACATCCCCCCACTGGTGAAGCTCATGAAGCTCAACATATGCTGGCATCGGGGTCTTTCCACATATCAGTCGCCAGAGTGACTGGCATCTCCCAGCCATCTTTCTCCTCATTCCTTCCCTCTGTCCTGGATGCCACCTTCTGACTGACACCACGTTACCTTCTCTTCCCCAACTCCCAGGAACTGTAGCTAGAGACCAAGCAAGGATTTCATGCCATCGCTGGGTTCCCACATGTTCTGGGTTCCATGGGCTGCACACATGTGCAACTGGTACCTCCTTCAGCCACTGCACATCTCTACAGGAACCGAAAGCACACCCACTCCATAAATGTCCAGGCCATTGTGGATCATCGGGCCTTTTCACCAACATGCTGGCCAAATGTCCCTGGCAGTGTGCATGATGCATATTCAGGCACTGCATCATAAATGACCAATTCCAGAATGGACAATATGGGAATTGCTACTTGTTTGGAAGCTAAACTTTAATACCTAACACACTCACTGACAGGTACAAATTGGATGGCATTGTACCAATGACCGTGTCTGTTGATGCATATAGGAACTGAAGTAAGAGGGGTGTGGCTCATACATGCACCATGTATCATGGTACCTGTGTCCAGAAAACACACAAGCTAACAATGTCAAGACACACGACACCACTATGGCTTCTGTTTCGTGGTGGAAGGGTACAAAGAAATGCATTGCTGAACCAAATGCATGCATACCATCCATGTGTCTAAGGGAGGTTTCAATGGGAGTTGTGGAGGTGCCTACAGAACACTTCCATGGTTCATCAGGCATGTCCTGTATCCCAACACCCACATTTGTGGTTTACAATGGACATATGCATGTGTCAGTGAATGTCATGTCACCTATGCCAGCATCTACCGATGGAGGATCAAGTACTCAAATATGTATCACTATCAGCAAAGTTGGCTTTAGGGCTGCAAATGGTACAGCCGCACTGGGTGCTGACCTGAAGTGAGGGCACTGACCTCAGGGGGTTGATGTGTTTATCAATGATTTACAATGGAAGCACCTGCTGCAAAATTCCTTGTGTGACCAGCTTTCAGGCAGCAAAGAAATATGTCAAGATAAATATTTTGATTAATGTTACTGCTAGAGGGAGAGATAGAATTTTTGTCTAGTGATAGTTTTGAGTCCCAATGAAGTAGCGTATATGCCTGCTGCAAAGAACGGATCTGTTTTTTGTGTGCATACCAGCGTGGATAAGGAAAGCCAGCCTTTACCAGTGGTTTACAACAAAATAAATGTATGTGAGAGAGGGGTCATGGAGAGATGAGAGTCACTTTTGCTGGGTGATAGTGAGGGAATCTGGAGGATATCATAGGGGTTACCATACAAGATTATTGCACCAGGCGCCACAAGTCCTAAAGCTGGACCTGACTATCGGCAAGCCGATACATATTGTGTACAAAATAATTGAGTGGTCATGAGATACTCCAAATAGACATCCCAGAAAATAACAGGGTCAATAGCACAGTCATGATGTTGAAGAGTACGATCCAACAGCCCATCCTCAGCATTCGCTATAACACAGAGTAATGGAAGAGAAAAGTGTCAACCTATCAACAACTAAATGAATAACACATATTGTGTAAACAATGCTAGAGCTAGGTATGATTATGTAATTACACGTAATGCACATGGCTTGCAATGTATCAATAACAGTTCTCTAAAGTATTGACACTTGACCTCTTGCTTCACGTTCAGCTGACCAGGAATGTGACACCCAGCCGTGGGTCATAACATCCCATGCACATCCCCCAGACTGTGCCAGAGAAGGCCTATAACCAAGCTCTCAGCAGGACTCGAAACATCATCGAAAGGAGCTTTGCACTGCTGAAGGCCAGGTTCCGGTGCCTTGACATTTCAGGAGGTAGACTGCTCTACTCCCCCCCAAGGGTCTGCAAGATTTTGGTCTGTGCAATACTGCATAACTTTTGTATGCGGACTAATGTCCCGTTGGACAGTAACCTACAACTTCCAGACCCGATGGAGGATGATGAAGTGGAGGATGCCGAGGTTGAAGACATTCAGAACACAGCAGCAGGCAATTGCAGACGTGCACACATTGTGCAAAATATTTTTACATGGAACACATGTTTGCGAATGGACCATGGAACAAAATGAATGAAAGTTTCAACATGATAATAAATGATTGAAACTATTACTTGTTTTTATGTCAGATTTCCAAGAAAATATCAACTTCAACACATTCCGTCAACTACAAGAAGACCTCAGAAATGTATATCAGATTGGATGCCAGGCATCAATGTCAAACACCCTTAAACAATGCACCATGCATTGTCAAGTGTAATGAGGTAGGAACTAACGTAGATACTTCAAAAGGATTCCCATCCTTTATCTGCTCAGCAGCTGGCACCTCATCCCCCACCCATGGTACAATAGCCCCCCAAGACAAGTGTCTAAACCCTGTAACACTTCCCATTGCCACAGACCTACCAGATAAAGGTAATGATGTGAACTACACAGGCAATAGTAACCAAGATCTTTGTCACTCGTTATTTTGGAACATTGCAGGCATACGTTCAAAGCTTGCCAATCCGCTGTGGCTGGATTTTATATGGAAATTTAACATAATGTTTTATCAGGAAACTTGGACAGAGGACACTATGCATATCAAAACCTTTCATACCGCTGCAATACCATTGGAACTTAGGAGACCCAAGGGTGGGCTATCTACATATGTCCCAATTATGTGAATCTAATCAAAATTGACTAAAGAAATCAGAAACATATTATCAACTTATCATATTTCATATAGGCTGTATTGTATTGTTCTGTTACATTTCTATAATAATGCGTCTTCAGATCAGATAGTGGGGGTAATGAGAAAATTAGGTAATGATTTAAAACTCATTCAGAATGACACTGTAAAAGATGTGTTAACATTATGGGGTGGAAATTTTAACTCAGCATTGTGCCCACACAAATGGGGGATGCGTCTGATGATGGGAATAGTTACACACACTTCCCACCTACAAACTATGGGGCTCTTCTAAACAAAGTCATGTTCCTGTCATATTTAGGACTTGCTAATGAGTTATGTACTCCACCAGTCCCCCTCAGCTTCACTTTTAACGGGAGAGGGACCTATTGGCCATTAACCATATATTAATGTCAAATAGACATTTAACTACACTTAAGTCTTTTACCACCCAAAAAAATGCCCTGAGTGATCATTTTCCATTAAGCGTATCCTTTATATTATCAAATAAGGCATTAAACACCAAGGGCAAATCGGCCCAGATTGTCGAGAACATAGCTCAGAGCAAATAAATGGCTACTCCTTATGCTGGACCATGGTGGATCCGATGGAAATCACAAAGAAAGTAGTGACAAATTGCGAATCTGCCCTCCTAGCTTGTCTTGACGAGACAACTCTCATGCCGATATTTTACAATTTTTCTCACAGATAACCAGACATATAAAAAAGTCCTTATTCATGGAGAATAATAACTTTTGTATTAGGAATCAAGGCTGATTTGATGCCAAATGTACCAAAGCATATTCTAAATTGAAACACGCCTTACATAAGCCAACGAGAAATAGCCATGATATCCGAATGGCCAGGGGGGAATACAAAGGTCCTCCATCAGAACAGGAACGCCAGTGCCATGCGAAGCACAAGGCTTGCATATCTGACCCTTATCAAGGAGACCGCGACAGGACGCACCGGTTGCACATGCGATACCTACATCATCCGTGTTAACCAGTGCAACCCGATTGGGGGCTCTCAGGACCACGATTCCTTGCCCATTTCCAAGCCACTTTGCCCTGAAGAAGTTCATTCTCAATGAACAAAACACGTTGGCTGGAGCTAATGTAATCTATTGACTTGCAAATAAAGGATTACCTTATACTTAAACACTGGTCAGTCAAACTTATTGACAAGGACACTTCGGGAGTGCAACTCTCCACTTTGGTAGAATTTTTAATCTGCTTTGCAGTTTGCATGGAACAACGGCAGGTACAGGAGTTGTTTTTGCACACCGACACTTACCATGTGAAGCTAATTACTAGAGGAACTGAGCAGTGAGGTGCGACCACCGTGGTCCGCCGTTGTCTGTTGCATAACACGGGAATACAAATGCACATTTAAGGAGTGCAAAGGCAAGCTAAGAAAAGAAGAATGATCACCTTTACATGAAGCCACTTTAATGAGGGCCCATACAACCTTTTGGAAGGCAGTTAATGCTCCTTTTATGGCTACTCCAGAAGTACCCACTATTGAGATAGCAATTGCAGAAGAGCAATGGGTGGAACATTACTCTAACATGTATAATTGTATCATGCATGAGAAATCTATGGAAAGCCAACAGCTTCAACACACAATAATGGCATCCGTTAACTGTCCTATAGACCTCCAGTTAACACTCGAAGAGGTCAGCTGGGCTATTACGGCAAGGATGGGTGGGAAAGCCCCTGGGCCTGATGCTGTTGCGGTAGATCTTTATAAATCTACTTTGTCGCTATGGGGCCCACTTTTAACTCAAGTAATAGCAGTATGCTGCTCCTCTCATTTTATAACAAACTGGTCTGAATCAATACTGGTCCCACTTTTAATCATGCTATTGGCCTATATCATTGCTAGACTCCCTGGTTAAGGTAGTGGGGCATATCATACTCAACAGACTACAGGACTGGGCCGAAGACAACAGTATAATTTCAGAATAACAATTTGGCTTCCGTCAGGGTCTAGGTACAGTCAAGCGAAGTCTAAACATCCTTCTGGGGAAGGACACTCTGGGCAAACAGGGCAGGCTATACCTAGAGGTTGTAGACCCTACAGCAGCCTTTGACTGTGTCATGCATGACAAGCTATGGAAGATTTTGGAGGACTTGGGCATGGAAACCTCACTTATACATTTCATAAGGCAACCATATAGCGATGCAAAGGGTGTGGTACGGGGCCAGTGGGGAGTGCACAGCCATGATCAAAATACAGAGAGGGGTAAGACAAGATTGTGAGTTGGGTCCCTTTTTATTCACACTTTATATCAACGAACTAGGCCAAGCCCTGGCGAATCAGTGTCAGGACTTGCCACAAACTGGCAATTGTCCCATACCTGCCTTATTGTACGCTGACAACGTTGTATTGATGTCACGTATGCAACTGGGGCTTCAAAGGGTAGTGACCAGCTTTTCCACATTTATGCATAATTTGGGCCTTAGAGTTAACACCTCAAAAACGTCAGGCATGACCATTAAAACTAGTATTTGACTAAGAGAAACGACTCAATGGAATGAAACGTGACTTTACAGTAGGAAATGTCACTTTTGTTTCATGCAAAGTCATGTATGACCATTAAAACTTGCATTGGACTAAGAAAAATGATTCAATGGAACAAAACTTCACTTTACAGTAGGAAACATCACTTTTTTCTTGCAAAGTCATTCATGATCATTAAAAGTTGCATTGGACTAAGACAAATAACTCAATGGGATGAAACGTGACTTTACAGTAGGAAGCATAACTTTTGTTTCACTCAAAGTCATGCATGACCATTACAAGTGGCATTGAACTAAGCAAAATGATGCAATGCCATGAAATGTGAGTTTCATATACAGAATGTGACGCTTTTGTTGATAAACATACGCTTTACTACTAAACGTGATGCAAGAGTGAAAAGAGTGTCCGTCGGAATTAATGCATCAAGTGCACAGCGCCAAAACCAATACTTTGCCCATAGAAAAACAAATTCAATTGGAAAAATGACGCAGACAACGAAAACATGTTGCATCCACACAGGATATGATGTAATGGCTCAGCCATGCCACCGCCCAGGAATTGTCATTTTCACTTACTGTCTTTTTGTCTGTGCTTCATGGTGGAGGTGATTGGTGTTTGTTGGTGAGTTTGGTAGTGTTTCCTGGTTATAAAGTTGTGTGTGTGTTCGTTTTCCTGTCTGCAAAGTGTTAGATTTGCCCTGTTTTTGTATTTTGTCTAGTGTATTATGAGGTGTATATCTAAATAGGAGTTATTAGTCATAGTTGTGTGGGGAAAGAGCAATGGTTTATTGTTAGTTGGGGTTAGGGATTATTCTTTGGTGCAGGAAGATGTCGGGCAGGGCAAGGAACCTGACCAAAGAGCTTTTATGGGTCCTCCTGTGGCTCATCATCAGATACCTGCCCAACATGATAGGAAGTGGATGCAGGGTGCAACTGGGGTACCCATCCAAGGAGAGGCAGCACATGTGGGAGAAGATGCATTACCAGATGTTGAGACTATTTGGCATGAACCGAAACCTCTGCCAATACATACACCGGTGGGCGGATATTGTGAACCAGGAGCAGGACCTCCTTGATCACCTGGGCCTAGAAGTTGAGTGAATGTGGGTAAGCTCCCATATACCACAAGCTTGTAGCTGTTTGCCTGTAGCTAAATGCTTTATAGGTGACTATGGCATGATACGTGCTAAGTAAAATACAGACACTGAGGGGTTTATTTACAAGTCCATTGTGTGGCTGGAGCATAATTATTTTAGGGATGCTCCAGCAGCGCATTGTGCCTGTCCAAATTTGCAATGGCATGTAAAGTTACCATCAGTAGCTTTTCATGGCCTTGAGAATATTGCCCCCTTACAAGTATTATTCTGCATGAAGGGGGCTTTTCATGGGTGTTCCCACACAACATCAATGGAACCTGACGCATTCTCAGATTTACAAGGTTTTGTAAACATAGGAAGGCATCAGAATCCTACGCCTTACCAGAGAAGGCATAAGGGAGGTGCATGAGGAGAAATACCTTAATGTGTCATCGGTTTGCATTCTGCAGCACACATAGAAAGAGGAAAACACCTCTTGTGTCTGTTTTTGTGCGGGAAAGCATCTCTTCCTGCACAAAAACAATTACCACAACAAAACAGACACCCTTGCATTATGGTACAAGGTTGCCTGAATTGGCGCATGGCTGCCTATTGTGCTCTGAGGAAAGCAAAACCAAAGGAGATAATGGGCGGAGTGATGAACATTGCAACCACTCACCCCCAGTCAACTGATCTGGGTTAAATCCATCATCATTCTTTAGCTCACTCCGCCACCCCAGTTCAGACATGGCCATATGCAAATCAGTCTGACCCTGTGCCTCATGGGAACAGTCCAGCCCGAACTGCCAAGCCATGTCTTTCCTGGACCGGAAACAAGCATCCTGGGACCAGTTTCTGGCTAATCAGCCATCATCAGCCAGGCTAGCTTGAATCCAGTGGCAAAGTGAGCAAGGGACCCACGTCTGGGCATACCCTGCCAACTTAGGGCGAACAAAGCAAAACCAAAGGAGATAATGGACGGAGTGATGAACATTGCAAGTACTCACCCGCAGGCAACTGATCTGAGCCTATTCGGCTCCACCACAGGGGAAAAGAGCAAGAATGTGCTGTATTTCTGCTGAAATTGCTCTTTCCTGCCCTTTTATTGTGACACCCAAAACACTGTAAATGAGGCCTTGAACATAACACAGGCCTGTTCATAATGGCTTCATAATGGTCAAAGCAGACCATGAAGTTCAGAGGAGGTCCATAGGTGAGGTAGGACCCATCCTGCACTGTGCATTGAGTAGTGTCAGGCCACCTGCTAGGTCATTACTGGCTCTGAACTGTGCAGCCCACCCCACATATTTGATTAATGGAAGAGTACTCACATGTCATGAGCCCACATTTTGGACAGGGTGTCTGTGTCTCCCGAGAATACATGAGCCTGTATGGGCCGTGATGGAGCACTGTTCATTTACAGTGCATTAGTCACATGCAAGGAGCTAAGTGAAGGCGTAAAATAAGCATGGCTATAGTCTGATATGTGTAGGCTGGCAAAGTTCACGTATGAACTTGAGAAGGCTCCAGTACATTCATACTATGCAGATTCTGGGCAATCATTTTCGACTGCTCATATAGCCACCAAAGGCAGGCACCCTAGCACAATGTGACCATCTGGGCCAGTCTTGCAGTTTGTCTGTGCACCTCATATGAGAAGTGCCTGTTATCATCTGAATAAACTACAACATGGCATACATATGTCTATCATGAGGGCATTCCAAATGTGCCTTGTGTTACTAGTCCAACGTACAGACAATAACAGGCATTTGTGAGGACAATGAACTCTGCATCATATGTACACAGTGTAGATTTACAGCATTGCCAGAGCTATGTACCATGATTGTGTCTGGTAGGTGGCCCAAGCCCATCCTCCCATGCTGAGGTTGGCACATTCAGAGATGCCAATGCTACTGGTGAGCATCACCTCATTGTTACTGTGTTAACGATTGTGTGTGTTTGCTGAAATGGTTTGCTGTGAGATGTGCAAGGGGCATCATCAGTCTGCTGCACCTTACATGTAGATTTATGACAGAAGGAGGATGAAGATCCATGTGCTAATGAAATCCCAAAATGCCCTCTGGAATGATTAGCAATGTGTGCATGCCCACTTGAGGTATGCCTCTTTATATGCTGTGCTACTGTTGTGTCAGCTATGCTGTAGAGACTTATGGTACATGTACTATCACCTGCCCCAAACCCAATGATAGTAAATGAAAATAATGGCTGTCACCCACACTATGGTCCATGTTTGCCAACATGGTACCTCAAGCATGTGACACAAATGTTGCATGGTCTAGGCTGTAATATCCCTGACACAGTATATGTGCCCCAGTCATATCTTTGGAAGGACACAGGTGTGGTTGGGGTGTAACACATATCTCACACCAAACTTCCAATACTCCAAGGCAGCTTGGAGCTGGATGAAGCCAGCTTGGGTACATATCCATTACTTTGTTGGGTTTGGTGAGACATTAGGCCAATGTGTAAAGTAGCACAGGCATGTACACACTGTGCTGTCAGGATACAGGCCCTTACACATGACTCAATGCTGCAGGTATCCATATGCAAAATACCTGACAGCTGCAGTTCTAAACTCTCTCTAATGCACACTCTACGGCAAGCATGTACCCACTCATCACATGGACTAAGTACGTTTTGAAGTGCATCTTGTTTATAATCTGTGCATGATAGTTAAAACAGACTGTTGGGTGTATAATGGAGTACATGTTCTTTTTCCTTTTCACTAGTTGATCTATGGTACATTGGCATTGGCATGGCCATGTGCCAATGTCTATAAATAGATTTACAGCAGGTCTGTTGAATCTGAGGTAGATCACAACAATCTGTCGATGATTCTAATACCTGGGAATGACTTTATCTCTGCTGCTATGTGTGTGGTCTGTGTATATGCCATAACAATGAAGCATTGCTGGGTCACGATACATGTACTTGCTACACAACACTCATTTCACTTAGTTGATTGGCCCTAGATTGTACCCTCAGGCATGTGTCATGGCATACCCCAGGAAGTACATAGATGGACTATGTGTACCATTTCATGTGTACATACAGCATATACCAGTATCTGTCCTCATCTGCACATGGCAACATGGCAATGAGGCCTGTCACTGGCCTTTCCTGTACCCACACGGCCGCAGCCTGGGTGATTGACCATTGTTATCTATGGGGAAGAACTTGCTTCTCATAATGGTTGTTCATTGTACGTTACAGAGATGTAAGTGTGGTAGGCAGCACATGCCACTTGCGCTGGTAATAGTGAATGATGGATATAAATATGCTCCAGTGTGACAAATAAGCTTTGTCTGATTAATCTGTCCTTCCACTTGAACAGCCAACATACCCCCAGAAGAGCTAAAGGCATTCAAGATCAGTCTTGAACGATATCTGGAAGGTGGGATGGGGGAGACCTATCACAGCGCCAGGGCAGCAGGGAGCTGGATGTCATAAGCTCTAGGATGTGGCATCCAGAAGAGGGCACAAACCAGCCATCCTGCTGGAAATAGACATGGTAGCATTCCTGAACCTGTTGCAGGAACCTCCTCTGCCCCACTATCCGGACCTCCTCTGCCCCACCAGTAGTGACAGCACAGCCAAGTGTACTAGATCCCAAAATATCGATCACACTAATATCGACTTACAAATCTACTTTTAATTTATATAAAAAAATCGACAATACTATTGAACATTAAATAAACACTCCTTTCAACTATCTAATAATGTAATACATTAAAACAAATACCATATTATTATACAAATATATATAAATTTAATATATTAAAATAAATATAAATCAATTATAAAAAAACAAATAAATATATACATTCACAATAAATATTATATATACTCACTAACACATATTTTTTACATATACATTTCATATACAACAATTTTCTAAATTATAAAATGAAATTATTAACTCAAAATTTTAGATATATACAACAAAAAATATATTATAAACAACTAACAAACAACAAATATAGTTGCCTAATTAAAAAGTAACTGCTACCAAATTCAAAAAACGTATCTCAACCAATTAATTCAAACTACAAGACCACAAACCAATAAAAATTTAGAACTACTTAGCTAACCACTATAAAAACGATTACCTAACTTAAAGAAAATTACAGTTTTTCAGCCAAACACGGAGGAAGACTATTACTTTGCTGGAGAGAGAGAGAAAGAAGATCTACAAAAACTACTATTACAGATTATACAACAACACTGGTAAGAAAAAACCTTTTTAAAATAATATAAAGTCCTCAACATCCTTAACTTAAATCCCTAAATTATTTAAATGTTCTCTTAATTAAAACTAAACTTCCTATCAACAACAACAACTATAAAATACAAATGTGACTGACTACCTTATCTAATTCTAGATGACAAAAATCAAGAACTATTAAAAAAGCAAAGTTTACCTATAAATAAAGTAACATTCTCTAATATTTTTACAAGCTTAAAAATATAAAACAAAACTAATGTATACATTTTTCATCACAGCTTCAACAAACTACATCTACCAAAGAACATCCACCAAATTAAATTCATCTACTACAAACAGTGAGGGGCCGATTCCGATTCCAGTCGCAAAACGTACCGACCGACACGGACCCGGACCGGACACCGACCGACACGGACCAGCGCCATACGACCCGTGCAGTACGATGCAACGCAAGTGAATTACAACTGACACGTACGGAATACAAGCCATACGACCGAGCCGTAAGGAAAATAGTGATCCGGTCGGGAAACCGACACGAGTTACACCGACCGATACGAACCCGGATTGAACCCGACCGACACGTACCCGCGATGTCCGACCCGCGCAGTACAATGCAATGCGTGTAAACCCAGACCGACTCACACGGAGACCAAGCCGCATGATCGACATGCACAGAAAACAGGGCCCACAAGTAATAGAGATCTCCGTGACCGACGTGTATGAAACACAGAAGATAGTCAGCGTGAACGAGGCGGAGAAGCCCGCACGAGCCAACATCAGCGTCCGTCTCGGTCAGAAGAACGTCTCCTTCATGCTTGGAACTGTGTCATGACATGTACCAACCTACAAACAAATAGAGCAAGGCAGTGGCACAAAGCCAAATAAACACTGCCAGAGAGTTTGCCACCACAAACACACTACCTCACAGTGCAGCTGACTGACAGGAAGGAATAGTGGGGATGCAGGTGAAGTGAGTGTATCCAAAAGCATGATAGGGTTTGTAGTCACAGATAATGCTCCCCATCCAAATTGGCCCATCAAGACCTCTCTGAACCATGCCCACATCACAGGGAGTGGAAAATGACTGACAAGATGGCTGACACTGGGTCCTGCTGTGGGGAGCACAAGGCACTGGTAGGGGTTGTGTGCAAATCAGAAGCAGGACACCACTGACTGACATCCTGAAAGACAACTTGCAGGCCCTCCAATGGAAGCACGTTTCATGGTGGGATGTCTGGCCGGGTGGGAAGGAGGACTGATAGCTCTGACCATACTTACCAGCATGTGGAGACACACACCTCCCCCACAACACAAACTCCACACAACTCACCGGGTAGAATGCATTTACCCACACCTCAGTAAAATATCAACAAAAGATACCCCGTACTGGGAGTTGCTGCGTGAAGCACAGGGGCTCTCTTTGGACTTGTAGCCAAACAAACACCAGGATTTCACAGTCAGTCATCTTGCCATTGCTGTCACACTCCCTCACAGGAAAGCAGAGTCAAAAGGAAGGAAGTATGGGCATGCTGGGAAGGGGGTGTAGCCAAGAGCATGATGGGAGTTGCAGTCACAGACAATCCCCACCCACACACATGGCCCATCAAGCTCACACTGAACCATGCTCGCTTCACAGGGAGTGGGAAGGGAGTGGGAAGGGACTGACAAGATGTCTGACACTGGGCCCTCTTGTGTGGAGCACAAGGCTGTGCTGGGAACTGGGCAACAACAAACACCAGGACTTCACAGTCAGCCATCTTGCCATTGCTGTCACACTCCCTCACAGGGAAGCAGAGTCAAAAGGAAGGAAGTATGGGAATGCTGGGAAGGGGGGTGTAGCCAAGAGCATGATGGGAGTTGTAGTCACAGACAATCCCCACCCACCCACATGGCCCATCAAGCTCACACTGAACCATGCTTGCATCACAGGGAGTGGGAATGGACTGACAAGATGTCTGACACTGGGCCTGAGAATTGATGTGGCTGACTATCACACATATGCTTTGACCAAACAAAACCCGGTCGCACACACAGCCATTGCAACCATATGTTCTAAATCATTGTCTGGGAATGCAGTGTCCAGGGGTGCCCCCTGGCCGGGGAGGGGAGATGTGTCATGCAGATGACAAATGTGGAGAGCCATATATAAATGGTACATTGTACAAAATACACAGGAATTCACATATACATCATTGACAGGGGACATCTGACAGTGAATGGAATGGACACACCAATACAGCCGACACCATAGCATGGTCATATTCACACTCGGTGCTGTTGTGAGCTGCATTCCACCCCTACATCATGCTGACACATAGGCATCCTTCACACAACACACCACTCACTGACATAGACACTGTAGACACAAGGTCAAACATGGACAGCATTGGAGGAGACATGCTACTCACAGCAGCCAAACTGCAACACACACACACCCGGCCCTCACTGTCATGAACATTGAAAAGCCAGAGTGCTACCTTGCCCAATCCATGTCAACATGTGGAACATTAACAAGTCAAATCACATATGCACGTACAAAACTCAGCACCAGACTCATTAACGTTGGTGACATCATCACTTGTATGAAATGATATGGGAACAAGGAACACTGGAAGAAAACACTTCCTCCAAAGAGATCACAGGCATACCGGACTGTGACCATGTCGTACAAATACACCAATGTGGCACACAAAGACTAGCAAACTCTGCTACCACACATACCCCAATATTAAAACATATCCCCAGTGGAATAGCACGTATGTCCTTGTTAAAGCTCACATGTGTACAGGGATGACACACCTGTGTCAGCAACGTGATTGCCCTTGAGTAGCAATGGTCATGTACAGACAAATCTATCCATGAGCTGGGCATGCACACACTTCGACATGCACATTGAAATGTTTCTTTATGGCTGGGCAATGTGCTACAACAATATCAATCTTTGTCCGTGTCAAGACGGAAAAAAGCAGTGTACGGGATTCCCAGTCCCAGACTCTGGTGGATACTGAGCTCTCTGATTTGACTCTGTCTCTGTCCTCCAGATGACGATGACCAACCTGGCCCCTCCGGTGGGAGTCATCATGCATCAGCAGCAACATCTGCACCCCCTGTACCCACGCCTCCAGCATCTGGAAACCGACATGGCACCCCTGCCAATACGGACAGACCAAGGCCACTGAACACCCACAGCACAGGGACACAGGACCCCCCGGAAGCTACAGCAAACACCACCAGCAACACCACCCAAGGGGGTCCCAGTGTCACCTGTGCGGCACGAGGCTGGTACTCCCCGTGTGGATAGGGGTGCTGGGAGGGGTGGGAGGCAGAGGGCGCGCCTTGCAGAGGGGTCTGGACTGCATGAACACCCTCATCTGGCACGCATAATAGATGCGTACCAGGATAGCACCGGAGGATTTGGCCAGGTAGTGGGGATCCTCAAGGACATACAACAGGAGCAGGCTTCCCACAATGCCCGCATGGAGGCAAAGTGGGATGCCCTTACTGCGGTGCATCGGGACATACTCCAATGCCTCCGCCTGATCAGCACAAACCTGTCCACACCTCCCTGTGTGGCCACAACATCTGTTGCAACACCATCTGCCAACGCCACAGGGAGGGAGGAGGACTCTGGCGGAGAGTGCCCTGCACCTGAGGATCCCCCACCCCAGAAGAAGAGGGGTCGTCCGAAGAAGGACATGTGAGAGGCAGATGTTCCAGCACATCCCCCAGGGCCTCTAAACCTGTTCTAGACAATGTTCTTTGTGCGCAACCCGTTCACCTTGTTCAATCACACACAACTTGCCCACATGACATGGAGGGTTCATGTTGGTCCAATGTAGCAGATGACTGTGGACTTTACTCTGGACATTTCATCTACCAGCACTTCCAACTCTAATGTGAACTTTGGATTCAATAACAAATGTACAGCACCCACCATCCTGTGCACTTTCCTCACACATGTCCTAAAATAGACTCACCAGTACACCATACTTGCCTCTGTTGTGATTCTGTCATGTGTCATGGAGATGTCGATCTGCTAAACAACACAGTGCATGTAAAATACTACAACAATGTGACCAAAGAGGAGCCTAGCGCGCAACCAAGATGGCCGCGTAGGTGCGAGGCTCCCGAGGACCTCCGCAACCTCCTACGACTATCCTGAATTTATCCTGTCTCGGATGAGGGGAATGTGTTGGTGAGCCTGAGCTGAGGTGGCACCCGTTTCCCGTTGTCAAATCGGGCCTCGGACGCCGGAGTGAGCACCGATTGAAGTCTGCGGCCTTCTCCTCGCCAGACCCCGGATTTGCGCTGAGGGGTGACCCAGTGACAAAGTGAACAACAGCGGCGGGCCGGGCCTGGCGAGTCGCGTGCCCCGCACTTTCGCTTTCGCTTTCGCACCCCCTTGCCGTCTCTGCAGGGTTGGGTCGCGGGGCTCTTTGTGTTGGTGTGGTCTCGCTGGGAGACTCGGCCTGCCCGTCGGCTGTGACCCACCCCGCCGATCTGGGGTGGCCCCCCCCGGAAATTGTGGCCCTGATTGCTTGCCCTTCACGACGTGGCTGGTGCGACCGGGGGACTGGTGGCCATGGCCACGAAACAAGATGGAGACCGGGCAAAGACCAAGTCGACCCGGCGTGGCACCACCCATCAGGCCAACAGTATGGACCGCTATACCCTCCAGAAGGGATCTCCCGGCGGACCGCACAAATCCCCTGAGGGCCCTCCTGATGCCCCGGACCTGCCCACGGATCTGACTCTGCGGGATGTCATGGGCGCCATTGCCGAGATGAAGGCCTCGGTGGGCCAGCGGTTCGACACACTGGCACAGAAGATCGACTCGGTCCTCGTGGATGTTGGCCTGGTGAGGGCCGATCTTTCCAAGACCAACGACCGAGTTGATTCTTTGGCCCACACCGCATCGGGCCTTACTACTGAGGTGGCGGCACTACAAACAGAGGTGCGCCGGCTTAGTCAGGCGAGCGCTCTTATGGATCGGCGCCTGGAGGACTCCGAGAGTCGGGCCCGGAGGAACAACATCCGCATCATCGGGGTGCCCGAGGGACGGGAGGAAGCGGCGGCGGACCTATTTGTGGAGGACCTGATCGCTACCCATCTCCAGCCACGGGGGCTGAGTAAATTCTTCACGGTGGAGCGGGCCCACAGGGTTCCCGGGGGAAGGCCGAAGGTCGGAGCCCCTCCGCGACCTCTCATTGCCCGGATTTTCAACTTTCGGGACAGAGACGCTATCCTGCAAGCCTCCAGACTGCATGGGCCGGTTAAGCTTGACAATATGGAGGTGAACTTTTACCCTGATTTCACCCCAGCGGTCCAGAAGCAGAGACTGAGCTTCCTAGGCGTCAAGCGCCGTCTTCGGGACCTGAACCTTAAATACGCTATGCTCTTCCCAGCCAAGCTGCGAGTGGAGGTAGAGGGTCGCACGCACTTTTTTGATCGTCCCGAAGCGGCCGGAGACTGGCTGGACACTCTGTCTGGGGATCGTGATCGAGGGGGCGGGGGGGGCGGCGGGGGGAGACGGCACACTGGATCGGGACTGAGGGGGTAATATTGGGCTTCACTCTGGACAAAAATGATGCCACTCTCGATTAAGCGTCTGTCTATATAATTTCCCCTCCTATGGAGGTTGTGCGGGGTCTACTGGGGGTTCTCCTTCCTCCTCTAGGGGGTTTAGCTAGTTTTTACTATATATATGGGGCGACAGGCACACTGCACGTTGGGGGGGCTTTTCGGGCTCATGCAGGGGTGCAGGGAGGGGGGAGTTTTGTTGGGGCGGGTGGGCAGGGATGGGGGGGTGTTGTTCGTTTTTACCACAAGGCAAAAGTATCATTGTGTTAGCTCTATAGTGCTCTCGGGGGGAGACACACCTCATTGGCAACTCCTTCTGCGCCATGAATCGGTGTGGCTATCGCCTAGTGGCCCATTCGGGCTTCACGTCTGGCTCAAGGGGTGTGGGCATCATGGTTAAGAACTCGCTCCCATTGGAGATTGCTGAGGTGCTCCATGACGACAGGGGACGTTACACGGTCTTGGTGGGAAGGATGGAGGGCAAAGTGGTCGTTTTTGTGTCAGTTTACGTCCCGCCGGGGCTGCAGTCGACTACCTTTGCGGACCTGGGGCGCCTCCTCCTTGGCCTTCCGGGGGGGATTCTGGTGGTGGGGGGGGATTTCAATGCGGTGGTTTCCGGGACTGTGGATCGTCACCCCCCCTAGGGACCTCCCCCGGGCCCAAGCGTGGCTATCTGGCCTATTGGACACTTTGGGATTGGTGGATTGCTGGCGTTTAAAACATCCCACGCAGCTACAGTATACCTTCCATTCGGGGGCCCATGGTAGTCTCTCACGACTAGATTATGTCCTGGTCCCGGCGGCCTATGTTGGGAGGGTGGGAGAGGTGCGCCATTTGGCACGGGGTATCTCGGACCATTCCCCGCTCCTGTTACACCTGGATCTTTTTCCGAGGGGTGAGGGTAGGGTGGTCCCGATCAATCCCTGGTACCTGCGCGACCCCACCATTCGCGCTGAATTGATTAAATCCCTCCAGCGCTATTTTGACGAGAATGTGGGGTCCGTGCCGTCGGCTGTCTCACTGTGGGAGGCATTCAAGACAGTACTACGAGGAGAGGCCCTGTCCCTTATTTCCCACACCCGGAGGCGCGAGCGGGAGGAGGTGACCCGGGTGGAAGCTGAGATAGCCGAGTTGGAGGGTAATCTAGAATGTGGGGTGACGGATGCCGTATTACATGTTCTCCAACTCAAGCAAGCGGCCTATAGGGCCCTCGTCACGGAGGCGGCCAGGGGCCTCAGTAGAGAGCAACAGGGGAGACTGTATGATGTGGGTGATAAGGCTGGTAAATTGATTGCGTGGCTGGACAAAAAGGAGAGAGCGAGTCGTGTAGTCCCGCTGATTGAGAAAACGGACGGTGTGTGTGTTACTGAGCCGGAAGAAATTGTCTCCTGCTTCGCGGATTATTTCCGTGGGGTGTATTCCCCGGTGTCTTCCCGCTCTGAAGAGGATTCCCGTGCCCTGCTCAGGGATATCGCGCTGCCTTCCCTTTCGGAGGAGGACAGAGTGTCGTTGGACGCCGCTCCAACCTCCGACGAAATCGCCCTCGCCATACGTTCGGCCGCTTCCGGCAAGGCCATGGGTCCTAATGGTCTCCCCATCGAGTTGTACAAGTTGCGACCGGATACGCTGGCACCACATCTCCGATCAATGTTCCTGGAGGCTCACTCGGTGGGCTCCCTCCCGCTGGATCAGCGTCTGGCTACAATCGTGGTTATCCACAAGGAGGGGAGACCTCGGGACCGGGTTACATCCTATCGGCCCATTTCGCTACTGAACGCGGAGCCCAAAATTCTCGCCAAGGTCCTGGCCAATCGGCTGGTCGGCGTGGTGGGCGACCTGGTTCACCAGGATCAGTCCGGCTTTATTCCCCATCGTAACACGGCCCTTAACTTGCGGCGTTTGCATGAGGTGCTCGCACGTGTTCAGTACATACGGGAGCCGGCCATTTTGGCGTCCTTGGACGCCACCATGGCGTTTGACACGCTTGAATGGCCATACATCTGGGCGATGCTTGCGAAGTTTGGCTTTGGCGCAGGGTTCATCAGTTGGGTCAAATTGCTGTATTCGGGCCCATTGGCGCAGGTGGTGGTGAACGGTAGAGTATCGGCTCCGTTTGAGCTGGGCCGGGGCACGCGGCAGGGCTGCCCCTTATCGTCGCTCCTTTTTGCGCTTGCCTTGGAGCCCCTGGCAGAGTGGCTGCGATGGGAGCCTTCCATCCGTGGTCTCCATTGGACCCCCGAGTATGAGGACCGCGTATCCCTATACGCTGATGACATCCTCTTGTACCTAGCTTCCCCACGTAAATCACTGATAGTACTGGTTGATGTTTTGCATTCATTTGGTCGTAACTCCGGCCTTGTCATCAACTGGGCTAAATCGTGCGTGTATGTTCTCTCTGGGGAGGCTCCTATTCTCCCGCGGGGCTGTCCGATCCAGATCGCCCCGCAGGGATTTCGGTACCTGGGTGTCTTCATTGCTCTGGACCCGGAGGCCCGGTATGATCGGAACTTGCTTCCCCCCCTCCAGCGCCTGAAGGAAGATGTTACGCGCTGGCGGCGCTTGCCGCTTTCGCCGCTCGGCCGGGCGGCATTGTTTAAGATGATGTCTCTGCCGCGTTTCCTGTACGCTTTGCAGAATACTATGGACCTCGTCCCAGCGCGCTACTTCCGTGAGGTGGAGAGTTTGCAGCGCCGCCTGTTCTGGGACGGGAGGCCGCGTATCGCCCTGGCGAAGCTGACGCTCCCATGGTATGACGGAGGGATTGCCCTCCCGGATATCAAACGGTACTATTGGGCCTCCCAGCTGGCTGCGATTAATCACGGCCTGTACGGGCCCGCCTTAAACCCGGCATTCGAAATGGATAAGATGCTACTCCCGGGTGGGGACTATAATCGAGCGCTCTACTCCAGCGCACCCGACGCTCGGCTGACCGGCCCCACGCGTGTCATGGTGCGAGTGTGGCACGCGGCTAATGTGGCGATGGGGTGGAAGGACCGTCTGACCCGGGCATCCCCACTATACGCGTCCGAGCAGTTGGGCTCCCTGTGGACCTCGAAGGGCTTCGAGAAGTGGGACATGATAGGCATCAGCAAAGTGGGGGATCTCTGGACGAGGGGAGGATTTAAAACGTTCGAGATGCTGCAGACGGAATTCCAGTTGCATGACAGGGAGTACTTTCGGTATTTGCAGATCCGTCATGCACTGGGCTCCGTCTTCCCGGACGTTGCATCCATCCCGGAGTATTCCCCCCTGGAGGATAGAGTGCTGGATGGACACGTTCCGGACAGCACGATTTCACTGATCTACAAAAAACTGATCAATGACCGCTCGGGATTGCTGACTGCCCTTCGTGAGGCTTGGGTTGCCGATGGACTGGAGCTGGACGACGAGGACTGGACCTCTGCGGTGGCCTCCCCGAAAGAGGTGGCCATACCGGCCCGCCTTCGCTTCGTCCAGCTCAAGATACTCCATAGAGTCTACATGACGGGGCCAAGGCTCCTGCGTATGGGCTATGCTGTGGACGGGTTGTGTAAGCGTGGGTGTGGCGCTTTGGGGACCTTTCTGCATATATTGTGGGAATGCCCGGAGGTGGAGCGATTCTGGCGTGGTGTGCATGAGGTCCTGCGTGTGGTTACGCATGTGGTGCTGCCACCCGAAGCGAGGAGATGCCTGTTGAATGTGTGGGAACCTACTGACTATTCGGCGCCACAGACGTGGTGGGTGACTCTGGGATATATGGTGGCCAAGCGTGATATTGCTCAACTGTGGGGATCCCAGAGGTCCCCGACTGTCTCGGCCTGGAAGGAACATATGGATTGGTGCATGTTTCGGGAAAAGGTGGTGTATGTGGCGAGAGGTAAGCCTGGGACATGGGTGAAAGTATGGGGCCCCTGGAACGCCTACCGCGGGGGAATCTGTGCTCCGCCGTTATTGCCCGATCCGTCGCCTGCCCCATCCCCTTAGCCGACCCATCTTCCTTGTTCCGGGCATTGAGTTTACCCAGCCCTAGTCCTGATCTCTTCCCCTTCTTGATACTCCTATGGACTGGTAGGGTCCCCCTCTCAGGGGAGCACATGCTGCTATTTCTGATTGTGGATTGCCTTGTGGGTTTGTTTTTCTGGTTGTTCTTTCAGTTCAAAATGAAACCGTACAGTGGGGTCCGGATGGTGTGGCTATCAACGCTGCTAACTCCTGTGCATCTTCCTCAGCCGCAACACATGCTCTACAATCTGTATCATATGCTCCTTTTGTCTGCTAGTGGCCGGCCGGAAGGTTGTAGGCCCATCTTTGTATATTTTTTGAGTTTTGTAATAAACGGTTTAAAAAAAAAAAAAAAAAAAACCAATGTGACCAAAGTTAGGTGATTCATGGTGATGTGACACATGTGAGGGAGACACACCACTATGGAAACACGACACATACTTACCAGGGCCATGTTACTCATCCCACACAATGATGTTGACCTGAAACACATAGGTATGCACAGACACAACACCTATCCACAGTCAGTGGTACCAAGTCAACAGGTGAGGTAAGAAAATGTCACTCAGATGTGGGAAGACATACAACACACCTAACAAAGCATAGCACAGGTTCATTTCACATCAGCAGCATGTTTATTCTAAAATATTTGCAAGGCAATTGTACGTTACAGTGGACACCCGGTCACAGAGTGTCTGAGAATTGAAGTCCAGGGGTGTGTGGCACATCACTTGATGGCAACTGACTACTACCACACTGGTGTTGGATTTTGGGTGTTGGGGGTCAGTGTTGACCAAACAACAGGCAAATTACTCTGGGAAGGACAGACACAAGACACAGTCAAAAGCACAGCAGAACAGGAGAGAAATGCAATACACATGCACAAAACATGTCACAATAAACCTACACAGAAACAAGTTAGCAGTACTACCCTATTGTGGAGTACACACCACCTGAATGGACACATCACTGCACACATCCAGTCAAGTAGCACACAGACACACTCAGCCAGCAACAGAGCAGCCACAACACATTCCAGGCTAACTCCATACATTGACATAACAACCATCTAAACTCACATTCAGGTGAAGAAGTTGTTGATGAGCTGTGAGTGGACGTCACCCTCATCCTCATCATCACTGGCATCATGGCCCAAGCCGGGATCCTCCACAGGTGGCGGAGGTTGGTCATCGTCATCCTGGATGAGAGGCACCTTCTTCCGCACTGCCATGTTGTGTAGCATGCTGCATACAAGGATAATTTTGCACACCTTTGCAGGCTCATATGGGAGGGCCCCTCCGGTCTTGTCCAGGCAGCGAAAGTGGCTTTTCAGGAGTCCAAATGTCCGCTCAATCCCCCTCCTGCTCCAACCATGTGCCTCATTGTAGTGCATCTCAGCTGGTGTCACAGGGCTCCTGAGGGGTGTCAGCAACCACAGCATGTTGGGGTATCCGGAGTCACCTACACACAAAAAAATGTAGCTGAGTTTTGTAGGAGTGCGGAATACAACATTGCCAAACACACACAGTGGTAAACAGTCAGTACACACCGACAAGCCAGGCATGCTGATCTGGCATCTGTGACATCAGCGTTGCAATGCGACTACTCCTGATTATGTAGGCATTGTGCGCAGAACCAGGAAACCGTGAACACACATGTGTGATATACATGTCTGCAAGACATACCACCAGAGCATTGATCGAGTGGAAATGTTTCCTGTTCCGGTATGCCTGCTCATGTGCCTGTAGTGGTATCAGGGCCACATGTGTTCCATCAATAGATCCATTGATGTTCGGCATCCTCCCCAGTGTATAAAAGGCATCCTTTATTTCAGGGAGTTCAGCTGGACTAGGGAACTTGATGTACAGGTCAAGGAAATGCCACATCCCCTCCAAGACATCGCGTAGCACACGACTAAACATAGTTTGCGACATCCCACCTGCTGTTACCACAGTGTACTGGAAGGTACCAGTAGCAAAGAAGTGCAGGGCTTACATCACCTTCACCTCTGGGGTCAGTGCTGTAGGGTATGTCCGGCCAGGTAGCAGATGTGGTGCCAACTGCTCCGCCAACTCCTCAATCAGTGGCCTGGTGAAGCAGTACCGTTGGATGCAGTCGCGTTCCTGCATGGTTTGAAGGTCTGGGAACGATTGATGGACAGCTGGTGCCCTGCAGAACAGAGATGAACAAAGGAAGATTGGCGGTTCATCCACCCATGTGGCCATGACCAGGCTCAATAACACATGATACATCATGACTTTACACATTGTACTGAGTTGTGTGCTGTTGGACATGGACACATATGTCACCTACATTACCATCACCTCACATCTCAATTCCACATGTCCACATAAGTCCCATGTAGTGCAGTGGCCAATCATTGGGCTGTGTCACCCGACCTATGTACTGCTGTGACGTTACAAACACACACCACAGTGACAAGTGAGGTATGATGTCTCCCAGGCATCACAGATCTTTGCCGTGCAGATACCCAGGGTCCCTGTATTGTCACATCGACACTGGCATGGATATGGCGTATCACGTACACACCACAAGGCAAGCGTGAGTCCCACAGGTAGTGGCCAATGTTGTCCCTGCAGGTCCTACATGTACGTCTCTTAGACACACACACACACACCATCAAGGTTGTTGCATATACCACATGGATGTGGAGATTGTCTCCCATTGGGCACATTTGATCATCCACATCTGAGACACAACATGCACACAGATTGTGGGTGCACATCTGAATTGTGGCTACAGGTCTCACTGTGATGTACATGCCATCACTCCCAGGACTCAGGGTGTATGTGACATGTCCTAAACATATCCAACCTGCAACTGTGTCCATGACTCATCCCCATTACTGTACAGTTGCACATCACAGTGGTAATGGGCACAACGCACAAAGAATTATGCCCCCATGAACACGTGCACAGCCTGGGAGCGGCTGAACAAAAGTGCCACACAACAAACCAAATGTTGCCCCCCCAACACGCAGGGAATGCAGCCGTCCATGCCATGGGACACTGTGTGGCCAATGCTTTAGTGTGGTAGGTGTGCACATGTGTCCCTGGCAAGTATGTGTGTGTTGAAGCCGTCAGATAGTCACACCAATGAGGTCCGACGTGGGTGACAATACGTACACATTGCACAGTTCATGACCGAGCCATGCGTACGCTTTGTCATTGACTGCAATGAGGTCCAACGCGGGTGACAATGCGTACGCATTGCACGGTTCGGGACCGAGCCGTGCGTATGCTTTGTCATTGACTACAATAAGGTCCGACGCGGGTGACTATCATGCATGCGCGTCGGGCAGGCATGGTCTGAGACAGGCGTACGCCTTGGCCATTGAATCGTATGGAGACGGGTGAATGTGTATTTTCAAACTATGCGTTGTACAGTCAGTTGACCGAGCCGGGCGCACCCATTGGCTCTGGACTGTCATGGAGACGGACGCGGATCCAAAACTTGTACGAGTTGTGCGCTGGAAATTCAGTTGGATGCCTACAACAATGTTGCAATTCCTAGGGTTTTAGGACGATGAAGATTTGAACGATGCAGAAGTCATACATTTCCATTGATTGGCCAGATTCATAGAATGCAACCGTGTTGGACCTATCACTTGGGGCGCATGGCACAGAGTCTGCCTCTGCAGCACAGATATAAGGCTGGCTGCCCCCCAGGGATCTCACTTGCCTGCACTACATGCTACTGGACCACATCCCTGCTACCACTGCTGCTGGCTGTCTCTGCATCCTCTGGCTCCTACTATGGCACGTACTCTGGAGAGGGCCCCAGCCTTCACTGAGGACGAGAACCAGGCCCTGCTGGACTTGCTCCTTCCACAGTACAGCAAGCTGTATGGGAAACCATGAGAGCAGGTGAGTGTGCAGTCCACTGCCTTCCTAATTATGCATGTTGTCTGACTAGCAGTACTAGCAGTGTGTACACCAGTGGCAAGCATTCTCACTACTTTCATCCCCAAAGTGTGTAGGTACATGTAATGAACATGTGTTATGCTGCTAAAGTGCATTTGTGCTTGCTTAAACTTCCCAGGCATTGTTAACATGTCAGACATGCAGGTTATTTGTCCTTTTCCATGGTTGCACTACCTGTGTAACTCATTTCCCTTTGTGATGATGACATGTATCTCCAAATGTGTGCAGCACATATATGGGGCATGTGTGTTAATGTACTTTTAACTTTGTCATCCTCACAGGTTGATGCCAACCAGAAGCAGGAGATATGGCTGACCATCGGCCGGGCAGTTCGTTCGGTGGGGGTCTACAAGCGCCGGATCTGCAACTTCCAGAAGAGGTGGCAGGACCTTCGGGGCTGGACCCGGAGGATCGCAAGAGTCCAGCTGAAGCTGTCACCTCCTTGCAGGAGGGGCGGACACCGGACCCTGACCCCCACATGCTCCGGATACTAGCAGTGGTCTTCCCGGACCTGGATAGGCAGCTGAAGGCCAGACAGCAGCAAGGAGGGGGGAAGTCCATGCCTAATCTGTGTACTATGTCTGACATGCTAATTGTAGTCTTTTGGCCTTGTCACACTTCCACATTACGTAGGTCTTGTAGTCCAATACTCAGGTCCCTCAATTGTGTTATGCACCCTCCTCATCTGTTCCACAGGTTTGGCCCCTACAATCTGTTGCTTGTGTCACTAGGGCACTGTGTCCCTGCAGTCAGCTATGCTTCAGCTTCCGGACATCTGTTCCCGTTACTCTGTTGTGTGTTTCATGGGTGGGTCAATTGTTTACCCCATGCCTGGAATCTGACATGTGATCTGTGTGTGCCCTTGATATGTGTTCCAATTGCTGGTCTGACTCGCCACATGTGGCTGGGGTATTTCAAACAAAACCATAAAGCAGGGGACTCCAATTTGTGGGCCTCAGGAGTATGTATATAAAGTATGTCACACTTGCTTAGCCACCTGACTACTGTCCAGGGCCAAACACTGTTTCGCGTAGACCTGGGCAGTCATGCCTAATCAAGGGCATTTACAAACACTCTGTTATCCCACTCCTGTGTATCAACTTACAGGTTGTGCTTAGTGACATGTGCCTTCAGGTGTCTGCCTCTGTGTCATTATCGTGTGGCTTCCTGTTACATACAACTGGGGTGTCCATGTTTTTGAGGGTCAGCAGGACATCTGAGATGTGACTGTGAGAGACAAGACCTGTGTGACATATAGGTGTGTGATCATCTGACAGCACACAATGGTGTATGCAACTGTGTACTTCAGGCAGATGGGTTACATGCACAGCAGACTGTGATGTGCTAATGTACAGGGAGTTGTTTTCGCAGAGACTCATATGTTTGATTTGCATGATGTGGGGTCTTCTGTGTCCTGGATATGTTGTTTGCAGAGGATGGGCAAGTGCACTTGTCACCTGCAGAGTTTGCTTTACCCCTGAGCTATGATTGTGACACAGTGCATACTGTTGTTGTCTGGATGCCCTGCCCCTGTGACAGGAGACAGTGGTGACTGACTTTGCAGGCATGCCAGTGCCATGGCATTTAACTTGCTATGAGTGATCCTGCATTGTGTTCAAGTGTGCACCATGCACCCCAGTGTGGCATTGACTATCAGGACATGAGAACATCACAGTGTGTGTTGATGGCATGCATCACAAGCATGTGAAATGAGTCTCTGCTCATCCCTTCATCAGCACACCTATACTGAGTCAGTGGCAATTGGTGTGCTGTGTTTATAGTGACATATTCCTACATGTTCACTTGCATGTCCAACAAATGTGTGGGTGGTGCATGTCAGCACATTGGGGTATTAGCATCCAACATGCAACAGACATATGGGTGCAAGTCAAGGAGGGATATGTGTGCCATGGTTGATGGTGAGAATGACAATTGGCTTCTTCTAAACAGTGTTGGCACTTTGAGCAGTGTTCAGCTGATGATGCCAGGCCTTGCCCTGTGATGTACTCACTGTGGTGTGTGCAGTCAGTGCAGGTGACTGATGTTGTTCTCTTTCTTCCTATTTCTATCCAGATACATCCACGGCCACAGGAGGGGACAGCTCCACGGACCAGGAGCCACAGAGCCTGACAAGGACAGAAGGAGAGGAGTCGGGGGGACCCAGTGGCACAGAGGGCAAGTGGAGCCACACCGAGTAGTCCTCAGCACCATCCACCCCAGCTGAGGGCCACAGCAGCTCTGAGGATGACTCCCTTGTGGAGGCGGGTGTCAGCAGCCACCAAACCCCAGCTAGTGAGGCTGTCCCCGCCACCGCCCCCACCACCACCATCACCACCCTCCCATTGGCTCCCATCCCAGAGGTCCGTGGAGGCTCCCGTGTTCGGGAGCATGTCTCCTTTGTGCCAGGCACCGCACCCCCTGCCCCTGTGTCCCCTGCTGCCCTGAGTGAGGAGTCTGTGGGCTTACTTAGACAGATCCATGTAGGACAGACATTGATGCTGAGTGTCCTCCATGCACACACCAGTCTGTTGACGCAACTGGTGTTGTTCATGGAGGGCATTTCATCGGGCATGTCTGCCCTGCAGAGGACCCATCAGTCTGTGGCCTCCTCCCTGACGGCAGCAGTGTCCCTCCTCCAACAGTCCCGCACCCCTCCTACCCCTGCACCACCCATGATTCCTAGCAGCCTACCTGTCCCAAGCACACACACGCCTGCACATTCTCACAAAGCCACAGACACGAGCAGCACACAAACATCCAAACCAAGGGCTAGACGTGCACACAAGCAAGTGCAGGGGACTGATACCACACTCACAGGGGATGGTTTGCAGACACACACACAGTCATCCACAACCATTCCGCAGTCCTCCGAAACCTCGCCCTCCCAGCCCCCTTCCCTTGCCTCACCTGCAACCCCATCTCCACAGAAGTTCTTCCTCTGTGACCTTGGCCTCTTCCCCACCGACCCAGCAGATCCAGACTACAAGGGTAGGAGGAAGTCCCCACACACAGAGGGGAGTGCCCCTCACACCCGGACACCCTATCCCAGGCGGAGTCAGACCGAGGCCCCCACCCGCAAGTCCCCCCGGAGCCGGAAGAGCAAGACTCCACCCCCGCCACGCAGCTCCAAGACGAAGTATCCGTCCTCCATCCGCCAGGCCACCACTCCAGAGGTTCCCCTGCCACACCCTGCCCCGGGTTCCCCCAAGCACAGATACACCATCCCCAAAATGCTGAGGCCCTCCTCCCTACCACTTGCTCCTCCACACCCAGTCAGACAGTTAGTGCCACTGATGTGGGGATCGGTGTTTAGCCAAAATATCGAGTTTTAAATTTCGACCTACAATAATATCGTGTTTTTAATATCGTAGGTACAGAATATCGAAGTCAAGAATATCGAGGGACAGAATATCGATCCCAAGGTAAGTAATATCGAAGTTAATAATATCGAGGTAATTAATTTCGATGCAAGTAATATCGTAAGTAAAAATTTCGATGTCAATAATATCGATATTTATTTAGTGTAATGTCATTTAATATGTATTTTATTTGTATGTTAAAGATAATTGTAATGTATTTTAATACATTTAAAAATAAATGTTTAGAGATTAATAATTATTTTAAATTTAATTTAGCGTTTTAGTATCAGAGCGGGTTGTGGGTTTATAGGGGAATAGGGTGGGAAGTAATTTAATTATAATTAATGAATTAATATGTGTTGTTTAATTGGTATTTATGATTAATTAATTGGTATTAATTAATAATTGTTAATTAATTGATTAATTAATTGTTAATTAATTATTAATTGTAAAAATATTTTATTAATTGGTTAATTATATACATTATAATTAGTTTATTATTAATATTTATTTATTGTTATTGTTAATTAATTAATTGTTAATTAGTAATTAATTGGTGATTTAATTTTATTAAGTGATTAATTGATAATTAAATTATTTATGTGAATTTTTATGTGTAGTGGGTTGTGGGTTTATAGGGGAATAGGGTGGGAAGTAATTTAATTATAATTAATGAATTAATATGTATTGTTTAATTGGTATTTATGATTAATTAATTAATAATTGGTAATTAATGTGATTAATAGATTAATTAATTGTTAATTAATTATTAATTGTAAAATTATTTTATTATTTGGTTAATTATATACATTATAATTAGTTTATTAATATTTATTTATTTTTATAGGTGATTAATTAATTGTTAATTAGTAATTAATTGGTGATTTAATTTTATTAAGTTATTAATTCATAATTAAAATAATTATGTGAATTTTTATGTGTAGTGGGTTGTGGGTTTATAGGGGAATACGGTGGGATGTAATTAAAATAAAATAAATAATGATATATTGTATTTATTTGTAATTAATATTAATTAATTGTTATTAGTTAGTTAAATATAGTAAATATAAATAATTTATTATTGTATTTTATTTGTTGTTATTGCTAATTAATGTATTGTTAATTAACAATTAATAGGGGAATATTTGTAATTTCGTAGTTAATATGTATTAATTAGTCAATTAATAACTATATTAATTCTTTAATTATAAAGAATGTATTATTAATTGCAAATAAGAGAGAAATTGATATATAAATCTATTGTGTATTTTGTATGTGTAGTGTGTTGTGTGTCAAAGGGGGAATAGTGTGGGATGTAATTTAAATTTATTTATTTAAATATTTATTTTACATAATTGGTATTTAATAATATTTTTTGTTTTAAAACATTGTTAACATGCAAATTTTTTATAAGAAATTATTGAATTGGTTATAATGTTCATAGAATCCCTATGCTATCTAGTGCTTTCACAACTGTTTTACTATCTGGAGTTAAGCTATCCAACACTTTCCCTACTATTGCACTCTCTGGAGTTGGAATAGTAATTTTTACCCCTACGCTATCCAACGTTTTCCCTACTATTGCACTCTTTGGAGTTGGAATAGTTATTTGTACCCCTACGCTATCCAACGTTTTCTCTACTGTTGCACTGTCTGGAGTGGGAATAGTAATTTTTACCCTTACGCTATCCAACACTTTCCCTACTACTGCACTCTCTGGAGTGGGAATAGTAATTTTTACCATTACGCTATCCAACACTTTCCCTACTATTGCACTCTCTGGAGTTGGAATAGTAATTTTTACCCCTACGCTATCCAACGCTTTCCCTACTGTTGCACTCTTTGGAGTTGGAATAGTAATTTTTACTCCTACGCTATCCAATGTTTTCCCTACTGTTGCACTCTCGGGAGTTGGAATAGTTATTTTTACCCCTACGCTATCCAACATTTTCCTTACTGTTGTTTTTGTTGAAGTTGGACTAGTAGTTTTATTGTGTCTGATATTAAACATGTTTTGTAATATTTTAGCTATTGTAATATATAATGAATAATAAAAATTATCCAAATTAAAATTATTGATTATTAGTTGCTATATGTAATTATTTAATATTTATTAATGTTATTGTTTTATGTGTATAGATGTATTGGTAACTTAAATAAATATTTAATAATTTATATGTTACAGAAATTATTATTAAAAGTAATTATTAAGTAAGTGTATATATTATATATTATATATATATGTTTAATTAAAGTTTCATTTAATTATATATATTTATTATAAATTTTACATATTATAAAATATATTTAATTATGTTTCTTTGATTTATAAGTATTATTTGGTTTATTTTACATATATTTTTAAACTAAAAAAAAACCGATATTTTTGAATTACGATATTTTTTACATCGATATTAAATTATCGATATTTTTGTACTTACCATGTTGTAGATAGGATGTCGATATTCTTGACCACGATATTTTTGTTGCAATATTTTTGTAGGTCGAATTTTTGTCTTTCGAAATTATGTCATACAATCGTGGGGATCGTGTCCCCCCCCTGCCTTTCTGACCTCACCTGTCCCCCAGTCCGCTCCCATGGATGTAGGCACTGCTTTGGAGTCCACGACCACCCCGTCTGACTTGGGCACTGCAGTGGTGAGCCAATCCACTCCATCTGACCTGCCCACTGGAGTTGTTCCGGCACCCGCCCCATCTGACTTGTGCCCCACAGTTGTGACTGCACCCACCACTTCAGTCAGCTCCACTGCAGTTGCAAGTGACTCTCCTGCACCCACCACCCATTCACTGCCTCCTTCTGCTGTGCCCTGATCCTGTCCCTGCGGTGCGTGGCCTGCCCCCATATATATGCCCCTCCGAAGGGATGTCCCCTGTCCTTACCAGTGCATGCAAGCAACGTGTGACAGTTTTCACTCAAGTTCACTCCTTGTCCTTTGATAATGGACTGGTCATTGGCCTTTTGTTTGAACGGACGTTTAAATTTTCATATGCTGAATAAAGCTTTTTTCTTTATCCTTGTGAACTTGATTTAGCTGTACATTAGGTTGATGATGATTAGCATGCCCTTGCACCTGTAATGCTTGGTTTCCAATTTTGAATACTGAGGTGTTGATCTGCGGTACTCCATGTGGTCCATGAGATATGTATCCTATTCTGGTCGGTATCTATGTCTTCCTTTGCAGCTAACTGGGTGTGTCATGATCAACAAGTTGTGGACATCTCTGTGAACATTTCATTTGCATGGTCACATCTGTGGCTTGCACCCATGCACATATGATGTGCTGCCCATTGTCCAATTTGTCTATTTCCCTGACTTTGGGCGCATCACCACTGTACCTACAGGTGTGGGCATCATTGGTATAGGAGCAACTGGGTCCTCTGTGCAACTTTCTGTACATGTGTTGAGTGTGTGCAGATGACTTAGGGGAGACTCGCGTACCCAGGTTTTTGTGACCAGAGCCTTCATTGTGTGGTAACTGATGGCTGACTAACCAAGTGTTCTACTGACATGAGTGAGATGTGCTGTGACTATGTTTGGCACAGCTGGGCTTCCACAGGAGTCGGGTGCCCTCAAGTAAGTTTGTTGTTCCGTAACATTGCCTGGGTCCATGGTGTGTGTTGTGTGAGCATGTGTGTGTGTGTCCACATCCCTTTTCATACACAGGCAGTGTTCCCTTGATATGTTCCTGTTGCTTATGCTTGCTGAGTGGTAATGTGTTCATCCCACAACTTTACAACAAGAAAAATGTGACAAAGCGGTTCCTAAAGTGAAAGGGACGTACCATGTAAAGAGGAGTGTTATATTTGGATATTGGAACCCTCACACAGCCATCAGGATATCGTGAATCACGTACCCTTCAGGATGTAATGTAACATCATCGGGCTGCTCCTACGTCGAGTCGGCTGGTGCAATACCCGACGGGCTCTTGTTTGGAGAGCACTCTTATGGAGATCTTTTTATCCAATACAGCCGTTAGGTGAAGTGGGAGTATGGGGCTCTTGAATAATATAGATGAAAGAGTGGTAGTTGCTAATTAAAATAGGGGAGGGAGTGCTATCTCAACAAATTTATTATGATGCCTCCTCACCTAATTAAAAGTTGTGAGGTGGAGTGTTGGTAACTCAGGATAATGTTCTGGGTTATCTACACTGCCTCATCGGGGTCAACATGTTTCTCGCTTTAATTGAGCTATACTCGAGCGATTCTTCAGGACCTAAAATGTATTCTATCTACATATGCATACAGACTGTATTTATTAGTTAACAGAAAGCATTCTCATATATAGCAGGTGTTTTACCTGCGACTCGGTCTACCTGTAAAGGAAAAGGAAGACCATGATAATTGTAGAATACTTAAATACAATCATAGTATCATTACATGGTGCATTTTGTGGACTATTTGGTGCAGCTGCAGTGATGGTGCACGCTATACACTCGGTGTGGGGGTAAAAAGTTAAAAAACATAAGCCACTTGAAGTGATCACTCAGAGGGTGTTTAAAAACGAGGGCAAGGGATATTAGTGGACTTACCCTATAAACTCCATAGGATAGTACACTGCAGTTCCTGGTAGGCTACGCAAGGAGTTCCTTGCGTTCTGTAATAGCATAGGGAGAGAACTTTTTGGATCGAAATTGGTTTAGAAAAACACACACAGTACTCCGGGGTCGTGTGAGCCCCTTCTCTTATTTCATTTTAACACCCACAAGTGATATTGTGCTTTTGTAAGCTCGAGAGACGGTCAACATTAAGGTGCCGATCACAATCCGGTAAAAACCGGGTACGAACCGTCGGACGGAGCATATTCTCCGTCCGACGCGTACCCGGTCGTCAAAATATACAAACATGGAATTACGATTCGCACGGGTACACCATTACCGTACGAATCGTAAAAAAGACCGACCGAACAAAAAACACCTACCAATGCGATCCGGGAAAGCGCCGACCTGACGTCGGGACGCACGCAGCCAGCCATTCACGACCCAGGAATCACGATTCGCACCGACGTCACCCCGCACGGTGAATATTTTGCGGCAGCCAAAAACTGCCGGGAAATCAGGACGACGCGAACAAGGACCACCAGTACGCGACGGACAGACGACGACGCGAACAAGGAGGACCAGTACGTGACGGACAGACATGGACCCGAACCTACGAGTCATCCCTGCCCTCATAGCAGTCCACCTCCTCTACAGGTTACGACGCAGACGCCGCAGAAGGTCAGAATAACTAAGGGAGGGGGGAAAGTGGGGTGGGGTGGGGGTGGCACTACCAGGGCAGGCCACAAAACAACCACATGAGTGACACACTACACATGGCCTGGACATACCTGACTCCCATGCCCTGGTCACCACGAGGGGGTGGGGGCGTGTCCTGATAATCCAGCGACCGCCACAACGGAAGTCCGTCACCACGCGAACCGGCAACACAACCAGACAGGTACGTCCCGTACCCACGCCTGAAGAGCGTGGGTACGAGTCGGACCACGCCCACACACGTCACCCCAACAATGGCGGGACGGATCGCACCCACGTGGCAAAGGCCTGGGTACGGGCCGCACAAACATCACATAGCGTGGGGACGGATATGTACGGACCCTACCCCCACCCCGTATGCAAGGAGCGTACCCCCCACCCCAACAGTGAAAGTACGACCCGTACCCCCACCCGCGTATGCAAGGAGCGTACCCCCCTGCCCAACAGTGTAAGTACGACCCGTACCCCCACCCACGAATGCATGGAGCGTACCCCCCATGCCAACAGTGTAAGTACGACTCGAACCCCCACCCACGAATGCAAGGAGCGTACCCCCCAGCCCAACAGTGTAAGTACGACCCGTACCCCCACCCACGAATGCAAGGAGCGTACCCCCCACCCCAACAGTGTAAGTACGACCCGTACCCCCACCCGCGAATGCAAGGAGCGTACCCCCCTGCCCAACAGTGTAAGTACGACCCGTACCCACACCCGCGGACGTACCGAGCGTACCCCCAGCCCAACAGTGTAAGTACGACCCGTACCCCCACCCGCGGACGTACGGAGCGTACCCCCAGCCCAACAGTGTAAGTACGACCCGTACCCCCACCCGCAGACGTACGGAGCGTACCCCCAGCCCAACAGTGTAAGTACGACCCGTACCCCCACCCGCGAATGCAAGGAGCGTACCCCCCTGCCCAACAGTGTAAGTACGACCCGTACCCCCACCGGCGAATGCAAGGAGCGTACCCCCCTGCCCAACAGTGTAAGTACGACCCGTACCCACACCCGCGGATGTACGGAGCGTACCCCCACCACACCAGTGTCAGTAGACTCGTACCCTCACCTCTAATGCAGTGTGCGTAACCCCACCGTGTATGTGCCAAGCGCACATATCCAGAAATCGGAGGTGTGTGTGCAGAGTCCACCCAGCAGTGCCCTGAGACAGGAGTGGTGGGTGTGGAGTCCTCCCAGCAGTGCCCTGAGACAGGAGGGGTGGGTGCCCATCACTCCCAGCAGTGCCCAGAGACAGGAGGGGTGTGTGCAGAGTCCTCCCAGCAGTGCCCTGAGACAGGAGGGGTGGGTGCAGAGTCCTCCCAGCAGTGCCCTGAGACAGGAGGGGTGGGTGCCCATCACTCCCAGCAGTGCCCAGAGACAGGAGGGGTGTGTGCAGAGTCCTCCCAGCAGTGCCCAGAGACAGGAGGGGTGTGTGCAGAGTCCTCCCAGCAGTGCCCTGACACAGGAGGGGTGGGTGTGGAGTCCTCCCAGCAGTGCCCTGAGACAGGAGGGGTGGGTGTGGAGTCCTCCCAGCAGTGCCCTGACACAGGAGGGGTGGGTGCAGAGTCCTCCCAGCAGTGCCCTGACACAGGAGGGGTGGGTGCAGAGTCCTCCCAGCAGTGCCCTGACACAGGAGGGGTGGGTGCAGAGTCCTCCCAGCAGTGCCCTGACACAGGAGGGGTGGGTGCAGAGTCCTCCCAGCAGTTCCCTGACACAGGAGGGGTGGGTGCAGAGTCCTCCCAGCAGTGCCCAGACACAGGAGGGGTGGGTGTGGAGTCCTCCCAGCAGTGCCCTGAGACAGGAGGGGTGGGTGTGGAGTCCTCCCAGCAGTGCCCTGACACAGGAGGGGTGGGTGCAGAGTCCTCCCAGCAGTGCCCTGACACAGGAGGGGTGGGTGTGGAGTCCTCCCAGCAGTGCCCTGAGACAGGAGGGGTGGGTGCCCATCACTCCCAGCAGTGCCCAGAGACAGGAGGGGTGTGTGCAGAGTCCTCCCAGCAGTGCCCAGAGACAGGAGGGGTGTGTGCAGAGTCCTCCCAGCAGTGCCCTGACACAGGAGGGGTGGGTGTGGAGTCCTCCCAGCAGTGCCCTGAGACAGGAGGGGTGGGTGCAGAGTCCTCCCAGCAGTGCCCTGAGACTGGAGGGGTGTAACACATGTGTGTGAGGCCAGAATTATCCACATGCATACTGGCTACAAGGGAACATGTCCCCATGAACTCATGTCAACAGACTCCACACACAAGTACAGTGATCACCAAGGATGCCACGATTGTCGCAGGTGGAGACATGGCCCTGCATGCATGGCCAAAGTAGAAGGGCTCCGTCACACACACAGCTCATGTAGACACAGCTCTGCGCTAAACATTGGGAACACCCTGCAGGGAAGAAAGCTGGGTACACAGAGGAAGGAATACACCCTTGGACAAGTGCACCATGCAGTAACTGCCTACATGAACAAAGAAAGTTTGCCAACACCTTGTGATGGCACACAGATCACAGGGTCCCACCAATGAGCAGTACACTACTACATATCCCACACACCCAAACCCTTACACACCACCCAAAACCATGTAGCAGCCCCACCAACACCAATACCAGCATAGCAGTAGTGTGATAATGAAAACAAAATTAAGCTTTATTCTGCAGGAGCACAATGTCCGTGGATCGCAGGCAGTTCAATCTTCACAAAGCCCATAGGGCAGTCAATGATTCTCAGCTGGATGGGGGACACAGTGGGATGCGTGTCCCCTACCTTGCCTGCACAGTCAAATGGCATCGTCTTCCACACTGGTGAGGGCATCAGGGGGGGGGGAGCAACAGGCACCGCAGGGACATCAGGGCAAAGGGGCGGCGTTGTGGGTGCAGGGATGGAGGAGTCCACCACAGGGGGTGGGTCAGTGCCAAAGGCGGAGGCCAGGATGGCACTACACACCTTTGCAAGGTCATCCAGGGAGTCCCCTGCACCCGAAGGGACCTCAGGCCCCAAGGAGGGGGGGGGGTCAGAGGGATGGGTCGCAGCGCCACCGGGGGAGGGTGGAGACAGGGGGGGAGACTCAACCACCCTGACCGGGGACCTCCGTGACCGCTTGTGTGGTGGTGTAACTGTGGGGCTCAGGGACAGAGCGGCCATGAAGGAGTCCTTGGGGGAGATGTGGCCAGGAGAGCTGAGGGGAGGGGATTTGGAGGGAGTGGACTGGGTGGAATGCGGACTCCCACTATGGCTGCGTGTCACACGTTTGCCCCCCGACCCAGTGGGTGTGCCTACCTCACCCTGTGTGTGCGTGTCAGGAGGAGTGCGGTGGACCTTCCCTGCTGGTGTGGTGCCCGTGTCCGTTGATGTGGGTGCATGCCGACGTCTGGGTGTACGTGTGACAGGCATGGGAGTGGGAAGTGTGGATGGGGCAGGGGTAGGTGGGGGGAGGTCGCGCTGCAGGAGACCCACTGCTGCAGTCAGTGTGGAGTCGATGGACCTCAGCAAGTTGCGTTGGTCAGCCTGCGATGAATGAATGCCCTCCAAGAAAGCCTCGATGTTGGTGAGGGTTTTGCCGTGGGCATGGAGGACATTAAGGATCGCAGCCTGACCAACCTGCAGTTGCCGCTGGATGTCCACAGACTCTGCATTGGCGGCAGCAGTGGAGACAGGGGCAGGGGGCGCGGTGCCTGGCAGGAAGGAGACATGCTGTGACCGGGCACGCTGGGAAGGGACACGAGCAAGTGGGAGGCGGCTGGTGGAAACTGAGGGGGCGGTGCGAGGTGTTGTTCTGCTGTCAGCTGCTGGTGCAGCCTCCGCCCACTCGGAGACATCGTCCCCGGACCTGTCAGCTTCGTAGTCTGATGTGCCAGTCGACAGGTCCTCGGCCACACTCTCCTCCGCCTCTGTCCCACTCGATGTGCCAGCCCCGATGTCACGGCTGGCACTGGTGCTCGGTCCCTCCGCCTGGTCTGTGTCCATGTCTCCCTCTGTGTCCCCCGACGATGCTGTGGGCAGGGTGGAGAGACAGAAATTATTCAGACACCTGTACACATCTGTCACATGAGTCCAATCTACATAGGTAACATTGCATGGCCTGAAAAGGAAGATCCCTAACATCTACTGAACAGGGTACCGATGTAGGGCATGCAACACACAGTTGGTTGAGCCACCATGCCACTGAAATACCATGGAGAGCATGAGACAATAGCTAAACACAGGAAAAGGAGTCTGACATAGCACCCAGGTCCTGGGGACAATCCAGCACTGCATCTGCACCACACAGCGTTTGCGAAAATACCGATGACCAGGGACCATATCCATGAACTTGAGACACATGCTGCATAGGTAATGCTGAAAACATGCACAACATGACTCGGTCACTGCACATTGCGTGTGTGTCCAGGCACATCACACACTGCCCAGACCCAGCAAGTGGTAATCAGGATTTAACACATAGGCATTGACCGCCCCAACTAGACCCTACACGAGGCAAATTGTGGAGACACAGGTGGCACCAACATCTCATGGTCTGGGTGATACACACAGGGGCAGGCAAAAAGCAAGATTGGACGCCAAACAGCCAAGGTGCGCCTGTACAAATAATGAGGTACCAGTGCCCATCCTCAGATGAGTATAACAAGACACACAGGCACTGGCAACTGTGAGTATGAAGAAGGACAATCAGGTCAGGCTGCACAGTGGACACCTGTACAAATTAGCACGTCTATATACATGGTGACAGGGGACAATGGCACAGAGCACAACTTACGCTGTAGACACTGACAGTGGCCACGTTCATGATGACACATACACCACTGAGGAAAAGGTGCCCCAGGGGACAGTAGTGGGCACGCAACTACATGCTACTGAATGGTAATGACAGCAACACACGTCACCATCCCTGCACTATGTGTATCGCACAGTCATGCACATCATGTCACAGGCCACTACATAGGACATGCGCGCTGTAAGGCATGACACATGAGAGACCAACTCCCATGTCTGGAGTCAGCATCAGTGCCAACTGACATGGAACCCACATGCAGTGAACTTGACAGTGCACAGGCAAGGTCCCACAACCTGTTACACACCACCCCCACACATGATGCTACAGACATTGTTCCCGTGGACAAAGCGCCAGCCTACATTACCCTGGGAAGGAGTGACTACACACAGACCAGGGAACACATTGCAAGGAGGGGAAGGGTGGCAGGGGCACAGCGCTATACTGGGCCAAACAGGATCTGCACAGCACCTTTAAACCCTGCCAGTGGATTCATGCTACTGTGCCCTTACAAATGCCGGTGACACACAACAAACACACATGTACCTACCCCCTTCCGGCTGCTGCATCGCCTGTAAGCGCCTCTCCAGGTCTGGAAAGACCACCGGCAGCACACGCCTGTGGAGGTGGCTCAGACGGCGGCGGCCGTGGTTCTTGTGGCTCTCAGGTGAGTCCCCCAGCAGGAGCCGTGCAATCCTCCGCGTCCAGCACCGGATATCCTGCCAGCGTTTCCTCACCTGGGCCAGGCGCCGCCTCCGACCATCCACACCCCTCACGGCACTGACGGCGGTCAGCCAGATCTGCTCCTTGGCAGTGGCGCCTACCTGTGAGGAGGAACAAGTGACACCACATCAATACACCAGCCACATGTCACAGAGAGACATATGGGTACAAATTAGCTGGTAACAACAAGGCATGTCATGCAGCCAACGCATTGCACCTTTGTCATAGGGACATCATCCCCTGGTGAGGGAAAAAGCAGTACGTGCCACAGTGGGTACACAGGTGGAATGATGGCAATGTCACAATCAATGATCTAGGCTCACACTGTGCATCACACCCACCCCTCCTGGCTCAGGGCACTGCTGTGAGGACTCCACACCCACCCCTCCTGTCTCAGGGCACTGCTGTGAGGACTCCACACCCACCCCTCCTGTCTCTGGGCACTGCTGGGAGGACTCTGCACACACCCCTCCTGTCTCAGGGCACTGCTGGGAGGACTCTGCACCCACCCCTCCTGTCTCAGGGCACTGCTGGGAGGACCCTGCACCCACCCCTCCTGTCTCAGGGCACTGCTGGGAGGACTCTGCACACACCCCTCCTGTCTCAGGGCACTGCTGTGAGTGATAGGCCCCCACCCCTCCTGTCTCAGGGCACTGCTGTGAGGACTCCACACCCACCCCTCCTGTCTCAGGGCACTGCTGGGAGGACTCTGCACCCACCCCTCCTGTCTCAGGGCACTGCTGGGAGGACTCTGCACACACCCCTCCTGTCTCAGGGCACTGCTGTGAGTGATAGGCCCCCACCCCTCCTGTCTCAGGGCACTGCTGGGAGACATCAGGCACCCCCCCCCCTGGGACCCCCCCGACAGTACATGGCATGGGTGTTACACCTGGACGCAATGGCAGAAGTCACAGTCACCACATAGGGACAGTCTGTGGCAGTGGCCTATGCACTCACCTGATAACCTGGTCGCCCATACAGCATGGAGTACTGTGGGAGGATCACATCCAGCAGAGCCATGTTCTCCTCCAGGGTGAATGGCTGTGTCCTCTCCACAGCCCTTGACATGGTTCCAGGGAATCAGTAGCAGCAGCTGGGTCGACGAATGCAAAGATGTGCAGGCAAGTGCTCCCTCATGGGACCTGGCTGCCTTATATGTGCCCTTCTGCCCAGTCTCATGCACAGGAGTACAGAGAGATTGGTCACTCACATTTGCATCCTATGTTTCCACCAATCCCTTCAAACCTAGCAGTCTGTGGGTTCTCTATCGGTTTCATTCTCCTGCATGATGTCAGCCCCACAAACACATTGCAACAAAGTAGACAAATCCCAACTGACTTCTGCTGTGCACCTTCCAGAACAATTTCCAATTTTGAACTTGGTCTCCATGACAACCAGCATGCATGTAGGCCTTAATACTTGTCCCCCATGTAATTTGGAGCATCACACACAGGTACGGTGCGTGTGGGGGCCCTAGGGCACCCCAAATGCATGGCAACGGCCCGTACATGCATGCCTACGCTCTCCATCACTTTTGGTCTGCACGCGTATGCGTACTCGTAGTGGTACGGACCGAACACTCGCATCTACGCTCACTATCACTACGGGTACGCATACGCGTGCAGACCCATAGTGGTACGGACCGTACACTCGCATCTACGCTCACTATCACTATGGGTCTGCACGCGTATGCGTACCCGTAGTGGTACGGACCGTACACTCGCATCTACGCTCACTATCACTATGGGTCTGCACGCGTATGCGTACCCGTAGTGGTACGGACCGTACACTCGCATCTACGCTCACTATCACTATGGGTCTGCACGCGTATGCGTACCCGTAGTGGTACGGACCGTACACTCGCATCTACGCTCACTATCACTATGGGTCTGCACGCGTATGCGTACCCGTAGTGGTACGGACCGTACACTCGCATCTACGCTCACTATCACTATGGGTCTGCACGCGTATGCGTACCCGTAGTGGTACGGACCGTACACTCGCATCTACGCTCACTATCACTATGGGTCTGCACGCGTATGCGTACCCGTAGTGGTACGGACCGTACACTCGCATCTACGCTCACTATCACTATGGGTCTGCACGCGTATGCGTACCCGTAGTGGTACGGACCGTACACTCGCATCTACGCTCGCCATCACGATGGGTACACATACGGCAGCACTCCCACAGTGATTTGGGAACATGCACAGGCCCTCTCAGCAGCAGTACGGCGGATTTTACACATCACTGTGGTGATAGGCGACACACATGTCGGAATAGGGCGGACATACTTGTCCATGGATGGACATACTTGTCCAGGAATGGACACCAAGGCATCGTCTGTGCATTACCACATGTGTTGGGCACAGGTGTCACAGGCTGTGATGTGGAACATGCCTCCTGAGTGGAGAAGGCACCAGATGTATGATGAGATGTGTACATGTGTACTGTGTGAGGGTGCAATGTGTGCCAGGCATGCCCTTGACTCCTTTGACATGTGTGCATGTGGGACTGCGCACTTGGGGTGAGCGTCACTGGCATGGCACGGACACCAACACACGGAAGTGTCCCATGATGCCCGGTACAGGGGTCATGACACATGACTCATCACTACCCACAGTGCACAATGTGACTATGCCATATATGTGTCCGGGATTTACATCGGGTTGATGTTGTTGCACCCTCAAAAGCTGCAGCCGTTGCAGCAACCAACATGTGGCTGTGTGTAGATTGTCATTGCACACTGTTCCCAACACCATGCCACATGTGTTACCGGATGTGAGGTGCACATGTATGCAAGGGACACGGAGTAGCGTGACAAGGCCATGTCAGCAAACTCACAAGGAATGTGTGGGGAGTCATGACATGTGCACCTTCATGGCAAGGTGTGTGGGCTGGACTAGTGTAATGTCATGTGACCTGTGGCTCAAGTGTTCCGCTGCCAGTCTCTGCAATCAGCATCACACTTCTGCTGATGTGTGGGTGTATGTCACTCCTGTCTTGCGTCGGGCAGTGCACTTGCACTGGGACACAGCTATTCCCATGGCGTGGCATGGGGAGGTTCTCAATCACCGTGTGTAGCTGGGTCTTGGAAGGAGTGTCACCTTGCATCCATACGTGTCCTGGGCATGTAGCACATGCCTGACTCCCTATGTGGCATGTGTGTATTGGCAGATTTACATGTGCTCAGTAGACATGAGTTGTTCTCGTAGTGCACTCACTCTTCCTTGTCACTTCCAAATTACTGCAGAGCGCCTCCTGTTGCCCGAAGAATTCCAGACTTGGCCACCATGCAGGAGAATGACAGGATCCGGCTCTACCGCTTCACCCAACCGTTGATTCTGGAGCTGACGGCGAGGCTGGCACCACACCTGCAACCGCAGCACAGGTATCCTACGGCACTGACACCCCAGCTGAAGGTAATGGCTGCCCTACATTTCCTTGCCACGGGTACCTTCCAATATACCATAGCTCATGTTGGTGGCATGTCCCAGAGCATGTTCAGCGGTGTGCTGCATGATTTCTTGGAGGCCATGTTGATTCACCTGGATGACTTCATCAAGTTCCCAACCCCTGAACAGATGACTGAGGTCAAGCGTGGTTTCTATGCCCTGGGAGGGATGCCCCATGTCATTGGGTCCATAGATGGGACACATGTAGGTTTGGTACCACCACACGCACGGGAGGTGGCGTACCGCAATCGGAAGCACTACCACTCCATCAATGCCCTTGTGGTGTGTCTGTCCAACATGGTGATTTCACATGTCTGTGCTCGTTTTCCAGGATCAGCACACGATGCCTACATCATGAGGCGTAGCGGGATGCCTGATATGATGATGCAGCTGCGCAACGAACGTGCATGTGTTGTTGGTGGGTACAGTCTGTCTGTCCTGTATTCTGTTTGGCCGAGCAGCACTACCGCTTCGCCAGTTCTAACGATATCCATGTGCTTTCCATTTAGGGGACGCTGGCTATCCCAACATGCCTTGGCTGCTGACACCTCTCCGCAACCCCATCACGCCGGCCCAGCTCCGCTACAACACCGCCCATGGCCGGACAAGGCGAGTGATAGAGAGGACGTTTGGCATGCTGAAGAGCCGATTCCGGTGCCTCCACAAGACCGGCGGCGCACTCCCATATGCCCCGGCGAAGGTCTGCAAGATCTTCATGGTCTGCTGCATGCTGCACAACATGGCAGTTGAAAGAGCTGTGCCCCTCATCCTGGATCAAGATGACGAGGACCATCCACCCGTGGAGGACGAAGGGCTTGGCAATGGGGCTAGTGATGTGGAGGATGTGGAGCCGCAAGAGGACATCCGGACTCGGCTCATACGCGACTTCTTTGCTTAGTGGTGAGTACCAGGGTCTGAGTGTGCACGCATTGGTCCCCGTGTGGCATGCGTTGTGATGTGTGTCTCCACCTGCATGTATGGCACGTGGGTCAGAGGTGTGTGTGGGTGTGTCACTGGAGTGATGGTGGCAGTGATGGTAGTATTTCCCCAGGCATAATTGTGACCTAGCATGTTGTCATACATACATGTGTCGAGTAAATGCACATGCAAGTGGCTGTGCTTCTTGTGGCTGACTTCTTGTGTGTCTCTCTTCCCCAGGTACCTGCGCATGCCGTTTGCTGGTTGCATTGTTGTGGCACTGCTATTCCTCATGGACATGGCATCGTGGGCTGACTCAGCGTTACAGGCACGGACACGTTTGGAAGTCTCCATGGGGTAAGGGATGCATCTGGGGTGTATTGGGTGTGGCAGTTGTTCACGATGTGTGCACACTGCCCCGGTCGGGGTTTGGGTCCTCTGCAGACATGTGGCATCCCCATGGGACACGACATGCAGCTGGGTACACCTGAATAGATGGGCTGCCTGGTTGTCAGTCATCAGTGATGGGATGGTGGATTGTGATGAAGGCATCAATGTGTGTGACACTGCCCTCGGACACATACGGTTAACATTGTCTTGACATGGCGTGGGACTTCCACATCAGCGGATGTATGGTGTATGGCAGGCTCTCCGTGAGCAGCTGTGGGTATTTAGCTATTATCCGACACTTGTGTGCCAGTTCCATGGCTATCACGCATTTGTGCTGCAGAATGGGGGTGCCAGTGTTGGAGCCACATGTTACTCCACATGATGTGTTCATGTGTACTTCAAGTTGCCTCTGCAATCCCAAACACATGACTATTAAAGGTGTCCCTATGCCTCCAAGGTGCCTCTTCTCAGTCAATGCTGGTGTGTTGGCACGGTGCATCCTGCATGTCTGGCATGGTATTCCCTGATTGTGGCTATGTGTCAATGTGTCGAGTGGCAAGATGCAAGCTGTGTGTGTGTGCTGAGACTGTGTAATGGGCATGATGTCCATGACTGTGTGGGTATTGTGACATGTGCCATCCCCATGCATCCAACGTTGTCCATGACCCCATTCTCTGCATCCACCGGACTCAAGCTTGCAGGACATGGTTCTGCCACCTGTCTACACGTACCTGGGTGCCCCCCAGGACACGGGCCAGGATCCCTGACCTCTGCGCATGACTGTTGCTGTACTCAATGTGTCTGTCAGCACGGTTGTTCGGCCACCCCCTCAGCTGGTTCTGACCATCACGGGTGTGTATGGTGCTCCATGTCTGTCTTGCCTAGAAAACTGTGACCCATGTGTCCTGTGCCAGACTCAGGCCCCAGGGTGTGGATGGTTGAAGTGAACAGATGACTCAGGCATGTTTAGACTGTACAAGACACATGTTAGGTAATAATGCTACCAGCAGGCATCTACTCTTAATAGTGTGATTTATTATTGGGGGGGGGGGCCAAGTGAGGGCCTTTCCGGGATTAGGGAATCCAAAGTTCAGTAGGGGAGTTGGTGTCCTTGCCATTGGAAATCCTCAGAGTCCATGCCACAGTCTTTGTCAACATTGGTCAGCCAGTGACCAGCAGGGCCATGTGGCAGAGAATGTCTCTTGATGCTGTGATGCTGTTGCTCCAGTGGGCCAGGTGCCAGGCCAGGTGTCCTGGGAGATGGTGATGTAGCAGCCACCCTCACGGTCCTTTCCGTGGACGACCCGGCTTCCTGCGGGGAACCTCAGCAGCAGGCCGTGACGACGTCTGGGATGCTCCGTCGGATGTTTCCTCCTCCTCCTCATGATCCCTCCCTGTGGGTGGTGATGTTCTCCGCCTTCTGGCACAGGGAGGGTCGGCCATGGTGTCGGCCATCCGACGGAGTTCAGCGTGAATCCCCTGGGACGCCGTCACTTGCTCAGCCTGTCTGTCCTCCATCCTCCGTTGGTGTAGCTGTAGACAGGCTATTAGCTCCGCATGTTGCTGGGCCTGCTGGACCTTGATCCCCTCGAGGACGGACACAACCTGGGCCATGCCCGTGGTGTCCTGCCGGTATGAGTCCAGGATGTTACGGACATGGGAAAATACCGGATCCCCAGCCAACTGGTCAGGCTCGCGCCTCCGCCGCTCTCCACTCCCACCACCCCTGCCCACTTGCGTCTGGCCTGCACTTGTGGGCACATGGGGTCTCCGGGACCCCTGAGGGGTGGCATTGGCGTTGTCGCCTGCCTCCTCCTGGGTACCCGGGACACCGTGTCCCTCCTGGCGAGCCTGGCTGCATTGTGGTGTTGGGGCAGGGATCCTGGGTGTCTCCTGGGATGTGGCAGGAGTGGGGGTGGTGGTTGGCACGGTTGTACCTGACGCAGGTGCTGCAGGTGGTTGGACACCAGAGGGGCCAGGTCGGTCGGGGTCGTCCGCAGAGTGGTGAGAGTGGTCGCTGCCGGTGGGATCGGTCTCCTGCAGATCCGGGTCCTGTGAGTGTTCCCCCCCAGTGTTGGGGGGTGCAGCACGACGTTGACCTGTGTGTGAGAGAGACAATGTTAATTTTGATCCATGCAACATCCATGTTTCATCCGTTACAAAGTTGGCACATTTCCTCTTGGAATTAGGATCTGTCTTGCATTCCACTCACAGTGCACTTGTGCATGTGTGTGTCCCTTGGGCACCAATTTGGCCCCTTTAACTATGTGTGGCACAGTCTTACTTGCTGCGTCAAGTGTGACTGCAGTCAGCAGTGGAGTGTGCATGTGTGCCGAGCTATGCGTTTGCGCCTTCCTTGTAGCACTGTACATGTGCACATGGAGTGGATCCACACACTCATATGATGCAGGTGGCTGTCCTTGTGCTCGTGTACAGGTTGTAACATGGCCCTGCGTTTTGCCATGATGAAGAGGGGGGGTTCTGGCACTGGGCACCCTTGTCTACATGCACGCAGTCCACCTGCTGACGAGCAGACATTCCCACACACCAAAGGACTGATTTGCTCTCCCTGTGTCTCCCTCCTTCTCTGTCCCCCTCTCCCTCCCTCTCTGTCCCCCTCTCCCTCCCTCCGTGTGTCAGCCTCCTCCCTCTGTCCGTCTCCCTCCCTCTCTGTCCCCCTCTCCCTCCCTCTCTGTCCCCCTCTCCCTCCCTCTCTGTCCCCCTCTCCCTCCCTCTGTGTCCCCCTCTCCCTCCCTCCGTGTGTCAGCCTCCTCCCTCTGTCCGTCTCCCTCCCTCTCAGTCCCCCTCTCCCTCCCTCTCTGTCCCCCTCTCCCTCCCTCTGTGTCCCCCTCTCCCTCCCTCCGTGTGTCAGCCTCCTCCCTCTGTCCCCCTCTCCCTCCCTCTCAGTCCCCCTCTCCCTCCCTCTCTGTCCCCCTCTCCCACCCTCTGTGTCCCCCTCTCCCTCCCTCCGTGTGTCAGCCTCCTCCCTCTGTCCGTCTCCCTCCCTCTCAGTCCCCCTCTCCCTCCCTCTCTGTCCCCCTCTCCCTCCCTCTGTGTCCCCCTCTCCCTCCCTCCGTGTGTCACCCTCTGTCACCTTGGCCCAGCTTCCTGGGCACACACTGTTAGCAGATCTTTGAGTGGCCCTTGGCCTGTTGATGTGAGTTTGTTTCTGATCTCCAGGCACCCATTTTGTCTGCTGTGTGTCTGTGCGCTGCTGCTGTGGTGGTGTGTGCTGCCACTCTTTCACACTGTTGGCTGTTCATTAGCTGCTGGCATGTGCAGAACAGTGCCTTCACCCCCATGTGTTGATGCAAGGCGTCCGCCATTTGCTGGCAAGTCATTCCTGTGTTGGGACACAGTGTTTGTCTGGCTGTGACCTAGGCCATATGGGCAGAGGGCATTGTTGTCTGCTTTGGAGTCGCACTATGTGATTCTTGGTGCCCAGCCTCCCGCCATCCGGGTTACCGTGTCATGTGTTGTTGTCTTCTGTGGCCTGTGACTTGACATTGTCCAGCTGGGTGCATGGGGCATGGTGGCAGCAGTGGCATGTGCCTGCTCATGGAGTGTGGTTGAGTAATGCGATGGCTTGTGGTGGTTGCGTGCCTGTTATTGATTTTGGTTGTGGTTGCAGTTCCCCCCATGTGAGGTGCGTTGTTTGTGTACTCACCCGGGTCTCGGAGTCCTTCTACTCCTTCAACTGCCTCCACCGGCAGTATGGCCATCACCCTCTCCTCCCAGGGATGGTACTGTACGGCTCTGCGGGAGGGCCCTCCTCCGGTGGCGTTGGCCTGGTCGTGTTCCTCCTGCCTCTTGGCTCTGACCCTCCTCCGCAGATCGTACCACCTGTTCTGGCAATCCTGCTTGGTCCTCCTGGTGTCCGCAACAGCATTCACAGCATCGACGATGGTCTGCCACATGGCTGTTTTGGCTGCCTGGCTGGTGCTTCTGACCAATGTTCCAAAGATCTGTGGCTCGACTCTGAGGATTTGATCAACAAGGACCTCCAACTCTCGGTGACTGAACTTTGGATTCTTGGTAGTGGGCATGGTGAGGGGTGTGGGTGGGGATGGTGTGGGTGTGGGGGGGGTGTGGATGTTGGGGGGGGGTGTGGATGGTTGTGTGTGTGTGTGAATGTGATGAGAGGGTGTTTGTGAGGGTGGTCGTTTGAAGGTGTGCAAGTGTAAGGTGTGGTGTAGCTTGTAGTCTGGTTCTGTGGTGTCTGGCAGCAGTGAGTCTGTTGGAAAGGCTCATGGTTTGTGTGTGTGGGCCCTTTTTATTGGTCCATGGGTGGGTGTGGCAGTTTTTGAATTTTGGGTGGGTGTGTTATAAGGAGTGGTGGTGTATTGGGCCTCTGTTTGTTTTTGGCAGTTGCAGGTCAGTGATTGTGTTATTTAAGTGGTTGTTGGCCATGTTTAGTGGCTGTGTGCCTTTCGACTGGTGTATTCTTGTGTTGTTTTATTTTGTCCTGGTTGTGTACGTGCGTTTTGAGCGTGTGTACGGTGTGTACATGGGCCATTTGGTTGTACGATTTTGTCCTTGTGTGTGGCTTTGTAAGACTCGTACATGCGGTTGTGATGTTGGGGCATGGGGTGCGCTCCGTACTTAGGAGGTTGTGTTGGGGGTGCGCCAGGAACGTACTGGGGTGGGGGTACGACTGGAACGTACTTGGGTGTAGGTACACGGGGGGTACGACACGTACAGGGGTGGGGGGTGTACATTGACGGTGGTACGACACGTACTGGGGTGGGGGTACGACTGGAACGTACTGGGGTGTAGGTACACGGGGGGTACGACACGTGCAGGGGTGGGGGGTGTACATTGACGGTGGTACGACACGTACTGGGGTGGGGGTACGACTGGAACGTACTGGGGTGTAGGTACACGGGGGGTACGACACGTCCTGGGGTGGGGGTACGACTCGAACGTACTTGGGTGTAGGTACACGGGGGGTACGACACGTCCAGGGGTGGGGGTACGACTGGAACGTACTTGGGTGTAGGTACACGGGGGGGTACGACACGTCCTGGGGTGGGGGTACGACTCGAACGTACTTGGGTGTAGGTACACGGGGGGTACGACACGTACTGGGGTGGGGGGGTGTACATTGACGGTGGTACGACACGTACTGGGGTGGGGGTACGACTGGAACGTACTGGGGTGTAGGTACACGGGGGGTACGACACGTACTGGGGTGGGGGTACGACTGGAACGTACTGGGGTGTAGGTACACGGGGGTATGACACGTACTGGGGTGGGGGTACGACTGGAACGTACTGGGGTGTAGGTACACGGGGGGTACGACACGTACTGGGGTGGGGGTACGACTGGAACGTACTGGGGTGTAGGTACACGGGGGGTACGACACGTCCTGGGGTGGGGGTACGACTCGAACGTACTTGGGTGTAGGTACACGGGGGGTACGACACGTCCAGGGGTGGGGGTACGACTGGAACGTACTTGGGTGTAGGTACACGGGGGCGTACAACACGTCCTGGGGTGGGGGTACGACTCGAACGTACTTGGGTGTAGGTACACGGGGGGTACGACACGTACTGGGGTGGGGGGTGTACATTGACGGTGGTACGACACGTCCTGGGGTGGGGGTACGACTGGAACGTACTTGGGTGTAGGTACACGGGGGGTACGACACGTACAGGGGTGGGGGGTGTACATTGACGGTGGTACGACACGTACTGGGGTGGGGGTACGACTGGAACGTACTGGGGTGTAGGTACACGGGGGGTACGACACGTGCAGGGGTGGGGGGTGTACATTGACGGTGGTACGACACGTACTGGGGTGGGGGTACGACTGGAACGTACTGGGGTGTAGGTACACGGGGGGTACGACACGTCCTGGGGTGGGGGTACGACTCGAACGTACTTGGGTGTAGGTACACGGGGGGTACGACACGTCCAGGGGTGGGGGTACGACTGGAACGTACTTGGGTGTAGGTACACGGGGGGGTACGACACGTCCTGGGGTGGGGGTACGACTCGAACGTACTTGGGTGTAGGTACACGGGGGGTACGACACGTACTGGGGTGGGGGGTGTACATTGACGGTGGTACGACACGTCCTGGGGTGGGGGTACGACTGGAACGTACTTGGGTGTAGGTACACGGGGGGTACGACACGTCCAGGGGTGGGGGTACGACTGGAACGTACTGGGGTGGGGGTACACGGGGGTACGACACGTACAGGGGTGGGGGGGTGTACATTGACGGGGGTATGACACGTACTGGGGTGGGGGTTCGACTGGAACGTACTGGGGTGTACCTAGACGGGTGGGGGTATACATACACGGGGGGTACGTGTCGGACGTACGGGGGCTGGGGGGAGTGTTGGGCGCGTATGCGGGCACATGTCTCCATGGTTGCTATGGGTGTTCGGTGCGGACGGTGTTTTTTCCATACGGTTGTACGCTCGGACGCACGGGATGGATCGTGATTCCTCGGTCGGACTTGGCTTTTCACGTTTGTAAGGTAAATTGTCCGAGGACGTGTCGGACACATTTTCCGACCCGAGGACGTGTGGGGAATGATTCCCAGTGCGGTTCGTATGGACTTTTTACCATGCGAATCGTGATTGCCAGTTCGTACGGCACTTGTACGATTCGTACGGTAAAAAGACCCGATACGAGTCGCACGGGGGAATTTTTTACCGGATTGTGATCGGCACCTAAATAGGAAGTAGTAGAATGCAAAATGAAGGCAGCCATTAGTATCAATCAATCATTGTATATGTTGTATGTACAGTTGGCGCCAATCTAAAAGTGTGTATATAGGTATAATTAGGGGAACTCGGGAAGGTGGGTCGTATCAACTTCCCGCGTTCTGGTGATTCCCTTGTCTCTTTTACACCAGCAGATGTTCATATGGTTTTAGGGAAGGAAACTGAGACACTGTCCTGTGTAAGTCTATACAATAAGGACAAGTTTCAGAATACGGGGGCGTAGTCCGGATGAATCGCCCGGGTCAAGGCGTATCTCTTATTTAGAAAGGGTAACATAAACGTCAGCATTGTGGTGGTGTTTCCTGTTAGCCTCTTCTATTCTATTGTTGTTGGGATCCCTCCTACTGGTTTAACATGGTGATGATTAAAATACTTTCGGTTGGGAAAAACAGAAAGGAGGTAAGAATACAAAGTGATACTCACAGACACGCCGAGTTCGTGTCGCCAGTAGACCTACCCCGTACTACCAGGACTGGGTGGTAAGGATTGGAAATATCGCGTGGGTATAAATGGGATGTCATCACCATAGCGGCAGAAGTGGGAGCGCTGTTACCGCTTGTTTGTTGTGAAAAGCGGTAGTGGTTCATTGTGGCCGCCATCTTGGGTGAGGGTTAAACTAATGCGCGGAGTGACTGTTGGAGATATCGCATGGGTATAGATGGGATGTCATCACCATAGAGGCGGAAGTAGGAGCACTGTTACCGCTTGATTGTTGTGAAAAGCGGTAGTGGTTCATTATGGCCACCATCTTGGGTGAGAGTTAAACTAATGCGCGGAGTGGCAGTTGTTAACGCGATGACAGATGTATGTACATTGCTTTTAAAAAAAAAGGGCTTGGGTTTGATGTCGTCAACATGAATATGGCTAAGGAACCATGTCAAATCTTTCAGCATTACAATTCCTTTTTGAAAATCCAATTACTCCCTTAGGCAGCTAGAGTGTGTCTAAACGATCCTTTAGACGATTCATATCCCAAGTGGTCAATAAAGTAGGGAGAAGGGATATATGTATGTATATAAGGTGTACATATAAAGTTGGCACTGTGTGTATAGGAATGTCATACATAAGTTGGGTGACTCATAAGTTAGTTATCACAATGGGTGGTACTTCTCAAGGTGGTTTGAGGGAGGACCAAGGGATGGCGTCATTAAGCCCTGTGATGTGTGTGCCCCGTCTGTACACCCACCTCTGTTCTTTAATTAATAAGGCTTCTTTGGTAATGCTCGGGAATGTTTCCAAGATTAACCATCTAAGGGATTCTGGTGGGTGTCCCTTTTCTTGAAAATGTGCGCACATTCTGATGTTAATTCTTTTGCAGCGAAAATTGCTGCGATGTTCAATGATGCGTGTTTTTACTGGGCGGGTTGTCATGCCTATGTATTGTAACTTACAGGGGCATGTGATCATATACACGCAATTGGTCGTATTACAATTAGTATGGCGGCGTATTTCCCACTTGAAGCTGTCGCTGGATTCGACTGTCTTGTGTATTTCAGTTAGGTGGCATACTGAGCAAGAGCCACATGGGTGGTGTCCAGTCACAGGTGGCAAGTTCCATAGTGGTCTCTGGGTAATGAGTCTCAGAGGACGCGGGCGGGTGTGAATCAAAGTATCCCTCAGATTTTTGGTACGTTTAAACGAGAACCTGGGGACTTCAAGAGTCATGGTGCCTGTATTCAAGATGTTCCAGTGTTTTTTAATTACTTTGGTAATCTGATTGGATACAGGGGTGAATGAAGTAACACATGTGAGGGTCTCCGTATGTGCTTTCGTTTTTGGTTCCAACAGAGCCTCTCGATGGTTATTGCGAGCTCTTTTGTTGGCTAGGGCAATCTGTTTAGCTGGGTATTCGCGTGACTTGAGATGCCCGGCCAGTTTTTCTGCTTCAACCTTATAGTCTGTTAGATTACTGCAATTACGTCTCACCCTCAGGAATTGTCCTATCGGTAGGTTATCTCTCAGGCTCCGCGGATGATGGCTGGAGTAGAGTAACAGGCTGTTGCGGTCTGTTGGTTTTTTGTACAGCGTTGTTGAGAGTGTACCTCCGTGTAGATTGATGTTAAGGTCTAGAAAGGGATGCTGTTTTCGGACACAGTATGGGTAAATTTGAGATGTGGATCAAGAGTATTGATCCATCCACAAAACTCGATGCACGCTGACATTTCTCCTTTCCATAGTATTAAAATATCATCTATGAACCTCTTCCAGAGGTATATGTCAGCATCAAAAGGGTTTGAGTTGTGAAAGATGTAGCGAGTCTCAAAATCGGACATGTACAGACAGGCTAGACTAGGCGCAAATGTACTGCCCATACAAGTGCCTTGTGTTTGCTGGTAAATCTGTCCTTTAAATTCAAAGAAATTTTCCGTGAGGGCTAAAGTTGCACAGTCCATGACAAAACTTATGGGGGTGTTGTGTTCCCATGGTTCATGATTGAGGATGCTTTCCACCACATCAAGGGTGGCCCTCTGAGGTATGTTAGTGTATAGGGCCTGTACATCTAGGGTCACAAGGAGTGTAATCTCATCTGTAGGGGGTAGCCCGATTAATAGTCTAAGTAAGTCCGAGGTATCTTGTATGTAAGATGTGGTCTTTTTAACAAGAGGTTGGAGAAAATAGTCACAAAATTGTGACAGGGGTTCGAGCACAGAATCAATGCCCGACACAATTGGCCTTCCTGGAATAGGAAATGTCCCTTTGTGGATTTTAGGGAGGGTATAAAAATAGGGAGTACGTGGGTTCTTTTTGACCAAGAAACCAGCTTCTTTTTTGCTTATCCAGCCTTGACTCTCAGCCGAGAAGACTAAGGCTGTGATTGTGGTTAGAAGTCGTTGTGTCGGGTCAGTAGGAACTGGAGTGTAGTAAGCTTGATCACTCAGTTGTCGTCTACATTCCAATTCGTAATCAGCAGTATCCATTATTACTGTGGCCCCTCCTTTGTCGGCTTGTTTTATGGTAATCGAAGCATCATTGGACAAATTCGTGATAGCTTCGGTTTCAGCTTTAGACATGTTGGTATAATGTCTTGGCTTTGTCATGTTGGCTAGATCTTTAAGCACGGCCTGTTCAAAGGTAATGACTTCAGGTGGAATCATACTTATGTTTGGAGTGAAGGTGGACGTATTATGCAATCCACTGTCTGTCCGTTGTACAGTCTCCGTATCTTGGAAAAATGCTTTTAGTCTGATTTTGCGAAAAAATTGTTGACTCTCGCATTGTTGTTTGAATGAGTCAATCTTAGGTGTAGGTACAAAGCTCAAACCTCTTTGTAGTACATTCTGCTCCATTTCGCTGAGGTTCCTCTGGGAAAGATTGACTACTAAGTCTTCTTTCTGTTGTTGGTGTGGCTCCGAGTTTCCATGGTTCTCGGAGTGTCTTCCGACTGGATCCTTGTTCCTTGTGGGGTTGGCTGATTGTTTCTTCTTCTTTGCCCGCGCCCTCTGCCCCAACCTCTGCCTAAAAAAGGCTGGTTATACACCGGGGGTAGAATTGTGGCGGGCCTTGTGGTGGCATAGGATATTGTGGTGGACCATGTGGGTGTATAGGGTATTGCCAAAATGCTGGATGTTGGAAAGTGGCCATCTGGAAATCAGGGTAGGTTTGACGGTTCCCTTTGCGGGTTGTGCTATGATTGCCATGGGCTACCAGATGTGTGTGTGCATGACACACTACTGTTAATTGGTGTTTCATCATTGGGATTTGTCAGTTCTGAGTGGTGATGATGTTGTCAGACGCAGATGGGACACAGTCAGGGGTCCCCAAGGCACTTGTTTGTTCGCAATATCATGTAGTTGTCCCTAGGTGATACCTTTCAGTGATTGAGACATGTGTATATGTGTGTGACTGCTACCACTTGTCTGGTTCAGGGCTGCAATGTTTGCAGGTGTCAGCATGTGTGCCTTGTGGTTCGCCTTGGCTTCTGCATTGTCCTGGGACTGTGGCAGGTATTCTGAAGGTTACGTGCGCTTTGACATCATGGCCAGGTACCGCATACTGTGCAGTATGTCTGTCATTCACCAGGGTTGTAAACTGTCCTTGTGTGATGAGTCTGTGCACCTTAGTTCCTCCCAACGTTCCTGTGTTTTTCATGGGTGCATGTGCAATGTCACCTGTCCATGTGGGCTTCACAGATGCACATTGTTGCAGTTCAGGGTGTGTGGTGTTGAGGGAGGACTGATGTAAATGTTTGCATGGATAGGCCCCTAGCTCCCGTTTGTCCATGGATGACGGGCCAAGCTGAGTGATTTGTGTTTGTGTAGATGTGATGTATGTTTGTGGCACAGGGCACATGTCTGGTTTTCACAGTTTGTACGGCATCTACCTTTGTCTTCACAGTGGAGGTGTCATGCATGCTTGTCTCACCCCAATGTCTGGTCCCTGGGGGCATTGCTGTTGTGTGTCAGTCTCTTGCTGTGCTAGTTTGTGTTCATTCCAGCTTGTGTCACATGTGTCTTTTGTGCTCCCTCTCATCTCACAATGCCTGATTGCCCACTAAGGGGGTCCCAATCATGGTTTACTTTTGTGTGGTACTGTGTCCACATCTGTGTCACTGTGGTTCAGCCCCCCTCATGTGTTGTGTAGTTGCCTGGGGATACTGAGACACACACACACATGTTGTGTCAGATGTGCAGTGTGAGGTTGCCTGTTTGTGTTTGTGCATCTGCATCAGTGCATTGGTATTGCTGTTGTGGGCCATTGTCTGGATGCTGTTTTTGTGATTTACCCTGCTGTCCCTGTGAGTCATATCACATCATTCTGCACATTCATCCTGGTTGTTAGGTGCCATTGCTGGCATGGAATGGGAGTTTGTGACCTGGCACCTACAGTCTACACAGGTTGCTTTGATTAGTGTGTCTATTTTTGAGATGTGTGTATGCTTTGTGATGGTCACTTCTGCTTTTGTGTCATTGTACACTGTATGCATTGTCAGCCCCCATGTGTGGTGCTTGTCTGCACATGGCCGAGAGTATGTTTTGTTTTCACAGCACTGTTAGCCTCACCACATCTCTGTGGGTATGGGACACAACCACTAGCTTGCCCCAAAAGTGTTTCATGTGTTGGGACCGGGAATCATACATGCTGTTTGGCATTTGCAGCTTCGACCATAATGACACTTACCCTATGGGTTGGGGTGGCAGGGGTGATGGGCAACAGGTCCCCTATGAGTGGGGGTGGCCGGTGTGATGGGCAACATAAGCCCTATGAGTGGGGGTGGTAGTAGTGCTGGCCAACAGGTCCCCTATGGGTGGGGGTGGCAGGGGTGATGGGCAACAGGTCCCCTATGAGTGGGGGTGGCAGGGGTGATGGGCAACATAAGCCCTATGAGTAGGGGTGGCAGGGGTGATGGGCAACAGGTCCCCTATGAGTGGGGGAGGCAGGGGTGATGGGCAACATAAGCCCTATAAGTAGGGGTGGCAGGGGTGATGGGCAACAGGTCCCCTATGGGTGGGGATGGCAGGGGTGATGGGCAACAGGTCCCCTATGAGTGGGGGTTGCAGGGGTGATGGGCAACAGGTCCCCTATGAGTGGGGGTGGCAGGGGTGATGGGCAACATAAACCCTATGAGTAGGGGTGGCGGGGTGATGGGCAACAAATCCTCTATGAGTGGGGGTGACAGGGGTGATGGGCAACATAAGCCCTATGGGTAGGGGTGGCAGGGGTGATGCGCAACAGGTCCCCTATGAGTGGGTGTGGCAGTAGTGCTGGGCAACAGGTCCCCAATGGGTGGGGATGGCAGGGGTGATGGGCAACACAAACCCTATGAGTGGGGGTGGCAGGGGTGATAGGCAACAGGTCCCCTATGGGTGGGGGTGGCAGTAGTGCTAGGCAACAGGCCCCCTATGGGTGGGGGTGGCAGGGGTGATGGGCAACATAAGCCCTATGAGTGGGGGTGGCAGTAGTGCTGGGCAACAGGTCCCCTATGGGTGGGGGTTGCAGGGGTGATGGGCAACAGGTCGCCTATGAGTGGGGGTGGCAGGGGTGATGGGCAACATAAGCCCTATGAGTAGGGGTGGCAGGGGTGATGGGCAACATAAGCCCTATAAGTAGGGGTGGCAGGGGTGATGGGCAACAGGTCCCCTATGGGTGGGGATGGCAGGGGTGATGGGCAACAGGTCCCCTATGAGTGGGGGTGGCAGGGGTGATGGGCAACATAAGCCCTATGAGTAGGGGTGGCAGGGGTGATGGGCAACAAGTCCTCTATGAGTGGGGGTGACAGGGGTGATGGGCAACATAAGCCCTATGCGTAGGGGTGGCAGGGGTGATGGGCAACAGGTCCCCTATGAGTGGGTGTGGCAGTAGTGCTGGGCAACAGGTCCCCTATGGGTGGGGATGGCAGGGGTGATGGGTAACATAAGCCCTATGAGTGGGGGTGGCAGGGGTAATAGGCAACAGGTCCCCTATGGGTGGGGGTGGAAGGGGTGATTGGCAACATAAGCCCTATGAGTGGGGTGGCAGGGGTGATGGGCAACAGGTCCCCTATGGGTGGGGGTGGCAGGGGTGCTGGGCAACATAAGCCCTATGGGTGGGGGTGGTAGTGGTGCTGGCCATACAGCCCCTATGGTGGCGTATTGTTAGTGGCCAGGATATGGATCCCCTGTGTGTGACATTTTGCGGGGTACGTGTCATTTGTTTGTGGGGTGGGTGTCTGACTTACCATCTGCGCCGTCCACATCGGTCCCTTATCCGGTCAAAGATGTGGAGTACTGGTATGACATGCGCGATGGGATTCATGATGTGTTCGTCTTGTACACGCTGCTCATTGCTCCGCCTCGTACCCGTTGCAAGCTGGTCCGTCTCGTAGCCGTTGATTGAGTTGTGGCACGAATCGTAGCTGATATGCTTCTTTTCCGGATGCTGTGACGTGCCGTACGTGGCGACCCGTCCAGCACGTTGGAAGTAAGCATCGTACTTGTCAGGGCGGAAACTGCTATGGATACTGCTTCCGGGCTACTCGGTTTGGCGTTAGGAGTTACCGCTCGGACAGAGAATGGAGCTTGAATCACAGCCTACGTGTCGGTCGGGTTTTTGACAGTTATGCGCATCGTACTTCATCAACAGGACGGACTGGCTACGGGTACGTGTCGGTCGAAGGGAGGGCTAGAGACAGCTCTCAGAGAGCTGTCCGACCCGGATCGGAATCGACCCCTGAGTATACTTTCACTTTTAATAAATTATTAAAACAAAGAAAGTAAAAATAATATCCAATAAAATTAACAGTGAAACTGCAAATACAACAAATAAAGCCGTCAACAAAACAGAAAGAACAATAATGTAAGTATATTTTTTTAATTACTAATCAAACAAACAAATTGATATGACAATAGCATATTTACTCAACACATATATATATGTCTTTACAGATATACCCTAGAAATGGCTGAAGGAGCAAGCTTTATTACATCACAAAAAGGAAAATTAATGCTCAGCTACATGGGTTATACCTACACCTAAGAAAAGGTAAAAGATAACAAAACACATTGGAAATGTAGCAATTACTATTCGACTGCATGTTATGGTCGAGCTACAACTATAGATAACAATGCTGTGAATGTGAGAGAGCACAACCATCCACCCAATGTGACAGAAGAATAAGTTAGGGAAGCCTTAGAAACAATTCAAGAAGCAAGCACAGGCTCCCAACAGACAAGCACTGAAATTTAAAAAAATTTGTTGACAAAAGTACCAGAACATGTCACAGGACAAGTGCCCTCCATCCCAAACCTGAAACGATTAATAGCTAAAACTAAAAGAGCGTCCGATACAACTCGACCCACCCCCCAAATGTTTCAAGAAATTGAAATACTACCATAATATACTATTACCCACAAACAAGACAAATTCTTGATGTGTCACAACCAAAACAATGATAAAAGAATTCTCATTTTTGCAACTAATAACAACTTGCAAAAATTAAAAAATTGTGAAACGTGGATAATGGACGGAACTTTTAAAGTGTGCCCAAAACCATTTTATCAACTTTACACTATTCATGGTGAATTTCAAGAAACCAATATTCCCTTCATTTATGCATTGCTGCCAAATAAAAATAATCCCACCTATATAGAACTATTAACAACAATATGAGAATTAACTGATAATTATTATCCCCAAAGGATCATAATACATTTTGAACTAGCTATGATACAAGCTATTCTAAAAATATACCCACATACTGCAATACAAGGGTGTTACTACTACTTTAATTATAGTATGTGGAGACACCTCCAAAAATCTACCCTAAGTATTGACCACTCTACTAACAGCAACTTGGCATACCAAATTAAAAAATTCATTGCACTAGCATACGTACCAACAACAGAAGTTGCAAATTATTATAATGTATTAATTGACAGTCATTTCTACTGCATTAATGAAAGAAATTTACTACCTTATTGGAATACTTTGAGGACACCTGGGTTGATAGGTTGCATCGTTCAGGTCACCGTAGACAACCAAAATTTCAAATTCCCTGGTGGAATGTTGTCAGGTGCGTTTATTGTCCTCAAAATACACGGGAGCAGAATGATGCTAATTTCCCAATGCCCCCATTGGAACGTTCCCGCGAGATTGTTTATAACTCTCAACAGGTAAGTATCAACGGGGGAAAGGGGAATTGGACAGAGAAGAGACAGCCCTGGATATCTTCGTTTTCGTAGAGGAAACAATCCAGGAGACATTCAGGGCCAAACCTCTCTTCTATTTTCTCAGTTGCTTGAGTGTGTAGCAACTGGTTTGCTCTGGCTCTTGCTAACCCTCTCTTCTGCTTCTTCCTTGCTGGAGTTAAGAGGTGTTGCGATGTAGTTCCCTAGCCGAGAGCTCAGTGTATTTTCTTCGTAGGAACTTCTCATTTGAACAATGGATTGACTATGAACTCTACTGATGGATAACAGACTTCCTAGTTTCAAGTAAAACTAAGTCCCAATAATTTTTAGATACTAAGCCAGAAGCCTCGGACATTCTAGGTAATGAAAGAACTTTCAGCCTATTAGACTAAAGCGGAATTAACAAGAACAGAGCGAAGATGGTTCGCGATGTTCAGGTTTTAAAACTAAGAGTCTTTATCCTGAATTATCAAGTGACACTAAGAACTCATTAACCCTTCCTAAGACTGAGTTCTGACCTTCCTATTTTTCCTGTCAGGAAAAGTTTTTTTTTCGAGAGACATCAATCTTCAAACATAACGTATTCTGAATACGACTCAAGATTCACTAACCTGCAAATGTAGGGTGACCGTCTAAGATAATCACGACGACAAACCTTCGACGCGACCTACCCTAACTTCCACGACGGTGAGGTAAGTGTTGTCTCGACAAATTCTCTGGTGAAGTGCGCTCGAGAACGTTGGCCGGCGCGCTACACCTGTTTCGTTAACAATTCAATGAAGACTAGAACGCTGACGCATGAATGCGTCAGCGGCCATATTGGAAATCCAGCGGCGCCAACAAATGCGCCAACTGGGAGCCCCATGAATTCCTTCACAAGGTTTAACAGAGGAAATGGCATTGACAGTAATGGGTTCCGAATTAAGCGGAGGAAACCTCCCGTGAACCCTGACAGTACCCCCTCTCAACGGGGTTTCCTCCAAGCGAGGTTTGTTAGGATACTTGGCGTGGAAGGCCTGAATCAAACGCGGGGCGTGGACATCCGAGCTTTTCTCCCAGGATCGCTCTTCAGGTCCAAAACCTTTCCAGTCAATGAGGTAAAGAAGGTGATTATGACTCAATTTTGAGTCCAAAATTCGCTTTACTTCATATTCAGGCTCCCCATCAACAAGTATGGGAGCAGGGGGAGATGTTTGCCGTAAGGTTGATTGTACCTTTTTTAGTAGAGAAACATGAAAAACCGGGTGAATTTTAGTAGTGGCAGGTAATGTCAGGCGATAAGTGACTGAATTTATGATCTTTTCGATAGGATAAGGACCCATGAATCGTGGTTGGAACTTACGAGTGCCCTTAAGACGTAAATTCTTTGTAGACAACCAAACGTGGTCCCCTACATAAAGGATAGGTGGAGGTCGTCTTTTGCGATCAGCACCACGTTTATAGGATGCCTTAGCAGCGGCCAAATTTTGTGTAGCCGATTGATGGATTTTAACTAGGCGTTGGGCAAAATCCTGAACTACAGGGACTTCGATGTTAGTCAAAGGAATGTGGGAATTAGGGTGTCTGCCCGAGGTTATGAAAAAAGGGGAGTACCCAGTGGAATTATTTTGAGCATTATTGTGAGCAAACTCAGCAGACCACAAATAGTCAGGCCAATCGGCTTCCTCATCAAGCAGATACAGCCGCAGATATTGTTCTAGATCTTGATTTGTGCGTTCAGTTTGTCCATCCGTTTCTGGATGGAAACTAGTGGAATAGCGGTGGTCAATACCTAAACCTTTTATGTAAGCCTTCCAAAATCGGGATAGGAATTGAGAACCCCTGTCAGTGATTAACACCTTAGGAATGCCATGAAGGCGAATGATATGTTGGTTAAAGAACTGTGATAATTGTTGTGATGTTGGTGTGCCTTTAATTGGTACAAAATGTGTAATTTTACTGAAAGTATCCACACAGACTAGGATAGTGTCAAAGCCATGAGAGGATGGGAGATCGACAATTAAGTCTAAGGATACTGTGTGCCAGGGATATGGGGGAATTGGTAAAGGCTGTAGAAGGCCTTTTGGTGCTTGCCTGTCCGACTTTCCCCGAGTGCAAATCTCACAACCCAAAACATATTGTCGAATGTCACTGCTCATGCGTGGCCACCAAAAACTACGTTTAACCAAATCTTCAGTTTTGTGGACACCCTTATGACCCGCCAGAGGATGATCATGACATTCACGTAATGCTTTAGTTTGAAGGTCTGTGGTGGGTAGGAATAGTGCCTGTCCGTGATAGGGTAAGCCATTCTGCACAGTTCGTAAGGGGTCTTCTGCGGCCCAGTTGTGGATAAGATCAGTAGTCATATGATCTCGGATTTGATCTTCAAAAGGTTCCAAGGAAATGGTTCCAATGATTCTGTCAGCTGGGATTATTTGCTGATTCTCAACCTTGATACTCTGATGATCAGTATTCAACCTTGACAGGGCGTCTGCCTTCCCATTTTGTGAACCAGGCCTGTATGTGATGACAAAGTCGAATTCCGCAAAATAGAGTGACCATCGCAGTTGGCGTGGTGTAAGAGTTCTTGCAGACCGTAAAAACTTCAAATTTCTGTGGTCAGTAAATATCGTCACAGTATGCTTAGCACCCATTAGATAATGCCTCCATTCTTTAAAAGCATCCTTAATGGCTAAAAGCTCCTTTTCAGTGATGGTGTAGTTGCATTCCGCTGGATTAAGCTTACGGGAGCGATACGCAACAGGATGCAGCTGGCCGGTGTTCTTGTGTCTTTGAGATAAAATACCTCCAATGGCAAAATCGGAGGCATCCGTCTCTAAATAAAATGGCTCTGTGGGATCTGCATGTAGAAGAATTGGTGCCGACGTGAAACTTTTCTTTAATAAGGTGAATGCTTGCTCAGCTTCCTCTGACCACGTAAAAGGAACTCCTTTTCTCAGTAATCTGGTTAAGGGTAATATTTTTTAAGAAAAACCATGGATAAATCTCCTGTAAAAATTAGCGAAGCCTATAAAACTCTGGACTTCTTTGATGGAGGTTGGAGATTGCCAGTCCGCAACTGCCTTAACCTTGTGTTCATCCATGGTGATTCCAACAGGTGACAATACAAATCCCAGGAATTCTACCGTGTTAGTGCTGAATAGACACTTTTCTAGCTTTACAAATAAAGAATTTTCTCTGAGACGTTGTAATACAGCTCGTACTTGTTCGTGATGTTCCTCCTCCGATTTGGAATAGATCAAGATGTCATCTATGTATACGATCACACATAGATCAATAAAGTCTTTCAGAACATCATTTATGAAGTACTGAAACGCCGCTGGCGCGTTGCACAGGCCGTACGGCATCACCTGATATTCATAAAGGCCGTATTTCGTTCTGAAGGCTGTTTTCCATTCATCACCTTCTCGCACTCTGATCAGGTGATAGGCTCCTCGAAGGTCAAGACGGGTGTAAATTTTAGCGTCTTTAACTTGATCAATCAACACAGAGATCAGTGGTAAGGGATAACGATTTTTTATCGTTATTCTGTTGACAGCTCGAAAATCTATACAAGTTCGAAGATCTCCACCCTTCTTGGGCACGAAAAAGAGAGGAGAGAATACAGGTGACTGGGAAGGTCTAATAAAACCGTTTTCCAGATTTTTTGCTATGTATTCCTTTAGATGGAGGTTCTCCTTTTCAGTGAGGGCATAAACTCTGGTGGTTCCTGAGCACAGGCAATTACATAGGGAGCCTTTATAAAGGGCCCTCTAGGTTGGTCTTGCATCCTAAGGCTGCTCGTGTGTAAGGGTAGTGTCAGACTACATTTTTAACATTTCCTGTTTTCTATTTTCTTTAAAGTTAATTTGCGCCGCTTTTCCCTGTTTTTATTTACCCTCTTTCTTGCACTATAAATTGGTTCCCTTACCGCTGCTTAGCGGGTTATCCCCAGCGCGTTAGGCGCCTGGAATTGTGCTCTTTTAACAGGCGCCATCTTGGATAGGGAAGGCTGCTAGTTTTCTAGGCGTCCCAGCGCTCCTGTTTGCAGGTGGTTCCTGAGCACAGGCAATTACATAGGGAGCCTTTATAAAGGGCCCTCTAGGTTGGTCTTGCATCCTAAGGCTGCTCGTGTGTAAGGGTAGTGTCAGACTACATTTTTAACATTTCCTGTTTTCTATTTTCTTTAAAGTTAATTTGCGCCGCTTTTCCCTGTTTTTATTTACCCTCTTTCTTGCACTATAAATTGGTTCCCTCACCGCTGCTTAGCGGGTTATCCCCAGCGCGTTAGGCGCCTGGAATTGTGCTCTTTTAACAGGCGCCATCTTGGATAGGGAAGGCTGCTAGTTTTCTAGGCGTCCCAGCGCTCCTGTTTGCAGGTGGTTCCTGAGCACGGGCAATTACATAGGGAGCCTTTATAAAGGGCCCTCTAGGTTGGTCTTGCATCCTAAGGCTGCTCGTGTGTAAGGGTAGTGTCAGACTACATTTTTAACATTTCCTGTTTTCTATTTTCTTTAAAGTTAATTTGCGCCGCTTTTCCCTGTTTTTATTTACCCTCTTTCTTGCACTATAAATTGGTTCCCTTACCGCTGCTTAGCGGGTTATCCCCAGCGCGTTAGGCGCCTGGAATTGTGCTCTTTTAACAGGCGCCATCTTGGATAGGGAAGGCTGCTAGTTTTCTAGGCGTCCCAGCGCTCCTGTTTGCAGGTGGTTCCTGAGCACAGCCCTATATATTCCTGCCATGCTGACGCGCAGCGTGATCGCGCAGCGTGTTCGCCGTAATCCCGCCGGAGTCACGCCAGAGTCCAGCCCGTCTGCGCCCGTCCGCGCTGAGGACGGGCTGGATGGCGGAGGAGTAGATGACTGCGTGCGGGTGAAATCGAGGTCAGTATATACGGGGCAAGATCTTGCATTATTAAAACCGTCCACACTCCCTTGCCATCATAGGTATGCTCCTGAGGGATTTTTGATATCCCCAACCTGTCCCTGTTTTGGTCCCCCTGTTCTGCGAGTATCCCCATTAGCTGAGGCCCAGAGGCCCAAATTCGACTCTAGGGCTAGGACTCACACGGGTTTCCTTTTGAATGCGAGGTCCTTGGTTAAAAATAATCTAGTTTTCAAGGATTTCGTGTTGTCCAGAGTCCCGGACTGGGTTTTCATAACTGAGACCTGGGCAAAGGATTCCTCTGGTCCTGATCTCGTGGAGGCGGTTCCCGATGGCTATATTTTAGTCAGAATGGACAGAACAGGCCGGATGGGGGGAGGGATTGGTATCTTGCACAGGGACCATCTGACCTGTCACATCATTCCCCTAGATGATCATCAGGAGTCCTTTCAGGCTCTCCAATTTTCTATTAATGGGGATTATGGAGTGCCGTTTAAGGGCCTCCTGATCTACAGACCCCCAGGGAGCAAAGTAGACTTCTGTAGTCAAATGCTGGAGGTCCTAGAACCACACTTCGGTTGTGACCATCTCACCGTTCTGGGGGATGTAAATTTTCATCTAGAGAAGGTGGATTTGCCCGAAACCCAGTCTCTTTTGGATACTTTCTCGGGGTGCGGTTTGACACAGCTAGTCAGAGGCCCCACACATTTGGCTGGCCATACGCTGGATGGGGTTTTCTCCAACGACATGCGGTTGGTCACTGAATTGCCTATCCCCCTTTCATGGTCAGACCATTATGCAATTCCTCTGGTCCTTACAACCTCTCTGTCCAGTAATAGGGGTAATATGCCTTCCAAGTTTGAACGAAGACGTAACTTAAAAAAGTTATCCAATAATCTACTCGCTCCCAAGCTTGCAGGGCTTTTGATCGCCCCGGGGGAGGAGGTAACATCGGCGGTGGAAAGGCTGGAGAATGGGGTTACTTTAGCCCTGGACGAACTTTCACCGGCCACCTTGTGCTATTCGGCCAGAAGAACTCCATCCGCCCCTTGGTTCTCGGAACCACTCAGATTACTTAGGCAGGGATTACGGCGACAGGAGCGTCGTTGGCGGTCCAGTGGGTATGTGTGTGAGAGGGACAGACATAAAACTATGTTGAGGCTATATAAGAAGGAGGTAATAAAAACCAAACAAGAATATTTTACCTCTCTTACTGCCTCACTTTCCTCACCTAAAGATCTTTTTAAAATCGTGGACACGCTTACCTCACTAAAGATGCCAGACCCGGTGGTGAGCTCACAACAGCTGTGCAATGATATTGCACAATTCTTCAACACCAAGATTGTGGATATTTATTCAGCTCTGGAGCTACAAAGGGTGACTCTATCTATCCCCTTAGACTGTGTTCCGCCATCTTTATCTGAGGAGGTGCCCTCTGGAAGTTTGTCTAGTTTTCCCTCTCTCTCCCTACTGGATCTTGAAGGCCTCTTGACCAAGGTTAGGTCGGGTTCCCCATTAGACCCCTGCCCCCTTAAACTCCTCAAACAGTGTAAAGACTGTCTTCTTCCACCATTACTGGGTGTGATGAATGGGGCAATTAAGGAAGGGACCTTCCCCCTTCAGTGGAAGAAAGCGGTGGTCAAGCCTCTTTTAAAAAAACCCTCTCTTGACCCGGGTGTGCTTAAGAACTTCCGCCCTATCTCGTTGCTTCCAGCTCCTGCCAAGATGCTGGAAATCCATCTAAATAAGCATCTTGTTGATTTTCTGGAAGCCCATGATAAGCTGGACCACTCGCAGCACGGCTTCAGGAGAGAACACAGTACCGAGTCTGCCCTTACTATCGTGCTCGACACCATTCGCACTAGGGTTGATAAGGGACTGACTACTCTCCTCATCCTCTTGGATCTCTCGGCTGCTTTTGATACCCTGTCTCCCTCAGTATTAACATCAAGGCTGAGGGAGATCGGGGTCAAGGGCACAGCACTTAGTTTGCTGACATCCTTTCTTAATCAGAGGGAACAGAGGGTAAAGCTGGGGGATTTTCTGTCTCCATCCCTTCCTGTGCTTTGTGGGGTCCCTCAGGGGTCGGCTTTAAGTCCGACCCTCTTTAACATCTATGTTACCCCACTGGCCAGGCTTATTAGATCTTTTGGGATGGAGGTTATCTCCTATGCTGACGACACACAGATTCTGCTGTCCTTTACCCAACCCACTATCCAGGCTGCCTCCAATTTTAAAAACTGTTTGAAGGCAGTCGCTCAATGGATGGTGGGTAATTCATTGAAATTCAATGGGGATAAGACAGAGTTTCTGGTGTTCGGGGGAAAGGAGGATTTCTGGTCAGCTGACTGGTGGCCGCCCTCTATGGGGGTGTGCCCTACACCGTCGACCCTGGCCAAAAATCTGGGCGTTTTGATCGATCCCCTTTTGAGGATGGATCATCAGGTAAGCAGGACCATCTCCACCTGCTGGGGACTGATAAACATCTTACGGAGGATCAGGCACTATCTGTCTTTCCAGGCCAGAAAACAAATTGTCCTGGCATTGATTGGGTCCAGACTTGATTATTGCAATGCTCTTTATTTGGGCATCAATAAGGGCTTGGTGACCCGTCTACAGATGGTGCAGAACGCTGCCGCTAGACTGGTCCTGGACCTGCCTAAACGGGCCAAGACTCATCAGGCAAGAAGGACCTTGCATTGGCTCCCTATTGAGTCCAGGATATCCTTTAAGTCCCTGACTTTGATTTATAGAGCCTTGGCAACCAATCGGTCTGGGGGTATGAAGGATTTGCTGGTCCCCTACATTCCCCCCAGAACTCTCCGGTCGTCAAATAAACTTCTGCTTTCAGTGCCCAGGATACGTAAGGCTAGGTGGGGAGGTAGAGCTTTTTCAACTCTTGCTCCCAGGCAGTGGAATTCCCTGCCTTTGGAGATAAGATCTCTTCCATCGGCTCTGGCTTTTAGGAAGGCCCTTAAGACCTGGCTTTTTGCCAAGGCCTACGCTTAGATACGATCTGCCTCTTTTTCGAACTGTTTTGTTTAGGCGCCTTGATGCCTTCGGGCTAAGTAGCGCGATTACAAGTTTCCATTCATTCATTCACTCGACTGCATGGTAAATTCGCCCCCGGTTCCAGGTCAATCTTGCAGTCATAAGACCGGTGAGGAGGCAATCTTTCTGCTTTGGCTTCGTCAAATACATCTCTGAAATCTTGAAGGTTTTCGGGAATTTCAGTAGTTTGAATAACACATACCATTCTTCCATTGTCACCAAGTTGTGCCGCCGCACTTTTTTCTGACAGCGTGTCGGGTTCAGTAAAACAATGTTTGGCACAATACTCTGAATCCAAGGCTATAGTTCTGGCCCCCCAATCAATTGACAGATTGTGTTCTTTGAGCCATGGTAATCCTAGGATGAATTGAAATTGAGGAGCATCTATTAGGTCAAAATGCATTTCTTCTTGATGACCCTCCTTGGTTATTAACTGTATTGATTCAGTGTGGCTGGTTATGGGCCCTGAAGTTAGGTCAGATCCATCAACTGCTTTAACCTTCTCACTCTTTTCCTTTTGGCTTGCCAGTAAACCTATCCGAACTGCAAATTTTTGATCGCAAAAATTGCCAGTTGCTCCGGAGTCTATCATGATTGCAATGTCCTTTAAGACCACTGTTCGAAATTTCAAGGTAAAAATTAAGGTCACGTGAGGTACGGAGACCTGCAAGGTGTTCGCCAATTGATGATCCATTGGAGTTGTGTCATTACTTGCATCCACCAGTCCAACTCCAATTACTGGTGGTGCTGAGAGTTTTCCTTCTCCTTGTTTGGGATCTTAGGTCTCTTCAGACAGGCCTTAACAAAGTGACCGCTCCCTCCACAGTACAAGCATAGCTTATTCAGATGTCTCTTTTCTTTTTCTTCTTTAGACAATGGGCCTCTAATGGCGCCTATCTGCATTGGCTCTTCTCCAGTGGTATGCTCAACTGTTCGTGTTGACTCCGACTTGATTCGATCAAACCGAGGGACATTTGATATAAAATCTTTCCTTTTTTCTCCTTTTCTTTCATTCAAACGAAAATCGATCTCCAAGACTAGATCTATCAAGGCTGAGATTTCTGTGGGTCGATTTGGAACTTGAGACAGGGCATCTTTTAGTTCATCTTTCAATCCCCTGTAGAACACTGCCGCTCTTTTGCTCGTTGGCCAACTCGTCTCTAGTACCAACTTGTTGAATTGGGCCAGGTAAGCTACCAACTCCCTATTGCCCTGACGAAGCTCTAGCAACTCATTATCCGTAGCCTGTGATGCCTTTCTCCTGTCGAATATACGAAGAAATTCTTTCTTAAAGTCTTCTAGATTGTAAAGGATTGGATCATCTTGTGTTACTAAAGGCATCGACCAGGAGGCAGCGTCTCCACTAAGATAAGATAGGATGAACGCTACCCGAGATTGGGCATCGGGGAAAATCGCAGGACGACACATGAAATGAAGGGAACATTGATTCAAAAAGATCTGGGCCTTTTGGGTATCTCCGTTAAATCGCTCCGGAGGGGCAAGAGGAATTACCGGAGACAAGGAGTGTACAACCTGAGTGGTACCCAAAGGTACAGAGCTAGAACTTGTGTTCGGTCCCAGAGTCTCGAAGGTAGTGGATTTTACATTTGTCCCAGAAATGGTTTCCCTTCCCTTTAAGTTCAGTATCTCCTGTCTTAAAATTTGATTCTCTTCGATAACTGCTCCTAAGTCCCTTTGAATGTTTCCAAGTATCTCACTCAAATTTTTTAGATCTAGACCCTCTGCCATTCTGCTCAGGTGTTAATGATAACGTGGGCACTTCACTCTGTCAGGTGCGTTTATTGTCCTCAAAATACACGGGAGCAGAATGATGCTAATTTCCCAATGCCCCCATTGGAATATTCCCGCGAGATTGTTTATAACTCTCAACAGGTAAGTATCAACGGGGGAAAGGGGAATTGGACAGAGAAGAGACAGCCCTGGATATCTTCGTTTTCATAGAGGAAACAATCCAGGAGACATTCAGGGCCAAACCTCTCTTCTATTTTCTCAGTTGCTTGAGTGTGTAGCAACTGGTTTGCTCTGGCTCTTGCTAACCCTCTCTTCTGCTTCTTCCTTGCTGGAGTTAAGAGGTGTTGCGATGTAGTTCCCTAGCCGAGAGCTCAGTGTATTTTCTTCGTAGGAACTTCTCATTTGAACAATGGGTTGACTATGAACTCTACTGATGGATAACAGACTTCCTAGTTTCAAGTAAAACTAAGTCCCAATAATTACTGAGGTAGGGGACTCTTTTTAGATACTAAGCCAGAAGCCTCGGACATTCTAGGTAATGAAAGAACTTTCAGCCTATTAGACTAAAGCGGAATTTACAAGAACAGAGCGAAGATGGTTCGTGATGTTCAGGTTTTAAAACTAAGAGTCTTTATCCTGAATTATCAAGTGACACTAAGAACTCATTAACCCTTCCTAAGACTGAGTTCTGACCTTCCTATTTTTCCTGTCAGGAAAAGGTTTTTTTTCGAGAGACATCAATCTTCAATCATAACGTATTCTGAATACGACTCAAGATTCACTAACCTGCAAATGTAGGGTGACCGTCGAAGATAATCACGACGACAAACCTTCGACGCGACCTACCCTAACTTCCACGACGGTGAGGTAAGTGTTGTCTCGACAAATTCTCTGGTGAAGTGCGCTCGAGAACGTTGGCCGGCACGCTACACCTGTTTCGTTAACAATTCAATGAAGACTAGAACGCTGACGCATGAATGCGTCAGCGGCCATATTGGAAATCCAGCGGCGCCAACAAATGCGCCAACTGGGAGCCCCATGAATTCCTTCACAAGGTTTAACAGAGGAAATGGCATTGACAGTAATGGGTTCCGAATTAAGCGGAGGAAACCTCCCGTGAACCCTGACAGTACCCCCTCTCAACGGGGTTTCTTCCAAGCGAGGTTTGTTAGGATACCTGGCGTGGAAGGCCTGAATCAAACGCGGGGCGTGGACATCCAAGCTTTTCTCCCAGGATCGCTCTTCAGGTCCAAAACCTTTCCAGTCAATGAGGTAAAGAAGGTGATTATGACTCAATTTTTGAGTCCAAAATTCGCTTTACTTCATATTCAGGCTCCCCATCAACAAGTATGGGAGCAGGGGGAGATGTTTGCCGTAAGGTTGATTGTACCTTTTTTAGTAGAGAAACATGAAAAACCGGGTGAATTTTAGTAGTGGCAGGTAATGTCAGGCGATAAGTGACTGAATTTATGATCTTTTCGATAGGATAAGGACCCATGAATCGTGGTTGGATCTTACGAGTGCCCTTAAGGCGTAAATTCTTTGTAGACAACCAAATGTGGTCCCCTACATAAAGGATAGGTGGAGGTCGTCTTTTGCGATCAGCACCACGTTTATAGGATGCCTTAGCAGCGGCCAAACTTTGTGTAGCCGATTGATGGATTTTAACTAGGCGTTGGGCAAAATCCTGAACTACAGGGACTTCGATGTTAGGCAAAGGAATGTGGGAATTAGGGTGTCTGCCCGAGGTTATGAAAAAAGGGGAGTACCCAGTGGAAACATTTTGAGCATTATTGTGAGCAAACTCAGCAGACCACAAATAGTCAGGCCAATCGGCTTCTTCATCAAGCAGATACAGCCGCAGATATTGTTCTAGCTCTTGATTTGTGCGTTCAGTTTGTCCATCCGTTTCTGGATGGAAACTAGTGGAATAGCGGTGGTCAATACCTAAACCTTTTATGTAAGCCTTCCAAAATCGGGATAGGAATTGAGAACCCCTGTCAGTGATTAACACCTTAGGAATGCCATGAAGGCGAATGATATGTTGGTTAAAGAACTGTGATAATTGTTGTGATGTTGGTGTGCCTTTAATTGGTGCAAAATGTGTAATTTTACTGAAAGTATCCACACAGACTAGGATAGTGTCAAAGCCATGAGAGGATGGGAGATCAACAATTAAGTCTAAGGATACTGTGTGCCAGGGATATGGGGGAATTGGTAAAGGCTGTAGAAGGCCTTTTGGTGCTTGACTGTCCGACTTTCCCCGAGTGCAAATCTCACAACCCAAAACATATTGTCGAATGTCACTGCTCATGCGTGGCCACCAAAAACTACGTTTAACCAAATCTTCAGTTTTGTGGACACCCTTATGACCCGCCAGAGGATGATCATGACATTCACGTAATGCTTTAGTTTGAAGGTCTGTGGTGGGTAGGAATAGTGCCTGTCCGTGATAGGGTAAGCCATTCTGCACAGTTCGTAAGGGGTCTTCTGCGGCCCAGTTGTGGATAAGATCAGTAGTCATATGATCTCGGATTTGATCTTCAAAAGGTTCCAAGGAAATGGTTCCAATGATTCTGTCAGCTGGGATTATTTGCTGATTCTCAACCTTGATACTCTGATGATCAGTATTCAACCTTGACAGGGCGTCTGCCTTCCCATTTTGTGAACCAGGCCTGTATGTGATGACAAAGTCGAATTCCGCAAAATAGAGTGACCATCGCAGTTGGCGTGGTGTAAGAGTTCTTGCAGACCGTAAAAACTTCAAATTTCTGTGGTCAGTAAATATCGTCACAGTATGCTTAGCACCCATTAGATAATGCCTCCATTCTTTAAAAGCATCCTTAATGGCTAAAAGCTCCTTTTCAGTGATGGTGTAGTTGCATTCCGCTGGATTAAGCTTACGGGAGCGATACGCAACAGGATGCAGCTGGCCGGTGTTCTTGTGTCTTTGAGATAAAATACCTCCAATGGCAAAATCGGAGGCATCCGTCTCTAAATAAAATGGCTCTGTGGGATCTGCATGTAGAAGAATTGGTGCCGACGTGAAACTTTTCTTTAATAAGGTGAATGCTTGCTCAGCTTCCTCTGACCACGTAAAAGGAACTCCTTTTCTCAGTAATCTGGTTAAGGGTAATATTTTTTGAGAAAAACCATGGATAAATCTCCAGTAAAAATTAGCGAAGCCTATAAAACTCTGGACTTCTTTGATGGAGGTTGGAGATTGCCAGTCCGCAACTGCCTTAACCTTGTGTTCATCCATGGTGATTCCAACAGGTGACAATACAAATCCCAGGAATTCTACCGTGTTAGTGCTGAATAGACACTTTTCTAGCTTCACAAATAAGGAATTTTCTCTGAGACGTTGTAATACAGCTCGTACTTGTTCGTGATGTTCCTCCTCCGATTTGGAATAGATCAAGATGTCATCTATGTATACGATCACACATAGATCAATAAAGTCTTTCAGAACATCATTTATGAAGTACTGAAACGCCGCTGGCGCGTTGCACAGGCCGTACGGCATCACCTGATATTCATAAAGGCCGTATTTCGTTCTGAAGGCTGTTTTCCATTCATCACCTTCTCGCACTCTGATCAGGTGATAGGCTCCTCGAAGGTCAAGACGGGTGTAAATTTTAGCGTCTTTAACTTGATCAATCAACACAGAGATCAGTGGTAAGGGATAACGATTTTTTATCGTTATTCTGTTGACACTCGAAAATCTATACAAGTTCGAAGATCTCCACCCTTCTTGGGCACGAAAAAGAGAGGAGAGGATACAGGTGACTGGGAAGGTCTAATAAAACCGTTTTCCAGATTTTTTGACATGTATTCCTTTAGATGGAGGTTCTCCTTTTCAGTGAGGGCATAAACTCGACTGCATGGTAAATTCGCCCCCGGTTCCAGGTCAATCTTGCAGTCATAAGACCGGTGAGGAGGCAATCTTTCTGCTTTGGCTTCGTCAAATACATCTCTGAAATCTTGAAGGTTTTCGGGAATTTCAGTAGTTTGAATAACACATACCATTCTTCCATTGTCACCAAGTTGTGCCGCCGCACTTTTTTCTGACAGCGTGTCGGGTTCAGTAAAACAATGTTTGGCACAATACTCTGAATCCAAGGCTATAGTTCTGGCCCCCCAATCAATTGACGGATTGTGTTCTGTGAGCCATGGTAATCCTAGGATGAATTGAAATTGAGGAGCATCTATTAGGTCAAAATGCATTTCTTCTTGATGACCCTCCTTGGTTATTAACTGTATTGATTCAGTGTGGCTGGTTATGGGTCCTGAAGTTAGGTCAGATCCATCAACTGCTTTAACCTTCTCACTCTTTTCGTTTTGGATTGCCAGTAAACCTATCCGAACTGCAAATTTTTGATCGCAAAAATTGCCAGTTGCTCCGGAGTCTATCATGATTGCAATGTCCTTTAAGACCACTGTTCGAAATTTCAAGGTAAAAATTAAGGTCACGTGAGGTACGGAGACCTGCAAGGTGTTCGCCAATTGATGATCCATTGGAGTTGTGTCATTACTTGCATCCACCAGTCCAACTCCAATTACTGGTGGTGCTGAGAGTTTTCCTTCTCCTTGTTTGGGATCTTAGGTCTCTTCAGACAGGCCTTAACAAAGTGACCGCTCCCTCCACAGTACAAGCATAGCTTATTCAGACGTCTCTTTTCTTTTTCTTCTTTAGACAATGGGCCTCTAATGGCGCCTATCTGCATTGGCTCTTCTCCAGTGGTATGCTCAACTGTTCGTGTTGACTCCGACTTGATTCGATCAAACCGAGGGACATTTGATTTAAAATCTTTCCTTTTTTCTCCTTTTCTTTCATTCAAACGAAAATCGATCTCCAAGACTAGATCTATCAAGGCTGAGATTTCTGTGGGTCGATTTGGAACTTGAGACAGGGCATCTTTTAGTTCATCTTTCAATCCCCTGTAGAACACTGCCGCTCTTTTGCTCGTTGGCCAACTCGTCTCTACTACCAACTTGTTCAATTGGGCCAGGTAAGCTACCAACTCCCTATTGCCCTGACGAAGCTCTAGCAACTCATTATCCGTAGCCTGTGATGCCTTTCTCCTGTCGAATATACGAAGAAATTCTTTCTTAAAGTCTTCTAGATTGTAAAGGATTGGATCATCTTGTGTTACTAAAGGCATCGACCAGGAGGCAGCGTCTCCACTAAGATAAGATAGGATGAACGCTACCCGAGATTGGGCATCGGGGAAAATCGCAGGACGGCACATGAAATGAAGGGAACATTGAGTCAAAAAGATCTGGGCCTTTTGGGTATCTCCGTTAAATCGCTCCGGAGGGGCAAGAGGAATTACCGGAGACAAGGAGTGTACAACCTGAGTGGTACCCAAAGGTACAGAGCTAGAACTTGTGTTCGGTCCCAGAGTCTCAAAGGTAGTGGATTTTACATTTGTCCCAGAAATGGTTTCCCTTCCCTTTAAGTTCAGTATCTCCTGTCTTAAAATTTGATTCTCTTCTCTAACTGCTCCTAAGTCCCTTTGAATGTTTCCAAGTATCTCACTCAAATTTTTTAGATCTAGACCCTCTGCCATTCTGCTCAGGTGTTAATGATAACGTGGGCACTTCACTCTGTCAGGTGCGTTTATTGTCCTCAAAATACACGGGAGCAGAATGATGCTAATTTCCCAATGCCCCCATTGGAATATTCCCGCGAGATTGTTTATAACTCTCAACAGGTAAGTATCAACGGGGGAAAGGGGAATTGGACAGAGAAGAGACAGCCCTGGATATCTTCGTTTTCATAGAGGAAACAATCCAGGAGACATTCAGGGCCAAACCTCTCTTCTATTTTCTCAGTTGCTTGAGTGTGTAGCAACTGGTTTGCTCTGGCTCTTGCTAACCCTCTCTTCTGCTTCTTCCTTGCTGGAGTTAAGAGGTGTTGCGATGTAGTTCCCTAGCCGAGAGCTCAGTGTATTTTCTTCGTAGGAACTTCTCATTTGAACAATGGGTTGACTATGAACTCTACTGATGGATAACAGACTTCCTAGTTTCAAGTAAAACTAAGTCCCAATAATTACTGAGGTAGGGGACTCTTTTTAGATACTAAGCCAGAAGCCTCGGACATTCTAGGTAATGAAAGAACTTTCAGCCTATTAGACTAAAGCGGAATTTACAAGAACAGAGCAAAGATGGTTCGTGATGTTCAGGTTTAAAAACTAAGAGTCTTCATCCTGAATTATCAAGTGACACTAAGAACTCATTAACCCTTCCTAAGACTGAGTTCTGACCTTCCTATTTTTCCTGTCAGGAAAAGGGGTTTTTTCGAGAGACATCAATCTTCAAACATAACGTATTCTGAATACGACTCAAGATTCACTGACCTGCAAATGTAGGGTGACCGTCGAAGATAATCACGACGACAAACCTTCGACGCGACCTACCCTAACTTCCACGACGGTGAGGTAAGTGTTGTCTCGACAAATTCTCTGGTGAAGTGCGCTCGAGAACGTTGGCCGGCGCGCTACACCTGTTTCGTTAACAATTCAATGAAGACTAGAACGCTGACGCATGAATGCGTCAGCGGCCATATTGGAAATCCAGCGGCGCCAACAAATGCGCCAACTGGGAGCCCCATGAATTCCTTCACAAGGTTTAACAGAGGAAATGGCATTGACAGTAATGGGTTCCGAATTAAGCGGAGGAAACCTCCCGTGAACCCTGACAGTACCCCCTCTCAACGGGGTTTCCTCCAAGCGAGGTTTGTTAGGATACTTGGCGTGGAAGGCCTGAATCAAACGCTGGGCGTGGACATCCGAGCTTTTCTCCCAGGATCGCTCTTCAGGTCCAAAACCTTTCCAGTCAATGAGGTAAAGAAGGTGATTATGACTCAATTTTGAGTCCAAAATTCGCTTTACTTCATATTCAGGCTCCCCATCAACAAGTATGGGAGCAGGGGGAGATGTTTGCCGTAAGGTTGATTGTACCTTTTTTAGTAGAGAAACATGAAAAACCGGGTGAATTTTAGTAGTGGCAGGTAATGTCAGGCGATAAGTGACTGAATTTATGATCTTTTCGATAGGATAAGGACCCATGAATCGTGGTTGGAACTTACGAGTGCCCTTAAGACGTAAATTCTTTGTAGACAACCAAACGTGGTCCCCTACATAAAGGATAGGTGGAGGTCGTCTTTTGCGATCAGCACCACGTTTATAGGATGCCTTAGCAGCGGCCAAATTTTGTGTAGCCGATTGATGGATTTTAACTAGGCGTTGGGCAAAATCCTGAACTACAGGAACTTCGATGTTAGTCAAAGGAATGTGGGAATTAGGGTGTCTGCCCAAGGTTATGAAAAAAGGGGAGTACCCAGTGGAAACATTTTGAGCATTATTTTGAGCAAACTCAGCAGACCACAAATAGTCAGGCCAATCGGCTTCCTCATCAAGCAGATACAGCCGCAGATATTGTTCTAGCTCTTGATTTGTGCGTTCAGTTTGTCCATCCGTTTCTGGATGGAAACTAGTGGAATAGCGGTGGTCAATACCTAAACCTTTTATGTAAGCCTTCCAAAATCGGAATAGGAATTGAGAACCCCTGTCAGTGATTAACACCTTAGGAATGCCATGAAGGCGAATGATATGTTGGTTAAAGAACTGTGATAATTGTTGTGATGTTGGTGTGCCTTTAATTGGTACAAAATGTGTAATTTTACTGAAAGTATCCACACAGACTAGGATAGTGTCAAAGCCGTGAGAGGATGGGAGATCGACAATTAAGTCTAAGGATACTGTGTGCCAGGGATATGGGGGAATTGGTAAAGGCTGTAGAAGGCCTTTTGGTGCTTGCCTGTCCGACTTTCCCCAAGTGCAAATCTCACAACCCAAAACATATTGTCGAATGTCACTGCTCATGCGTGGCCACCAAAAACTACGTTTAACCAAATCTTCAGTTTTGTGGACACCCTTATGACCCGCCAGAGGATGATCATGACATTCACGTAATGCTTTAGTTTGAAGGTCTGTGGTGGGTAGGAATAGTGCCTGTCCGTGATAGGGTAAGCCATTCTGCACAGTTCGTAAGGGGTCTTCTGCGGCCCAGTTGTGGATAAGATCAGTAGTCATATGATCTCGGATTTGATCTTCAAAAGGTTCCAAGGAAATGGTTCCAATGATTCTGTCAGCTGGGATTATTTGCTGATTCTCAACCTTGATACTCTGATGATCAGTATTCAACCTTGACAGGGCGTCTGCCTTCCCATTTTGTGAACCAGGCCTGTATGTGATGACAAAGTCGAATTCCGCAAAATAGAGTGACCATCGCAGTTGGCGTGGTGTAAGAGTTCTTGCAGACCGTAAAAACTTCAAATTTCTGTGGTCAGTAAATATCGTCACAGTATGCTTAGCATCCATTAGATAATGCCTCCATTCTTTAAAAGCATCCTTAATGGCTAAAAGCTCCTTTTCAGTGATGGTGTAGTTGCATTCCGCTGGATTAAGCTTACGGGAGCGATACGCAACAGGATGCAGCTGGCCGGTGTTCTTGTGTCTTTGAGATAAAATACCTCCAATGGCAAAATCGGAGGCATCCGTCTCTAAATAAAATGGCTCTGTGGGATCTGCATGTAGAAGAATTGGTGCCGACGTGAAACTTTTCTTTAATAAGGTGAATGCTTGCTCAGCTTCCTCTGACCACGTAAAAGGAACTCCTTTTCTCAGTAATCTGGTTAAGGGTAATATTTTTTGAGAAAAACCATGGATAAATCTCCTGTAAAAATTAGCGAAGCCTATAAAACTCTGGACTTCTTTGATGGAGGTTGGAGATTGCCAGTCCGCAACTGCCTTAACCTTGTGTTCATCCATGGTGATTCCAACAGGTGACAATACAAATCCCAGGAATTCTACCGTGTTAGTGCTGAATAGACACTTTTCTAGCTTCACAAATAAGGAATTTTCTCTGAGACGTTGTAATACAGCTCGTACTTGTTCGTGATGTTCCTCCTCCGATTTGGAATAGATCAAGATGTCATCTATGTATACGATCACACATAGATCAATAAAGTCTTTCAGAACATCATTTATGAAGTACTGAAACGCCGCTGGCGCGTTGCACAGGCCGTACGGCATCACCTGATATTCATAAAGGCCGTATTTCGTTCTGAAGGCTGTTTTCCATTCATCACCTTCTCGCACTCTGATCAGGTGATAGGCTCCTCGAAGGTCAAGACGGGTGTAAATTTTAGCGTCTTTAACTTGATCAATCAACACAGAGATCAGTGCTAAGGGATAACGATTTTTTATCGTTATTCTGTTGACAGCTCGAAAATCTATACAAGATCGAAGATCTCCACCCTTCTTGGGCACGAAAAAGAGAGGAGAGGATACAGGTGACTGGGAAGGTCTAATAAAACCGTTTTCCAGATTTTTTGCTATGTATCCCTTTAGATGGAGGTTCTCCTTTTCAGTGAGGGCATAAACTCGACTGCATGGTAAATTCGCCCCCGGTTCCAGGTCAATCTTGCAGTCATAAGACCGGTGAGGAGGCAATCTTTCTGCTTTGGCTTCGTCAAATACATCTCTGAAATCTTGAAGGTTTTCGGGAATTTCAGTAGTTTGAATAACACATACCATTCTTCCATTGTCACCAAGTTGTGCCGCCGCACTTTTTTCTGACAGCGTGTCGGGTTCAGTAAAACAATGTTTGGCACAATACTCTGAATCCAAGGCTATAGTTCTGGCCCCCCAATCAATTGACGGATTGTGTTCTGTGAGCCATGGTAATCCTAGGATGAATTGAAATTGAGGAGCATCTATTAGGTCAAAATGCATTTCTTCTTGATGACCCTCCTTGGTTATTAACTGTATTGATTCAGTGTGGCTGGTTATGGGTCCTGAAGTTAGGTCAGATCCATCAACTGCTTTAACCTTCTCACTCTTTTCCTTTTGGATTGCCAGTAAACCTATCCGAACTGCAAATTTTTGATCGCAATAATTGCCAGTTGCTCCGGAGTCTATCATGATTGCAATGTCCTTTAAGACCACTGTTCGAAATTTCAAGGTAAAAATTAAGGTCACGTGAGGTACGGAGACCTGCAAGGTGTTCGCCAATTGATGATCCATTGAAGTTATGTCATTACTTGCATCCACCAGTCCAACTCCAATTACTGGTGGTGCTGAGAGTTTTCCTTCTCCTTGTTTGGGATCTTAGGTCTCTTCAGACAGGCCTTAACAAAGTGACCGCTCCCTCCACAGTACAAGCATAGCTTATTCAGACGTCTCTTTTCTTTTTCTTCTTTAGACAATGGGCCTCTAATGGCGCCTATCTGCATTGGCTCTTCTCCAGTGGTATGCTCAACTGTTCGTGTTGACTCCGACTTGATTCGATCAAACCGAGGGACATTTGATTTAAAATCTTTCCTTTTTTCTCCTTTTCTTTCATTCAAACGAAAATCGATCTCCAAGACTAGATCTATCAAGGCTGAGATTTCTGTGGGTCGATTTGGAACTTGAGACAGGGCATCTTTTAGTTCATCTTTCAATCCCCTGTAGAACACTGCCGCTCTTTTGCTCGTTGGCCAACTCGTCTCTACTACCAACTTGTTGAATTGGGCCAGGTAAGCTACCAACTCCCTATTGCCCTGACGAAGCTCTAGCAACTCATTATCCGTAGCCTGTGATGCCTTTCTCCTGTCGAATATACGAAGAAATTCTTTCTTAAAGTCTTCTAGATTGTAAAGGATTGGATCATCTTGTGTTACTAAAGGCATCGACCAGGAGGCAGCGTCTCCACTAAGATAAGATAGGATGAACGCTACCCGAGATTGGGCATCGGGGAAAATCGCAGGACGGCACATGAAATGATGGGAACATTGAGTCAAAAAGATCTGGGCCTTTTGGGTATCTCCGTTAAATCGCTCCGGAGGGGCAAGAGGAATTACCGGAGACAAGGAGTGTACAACCTGAGTGGTACCCAAAGGTACAGAGCTAGAACTTGTGTTCGGTCCCAGAGTCTCAAAGGTAGTGGATTTTACCTTTGTCCCAGAAATGGTTTCCCTTCCCTTTAAGTTCAGTATCTCCTGTCTTAAAATTTGATTCTCTTCTCTAACTGCTCCTAAGTCCCTTTGAATGTTTCCAAGTATCTCACTCAAATTTTTTAGATCTAGACCCTCTGCCATTCTGCTCAGGTGTTAATGATAACGTGGGCACTTCACTCTGTCAGGTGCGTTTATTGTCCTCAAAATACACGGGAGCAGAATGATGCTAATTTCCCAATGCCCCCATTGGAATATTCCCGCGAGATTGTTTATAACTCTCAACAGGTAAGTATCAATGGGGGAAAGGGGAATTGGACAGAGAAGAGACAGCCCTGGATATCTTCGTTTTCATAGAGGAAACAATCCAGGAGACATTCAGGGCCAAACCTCTCTTCTATTTTCTCAGTTGCTTGAGTGTGTAGCAACTGGTTTGCTCTGGCTCTTGCTAACCCTCTCTTCTGCTTCTTCCTTGCTGGAGTTAAGAGGTGTTGCGATGTAGTTCCCTAGCCGAGAGCTCAGTGTATTTTCTTCGTAGGAACTTCTCATTTGAACAATGGGTTGACTATGAACTCTACTGATGGATAACAGACTTCCTAGTTTCAAGTAAAACTAAGTCCCAATAATTACTGAGGTAGGGGACTCTTTTTAGATACTAAGCCAGAAGCCTCGGACATTCTAGGTAATGAAAGAACTTTCAGCCTATTAGACTAAAGCGGAATTTACAAGAACAGAGCGAAGATGGTTCGTGATGTTCAGGTTTTAAAACTAAGAGTCTTTATCCTGAATTATCAAGTGACACTAAGAACTCATTAACTCTTCCTAAGACTGAGTTCTGACCTTCCTATTTTTCCTGTCAGGAAAAGTTTTTTTTTCGAGAGACATCAATCTTCAAACATAACGTATTCTGAATACGACTCAAGATTCACTAACCTGCAAATGTAGGGTGACCGTCGAAGATAATCACGACGACAAACCTTCGACGTGACCTACCCTAACTTCCACGACGGTGAGGTAAGTGTTGTCTCGACAAATTCTCTGGTGAAGTGCGCTCGAGAACGTTGGCCGGCGTGCTACACCTGTTTCGTTAACAATTCAATGAAGACTAGAACGCTGACGCATGAATGCGTCAGCGGCCATATTGGAAATCCAGCGGCGCCAACAAATGCGCCAACTGGGAGCCCCATGAATTCCTTCACAAGGTTTAACAGAGGAAATGGCATTGACAGTAATGGGTTCCGAATTAAGCGGAGGAAACCTCCCGTGAACCCTGACAGTACCCCCTCTCAACGGGGTTTCCTCCAAGCGAGGTTTGTTAGGATACTTGGCGTGGAAGGCCTGACTCAAACGCGGGGCGTGGACATCCGAGCTTTTCTCCCAGGATCGCTCTTCAGGTCCAAAACCTTTCCAGTCAATGAGGTAAAGAAGGTGATTATGACTCAATTTTGAGTCCAAAATTCGCTTTACTTCATATTCAGGCTCCCCATCAACAAGTATGGGAGCAGGGGGAGATGTTTGCCGTAAGGTTGATTGTACCTTTTTTAGTAGAAAAACATGAAAAACCGTGTGAATTTTAGTAGTGGCAGGTAATGTCAGGCGATAAGTGACTGAATTTATGATCTTTTCGATAGGATAAGGACCCATGAATCGTGGTTGGAACTTACGAGTGCCCTTAAGACGTAAATTCTTTGTAGACAACCAAACGTGGTCCCCTACATAAAGGATAGGTGGAGGTCGTCTTTTGCGATCAGCACCACGTTTATATGATGCCTTAGCAGCGGCCAAACTTTGTGTAGCCGATTGATGGATTTTAACTAGGCGTTGGGCAAAATCCTGAACTACAGGGACTTCGATGTTAGTCAAAGGAATGTGGGAATTAGGGTGTCTGCCCGAGGTTATGAAAAAAGGGGAGTACCCAGTGGAAACATTTTGAGCATTATTGTGAGCAAACTCAGCAGACCACAAATAGTCAGGCCAATCGGCTTCCTCATCAAGCAGATACAGCCGCAGATATTGTTCTAGCTCTTGATTTGTGCGTTCAGTTTGTCCATCCGTTTCTGGATGGAAACTAGTGGAATAGCGGTGGTCAATACCTAAACCTTTTATGTAAGCCTTCCAAAATCGGGATAGGAATTGAGAACCCCTGTCAGTGATTAACACCTTAGGAATGCCATGAAGGCGAATGATATGTTGGTTAAAGAACTGTGATAATTGTTGTGATGTTGGTGTGCCTTTAATTGGTACAAAATGTGTCATTTTAGTGAAAGTATCCACACAGACTAGGATAGTGTCAAAGCCATGAGAGGATGGGAGATCGACAATTAAGTCTAAGGATACTGTGTGCCAGGGATATGGGGGAATTGGTAAAGGCTGTAGAAGGCCTTTTGGTGCTTGCCTGTCCGACTTTCCCCGAGTGCAAATCTCACAACCCAAAACATATTGTCGAATGTCACTGCTCATGCGTGGCCACCAAAAACTACGTTTAACCAAATCTTCAGTTTTGTGGACACCCTTATGACCCGCCAGAGGATGATCATGACATTCACGTAATGCTTTAGTTTGAAGGTCTGTGGTGGGTAGGAATAGTGCCTGTCCGTGATAGGGTAAGCCATTCTGCACAGTTCGTAAGGGGTCTTCTGCGGCCCAGTTGTGGATAAGATCAGTAGTCATATGATCTCGGATTTGATCTTCAAAAGGTTCCAAGGAAATGGTTCCAATGATTCTGTCAGCTGGGATTATTTGCTGATTCTCAACCTTGATACTCTGATGATCAGTATTCAACCTTGACAGGGCGTCTGCCTTCCCATTTTGTGAACCAGGCCTGTATGTGATGACAAAGTCGAATTCCGCAAAATAGAGTGACCATCGCAGTTGGCGTGGTGTAAGAGTTCTTGCAGACCGTAAAAACTTCAAATTTCAGTGGTCAGTAAATATCGTCACAGTATGCTTAGCACCCATTAGATAATGCCTCCATTCTTTAAAAGCATCCTTAATGGCTAAAAGCTCCTTTTCAGTGATGGTGTAGTTGCATTCCGCTGGATTAAGCTTACGGGAGCGATACGCAACAGGATGCAGCTGGCCGGTGTTCTTGTGTCTTTGAGATAAAATACCTCCAATGGCAAAATCGGAGGCATCCGTCTCTAAATAAAATGGCTCTGTGGGATCTGCATGTAGAAGAATTGGTGCCGACGTGAAACTTTTCTTTAATAAGGTGAATGCTTGCTCAGCTTCCTCTGACCACGTAAAAGAAACTCCTTTTCTCAGTAATCTGGTTAAGGGTAATATTTTTTGAGAAAAGCCATGGATAAATCTCCTGTAAAAATTAGCGAAGCCTATAAAACTCTGGACTTCTTTGATGGAGGTTGGAGATTGCCAGTCCGCAACTGCCTTAACCTTGTGTTCATCCATGGTGATTCTAACAGGTGACAATACAAATCCCAGGAATTCTACCGTGTTAGTGCTGAATAGACACTTTTCTAGCTTCACAAATAAGGAATTTTCTCTGAGACGTTGTAATACAGCTCGTACTTGTTCGTGATGTTCCTCCTCCGATTTGGAATAGATCAAGATGTCATCTATGTATACGATCACACATAGATCAATAAAGTCTTTCAGAACATCATTTATGAAGTACTGAAACGCCGCTGGCGCATTGCACAGGCCGTACGGCATCACCTGATATTCATAAAGGCCGTATTTCGTTCTGAAGGCTGTTTTCCATTCATCACCTTCTCGCACTCTGATCAGGTGATAGGCTCCTCGAAGGTCAAGACGGGTGTAAATTTTAGCGTCTTTAACTTGATCAATCAACACAGAGATCAGTGGTAAGGGATAACGATTTTTTATCGTTATTCTGTTGACAGCTTGAAAATCTATACAAGTTCGAAGATCTCCACCCTTCTTGGGCACGAAAAAGAGAGGAGAGGATACAGGTGACTGGGAAGGTCTAATAAAACCGTTTTCCAGATTTTTTGCTATGTATTCCTTTAGATGGAGGTTCTCCTTTTCAGTGAGGGCATAAACTCGACTGCATGGTAAATTCGCCCCCGGTTCCAGGTCAATCTTGCAGTCATAAGACCGGTGAGGAGGCAATCTTTCTGCTTTGGCTTCGTCAAATACATCTCTGAAATCTTGAAGGTTTTCGGGAATTTCAGTAGTTTGAATAACACATACCATTCTTCCATTGTCACCAAGTTGTGCCGCCGCACTTTTTTCTGACAGCGTGTCGGGTTCAGTAAAACAATGTTTGGCACAATACTCTGAATCCAAGGCTATAGTTCTGGCCCCCCAATCAATTGACGGATTGTGTTCTGTGAGCCATGGTAATCCTAGGATGAATAGAAATTGAGGAGCATCTATTAGGTCAAAATGCATTTCTTCTTGATGACCCTCCTTGGTTATTAACTGTATTGATTCAGTGTGGCTGGTTATGGGTCCTGAAGTTAGGTCAGATCCATCAACTGCTTTAACCTTCTCACTCTTTTCCTTTTGGATTGCCAGTAAACCTATCCGAACTGCAAATTTTTGATCGCAAAAATTGCCAGTTTCTCCGGAGTCTATCATGATTGCAATGTTCTTTAAGACCACTGTTCGAAATTTCAAGGTAAAAATTAAGGTCACGTGAGGTACGGAGACCTGCAAGGTGTTCGCCAATTGATGATCCATTGGAGTTGTGTCATTACTTGCATCCACCAGTCCAACTCCAATTACTGGTGGTGCTGAGACTTTTCCTTCTCCTTGTTTGGGATCTTAGGTCTCTTCAGACAGGCCTTAACAAAGTGACCGCTCCCTCCACAGTACAAGCATAGCTTATTCAGACGTCTCTTTTCTTTTTCTTCTTTAGACAATGGGCCTCTAATGGCGCCTATCTGCATTGGCTCTTCTCCAGTGGTATGCTCAACTGTTCGTGTTGACTCCGACTTGATTCGATCAAACCGAGGGACATTTGATTTAAAATCTTTCCTTTTTTCTCCTTTTCTTTCGTTCAAACGAAAATCGATCTCCAAGACGAGATCTATCAAGGCTGAGATTTCTGTGGGTCGATTTGGAACTTGAAACAGGGCATCTTTTAGTTCATCTTTCAATCCCCTGTAGAACACTGCCGCTCTTTTGCTCGTTGGCCAACTCGTCTCTACTACCAACTTGTTGAATTGGGCCAGGTAAGCTACCAACTCCCTATTGCCCTGACGAAGCTCTAGCAACTCATTATCCGTAGCCTGTGATGCCTTTCTCCTGTCGAATATACGAAGAAATTCTTTCTTAAAGTCTTCTAGATTGTAAAGGATTGGATCATCTTGTGTTACTAAAAGCATCGACCAGTAGGCAGCGACTCCACTAAGATAAGATAGGATGAACGCTACCCGAGATTGGGCATCGGGGAAAATCGCAGGACGGCACATGAAATGAAGGGAACATTGAGTCAAAAAGATCTGGGCCTTTTGGGTATCTCCGTTAAATCGCTCCGGAGGGGCAAGAGGAATTACCGGAGACAAGGAGTGTACAACCTGAGTGGTACCCAAAGGTACAGAGCTAGAACTTGTGTTCGGTCCCAGAGTCTCAAAGGTAGTGGATTTTACATTTGTCCCAGAAATGGTTTCCCTTCCCTTTAAGTTCAGTATCTCCTGTCTTAAAATTTGATTCTCTTCTCTAACTGCTCCTAAGTCCCTTTGTATGTTTCCAAGTATCTCACTCAAATTTTTTAGATCTAGACCCTCTGCCATTCTGCTCAGGTGTTAATGATAACGTGGGCACTTCACTCTGTCAGGTGCGATTATTGTCCTCAAAATACACGGGAGCAGAATGATGCTAATTTCCCAATGCCCCATTGGAACGTTCCCGCAAGATTGTTTATAACTCTCAACAGGTAAGTATCAACGGGGGAAAGGGGAATTGGACAGAGAAGAGACAGCCCTGGATATCTTCGTTTTCGTAGAGGAAACAATCCAGGAGACATTCAGGGCCAAACCTCTCTTCTATTTTCTCAGTTGCTTGAGTGTGTAGCAACTGGTTTGCTGTGGCTCTTGCTAACCCTCTCTTCTGCTTCTTCCTTGCTGGAGTTAAGAGGTGTTGCGATGTAGTTCCCTAGCCGAGAGCTCATTGTATTTTCTTCGTAGGAACTTCTCATTTGAACAATGGGTTCACTATGAACTCTACTGATGGATAACAGACTTCCTAGTTTCAAGTAAAACTAAGTCCCAATAATTACTGAGGTAGGGGACTCTTTTTAGATACTAAGCCAGAAGCCTCGGACATTCTAGGTAATGAAAGAACTTTCAGCCTATTAGACTAAAGCGGAATTAACAAGAACAGAGCGAAGATGGTTCGCGATGTTCAGGTTTTAAAACTAAGAGTCTTTATCCTAAATTTTCAAGTGACACTAAGAACTCATTAACCCTTCCTAAGACTGAGTTCTGACCTTCCTATTTTTCCTGTCAGGAAAAGGTTTTTTTTCGAGAGACATCAATCTTCAAACATAACGTATTCTGAATACGACTCAAGATTCACTAACCTGCAAATGTAGGGTGACCGTCGAAAATAATCACGATGACAAACCTTCGAAGCGACCTACCCTAACTTCCACGACGGTGAGGTAAGTGTTGTCTCGACAAATTCTCTGGTGAAATGCGCTCGAGAACGTTGGCCGGCGCGCTACACCTGTTTCGTTAACAATTCAATGAAGACTGAAACGCTGACGCATGAATGCGTCAGCGGCCATATTGGAAATCCAGCGGCGCCAACAAATGCACCAACTGGGAGCCCCATGAATTCCTTCACAAGGTTTAACAGAGGAAATGGCATTGACAGTAATGGGTTCCGAATTAAGCGGAGGAAACCTCCCGTGAACCCTGACAAATGTCTATGCTAGCACTATTGCACTATTGCACTATTGCACAAAAAGCAAAAACTAATAACGCGGTAGAAGGATGGCATTATGCCTTCCAGGCCACAATAGGGAGAGGACAACCACCACTACACAAACTTATACAATCAATAAAAAAAGAACAAAATGAACAAGAACTCACAATAGAACAATCTATAATGAAAATAGGACCAAAACTGAGTAAACAAACAATTCGGGGCCGATTCCGATCCGGGTCGGAAGGGCACCGAACGCGATCCGGACGGAAAAACTTCGAGCCGTACATGTGTTTTCCGGCCGACTCGTACAGCTGTACGTGCGAGCAAGTACAATGCGAGCTACATGAAATTCACCGACCGAGTTGTTTTCGGGTCAGAACCGCTCCTTACGTCTCGGTCATAAGCTAACCGTGGCGTGCAATGGATGCGATTCATGACCGAGCCAGTACGATGAACGCGTCGGACGGCCTGTGCAAGCTGGAGTGTCCGGCTCGCAAATTGTCCGGGTGGTTGCCTTTGGGGGTTCGCGTCGGACCCCCTGTCACCTGCAGCACAACGACTCGGACACAGACATGTATGGTGCGGAAGGCACCGACGCGTACCCACACTAGGGGGCACACTTGTCCGCGATGGGAGCCCATGTACATGTCGTACGACCGGCTCCCATTGACTTCTATGGAAGTCCGACCGAACCAAGTCCGGCAGCATACGGCCGCATCGTAATCACTGGGTTGGACTGCAGTTCTCCGGCTCGATCGGAAAACACTCCGGATCCGGTTCGGTCGGAGTGCTTTCCGACCCGGATCGGAATCGGCCCCTTAATTTGTACGAATACCTCCAACAAAAAACAACAATGGTGCCGATTACGATCCGGTAAAAACCGGGTACGAACCGTCGGTCGGAGAGTTTTCTCTGTCCGACTCGTACCCGGTCGGAAAACTTTACAAACATGGAATTACGATTCGCACGGAAACACCATTTCCGTACGATTCGTAAAAAACACCGACCGACGAAAATATACATACGAATGTGATCCGGGAATGCTGCGACGTGACGTCGGGACGCTTTCAGGCAGCGTTTCACGACCCAGGAAGTACGATTCGAACCGACAGCAGTCCGGACGGCGATATTTTCACGGCACCCAAAAAGTGCCGGAAAAGCGAAGTACGGTGCGAAACGACCAGAGTAGGTGGCCCGGTATGCGCCGTACCCCCCCAGCCCCCGTATGTACGCGCCGACCCCCCCCAGCCCCCGTATGTATGCATCGACCCCCCCCAGCCCCGTACGTACGTGTCGAACCCCCCCAGCCCCCGTGAGTACGCGCCGAACCCCCCGTGTATGTACACCCATGTACGTTCGAGTCGTACCCCCCGTGTATGTACACCAGTGTACGTGTTGTACCCCCGTGTATGTACACCCGTGTACGTTCGAGTCGTACCCCACGTGTATGTACACCCGTGTACGTTCGAGTCGTACCCCCAGCCGTGTATGTACACCCGTGAACGTGGCGTAGCGCTGGGGATACGCACCGTACATACACGGGTGGGGGTACGACTCGAACGTACACGGGTGTACATACACGGGGGGTACGACACGTACACGGGTGTACATACACTGGTGGGGGTACGACCCGAATGTACATGGGTGTACATACACGGGGGGTACGACACGTACACGGGTGTACATACACGGGTGGGGGTACGACTCGAACGTACACGGGTGTACATACACAGGGGGTACGACACGTACACGGGTGTACATACACGGGTGGGGGTACGACTCGAACGTACACAGGTGTACATACACGGGGGGTACGACACGTACACGGGTGTACATACACGGGGGGTATGACACGTACACGGGTGTACATACACGGGGGTACAACATGTACACGGGTGTACATACACGGGGGGTACGACACGTACACGGGTGTACATACACGGGGGTACAACACGTACACGGGTGTACATACACGGGGGGTACGACACGTACACGGGTGTACATACACGGGTGGGGGTACGACTCAAACGTACACGGGTGTACATACACGGGGGTACGACACGTACACGGGTGTACATACACGGGGGGTACGACACGTACACGGGTGTACATACACGGGGGTACGACACGTACACGGGTGTACATACACGGGTGGGGGTACGACTCGAACGTACACGGGTGTACATACACGGGGGGTACGACACGTACACCGGTGTACATACACGGGGGGTACGACACGTACACGGGTGTACATACACGGGGGTACAACACGTACACGGGTGCACATACATGGGGGGGTACGACACGTACACGGGTGTACATACACGGGTGGGGGTATGACTCGAACGTACACGGGTGTACATACACGGGGGTACGACACGTACACGGGTGTACATACACGGGTGGGGGTACGACTCGAACGTACACGTGTGTACATACACGGGTGGGGGTACGACTCGAACACGGGTGTACATACACGGGTGGGGGTACGACTCGAACGTACACGGGTGTACATACACTGGGGGTACGACACGTACACGGGTGTACATACACGGGTGGGGGTACGACTCGAACGTACACAGGTGTACATACACGGGGGATACGACACGTACATGGGTGTACATACACGGGGGTACGACACGTACACGGGTGTACATACACTGGGGGTACAACACATACACGGGTGTACATACACGGGGGGTACGACACGTACACGGGTGTACATACACGGGTGGGGGTACGACTCGAACGTACACGGGTGTACATACACGGGGGGTACGACACGCACACGGGTGTACATACACAGGGGGTATGACATGTACACGGGTGTACATACACGGGGGTACAACACATACATGGGTGTACATACACGGGGGTACGACACGTACACGGGTGTACATACACGGGTGGGGGTACGACTCGAACGTACACGGGTGTACATACACGGGGGGTTTGGCGCGTACTCACGGGGGCTGGGGGGGTTCGACACGTATGTACGGGGGCTGGGGGGGGTCGGCGCGTACATACGGGGGCGGGGGGGGCGGCGCATACATACGGGGGCTGGGGGGGGTCGGCGCGTATGCGGGCACATGTCTCCATGGTTGCTATGGGAGTTCGATGCGGACGGTGTTTTTTCCATACGGTTGTAACATCGGACGCACGGGATGGATCGTAATTCCGCGGTCGGACTTCACTTTTCATATTTGTACGGTGAATCGTCCGGGGACGTGTCGGACACATTTTCCGACCCGAGGACGTGTGGGGAATAATTCACAATGCGATTCGTATGGACTTTTTCCCATGCGAATCGTAATTGGCAGTTTGTACGGCACTTGTACGATTCGTACGGTAAAAAGACCGGATGCGAGTCGTACGGGGAATTTTTTTAACCGGATCGTAATCGGCACCTATGTATCCAAGTATCCAAGGTCTAGAATACATAGACCTAATAGCAAAATCTATTCTTTAATTTAATCCAAATAGCAAACATTAAAAACATATAAAACACAAAAAGTATTTTAATTTTTATATTAGTTAAATTATGTCATGAAATTTCCTATATAACTCAATGTCATATAACATAATATAACAAATAAAAAAATTGAATTCACAAATAGACATTGCCCACCCTCAATAATGTTAAAAACAACTTACTGTTTTGTAGCTGCAGAAGATCCTCAAAATAGATGAATTAAAAAACAATCCAAGGGAAAAACAATCCATATAGTAACGAAAACCCCCCAAAAATGGAAAAATCCAACTGTAGAAAAAAATGCAACGTAGCAATCCTCTCGATAATGAAGCCATAAAAAACCAAAAATATTTAGCTATAAAAAGCGCTCCAAAATCCCGATAAAAAAAAGGAAATGTACAGCAACTTGTTTTAAGACAAGGAACAACAATTTCCTTTATTTAAAAAAAAAAAAATCCATCTGTTCACCAAAGCCCGAACCTGTAAATAAAAGCAAACAACACCCACCCATAACAAATATATCAACCCACAAATCGAAATAACAAAATATAATAAATATAAACACACATAGTAAAATAATAATTAAAATAACATTGCATTGTAATAACATTAGAAAGTAAATAAACAATGAAATCACTAACCTACGTAAATAACACGTAATTTTCACAAAAACAGTTAAATAACACTTTTACTATCAAATTAACACTACCACTAACTTAACATTACCTTAAAACTAACTTAAAAATAATTAAAAGTAAACTTACAGGAACGTAGACGAAGCAGCTCCCAACCGCAAGGTTCCGTATTCACAAATGACCCAAACAATGAAGTAGATAGTCTAAAAAGTGAACAAAGGAAAACAAAATGGCGGCATAATTAAAACAAAAATAGGACTAACTCCCCATAGAAATGAATGTAAAAAAGTAAAAAATGCTTCAAAAATGTATAAAAATGTATTTTATTATTTATTTTAAATGTTTAAAAGAAACATATTAATATTGTAAAATATACATTAATTATTTTATGTTAAAAAATGTATAATATAATAATTAAAATATATTTAAAAATATTGTTTATTACATTAGCTCTGTATTTCCTAATATTATACAAATGTTAAAAACAGAATATGTATACTTTTTCAAATATACCAAAAAATTGTAAATTATTTAACATACTAAATTTTATTTAAATAAAATAAAATGTAGTATGCTATATAATAAAAAATAATGTAAAAAAATGTACAATGTATATATATTACAAGTACTGCACTTTTATAAATCATGATATACAAATGTAATAAATGTTGATAAAAATATAAAAATGTTTTCATTTAAAAATAATAAACAATACAACAAATACTGTATATTCATGTAAAAATTATACTATGTTACTTTACTATTATACATGTATAACAAATAAATAGTAAAATGTTTAAAAACTGTCAAATACATTTGCACATCAATGTTATAAAATATAATTTGTTGAACATGTCAACATATATTTTGCAATATCCTAATAATATATGAAAAAACATAACAAGGTGTATTATTTTTTCAATTTTGTAATAAACTGAAAAATATTTCAAATGTCATAATTTACTATTCTAACTCCAAATACAAGTAAAGTCAAAGAAAGTGCAGGAGAGTAAACCATAATAAATTACTATTCTAACTCCAAATCCTAATAAACTCTGAAAAACTGCTGGATGGTAAACCATAATAATTTACTATTCTAACTCCAAATCCTACAAAACTCAGGGAAAGCGCTGGATAGTAAACCACAATAATTTACTATTCTAACTCCAAATCGATTAAAACTCAGGGGAAGTGCTGGATGGTAAACCATAATAATTTACTATTCTAACTCCAAATCCAATAAAACTCAGGGAAAGTGCTGGATAGTAAACCCTAATAATTTACTATTCTAACTCCAAATCCATTAAATCTCAGGGAAAATATGGGATATTAAACCATAATAATTTACTATTCTAACTCCAAATCCATTAAAACTCAGGGAAAGTGCTGGATAGTAAACCACAATCATTTACTATTCTAACTCCAAATCCAATAAAACTCAGGGAAAGTGCTGGATAGTAAACCCTAATAATTTACTATTCTAACTCCAAATCCAAAAAAAAACTCAGGGAAAGTGTTGGATATTAAACCATAATAATTTACTATTCCAACTCCAAATCCAATAAAACTCAGGGAAAGTGCTGGATAGTAAACCGTAATAATTTACTATTCTAATTCCAAATCCATATAAACTATAACCAAAAATATGTAATATACACTATTTCATTTACAGTATTTAAAAATATATATCGTTAAAAATACACGTAATGAAATACTACACATTTTCTTTATACATTTAAATAGAAAACAAATAAAATGAAACAACAAATATAAAAATATCTATTATTAATTTGTTTAATCAAATTTGACAAATATTTAAACATTTTACATTAAACTGTTTTATTATTAATTAAAGAAATTATAAAAATATTTAATATTGTCAACGTTATCAAAATATAATTTCAATAATATAAAAAAATATATATTTATATAAATGTACAATACATTTTCAATGAAAATATGTAGAAAATGTTGATTAATATAATTTCTCTTATAAGAAAATTGTATTTTCATATATTTCATTATTAATTTTGTACATTTCAGATACATTATTAATTATTTACAAAAAGTTTCTTATTTTTTTAATTTAATTTTAAAATTGTAAATATTTAAAATTATTAAACAAATTTTACACATTTGATGTAATTTTTAAATATGAAATTATCATTTTAAATTAAAATACATAATTTCACCAAGTTAGAAATTTCCAATTTGAAAATTTGATTTTCTACATTCTAATTTATATTTTTCTAATTTTAATTTATTATAAAAATTTGAACACAACATTTTTAAATTACTACCCACCCGTATCCCCTATAAACCCAACATCCCGCTCCTAAAATATATACAAATTTAAACAATTTAATAAAATGTAAACAACATTTTGAAATTACTTCCCACCCTTATCCACTATAAAATAAACATCCCGCTCCTAAAAATTTATATAGAAATTTAAAAAAAAGTTATTTTCATATTTATTCTTACCATAAAAACATTAAAAATGTAGAAAATATAACATAAAATAACTATTAAACAACTAAAGAAAAGTCCCATAATAAACATAATATCGATATAATTTTTTGCAACTATATTTATTACATCGATATTTCACACTCTCGATATTTTGACACAACTAACAAATCGATATTTCTAACATAGATATTAATTACATCGATATTTGACACAGACGACATTCTTACCTCGATATTTATGTATGTCGGCATTTCACTGTCGATATTCTTGCTCTGCACCCATGTTTGGTATTGGTGAATGAAGTAAAACAATTGTGACTATTCCAGGATGCATTTGGTGCCACACTGATGACAGTAGTTGCATCACTGTTGTTTCCTGGCTAGTATGCATGGTTGTATCAGCCACCCGACCAGAACCAACATTCAGTCCTAACGTTGACTGATCGACTATTGATGCACACCATGCCTTTGACCTCGGATTACTACTTGATACTTTTGGGGTAGTTAGGGATCACATGTACTATTTTGCATTCAGTGCGGCTATTTATCCCTGGATTCCATATCCAAAACATACTTTAGATGTCAGATAGTGTCTTCAGAATCAACCCATCCACCATTGACCACTTACTCCACTCATGACCAGAAATCCAACATGCTGATACCTGAAACTAGATTTATTCACACATCAAGCAAGGAGCAACTGGCAGTCCTTGGAGGAACAACCCCAACACTGTTAGCAAGCTATTGGATGTCCAGCACCAGATCCAGTAAGGAGGATGATCCTATTGCCATTATTTAGGAAAGTCCACATAGACAGTCCACACAGAGATAAGACAAGCTAATGGAGGACAATACCTGTTGAGAGGTACAATGTCATGGGCAAAAGCACAGGGCATTGGCGAAACTGGCCATGTTGCACAGAGATATGCTACCAGGCATATCAGGGGCTCCAGATGTGGACCCCTAGTTCCCAGCAGCATTTCCCTACACCAACAAGTAAGCCAGCAAAGTGCTGAGAAGGACCTGCTGGTTTGCCAGCACAGTAGCAACATTGCAGTGGTAAGCACCCATTGTAGCAATGTAGGAGTCCTGATTGCCATCCATGGTCTCCAAGATGTTCTGGATTTCCCCCAGGTTGTTGGCAACCTCACTGGTGCCACTTTGGCAGGACATTTGCTTGTGCCTCTTCCTCAGGAAGCCAGGGATGTCAGCCCAGGACTGGTCCAAGACATGGATCAGAGAGTAGGTGCCTCTTATTGGAGTTAAGGCACATACAGGCTCCCTCTAGGGGGCCAGCCATGGTCTCCATCCTCATCTGTACCTCATTTACCAGCTCACGCTGAACTCCTACCACACAATGTTGTAATACTGTTTGAGGGTCCTCAGAATCATGTGCTATGTGTGGGCTGGCAGGTGGTGTTTGGTGTGTGAGAGGAATATCATGTGGAGACGCCGCATTGCTGTTGGCCATTCTTGTGACCAGTGAGGGTGTTTTTGGATGAAGTCAAGGATTTCCTGGAGGGTATCTTGATCAAGGCTCAGCAGTCTGTCAACAGGATCCACTTCTAGCACACACAGTTGATCAGGAGTATGTGCTTCATCCTTTGGAGTAGAAAAGAATCATGATTATGGAGATTCTTGTGAGGTGCTCACAAGAATCAAAAGTTTGACAATCATGGCCTCATTTACAAGTCAATGGAGTAGGTCAGCATTGCAAGCATCCTGTGGTGCAGCCCTGCATCAAACAGAAACGGGAATGACTGCCCCATATCTATGACATACTGTGCATTCCATTCCTCTTCCATAGGGCAGGTGTACATATGGCTAACATGCACCAATGCAGGCACCCTTGCATCATGGTGCATGCATTGTTGGAAGCGCTGTTTTTGTGCAGGTAGGAGACCATCCTGATCACAAACAGGATATGGAGGCTGTTTCCTCTTGCTGTTTGTGGTGCTCAATGCAGCATACACATGAAGAGGCAAAATGCAATTTTTTTTAAATGATGTGATAGCTCCTTGTTGTTCCTCTCCTACACCTCCCCTGGGGAGGCATCAGATATTGAAGTTTTCCCAGCTTTATAGCTTGTGATAAATCTGGGAATATCTTACATGCCACGACTGTTGAGCACCATGGCAAGCCTCCCCATCGTAGTGTGAGACAATCAGCTACTTCATTGCATTGGCTCTCTCCATGTATACACAGCCATGAAGAGCCACACAGGGTGGTTTTATGTGGTGTTGTAAGGCCAGTGCACAGCACCAGCCTCTTTATAAGTTTTATAAGTGAAGCCCCAGCAGAGCACTGGGCTTCTGAATATGCCCCAAGTATTTGGATGTATTGACACCACTACTATGCACATTGCATCATAATCCCAAGGGAGCCAGCATTCACTGGGACCATTACTCTGCCATTTTGCTCCTGTGTAAGTGATGTGGCTTGAGAAATTAATTAGTTATGTACCTATAGTCTGCCTATCCCACAGTACACCACGTCACTGTGGTTTGTTGTGGTGGCTTGCATGCACAGAGAGGATTCATGGGGCCAGGGGGTCAAATGTGGCACAGCAAATTCCCTGCCACATGTCCTCTACACAGATTAAGACCTTGATACACTGCAGGATTGTGTGAGCTACCGTCTTAGGATGGATTTCTGAGAGGTGGATAATGATGTTATTTAAGCGCACACACACTTGACTCCATATTAGTGGGAAGTGAGCACAGTTTAGCAACTCTGAGAGGATGGGTCCATTAAAGCCATTTAGATTGCTATCATGGATGCTCACCACATTTAATCATATGGAGAGTAGTTGATCTTCAGTGTATCACACAATGGACTTGAAATGGCAGCCTGTAATGTGGACCGTGGGTCAACTGGAACCTCACATGGTAGTACTGCTGGAATTGGTGGTATGTGCCTAGCACGGTTTTCCACACAACTAGGGTCACTCACCTCAGCCTCATTCCATCCCTTACTCAAGGGCTTTGTGGTGGCAAACTATTTATTCCTATACCTTGACTGATCCCTGTTTCACATCCTCTGACTTTAACATATGTGCCAAGGTGGGAATAACCAATGATGTAATACCATGAGCTGGGTAGCCAGAAATATTTCTTTATATACAGAAAGACTATCCATGCATCAAACACCCCATATATACTTTAGTCAATGCTATTTGTGTCTTTCCATTTCCAAAGTAATGACTAGAGTACCACATTTATACACAGGAAAAAGGTTTAAATGCTATGTTCTGCAATATATAAACAAACGTTTGGTGAGGAATTCATTTTATATGGCATGGCCTTTGCTAATAATAAGATTGGTGGCAGTTTTCACCACTATAGGTGGTGATTATAGTATGCTTCAATGTCCTTATTGATATACATTCACAAGTATGGAAAACTGAATGCAGATATCGGCAATGGACATTGAAAGTCATCCCTCAGAGTTCAGGGGGTAGAGAAGGCAGGATTGATTTTGGCAAATTATCTTGAGCCCAGAATTTTCCCCACATATACCTTATTAATTGAATCTTCTGTGTCCTTATAAAAAGTGATCCATTGACTGTGGACAGAAAAACTCAGTATACCCATCCACCCTCCCAATTCAGGGCCTGATGAAGGTTCTGATTACAGTTTGGCAGACAGGATTACTCCATCACAAACATGGATATGCCATCCGCCGTATTACAAGTGCATTAAATCCAATGACACTTGTAATATGGCAGACTGGATATCAGTCACAATTGTGATGGGTGAACCTGGCTGCCGAACTCTAAGTGCATCTATTATGAGTCTAGCGGTCCGAGGACAGCCAGACTCGTGTTTGCACGGTGGTGGCAGATCCCGCCACCGCCTCACCCGTGGTCCGACTGACTGATCATGACTCGGGCAGTCGGACAGCCCTGGCCCGCCGACTCCGCCAGGGAACTGCCGTTCCCTGGGGTAGGAGAGGCAGGCAAAGGCCGCATTATGCTTGGCAGGACTATTGCAGCAAAGCTTGTCATGGCTGTTCTACCGCCAGGAAACTCCTGGCAGAAAGGAATCAAAGGGGGCTCTACAGGCCCCCACTGTGCCTCAAACATTTGTAGATGCACAATCAGGGGCATACCATGTGCCCTCCTATGTGCATGCACCTAGGTTGCTGCATGGTATGGACTTTGAAGGGCATGCTGTGCAGGAACCTTGTAGTGCAGTCCCATTGCGGTGCTTTTTAAATGGCACCGTTGCATTTAAATGAGGCACTGACATGGCACAGCCACGCCATCTGCCTGTCAGACTGTGAAAAAGTTGTAATCTGGCAGGCTGGTGGTGCAAGCTTTGGCAGAGTGGTGGCACGGCTGTTTGCAACGCCGCGCCACCTCTCCACCAAAATCTCGTAATCAGGGCCTAAATCAGGCAATTAGTCCACTAAACCAGCTTCTTACTGATCCAACACGCCAATGTCTCCACTACTGAACTCCAATCCTGAATGCACAGAGCACTTTGGCTGAAAGGGATCAACTTTGAATGCAGGTGTGTGAGGTTTTCTGAATAGAAGATCAATTTGTAAAAATTGAATTAAATTAATTATCAGTTTGTAATTACTACCTTAACATTAGAGTTCGTTAATAGTTACCTTTAAACTTCGTATGTATTATTCTTTGCGTGTTTTGTGAATTTCGAGAGGAAATTGACCATTGCTGCATTGCAGCCTGTAAATGGGTACATTTTCTTTATAGTGTCACTAGGCGATAGAATGAAAATTAGATTAATTGGATGTCTAAATCAAATACTAGCACTTTGTGAGCCAATTAATAGAGTTCTTTTAAACTTGCTGCCTCGCTAAGGTATATATTGGGTAAATTGATACTTGATAACCGAGGGCAAGCCAAACGAGCTTGTTAAATAAGAAGGAGTTTAATTAATGTCCTACATAAAAATCATTGCATCCAAGACTTAGGGAAAAACTAATAATATCTAGAGTGCGCCATACTGTGCTGGGATATTTTCTAAAACACTGCAAAGTTTTGTGCAAGGCTAATATTGCATATATTGCTGATAAAAGAGCCTAGTGAGTTAGAACTTGCATTCCTGAAAGTTTAGTGATACCCGCAGATTACAGGTTTGAATCTCATCAGGGCCCTTATGAGGCTACCAACTTGAGAGAAGATTAGTATCCTATTGTAACAACTGTTAACTACAAGACATTGATTTGCAACATGAGGCACTTCTTTTTGTGTTATTTATGTTTATGCTTTAACGTACCCTATAGTAACAACTTTTAATTATAATTCGGCCATACAATGTCCTCTTTTTTCCTACATGGACATTAATTATGTGTACACCGGTTATTATATTGAGATACTATTCAATCCATAAATATAACCTGTTTTAAATAGAGCTTAAACCATACTTATGGCATTTCTATGCGCTGTAAACAAATGGGGATCTGTAATACTTTAGTAAGAACATTGAACAACATGAAGCAGTGACATAATGCAGTATTTGAATGGGCAAGCAGTTTACATACCCATAGGTGGTGCCCAAGATGCCAAGAAAGTCACAAACATACACAACTCTGTAAATGCAACCACCAGCCACGTGTTTTTTTTGTTTTTTTACTGCCATAAGTGATCACTTATTCAGACCCATTTCCATAGAAGTATTATAACTCTGGTATAACTCGGGGGTCATTATTGGAGCCTGCCTATCTATAACTTAATTGTGGGAAGTTTATGGGAGCCACTTAACAAAACATAAGCGGGTGTTATTACATTACATATTTGGCTTGTAGCAAATGTGCCTTTTCCGCATGGTCTTTCCATATTGTTCACTTTTTTTTCACCATATTTTTGCTCGTATTGAAAATCTCACAGGAAATGTGAGACCATCATCATTGTACATCACCCCGTACCATCACCACCCTCTCTACTGCTTGCCACACACTTGGCCGGCCCCCACACCACTCAGAGGGGTGCCTTCTCCTTTGCACCAGACACCTCACCCCCTTCCCATATCACTCCTCTATGCAGCGTGAGGAGGCTATTGACCGCCTGAGAAACATCTCTGTAGGTCAGACTGCACTATTGAATGCCATCAAGGGACAAGGCAGCCAACTGTAACAAATGGTGGCCAACTTGGTAGGCATTCACAGTGCAATGTCTGTCCTACAGAGATCTTTTAAGGCTCTGGCCTCCCTCACCGCTGCCTACCAAATTCCCTAACTGTGTGGCCCTCCCCCCACCCTCACCCTCACCCCCACCCCCACCCCCTCCCCTTTCCCATACCTTAATCCCAAACATGTCCCAACAACATGCACACATTTGCATACTTCCACTCATAGAGACCCCAACAGCACATCTGCACATAAAAACAAACTACACAAGAAATACTAACGCACATCCAGACAGACACTGTACAAATACCACCACACACACAGGGCCCCCCATGCCCACATCACATCCACACACAGCACAGACAACACCACGCCAACACACACCCCCCACCCCATCACATCCACACACAGAACAGACGGTGTTAGTCAGTTATGAATTTACCTTAAAGAATGAAAAGATAATAGGTGTTTGTCAAAATACAAACAAGTTAGTTTAATTAAGGCAGCAGTCGGGAGAGTATTGACAGAGTACAGTTTGAAAAAAGTCTCTCCTCATACAGAAGTTTTGGCCCGCCAATGATACCATTCAGAGGTACAATAAACCGATTTGCCATTCTTGGCTTGGTCGTAAACAACGAGTACAACCAGCTGATAAGGGGGAGCAGGTGGCTCTCGACCTCGGGGAGAACTAGTGTGGGCCAGTATATATGTGTCCTGATGTCCGCCATGGGGAGCGTCGGATCAGTATGTGCGGCGTTTATGATGTGTCCTCATAGGCTGAATGTTCCTAACTTTATGTGGCATCTATCTTTGTGGTATTCTGGAATGCACCCCTTTGGGCAAACGTGTTTTATTGGGGCCAGACTTGCTTGTGGTGTCACTGCCTATCTGTGGATTGATCAGGGTTTTCCCTGGGTGCGTGTTTGTCTTTAAGCTAAGTATAACACCCCCTGTGACCTGTCAATCAGTAGGCTCGGGTTTGAGTCACAGGGCCTGTCTGACCATGTAACTCTGACTCAGGGTTGATGGGAAGGTCACCTTGGGTGAATCTGACAGCAATGATATAAGTTTGTTAAAATGTGTACAATTAGCATGGAGGTTATTGATATTATTTTTACTGACATCCTCAGTATTGTGCATACAGTTGTCATAGCATACATCAATATTGTCTTTACTGGTATCAGCATTGTTATGCATGTTTATATTATGGCAACATTGAGAATTGTTTCTACTGGTATAGACATTGTAACGCGAGCACATTTTATAGCATGCATCGAAATTGCATTTATTGGTATTGCTATGTTCCAGACTGCATGGATCATGGTGTGTAAGGACATTGTGTTCACAGATATTAACAACAACACCACACCCACATACACACACCCCTGTACATCCCATCCACAAACCATACACAACACCACAAACACACACCCCATCCCATCCCATCTCATTCCCACACAGCACAGATGCTACCACACCCACATACACTCACCCCACCCCAGCCCATCACATCCATACACAGCACTGATGACACCACAACATCATGCACACACCCCACCTATTCACATTTACACACAGCACAGACAACATCACACACTCATGCACACACCACACCCCCACCACCACAGCCACACCTTGACTACCACACCCCCAATCCACAACCCATCAACATGCACAACACCTACACACAGCACATCCACAGCAATATCCTCCACAGATACATGAATCCCACAGTTTATACCCCTGAAACAGAGATGCCACCATCATGCACCGAACAGACACTTTAGACACTAGACATATCTATTCTTGCAAAACATATCCCAGAAGCGCAAGCAACTGTACCCTCAACAGACACAGGCACATAACACACTGTCACTCCCTCTACCTCCAATACCCCACTCCTTCCCAAACAGTCTGCCAAGTTCCCCTCTGAAGATCCTATATTTTACCTTGCCCTCACCCCTCAAAAACCTCCAACCACCCCTTCCGATAACAATCCTCCCCCTCCAACACCCAAGACCACCCCTTCCTCATCCAAACCCACCCTAATTATAGACCCATCCACCCCTTCCACTTCCCAACGCATGCCTTCCAAGCCTCAATTCACCCCTTCCACTTCCAAACCCACTACTCCTAAACATTAGTCGACCTCTTTCTCTCCACTATCCCCCTACACAAAAGTCCACGTCTTCCTCTTCCTAAGCTCCACTCCAAAGCAAAAGTCCACCTCTTCCTCTTCCCATGCCTCCCTCTAAAACAAAAGTCTACCTCTTCCTCTTCCCAAGACCCCCTCCTAAACAAAAGTCCATCTTTTCCTCTTTGCAACCCACTCCTCCTAAACAAAAATCCATCTCATCCTCTTCAAAAACCACACCCTACAAACAGAAGGACACCACTCCTAAAAGTCCCTTTCCTGAGTAAGATGTATGAGATGCCTGTCCTGCCCAATCAATGTTCATTCCTGAGGAAGTTTCCCAGGCAGTGTCTTTTGAGGGAAACTTAGTGGCACTGCACTGTGCACAGATGCACTGTTCAGTTCTGGACTGGCTATTGATCTTGAGTTATTCTCTTGTTTTGAAAATATTTTGTTATTATTTGACCACATTAGTCCTGGCATTACCTTTCCATAGCTATTGTTGTGTAACTAGCAATTTTGTATGGCTTAGATTGTGTAAAATATTTTGTTGCTGGTACATTATGTAAGGCTATACAACATTTACATTCACAGTACAGTTTGTTATATACATACACAATGGATATGCTATGTGATGGTCAAAAGATTGTATGGTAACACATCCATCATAGTAGTGACGACTTGCTCCACCTAATTGTTCTGAGATGATTAATTGGGCTGTGTGACTACAGGTGTGTTTGTTTCACCGTGATTGCTGATTAATATGAAGAGGTTTGCATCTACTGTCCTTGGAACAGTGCAGGAGTTACACAGGAAAGAAGAAATCGTCCATGGATGGACATGTGGCAGGAATCCTAATTGAGACTAACATTGGTTTAGGTGGTATTTCAAATGGTAAAGGTTGCAGCTTGTCTTGAACAATGTCAACATCATGTTTTATTGCACTTCTCCCCATAATGTGTATTGCATATGTGTTTAATGTGTGGAGGTTATATATTTGTTTTCCACAACTGGAGGGTGAATATTTGTCATACATTTTTCGATCCTCTTTTGTGCATGTCTACATGTGAATCAAGTGCTGTTACAGATTTGTTCATTTTAATATCTTGCACTTCAACATTACCCACATATGCATTGCACTTGGTTATGCTATTAGTTGACGGAAATATTTTTTAAGCCAGGGGTCCTGTGCATCTGTTAATTGGCATGTTCATGGGAACAGAAAGGTTTGGGGCTTACCATTGATTGCGTCCATGCCATGGTTTGTTTTGGACATCCTCAAGCAGAAGCGGAAGGACTTGTAGGATCAGCACAATGGTAGTACAGGAAGTGTGAAGGTGAGTAAAGGTGAGTTTGTACCTTATATCCCTTCCATCCAACCAACTCAGTGTAGAGGGTTGACCGCCACAGTCATGTCAGGAGGAAGGCACATCGTGATTGGGTCGGTGAGGAAACAGGTGGTCAACCTCCAACAGCCTCACTACGCTATCCCGCCATCAATGTGGTCGAGATTTCCTGGCAGGACTGTGGCAGTCTTATGTCTATGAATCTGCATGCTTCGTAGTAGGTGGGTGGGAAATACAAAGCCATCTCAACATCAGGCCCGTTTCTGCCAAACTAGTAATCAGGCCTTAAGTCTGAAGGTAAATCTTTGGACAGGGCAAGGCAGCAAATATGTCCATGTGATAATATGACTTTGGTGGCTATGAATTCCGGGTTTGATTCACTTGATGTGTTGGGCACCAAAACCTACGGCTTCAGTCAGAGCTCAATGATGAACTATTTAATTTTGCGGGATCCACACCCGCCACAGCCTTGGAACCTGCTTTGCTGGAGGATTTTGTCTTCTATTTCAAAATGTGATGCCCGAAGGTAAAAACATTGACTGGGCTAACCTACCTAGTTTATTTGACCTGCACTCCATCACGATCAGCATGAATTAGCACCTAGGTCCTGGTCAACCATGCTGTATTTTTTCTCTGCCCTTTTTACCCAAAAATGTACAAATCCATGTCCTTGTTTGTGTCAACCTATTTTAACTTATGTCTTATTGCTAAATATTTTTTCTACATTTTTCTAAATTAGTTTGGCAATATCACGGTGTTCTGTTTTTCACTTTGACATTGTTGGTACTGTTTGAACTTAACGCACATTTCCATGGTGACTGGCTGTTGTCAGGGATTGAGCAAAGATTCTTTCAGAACTGCATTTTGCTCTAACCAGGGGTGGTTTATTGAGTTGATAGGAGTATACCTCCTTAATTAATAACCCACATTTCTTACACAGTTTCTAAAGAATGTGAAAGAAATGGCATTAAGGACTGGGATTTGAGTTAGCAGGGGTTTGTTCTTATACCCCTTCCCTCAAATTACTAGTGTCTGGTGCATAGGTAAGTGATCAGGTGCAAAATCACTCCCTAATAGCTGACAAGCCACACTTGTTTGGCTCAGTGATTCAGTTAGAGAATTTGGGATGAAACAAGACAAATTGTAATCCCAATGGGGCAGTTAACTTATTTCCAGTCTCATTTGGATTACCAGGGGAAGTCTTATTGAGGTCTTGAGTCCCACAGAAATATTTCCACACTGGAGAAAATCATTTTTTGCTCCCCTAACATAAATAGATCTTAGCTTCCAGCTGAGCGGGGACATTCTACACTAGAAAAAGAAGGATAAGGGTGAGCTAGGCAAGAGGCTCTGGAGATTTGGTAGCTAGTATTTATCCTTTCACTCATACTGATAGGTAGATTTATAGGGTGTGCAAATACTAAGGCCCTCATTCATGGGGTTTTGGCACAAGGAAGCTCAGCAACTGGCCTTGTTGCACTGCCCTATGTCAAAGTTAAAGGACAGGAATGCATAATATTTATCGAATACGGTGCATTCCTGTCCTTTCTCCCATTGCTGGTGCCATTTCGGCAGCCTAGTGTAAATGTAGGCACCTTTGCACAATTGTGCAAGGGTGCCTGTGTTGTCAGCAGGATTGTACTTGTGCAGGAAGGAACACTTTCCTGCACAAAAACACTCCTCGGAGGCTGTTTCCTCTTTCTATGTGTGCTGGAGAATGCAGCACACATGGAAAGAGGAAAAAACAAGGTGAGACGCAAGGTTTTGGAGCATCCCCAGGTTTACATGGTTTTGTAAATCTGGGCAGGTGCCAAAATCCATGGGAATGCCTCCTGAGCGCAGAGTAAAGCAATGCAGCGATTTGTTCTGCCTTACCTTACTCCATATTTGTGAGGCCATTCAAAGCCACTCAAAGTGGCTGTGTGTGGCCTCATAGATATAATTTCAAGGTGTGCTGTGCCGGAGCATCACAAAAAGTGAGGGTCTGGTGGTGCAAGGTGCTAATAAATATGCCCCTAAGTTTGGCAATGGTATTTGAATAGACGAGTCAGCAGCAACAAGCAACTGCAGCCACCCATTCCAGTCACATACAATACATGTTACCAATGTCGTTAGTCCATCATGATTCTCTTCTATTTAGATCTGTTGATGGATCTGCTTTTAATTCATTTGAATATATATACTCACCAAGGTTTCCACCTCTCCCACAGCATTAGTGCCCACTCCAGTTATCTATCATTCAGGCAAGACATTCCTGTCTTTCTATTGGTCAGATGTCTTTGATCTCCCCCATCATGTAACTATGCTCTACAAATGGCTATAATTTTTGGTGATACAAACATTTGAGCTGTCATTCAAATGAACAGCTATTGTCAGAGACTATATTGCAGACATAGATGCTCTTTTCTTCAAATATTTGGTTAAAGAGTTAAAGAACAAACTCATGGTGTCGTTCTTGTGGTTACTGCCAATGTTTCTTGAAATTCAGATCATTGAAATCCACCAGGTATCTCTCTCTATTCATATTTCTAATAAGATTTATCTCAGACAAATTGCTGTAAATCATACATGCATAAACAGGGCCCTCCATCCACATGGTGCAGCCTGAGCAAATTACAAATGAATGGCTTTATACTTGAGGCAATCTCAGATCTTCCTTTCAATAATCCAGGAGATGCTTCTAACCGCCTTGTCTGAAAATGTAGTATTTGTTGAAGGAGGTGAGAACCCACGTCATCAATCATCATAATCCTTGTCAGGGTGAAAAACAAAAAGTCAATAAACCTGTGCTCATCCCCATGTTAGATGAGCAGTCGGGGTTAACATTAAACATAAAGGCTCAAATATTTATGAATAGTAATAAAGCCAAAACACTGCACGAGAAAAATCCTAAATTATCATAGAAAATAGATAATATTATATTAAATATAATAACAACAAAATGACAGAAATCCAAAAAGTAGAATCACATATATAAATTTTTAAAGTTTGAGTTAAAATGAGCCAACGTGGGTCTCTGATCACGCTAGGCTTTGTCAAAATGAACATTTAAGGCCAACTGCAATGGGCCACCCTTTGAATACTGGATCAGGTTTGTCTAGGTGGAAAGTTTACCTTCTGACTTAAAATGATTTCTGTTGAAAACGTAGTCATTGACGAGTTGTCTGTAGAGCAGGCTGCATGCTGAATCCAAAGCCATGTTCAACAACAGTGGGGTGCTCTTGAGTGGGATCTGCTGTTGTTGGAGATGAAGGTGGGAAAAGCTACAAGTCGCTGAAACCCAGTGCCAGAAAAACTTTGATGTCAGTCAGAAGTGGCCTGGCATCGGTCTTGGTGCAGACCTGTACATCTGGACCTAGAAACTTTTCTGGAAGGCGGGTCTATTTCAGCTGGACAAACCGGCAGTTGAATCTGACTGGTGATTTGATGTTGACAGCTTTGACTTGATGATGATCCAGGTCTACCACCGAATCTTCAGAGGAAAAGTTGGCAAAAAGTTTGGAAGTCCCAGCTGTTGCAATTTGGACAGGATGTGCACAATCTAACACCAGCCAAGGGTCCCGGACATGGGGGTACAACATGGGGACTCAATCCGGCAGAGACCAGCAGCAGGGTCCTGGGCAGTTCCAGTTGGAACTTATCAGCTGATCAGTTGCAGACAGAAGGCCTATGGAAGCTAGCTGTGTCCCTATATCTCACACAGAAGTCAGAAAACTAAACCTTGGAGTCACTTCTGTCTTCCTTCACACAGTCCTTCTTCTGATTCTTTCCAGGTAAAAGAGTGTTCTTGGGAGAGTTCTCAGAATGCCACTTGTATGCACAGTGCCAAACTGTGGGGGCAATACTTTGTCAGCCTTCTGAACCAGTTCTGGGCAGCTTCCCTCCTCTTATTTGGGTCAAAGTCAGTCTAACTAGAAACACAAAAAGGGAGGCAAGCCTAGGTTTGTGCTTCATCTGAAAGTGATCTTTTGAAACAAAGGAAGGGGGCTGGGACAGCCCCCCAGGTCATCCTGTCAAGAGGGAAAATCCCTCTCCAAGCAGTGGGCCCTTTGTTCATTGCCTGGGAGCAATAACATCTTACTACAGGGTAGCCATCAGTAGTCAGGTGACAGTTGGGCACTGGCAGAAATGCCTTTCGGTTTTAGGCAGGAACAAGACAGCTTTCTAAAAATATTTATTTCCAATTATTGTAACATAAAATCCAACTTCACCATTAAACCTTCATCACCATTGACCATAATGTGCTCATAGCCAGACTGGCATCCTCAGCCAGCATAGGTGGTACAGCTTTAGGATGGTTGTTCTCTTTTCTACAGAACTGCACAGATCTAGTACAACTGGGCTGTTTCCTTTCAAGAGCATTCAACATCCATTGCTGCATGCCTCAAAGTTCTTCTTTGCTTCCTATTCTATTTAACATATCCACAGCGCTCTCCACGAAGGAATTCTGGATTCCAGTATGTTTGGATACCATGCGTATGTCGATGAATCCCAGTTTTTCCTGAAACCAGAGGAGAGCCCTGAAAAACTCGCAAGTTATCTCAAGGCCTTTCACTTATGCACCAAAAGATACAAGATAACTGGTTATACCTTAATTAGAAAAAGAACAAAGGATTGCTCTTTGGTTTGCTCAGCCATTAGATCCCCTTTGCTTGGCCTGATGATATGGACTTCCCCAATAAACTGGGGAATCAAGCATGCAAGATGTGAGTGATCTTCATCAGTGATCCACATTCTCCCAACTGTGGTATGCAAAAATGCATTTTCCATCTTCATCAACTGAATTTGATCTTACCTTTGCTACATTGTTTGCAGAAAGTTGCATTTATCCTTGCAGTGGTCATATCACACATTAATTGCTGCAATGGACTCTACACTGGTCTCCCCATTACTTTCCTTAACATATTACAATTACTTCAAAACTATGCTGCAAGACAATCCCAAACTCCATGATCATGTTTCCTCTCTTACATCTCTCCATTGGTTCCCTCTGCAGGAATGGACAAAGTTCAAAATGCTCCGTCTTCTCCACAAGTCAATAAAAACTGCACCCCAAACTATATCACTGGTTTTGTCATTCCCTTTTACCATCCCAAAGTCGCAACTCTGCCAAAAAAGACTGTTGATACCACACCATTAGAAATTGTGTTTCTGGTTGGCAGAGGTATGCACCCTGTCCAAGCAGGAACCACACTCCTAGTCAGGGTAGGTAACAACATAACCTAAATTATCATTTGCTCACCATCTAGTAGTTTGGCACAGAGCAGTCAGGCTTAACTGAAGAGGCAATATATTTGTTCAGCACTTCATACAACAACATAATGAAAACACCACAAAAAGACTCCACACCAGGTTAGACAAATATATTATAATTTTTTTAATAAAACAAGGCCAAACTGTCAGAAATCCAATGTGTAGAATCTGGTCTTACACACATTTTTTGCCTATACGCGGTCTCTGTTCGTGCTGGAAGGGGCAAAGTCAAAAGTTCAGGCAGACAGCAATAGAGAGGAGGATGGAGACAGGGACCTACTTGGGCTTGCTGAACCAAAGTACCTTGATCCGGGATGCGTCGTCATTGATAAGGATTCACGGTGCACCCGAAGCAATGTGTTGGTGTCGAGTCATGGTTCCGAGGGGGTTGCACTGGGTCCGCGTCCTGCAATGATGAGGATGCACTGGTTCAGACTCACGCAAAGGCGAAGATGCCCAAGGTCCACTCACTGAAACAATGAGGATGCAATGATTCTGACTCATGCAAAGGTGAAGAAGCGCCTGTTCCAATGAGCATGTGTGGGTTCTGGATGAAGGAGCACCTTATGCCTCACTTCCAAGGTTCTAGGACTGAGGTAGCACCACTTGGCAGGGCAGGCTCACAGCTTGCAGATTCCAGGTGCAGATGCAGGTGATTTAAGTCTTTGATATTCCTGATATTTGGGAACTGAAGGCAAGACAGCAAGCCCTTGGAGTCCCTCCGGGTTCAAGTGATGCAGGCCCAGTACTTCTCGCCTAGGTAATAGAATAGCAGGCAGCAAGGCAGCTTAGTATGGCAAGAGCACAGCAAGGCAGAGTTCAGCAAAACTGCAGTCCAACAGAGTAGCAGTCATTTCAGCAACACAACTGTTGTTCCTGGCACCGTTGTCACACATCTAGAAGTGTACTGATTTGGTAGTGCCAGAGGTCCAGCAATCATGCCCAGTGGTGCCTTTGAAGAAAGCTTTGAAGTGCACAGAAGTTTTCCCTTCCTGCCCTGGCTGTAGACATACTATGGGGGGGTAATCAATCTTTAGTGTGGGGACAGGACACAGTCCTTTTAGATGTAGGTGTTAGTGTCAGCTCTTCTCTCCCATTCTGATCAGGTTAGCCCTTCTGCATGCAGACAAACACTCAGGCACACCTTCCTTCCTTTGTGTGTGACTGTCTAGATGGAATGCAGGAAGACAGCTGTTGCCCACTGCAGATTTATATTCCAGAGACAGGCAGATGGCACCAAATGGCTAAAGTAAATGCTAACTTTCTAAAAGTGGGATTTGCTAAACTGGAATTTAAAATCTCACTTCACCTAAGTTGCGATTTTTTAAAGTGTGAGTTAAGTGACACTAAACTTGAAAGGGCTATCTCTTCACAAATGGGGATTATACTTAAATGATGTAATAAGGTAATCCCAATGTTATCCTATGGTAAAGATAAGCCTTGCAGTAGTGGAAAAAGAAATTGGGAGTTTTCACTGCCAAGACATTTAACGTTTAAAAGTACATGTCCTGCCTTTTAAATACATTGCACCCTGTCCTGTGGGTTATACAGGGTCTATCTCAGGAATGATTTATATGTATAAAAAGGGATAGTTTAGACCTGGCAAGAGGGTTTACTTGCCGGGTTGACATGGCAGTGTGAAACTGCACACACAGGCTCTGGAGTGGCAGGCCTCAGACATGGTTATGGGGTGACTTAGTGGGTGACAGAATCAGTGCTGCAGGCCCACTAGTAGTATTTAGTTTACAAGCCCTGAGCACTTGTAGCACACTTCACTGGGGACTTAGAAGTAAATTAAGTATGCCAAATGAGGATGAACCAATTATGTTTAACCACAAAGACCCCAAGACCAAAGTAGGTCCCATTTGATAGGCCTTACATTAATTAGCCGCACACCAGTGGAGTGTGATAGTGATCACCCCACTCGGTGGAACCCTGCCAACATAGCACGGTAAGGGTAGAGCCCGATTGTGTATCATAGGTCCTGATGAATGCCACGGACCCCTCTGGGCCAATAGGCAGAAACATGTCGACCACTCACATCACAGTGGGGGGACAATAGAATCCCCAACACACCGATCAATTATTTTAACCACCATACAGATGCCAGTTACATTAAAAAGAGTTTGACATCTGTAATGGCTTTTTAAACTTCACTTTTTCTGTAGGGGCCCCACTTAGCTTTAGAAGTGCACCCCTGTCATCAGGTGCATGCCCGCCCTCTTTCAAACCAGGTTTTTAGAGGGCGAGGACTGGTCAATGATGAAGCATGACATGTCAAGATATGCTCCGCAGGATCATGTTGCAGCAAATAAGGGTCGACCTCCTGATATCATCAACACCCCGACACAGCACACGGGTTGTTCAAGGGATCAGGTGAGGGAAGCAAAGGGAAGGGACAGCAGGGAAAGGAGCCTGAAACAACAAACAACAAAAGATATAAACAGAGCTTAATACATTCTACTCTCGTATGTTCTCACTAAGCCCTATTGTACCTTCTCAGGGAACCGAACACACTCTCTGTTCAGTAGAACCATCAGCACTCTTCTCCTACTGGGTTTTCTGCCTGTAAGCATAGAATGCGGAATATTAGCATGCCCTACCGCACAATTCGTCTTTGCAACTGTAAGGGCTTGTCCCCACCTCAACATACCATCAAGGTCACTGGAAGCCTATGGAGAACTCTTGGTCTGGAATATAAATATGTACTCTGAGAAATAGGTGAAAAGTCACAGAAAGACCTCTTGATAGCTACTTTGCAAGGTCTTGAGTCCCATCCTTCCCTGAGTAATCAAATCATAAGTCAACAACAAAACAAAAATGGTAATCCATTGATACGGCAATGCGTGGTTGTCTACCACCACATTCCGCTCTTTGAGGTAGTTCACAATACGGCAGCGCGGGGTTCCAATCACCACCGCGCTCCGCTTTTACTCACACACTAGTAACCCAAAAACAGGAGATTGAAAACGGTAACGTGTGGTAGCGAAAACCACTATGCTCCGCTTCACGCAAAGTCTGAAAGGCCACACCTGAAGCACAATATCCACACAAATACTCTCCAGGAAACCTCCCACCAAACACGGTAATGCCTAGCAGCCAACTACTGCATTCCGCTTTGGGAGCAAAAAGGTGAACAACCCTACCGAACCGTCTTCAAACTGTGTTGGAGACCGGGGCGCTCACCACAATCTGGATCTCTACCACAGAGAGACGAAGGAAGCAGGAAATCCTCCCTGGCTGACCTCTGATCACTATCCGGCAGCGAGAAAATGCCAGAAGACGGAAAAATAAAATTACGCGCATCGGCCGATGCGCGTTCCCTCCTCAAGTACTTCCTCCCGCTGGGCATCATGGGAGTGGTAGTTGCGGAACGCGCTTGCAGGCGCGGATACTCCGATCCTGACATGACACCAGGTGGTGTGTGAGACCAGTCTTTTACTTTTTGTGAGAAGCCTGCACTTACAAAATAACACTGTAGCACTCAGGTCACCATACTGGGAGTGGCTCTTTTTGTGATGAACCAATTATACCATGTTTAGGGCAGAGAGCACAAGGACTTGAAAACTTGTTAGCAGAGACCTAAAGAAAGCAACCACGAGATCAAAAAAATCGAGGAAAGGAGGCAAAAAGTTTCAAGAAGACCACCCTAAGGCTGTCAGGTCTAGCACACACCAGTACAGATATACAATATGTGGAGGCCAGACCTTTCGTCATCAAGGTACCTCCCTCTGGAACTCTTCAGCTAATACCTAAGACAGGAAAAGAATCCTTTAAATTCTAAAAATCCTATGATGCCCAGGTTTCACCATGGCATTTGGAGAACAAATCTTCCCAGTGACTACATATATCATCTGTATCCTAGTCCACTGAGCAGATGCATACAATCGGTCTATTCTAAGACCAAGGCTCAGACTATTTTATGCTTAAGGCTTTATTATCTTTTGTTCCTTTATTGATTGTGTCATTGACTTGGTTTGAAAGTTTGCTTGACTTCTCTGGCTCATTCCCATGTAGAACATGGCTCCACGTCATGTGCTTTCTGAGGCTTCCAATTTGCGGTTAGTAGTGTCTAACAAATACTTTAAACAAATACATAAACTGTCGATCACAAGCCACATTAATATAGATGTGTGGTGCAAACTATTAAAAAATAGCTCCCAACGTAGTTCCTGCATTTACCTAATTTTGCTAACCACCAGTTATCAATCAATACTGCACTAATTAAATGTTCAAGCCCGAAACAAATCACTTCCTGGGAACAAGTACATTGGTGATAGAAAGAGTTCCGTTGTAGAGGATGCTGTGGAAGAGTAGGAGCGTTAGTAGTGGTTGAAAAGGAAGACTCGGTAAAGAAAGAATATTGGTCTTTCCATCCAAAAATGAACTAAGGGATATGTGTACTACTTGCCTAGAATGCGGAGTAAAATCATTCCTCCATAAAATAAGATAGAAATAAAGTGATGGAGAAATACAGCTCAGCAAGGGGTGAGAGGAAGATGCACAGAAATGAAACAGCAGACCATTAAGTAGGAAGGAGTTATGTTAACTGTTGTATAGGGGTCAGAAATAATGCACTTAGGATAATGGTATACCTTCCCTGACTAATGTGCTGGAAGCTCCAGAGACCATGTCATGGACATGTCTGTCATAACACAGAGCTGAGCACCTGTTTTTTTGCATTTGGAGTGTCGAAAGCCTATACGTTTAACTCGTAATTCATGCAAGACCTTCAGAGAGCAAAGTCCAGAAGCAGAGAGAGGCAGTCATTGCACACTGTTTCCAAATTGTGCATTCTTCAGTTCCTGCACTAACTCAAACAATTTCTAAGCTAATTGTATTTGCTTGTAGCAGTGAAAATGCAGGGGAAAAAATAAGTTTGATGGACAAATACTTTTTGATTCAACTAATGTTGGCTCAACATATCACTGCCACAAAAATTAAACTCTTTGATTGGTACATCAGTGACTGGTCATTGCCACCTCTACATACCTCCAATCTGCCAGCAGACAGGACAGTGTTGCCATTAAAACTGCTGCAGCTTTTTATTAAACCAAACCTCTCCCTTGCACTTTCCCTCTTTGTGTTTTACTCCCACTCACCACCATACAATGCAGTTCTGATGCAATCTGCATCAGGCCTTGTTCGATTAGCTTGAAACATAAGGGCCTGCTGTTAGAATAGAAATAGTTTATGCTTAGGCAGTGTTCCATGTACGTTAGCATTCACTGCACCATTTTCTATTTGGGCGCTATTTTAGGCTGTTCGAAACTGATCTAGTTCAATTCCGAGAAATGCTCCTCTATGAGTTTCGCTTCTTCACTTGGGTTTTGTTTCAGTAATGAGCACACTGTTCAGGTTAGCAAATAGCTTTCTCATTAGATAGAGGCCCTCTCTTCCCTGTCTGGTGGCAGGCTCGGGATAGAACAACCTTGGACTATGTTACTTTGTACAAGATATGAGCACTGAAAACATGTTTTATGTATTTTGCTGTTCAACTGCACCTGCTTGGAAAATTCCACTGTGGGTTTGTTTTCGCCCAGTTACAAAACGTACATAATGTATCTTTATGCTTGTAGAGTTCAGTTCCCTCTGCAGCACTCTTAGAGACAGGGCAGATGGGGCTCCGCTTTGAGTGTATATGAATAAACAGTTATTGGTTTGTATTCTTCACTGTCTGACCGACTCTTCATTTAGTACGGAAGGCTGAGAGGTGGTCATTAGTGACCCGGGTGGCCCTAAAAGGGTTAGTTCCTTCAGTTGGCGCCCGAACAGGGACCCCTTCCTACCGATGAAGTAAACACCATTAGGACTTGGCAGAAGGAGGCCATACAGAGGTGGTTGAAGATGCAGAGGGAGGTACGGAAAGGGACAATTCAAACATTGATGCAGCTGTTGCATATGATAGAGAAAAACAGGAGTCAGGAATTGAATTTGAGGGTAGGAGATTTCATCTGCATATTGACAAGTCTTATTTGGCCAAAGAGGACAATGATACTTTTGTAGAGGATCTGTTAGATACTAGACCAACGGCTCCTTATGCCCTGCAGAGGATAATCCTACTGTTCCTTTACAGTCATAGCAGTCTGTTTCTTCTGCTTTGATTGTTCCTGTATCTACGGCTGTTACTTCCACAGCTTTGGCTACGGCGCATCCCACTCTTTCTTTGTCCTCGCCATCTTTGATGACTGTGACCTCTAGCGCATCTACTGTTTCAACTTCTGTGTCTGTTCTTTCTTCTTCGGTACAAACATTGACTACAGTTGTACCTATTGATTCTGTTGCTTCTCCTTCCATGGTTATTCATCCTCCGATACTTTTGGATGCTGCAAAGCCAGTACGAGGGTTTGAGGACAGGGATTGGGCAAACTTCAGGGAGAGAGTGGGTCCATTGGTGCGCTGTGGAGTAGGTGAGGATGAGAAGGATGTATTGCCAGACAGGCTATGAAGTGTGCCAGTAATCCGGTTTATGACACTGAGGACATTTGGCAAGCTATGTGTGATTTTGAGCCTTTTCTACAGAAGCACGTTCTCCAACATATGTCCGCTACATTGATTGATCTCTGGCTCACACATACTAAAACTGAGGCCACACAAGTGTTATTTGATATTAAGGATCGTGTCTATGTAGCTGATTTAGCCCCAGGTCAGGTGCATACAAATATTGCCACTATAGTTTCTTATAGATTTTGATTGTATGATAAGAGTCCCACTAAAATTACTCAATTCCCTATGCGTGAGGTTCATTCAATATATCATCCAGAAATACCTGCTTTAATAGACCAGCGTGGTAATGTCACTAGACCAGCTGTAACGGCCTGTTTTCAGGAGCAATGGGTTTATACTCCATGGAAAAGTGAGGTCTTAGCCCTTAAGGCTACTTTTCCCTACCCTAGGAAAAATCCTACAGCTTACTATAAAGAACTAAGGGGCATATCAGCAACAACCAGACATTAATTATCGCTAAGCGCACTTAGCGCTAATATAATTATCGCCGGCTAGAGTGTATTTTTATCGCTGAGATAGCGTGCTATTAGCAACGCTTATCTCAAAAGCGATAAAAATCCTAGCGCTAACTGCCAAACGTGAGATTATCGCTGGAAACCCAGCGATAATCTCACGAAGTTTGGCATCAGCTTGATGATAGGGCCTCACATACTTAGCCATGATATCCACCTTCCATAGGATATCATGGCTAAGTCAGTTTCAAAGCAGGCGTAAGGAAAGTAGCGATGACAGAGGTTATCGCTACTTTTCTTATCGCTATGCTGCTTTGCGTGAGGCTTGATAATAGGAGAAATGTCGCTTAGCGACATTTCTCCCGTTATCCTGGGGAGGAACGCCCACTTTGCATCTCATTAGAGATGCAAAGATGGGCGTTAGGAATTTAGGCGCTAACGCAAGGTTTCACGCGAAAACGGCCGCAAAAGCGGTGATAATTTTATTTCGCCGCCTCGTAGATATGCCCCCAACAGAGACTGCTTCTTCGACTTTAATGACTCTTGCTGATATCGAAATGTATTTTGGTAAATATTTGGAGACAGGTCCATACACAAGATCATGTTGCAGAATTGGGGGGTACATGGGATGTAATTAAAGGATGGGATCAAGAAAGGAAACCGGTTGATAAAACCTCTACTGAGGTACTTGTTTTGCCTGGTCGTATTATTACATACATGCACACTCTTATTCCACCTAAGAAGGTGAGCTGGGACAGATTGACAGCTTGTCGACAGAAGAAAGATGTGATTGTGTCTGATTTCTTTACTCAGTTTAAAGATACAATTTTGGATTCTAGTGGGCAGGATATGTCCACTGAGGGAGGAGTTTGATTGTTTGTTGACAGGTTTGTTACTAACCTTCTCCCTGAAAACATGACTCGTTTAAAAGCGTCTGAGAGTACTTGGTCTATGTCTTCTACTGTTATTTTGAATATGGCCTAATATTATGAACACCGAGATTAAGAGGAAAAGGATAAAACTGATAAATAACATAAGGATTTAAAGATGAAGATGTTGTTACAGCAAGCATTTAGGGGGACATAATAGGGGACGAGGAGGTCCTTCTCTACAGCTGCTGCGTACTCGGCAGCCTTTCAAAACACCTTTAGGAGAACCAGTGTGTGTATTGTAAGGAGGAAGGACATTGGCGTAACCAGTGCCCTGTGCTTTTACAGAAGGTTGTGTCTCCTAGAGGACGAGGTTCTGGTGGTAGAGGCCATGGAACAGACAGAAATCAGAATGCAGCACCTCCGTTGGGCTGTTCTGATAATAATTATTTTGATGACCTGAGAGTTGGACAGTATTATCATGATGATTATGACATGAATGATGTGACAGGTATGTCTTATAGGTAGGACAGCCAGGGACAAAGTGAGGGACCAGTTCAGATACCTGTAGATCAGTGTGGTCCTTATGTCACAGTGGATTTGCAAGGCTCGACTAAGGTGGATACTGGTGCAACAAAAAGTTCTGTTTCTTGACACATGGTCCCTGGGGCGGCTCTGTATGGCCACAATAATGGTTTGGTACGCTTTTCAGGTGTACCGGTTGTAAGCCTTGTTTCACGACCCTTTGCATTGACTGTTGGTCCTTTCACTGTGGAATCTCCATTCTTATTAAAATCTAATTGTGGTGAAATTTTCATGGGTTTGGATTTGTTGAAGAAACTGCATGCTACTATTTATTGTTCCCCGGCAGCTGTTTATATTACTATGGGTCCGGATGTGAGTACTAGGCAGTGTTTGTCTCAGGATGTGCCCCTTCCGGCTGAATTTGCTCAAGTACCACCCACATTGTGGGCCACAGGTGATGCTGCCAGTTTCTATACAAGTTAAAGATAATGCTATTCTACCCCGCATTTCTCAGTAGAAGAAGGTGAATGGGCTCTTCTTCAGATTATTCAAGATTTGATACGAAAGGTTGTAGTTGAGGAAATGTCTGCCAACATTTGCAATAGTCCTATTCTTCTGGTTCTTAAGAGGGCACCTTTGGGTCCCCCTGATGTTATTGATGATGTTTATTGCTTTGTGATTGATTTGCGAGAGGTTAAAAAAATTGTAGTACCGCAGTTTCTAATGGTTCCTGATATCACTAAGCTCTTAACGATGATTCCATCTACTGCTAAGTTCTTTTCTGTCATTGATCTGAAAAACACATTAGTATTCCCAACCATCCAGACAGTAGGTATTTGTTTGGATTTACACTGGCTGGCAGGAGCTTTAGATACTGTCGCACTCCTCAGGGTTATATGTAGAGTCGTGGGATTCACTATTGCTTCCTCCAGGAAATGTATTAGTGCAATATATCGATGACCTGCTAATTGCTTCTGATACGGAACAAGGTTGCAAGGACAGTACTGTCCAATTGTTGCTACATTATGCACATCATGGACATAAGGTCTCTCTTTTGAAATTTCTGTATTGTCGACAGGAGGTTACCTACTTAGGTCACCTACTGTCGAAGGAGGGTAGGATGTTGACCCCTGACTGCATCAGTACCATTGTTAAAATGCCCATTCCACAATTTCAGAAAGACGTACGTGCTTTCATAGGTATTCCTTCCTACTGTCACCAGTGGATCCCAAATTACTCGCTATTAATCAAACCTTTGCTTGCATTAACAGTAAAAGCAGTGCATGAGCCTTTGCCTTGGACGCCCAAATGCCAGCAGTCTTTTGAGCAATTAAAAGCTGCGCTTTGTTCGGCTCCGGTACTTGGCACACCGAATTATAACAAACCGTTTGTGCTCTATGTCCATGAGATGGCTGGTTGGGCACTTTCTGTTTTAACACACAAGTTTGGGGGCTAACAGAGACCTTGATCTTACTTTTCCACTGTGCTTGATCATGTTGCAAGAGCCCTCCCGAGTTGTCTGAGAGCGGCCGCGGCCACTTCAATCAGGCAATTGGCTGGACTCGTACTTGATACTGATCTCACAGTTATGGTATCCCATGCTGTGGATACACTTTTGAATATCACAAAGACACAACACATCACCAGTGCACATCTTACTGGCTATGAATTGACATTGTTTTCTAAGATTATTACGATCAAGAGATGTGCCACTCTGAATCCAGCCACGTTACTACCCCTACGTTCTAAGACTTATGCAGTCAATAACCATGACTATATTTTCCGTACAGAGGAAGAGTCGAAAGGACGGGTAGACCTGACTGATGTTCCCTTATCTGACCCTCAAGGTGAACTATATGTCGATGGCTCTTGATTTAAATTAATACAATCACCAAAAAAGGAGCAATTCCATAAAAGGATTACGGCTTTCTATGAAGAAAAAACTAAGCAATTCCTTTTTAAAGAAGAACCCTCACTCACCAACCTAGTTGGTGACATGCTTCATCATAGGTTGTTGAATTGATAAATCAGGACAACAAAAATGGATGTTGCCCGATGCACATGTTCTTCTAGTGGTTACTATGGCACATGGTCCAGCTCATATTAGTGCAAAAGGCATTTGTAAATTGTTAGCCCCTGTGTGACATAATGATAACATCTCAAAGACAGCTGTGCATTTGGTGAAATACTGCATGCTCTGTTTGATGCATAATCCAGGGAAGGGTACCCCTACACCACCTGCTAATTTTGTACCGCCTACTTTTCCTTTTGAAGTCCTCCAAATGGATTACATCGAATTAGAGAGATGCAATAATCTTAAATACGTTTTGGTGGTTGTCTGTGCATTCAGGAAATGGATTGGGGCCTATCCCACTAAAGACAATACAGGCATTACGACTGCGAAGGTACTCCTTGAAGAGTACTTAACTCGTTTCGGCTTGCCCCAAATTATCTAGAGTTATAACGGAAGTGATTAAATTAATTTGTGAAGGGTTGCACATTAAGCAGGAATTTAACGCTGCCAACTATCCACTGTCAGCTGGCCTTGTTGAGAAGTACAATGGTACTCTCAAACTGAAATTGGCAAAAATCCAAGAGACAACAGGATTAAAATAGCCAGATGCTCTACCATTAGTTCTTTTGTCAACTAGAACAACAGCTCATTCTAGAAAAGGATTGTCACCTTATGAGGTTGTGTTTGGCCGCCCGGCAAATGTGTGGGGCATCCCACGTCCTCGTAAATATTCTGATATTGAGTATCCTGTGTTGCTTGATTACCTTGGCCAGTTAACAGAAAGTTTACGTTCTATTCACCAAAAGGCGCAAGGGTCCCTACCTTCTGTACCAGAGGGGCCTGGCCACAACATTCAGCCTGGAGATTTTATTCTCATCCAGAGTATCAAGCGAAAGAAATGTTTGGAGCCGTGCTGATAGGGTCCTAAACAGGTTTTGCTGGTGACACGAACAGCTGTGAAGGTTGCTGGTCGAAAGAACTGGGTCCACTCCACCCACTGCTGGAGAATTCCTTTGCTGTTGCCATACGACCAGAGAAAGACGGGGTGGGCGACACACAGTGCTACCAGGTGCCCAGGTTTGTTCTCTTCAGTGAAGCCCAGTTGACCTGGACGCAGACAGATAAGGAGAACGATGATTTTTTGAATGAGGCTGTTTCCCCAGAGATTCGAGCTATTCAGGAACCTTTGTTTATTGATCATACAGTGCCTGGGGCTACCAGGTACAATTTTCGCCCTCGGCTGAGGGATACTGGGTCCAAGGAGAAGAAAGATTGGGGATGGACTGCTCAAGATAGGTAGTACTGAGTTCAATTCCAAAGGAATTTAAAGAAAATGGTTGAGAATTTTTTACTTACTTTGCCCTTTTTGTCTGAACATTAGGTAGGGAAAACAGAAGTATACCTTGCAGGTATACCATCTTTATCGACGTGGGATAGATTACAAGAGCTAAGGACAGAGCAAGCTCCACTGCCGGTGCTCAAGAGCCCCAACTTATTGATGAACGATAGTAGCCTGTACCAGTAAGACTCTGACCGACACTGGGAATTTGTATATTTTCCTTGGCATTTTTTGCCTTTGTTTTGCAAATTATTATGCATCCCTTTGGTAGAACAGTTGCTTAGGAAGAGCAGCCGATAGTTCTTGTTGCACAGCATAATATGATGTGGAGAAGGAAAAACAAAAAGATATGTGTTGGTCTTTTGGTTTTGCTGATAATAATATTGTGTGGAGTGTCATGGGTTTTGGAAAGTGATCAAAGTGTACCTTTACGCAGCAACGGTAAGGTAATCTCCCCGAAAAGAAACAAAAGAACTGCCCCGAGTAATGTATTCTTGGAGACACATAAGAGGTTCTTTGGAGAAGGGACAGCTTGTTACCCCACCTCACTGGTCTGTGCACTGCATATCCATTGTCCCTTGTAAATTATACTTATACTCTGCCACCTCAATTGACAGAGGATACATCCAAAGAAGGGAACCTCCAAATACCGCTGGTATATGGCAGACTCATCAATTGAAGTAGTTGACCAATACAAGTATTTAGGCGTGATGATAGATAACAAAGGGATTTTCAACTCACAAAAAGGGGCAATTAAAAGAAGAAGTAACTCCATTGCGGTAGCTACAAAATCGATCAAACATAAAACTGCTGGCCCCAGCCTTATCCCACTGCTACAAGTTTGGCAAACAAAACTCATCCCAGCAATCACTTACAGGAGTGAGTGCCTGAGGGGAAGAGACGTGGTTACTTTAGACAGTACTGTCTCAAGAACGCCCAGGATGATATTTAACCTACCAAAGTACGTCTCGCCAGCCCAAAAAAAGGCTAGAATTTGGCCTGCAAAGCCAAGAAATAGCCCGCAAAAGGCCCAAGCCAAGAGTTGGTACAGGATAAAAAAAGCTGAAACAGGTACACTGAACTCCCATTTATGGATCGAAATACATCGAAAGAGGGAGTGCCCAGCAAGGAGATACTTGACAGCAGCAATAGATTGTTTGGGAATTGAGGATCTCTGGGCGGCCTTAGGGACCTACCATTGTTTTAAAACAAACTGTAAACAAGAGAGTGAAAAGATTATCTCTAGTAAAAGATAAGGTGACACTCACAGAAAGAGCCCAAGGATGGTTTGTTGTCCACAGCTATGATAAGTCCTCTCCACAACCGTACCTAGGCGTGGGATTTAATTGAAGGATGAAAGAAAAATACCTTCACTCCTGTTTGGGCATTTTACCATTATTACCGCATCTTCCCCCTTGGACCCGACCCCCTGGTCACATTAAATGCCGCTCATGTGAAGACACCAACAAAAGTGTATTGCACCTATTGTGCATCTGCAGGGTTCTACAGGCCGAATGACCACAGTTACTGAACCCACTTTTTGTAAGTAAGGGGTTAAGAACTTGTCGACAAGCTGTGAACAAAAAACAAAGGGGGTTTTGGCTCTAAATTAGCCTGGCTGAGCACTATACAATAACAACAAAATGCCAATGCTGATGCACAATTCCTACCTTACAATCGGTGCATTGAAATGAAGCAATGACACCATAAACCTCTTTTTCCGTTAGATTTAATTAAGATTTATTCTAGAAATCACATATATAAATCACCAACAACAAAGTACATTCAATTTAAAAGTTTTGAAAACAGCCAAGCTCCTTTTACCCACAAACTCTCTTTTTGAACATCCTTTCACCCATACAAACTTCTCTTTTACAGACCCTCAATACACCCCTCTCAATCTCTTCAATTCAATCATACATTCATTACACTCCCCTCACAAACCAGCACACCCATACCCATCTCTCGATATTTCAAATTTATACAATCACAAGAGAAAAATCCAATGTACAAAATGGCTCATGGATATGGCCATGATCTCCACTTCAATGCCACTTGAAATAAACAAAGGTGAGTGTTACCACACACTTTAAAAGGAAGCTAAATAAAGCTTGATTTGTGTATTTTTCTTCTATAACTGAGGCTCTCCCTTGCTGCTTGTTTTCTGTCTCTGTGGTTGATTACATATATTGAGGTAATTAAGCACCTTTGTCTTTGCTGTCCTCTCCCTGTAGTCTTTTTTCTTTTCTTTATCTCTCATAGGCCCCTACTTTCCCTTATAACCTACTTTCTGTACATCAGGCGCCTGCTGTCTCTGAAAATCCTGTGAATGTTATCAGAGGCACACACTTCCTCGGGGTGAATACCTTTGTCTACATATCTCTATCCCTGAATTCTTAGATTCGGGAAGATCTACAGGAAACCTGGACAAGAATTCTACATTTTTCTGTTCCCTTTATGTTTCATCTCAAATTTACTGGGTTGTTCTGACAAAAACCACTTGAGTAACCTTACATTATTAAATGTGTCTTGGGTTGGGAAGGAAAGGGAGCATGGTTCGCATATAAAGAAAATTCTTTTCCATCTAAATAGTAAATTAGTTTTTCTACTGCCCATTTGATATTTATTTTCAATGGTGGCTTAGCCCTTATGTCTTTGGAACCGTTGTTTTTACTAATAAAGAGAGGAGGTCTCTCTTCAAAGTCTAACCTCACTTGCACAGCATCTATTGCTACATAGAGTTGGTTTATTAGATGAATGATTTAGTAAAATCAGGAGAACTGTAACACTGGTTCAGAAGATATTAAAATATTCAATAGTTTGAAGGCTACCTTAGAGTTGGCAGAAGGGTTTTTGATCGTTTTTGAGGGCTTTTATTTTTAAGAGATCCATGAGGTGAGCAGGAACCCGTGAAAATTGGGGTATAAACCAATGAAAATAGACTACAAGACATAGAAATTCCCAGAGGGAAAAGAAATGTCTTAAATGGCAGTCATTTTACCATATTGAGGTCTTATCTTTCTACTGCCGAATAGGTATCCTAAATACCTATACTTTGCTAAGGTCCAAGAGTGTTAAAATATTGTGCCTCCCCACGGGGCAATGTGTATACACTGAATTTAGAAATCTGATTTATCTCACAAAAATCAATGCAAAATATGACAGTACCATCTGGTTTTGGTAACAGTACAATTGGGGAACTGCAGCCACTTTGAAAAAGCTTGCTGACTACTAAGACATTATTGTCTACCTCCTGCTGAAATCTTTTTGCCTGGCTTCAGGAATATGGCAGGGCTTCTCTTTAATAACCTTAAAAATAAATCTGGGCAGGTCAGGGTAGGAGGGAGATCGGTTCGTAGTTTCTGAGGTTGATAGGGTCTGCTGAGGGCTTCTTCAGGGGGACTGCATGCATCAAGGCTTCCCGGAAGGTGGCTATGTTGGTGAAGGTACTAAGGATGTGGGTGAATGCCTTGCCAATGAGGTATGAACCTTTGTTGAAAGCAAGATGGGGCAAGGGTTAGATGGTACTCCAGGGTGGATTTACTTTATGATTTCTTAGGTTTTTTCTGTAGTATTGGTGTTCCATGAAGCCAGGGTGCTGACTTTCCCTGATACTGGGAAACTTATTGCAGGAATGAGGAGGTCTGTTGTGGGGCCAAGTTGTTACATATGGTTGAGATTTTGCTGCAGAAAAAGTCTGAGAGATTTTTGCAGAGTGCTTAGGTTGGGGTGAAATTGCTGGAGGTTGCTGCTGGTAAGGTAAAGTCCTTGATGGATGCTAAACTGTATTTGCCGCTATTTGAACTGTTGTTGATGTGTTAAGCTAGGGCCTCTCTTTTGATTCCCTGGAATTGCTGGAGGCAGTGTCTTTGGGCGTATTTCAATACTTCCTTGTCCTCTTCTTCCTGGCTTGTCCTCCACCTCCATAATAGTTGTTTGAAGTGTTGTTTGGTCATTCTTATTTTTTCCACCCACCAGCTGGCACTGGTCTTGCAAACTGGCTTCTTTTTTAAGGGACCAGGGTTTATGGGTGCAGCTGGAGATCCTGTAGTTAAAGTTGTTGATATCACTGGATCGGTGTCCTGTGTGCTCTTGCTGGTTGTTGTGGAGGACGGAAGCCTAGTCCACCTCTGATATATTATTTTTGTGTCAGAAGTCAGGGCCCATCACAGCGGTTCTTCTGTGATGAGGAACATCGATTGAGAAGTTGACCAGGTGATGTTAGTGGTTGTGTTCATGGTGATACCATTGAATGAGGTGAAGTCAGGGTCCAGGATGTGTCCGGCAGCGTGGGTGGGGCTCAGACATAATGCGTGAGTCTGTGGTTTATCAGTCATTCGAGGAGTGTGGCTGAGTTGAGGTCTGTCAGGTCTTCTAGGTGAAAGTTGAGGTCTTAAAGAAGGATGTAGTCGCTAGAGAAGATGGCTAGTGGGGTGACACCGTCTGAGATTCTGTCGTCAAACTTGACTCTGGGTCCTAAGTGTCAGTAAATCAGGGTCCCAACTAGAGTGAAGATGGCTCTGATTTGCAGTTTGAAAATAGGGTGTTCCATGTAGGAAACTGATCTAAAATGGAGTTATCACAGGATGAGAAACTGAGCTTACCAGCGCCACCTCTCTTGGCCTGCACCGGATGCTTCCACTAGGAACCAGGGATTTGTATCCCTGATCATGTGGTGGGAAAGGTCAAATGAGGCATAAACTTGCCTCCACCATAAAATTGTAAACACTGGCAGCCCCACCTTTCTTCCAGAAATGTGAAGAATGCATCACATTCTTAAAGTTTCTGGAAGAGAGGTCAGTGTATTCTTTACTTGTCTGCAAAATGCAAACAATGACAGTTTTTTTGTGTCAATGGTGTGCTTCAGTATTTGTTCATGCCACATGTGACCCTTGCATAGTGGAGAATGTGAACTGAGTTGCCTTCATTGATTTAGCATCTTCATGATGGGGAACCAAATGTCATGCTTTACATCATCCTGCATTTCAGAAAAACATTTACTCTGGAGGGGTGCTTCAGAATTGTTTTATTCCACCCAAGACCAATCTATTGTGAATACTACGAACTAGGAGCCTCAGGTCCTCATGAGTTGACTTTAACTTGAAGTTAATTCTGGAGTTGGAGCTGAAGGTAGCATGTGTTTCTCACTGTTACTGTGTCATTAATATGTTTAAAGCATGTGCTAATATCATTTCTGCAGAGCACACTGAAAAAGATTACATGATCCAATTGAATTACCATTTTGGAAGAAAGTGTGTGAAGTCAGGCACAGTTTTTGAAAAAAACTACTGCAGCTAAGCTTTTATGCCTAGGATATGTCTAATTTCACTCCCATTCCTGCTGTCCAATTTGCCCTATACTTTACCGTAGGGAGAATCAGCAGCCGTCACGGAGATCTGTGCATAGAAAAATAGAGAGAAAAATAAAACAAAGTATATGAAATCTGAAATTAATTATCAAAAAGTACTTTTTGGGTAAATATTAATGTAAAGTGATTTTAAACATTTGTTTAAATGTAGAGCAAAACATTAAAAAAACTATTGCAATAATTTTTTCATTTTGTAATAATGGGAAGTTTGGGATATTGGATTTTTGTTTGAGGGTGGTGAACACCCTTCTCAAGCCACAACCATAATCCCTGTCAGGGTAAACCACAAAATGTCACTAGATTGTCCTGAGGCTAACCCTCTGGCACCTGCACAAAAGCAATCAGGCTTTATTTTGAGGTAATATGTAAAGTGCTAATGCAGTTTAGAACTGGAATAAAATGAAAACACAATTGAAGACAATCTCCACACCAATTTTGTACAAATATCCAATCAATGGAACCAGAGTTATAATTTTTTAAAGCTTTTCAATAAAAAACTAGCACCTAAGAGATCAAAGTGCCAACCAAAGGTAGGTATATAGTCACACAAGACCGGGGCAAAGTCCAAAGTTATGGCCCAAAGCGATGAGATTTGGATTAACAAGGCGGTTTTAGCCCGGTCTTGGCTTACCTTCGAATTTAGAAGAAATTGAGCAGGATTTTTTTGAGAATGTTAAGTTCAGCTAGGCAAGGCAGCCAGTTGTCTACGAGGAGGAGGTGTTGTTGTAGAGCCACTGAACAAAATCACAGTGAAAAATTCTACATTCACTTTTTGGGAAGTCAAGAATCTCCAGTGGGACAAAGCTGTAAGCTGCAGCCATTGAGGGCTCAACAAGGTGTAACACACCTTCTACAAGGAGCTGCTGAACAGGATGTTTCACAGCAGAAGCTAATCCAAAGTTAGACTGACCAGCTGTTGGAGATGGCCCTTTTTGCAGGGTTATCCCCAAACTTTTTGCTTCTTCCTCCTATTTTTTCCTGACCTTCTGTTGTTGGCTTTAGGACTCTGGGCACTCTACCACTGCTGTCTGTGAAAATTGTTATTATGGATTGGTGTTTCCATGATTGGTATATTTGATTTACTAATCAGTCCCTAGTAAAATGCATTGAGTGTGCCAGGGCCTGTAAACCAAATGCTACTAGTGGGCCTGCAGCACTGATTGTGCCACACAGATGAGTAGCCCTGAAAAGGTAACTCTGACCTGCAACTGCAGTGTCTGCGCGCAGTTTGTGTAACTGCCATGTCCACTTGGCAAAGGCACCTACTTGCCAGGCCCTAACCTTCCCTTTTCTTAAATATTAGTAACCACTGAAGTAGGCCCAAGGTACCCCTGGGGACAGGGTGCTGTGTAGGTTAAAGAAAGGACATGTACTGGTGTGTGTGACAAGTCCTGGTAGTGAATTACAGTGAATTTTGTTTTTCACTATTGATAGGCTATCTGGCCCACAGGAAAGCATGGGAGTTAATTTATAACATCGTATAAATATAACTTCCCATTGGGACCAGATAGGAAAAAAAAGTTTAGTATGCCTGAACTCAGAATCTGAAGATGCATCTTATAGTAAAGGTGACTTTTACATTCTGTGTTTGAAAATACCACTTTTAGAAATTAGGTATTTTCTTGCTTAGCCATCCTCTGTGCCTCTGCTAGGATGTGTATTGACTGTCTGGCTTTGGAGTGACAGGGGTTGGGGATGTGCAGTGGCTCCAGAGAGTCTGGATGAGTTAGGGCTTGGCTGAATAGACCTGGCCTGCATTCAGAGTAGTGGGAGGAGGTTTGACTAGCACCTGAATAGGCCCAGTCTGCATTTAGAGTGGTGGGAGGAGATTTCCCTTGCACCTGAATAGGCCCTGTCTGCCTTGGACAATGCTGTCTCCACCTCCTGCTGGGAAGCTGGGCCAGAGAGGACCAAACTGGTTTGAACTAAGTACATACACTCTCTGCCTGAGAGGACAAAGGAATTTGGGTATAAATACTGGGGCCCAGACCCCAGAACTTTAGAACTTGCTGGTATCAAGGAAACTGCCAGAAGAAGAGCTGCCAGGAGGCGTACTGTCCCTTTGCTGTGTTGTTGCTTTGTTAAGTTGGCCTTCAGTTGCTGCTTCTGCCTTGGGCAGTGAAAGGACTAGACTGAACGTTCTTGACTTGTGCTGAGTAACTCCAAGGGCCTGAAATCGAGTGGGCCTCCCATTCTAAAGTCTCAGGGACTGCAAAAATTTCACCAACCTCTGGGTACCGCTTCTGGAACCGATGTTTCAGTTGTCACAGAGAAGGGAACTGCAACCGACTCCGTCACGAACTCCATCGCTGGCTCTGTGTCCTGACGGCACCGCAGACCGCACCGTCTGCATCTTGCACCCCAACCCTGGTCTCACCAACGACGATGACTGCCGCCACAGAGCAGATGCTTGCACCGTAACCTGTGGGCACTGCAGTCTGCACCACCTCGCTTCACTTTGCCATGCTGGTCTCACCGGCGCTGTCGCTGCTGCTGATTCGACACCCATGACCGCATCGTGGTCGGGGGCACCGCTTGTAAAGTTTCACAACACAACACTTGTCCCACACAGCCATCTGGGCCGACCGATGGTGGGGCCCGCAAACCGGCTCTGTCATCTGCACCGCAACCTGCCAGCACCGCATCGAGCACCTTCTCGCCCTGCACCATAAGCTTTGGTCTCACCAACACCCTCTGGACGATCATCACCCAACCGCTGCCTGCACCGCATTGAGAGGACACCACGCCCTGCACCGATTCCATCTTGCTACGCAACCGCGATGGTTGCCAGGACCGGCTCACACCTCTGTGTGAACTGCAATGAGAAAGGTACTGTTATCGAGTCTGTTCACACTGTTGCTGGCCCGTATCAATGCAGTCGGCTGGAACTGTTAGAAACTGTTGTTTTCAGCATAGCGGTAGGCCTGGTCGGAGCTACCGACTCGTACAAACTGTGTTTTTGAGGTATTTCTGCAGTTTAGAAGACATCTTACAATATATTGTTGTAATCTATGTTTCAGTTGCTGTTGGTATGGTCCGCACACCCCCTCCGTCTGTGCCCACTTGGTACGGCCCGCTGGAGGTGACAGTAGAACGTTGGCACCGTTGCCTGTGTTCTGGAGAGTGGATGACAGGAATAAAGTTCGTGCTTACCTTGTCCTGATGCCTCACGTGTTTTCATTGAAGTACAACACTGGCGACGAATCTGCGTGGGGGGCAGCCTGTCATCTCCCCTTTTCGTATTCCTCTCCTGCGTCAGCTGTTTGTGGAAGAGCAGCGTTCTCCGCGTGAAGAAACGAAGAGCGTGAGCGGAGCAGCTGAGCTCCCCTGTCAGCTGTTAGCGAGTCAGCTGTCCCTTGTTCACGAAGAGGCGAAGGGCGGCGGAGCGTGAGTGGACCAGCTGAGCTAATCCTGTCAGCGGATACATGTCAGTTTCCTTGGCGTTCCGTACCGTTGTCTGAGGAGGCTCCCAGTCAGTGCGGCATTTCAGGGATCGTGATCTTCTACGCCTGGTTAGTAGCGAGGAGGGAAAGCGGTCCCTGTCAGCTGGATATCCCGGCGGAGAGTGTCCTGCATCTGCCTGTTTGAGTCTTCAGCGAAGGGCCCCATTGTTTCCCGTGCAGCTCTCAGCAGCAAAGTGTGGAAGGTCATCAGCCCAAGTAAGACTATTCCATTTTCTTCTGTCTCTTCCACTGTGATGGGCACACATTTGCGTGCCTTCGGAGTTATCATCCTGTGAGGCGTACACTTTGTGTGAGGCTTATTGCCATTTTCCATTTAGAGTTAGTCTGCATTCGAAAGACTGTGCCATGGGTCTTCCCCGCTGATGTTTCTTTGTGTATACCACTGTGATAGGCACACAATCTACGTGCCTTCTGAAGCATTCCCCTGGAGGCGCTAATAAAAGTGAGCCCGGGAGGCGCACGCGTTGCGTGAGGAGACATCGTCTTTGCTCTTCTGTGGCATAGTATCTTCCCTAGGTGTGTGCACACACTGTGCTTGTTCCCATTAGTTTCCCCAGGGATTCCTCTGGATCCGGTAGTGGTCACTTTGTGGGCTACTTGAGGTCCTCGTGAGAGAGTCATTTTACCTAAACAAGCCAGGAACCCTCCAACCAGTAAGATGGGTACACCAGGAATGAGCCAACCTCCATCATTTTTAAATGACTGTGGGGATCCCGAGATCCATTGGAAGGACTGGACAAAGTTGTTTGAATCGTATTTGAGTGCGATGGGCGGAGAAAGATTTTCTCCTTTACGTAAACAACACATACTTTTGCATAATTTGGGGGTGCACGGTCGCAAAGTTTATGAAACGCTTCCTGAACCAGAATTGGAGGAAGAGGAGGTTGTAGACGTGTATGATATAACCTTGATGAAATTAGAAATTCATTTTGGCGACAAAGTCAACGTGGTGCTTGAACGCCACAAATTTTTTAGTAGGGTGCAAGGGAAAAGTGAGTCCATAAATAACTATATAGCGGCGCTAAGAGGATTGACGCAATTGTGTGATTTTGGTGAACTTAATGATTCACTAATAAGAGACCAACTGGTAAGATGTACCAACAGTGGAAAGGTGCAGGAAAAATTACTTGCTAAAAATCCGTCCTTGAAGGATGCCATTTCCATTGCTCAATCAATAGAGCACACAGCCAAGTGCGTGAGAGAGATGAAAACCAAAGAGGAGGTGGTAGCTCCCATTCAGTGCGAAGAGTTTGAAGGGGAAGTATTGAAAGTACATCTTAGGGAAGGGACTAAGAATATACCAACTTACAAAGATGGACAGAATTTGAAATGTTACAGATGTGGAAGCAGCAACCATTTGGCCAACAGTCCATTTTGCTCAGCACGCAGTGTGTTATGTAAAAAATGCAATAGAAGAGGTCATTTGGCCAGAGTATGCAGGGAAGGGCCAAGCAACTCTTCTAGGGGCAGCAATCCAGTTGGTGAAACACAAGCTAGATTCATTTTCCAAGTCAAGGACAGCGAGTAAACTACTAAGCCCAACTATCCTAAATGTGTTATACAGATAGACAATAAAGCCATTGAAGTGTTCGCTGACTCGTGCTCCCCATATACGCTAATAAATGTAAAGGACTTTGAGGAAATTCTGGGTTGCAGCAAAAACTTGCTACATTCTCCTGACATTTCACCGGAGGGGTACACCAGAGACCCCATTCCCCTGGTGGGGATGTTGAGTAGCCAAATAGAGTTTAAGGGTAGATCCATGGTGGGAAAGGTGTATGTGGTCGAAAAAGGTGCGAATCTGCTAGGGTGGCAGCACCAAAAAGCCCTAGGTATAATCCTAGACCCCAACAATAGGGATCAAGTCATCCTGGTAGACATCCCTGAGAACAAGGAATCCCATCATCTACAAAATACCTTTCCTAATTTATTCACTGAAAAGTTAGGGAAATTGAAAGATTTCCAGCACAAGATCAAAGTGAAGAAAGGTGCTAAACCAGTAGTCCATAGGGCGCGCCCTGTACCATTGCGCCTCAGAGAACTTCTGAAAAACGAACTGGACAAGCTATGTGATATAGGGGTTATACAACCCATTGATGCTTCAGAATGGTTGGCTCCCCTGGTTATTGCGTCTAAAGCCAACGATAAGGGGATCCGAGTTTGTGTGGACTTACGCAGTTTGAATGACAACATCTGGGTAGAGCGGTTTCCTCTGCCCAACATAAACGAAATGATGAGCACGATGGGTAAAGGGAGTTTCTTCTCAGTCATCGATTTGTCAATGGCCTACCACCAAGTAGAGCTTCATCCTGAGTCGAGACCGCTTACGGCGTTCTCCTCGCCGTTTGGGGCCTACATGTTTGTTAGGATGCCGTTTGGTCTAGCCTCGGCGGCATCCATTTTCCAGAAGGTGATGCAACAAGTGTTGGAGGGTATCAAGAACACGTTGTGTTTCCAAGACGATATTTTGATGTATGGGGCTACGGAAGAAGAACACGATGCTGTTCTTAACACTGTTTGTCAAAGGTTGACCAAGGCAGGATTGACTGTGAAACTAGACAAATGTAAGATAAAAGTGGACTCAGTTGACTACTTGGGCCATACTATTTCGAAAGAGGGGTTTAAACCTAAATACAGTTTGATTCAAGCAGTTATGGATGCCCACAACCCTACTAATAAGGAAGAACTTAAATCCTTTTTAGGACTAGCGGAATACATGTCTAAGTATGTATGGAATTTTGCAGAGATGTGTGATGAGTTGCGTGATCTGTTAAAAAAAGAAAAAGAGTTTGTGTGGGAGGAAAAACACAGCAGGGCAGTAAAGGATATAAAAGTGAGCATATTGAAATCCCCTGCACTGGGTACATTCGACCCAAGCAAGAAAACTATCCTGACCACGGATGCTTCCAACAAAGGGTTAGGAGCAATGCTTTCCCAACAAGATCAGGGACGAGTCACTATTATTGCGTTCGCATCTAGATCACTCAACTCAGCGGAAAAGAACTACTCCGTCATTGAGAGGGAGGCATTGGCATGCTTCTGGGCTGTGAGCCATTTCAAGTTTTTCCTGTGGGGAATACAATTTGTCATTCATACTGACCACAAGCCTCTGACCTTCATGTTTTCGCCAAAAAATGCGCACAACAATTCCCCACGCATAGCTAAATGGGTGTTGGGGTTACAAAACTATTGCTTCAAGGTAGAATATCTACCAGGTCCAAAAAATGTAATTGCTGACTATCTGTCAAGATCACCACTTTTGGAAGATGCTAAAGAAGATCAATTGGATGCCCCCATTTTGTCCTTGCATCTCTCCTCGTTGTCTAAGGAAGAGTGGGATGAAGGTGTAAAGGGAGACAAGGAGATGGGCATCCTCAGACAGTTAATCATTAATGGCTGGCCTGAACATCGGTCACAGGTTCCAGAGCAGGCCAAAGATTACTGGGAAGTGAGATTTGAACTGACATTGATGTCTGACATGATACATCGGGGAAACAGAGCTGTTCCTCCTTGTAATTTGAGAGACAAGATAATTGACCTGGCCCACGAGGGTCACTTGGGGAGGAGCCTCACCAAAAACAAAGTCAGGAACGATTTCTGGTTCCCAAGGATAGACTCCATGATCGAACTTAAAGTGAAGGAGTGTAATAGTTGTGCTAGTAGCGATAAGAGCAAGGTTACACGCAAAACCGCATTATCCCCAGTAGAGGTGCCAGATGTTCCTTGGACCAAATTGGCAGTAGACATAATTGGTCCTATGGAGGTTCTAGGTACCCAGAAAAGATTTATGTTTGTGTTAGTTGACTACACGTCCCATTGGGTACATTTTAAGTTTACATCACAGACTACCACGAGTAACCTTATCACATTTTTGAAGAGTGTTTTTGTCTACGAAGGTATTCCTGCAACGTTGGTTACGGACAATGGAGTGCAGTTTACCTCAGAAGCTATGACCACCTTTCTGGATGAGTTGAATGTAAAGCATGAGAGAACTGCGCTCTATTGCCCGAGAGCCAATGGTTTGGTGGAAAGGACAAACAGATTCATCAAGGAGCACATTCAATTGGCCATTCCCAGTGGGTTCAATGTGGAAGACTCTTTAAGGGAGTGCCTATGGGCGTACCATACTACCCCGAATTTGGTCACGGGGGTGTCTCCTTTTGTCATCTTGAGAGGAAGGGAACCGTGTACCAAATTGGTCCCACACTGGTTGAGGGGTGGTAATAAAGTGAACATAGACCAGGGCGAGAGTAAGCAGCTGAGATCCCAACACCAAAGGAAGTACAAGGGGTGGTATGATCAGAGTCATGCGGTCAAAACTCAAGAGTACAGCAAGGGTTCCACTGTAGCTGTTAAGAAGCCCACACATGTACAACCAGGGTTGAGCAAGTACCAGGCACACCAAAAAGTGCAATGGGAAGGGAAGAACGTTGTTCGCTTAGATAATGGTCAGACATGGAGTAAGGACAGATTAGCTGCATCATTTCAGCCGTAAGACCAATGTCAGTGCAATGTGTTAAGTTGTGGTAGAAACCTTGTTTCCCATTTAAAGGGAGATGTGTTGTAATCTATGTTTCAGTTGCTGTTGGTATGGTCCGCACACCCCCTCCGTCTGTGCCCACTTGGTACGGCCCGCTGGAGGTGACAGTAGAACGTTGGCACCGTTGCCTGTGTTCTGGAGAGTGGATGACAGGAATAAAGTTCGTGCTTACCTTGTCCTGATGCCTCACGTGTTTTCATTGAAGTACAACATATATCTATTTTTCACGTACCGTATTGTGGATTCTTTATCGTTTGTGGTCTTGTTTTAAGCATATATATAAATATTAGATATTTTTCTAAACTGGTGTGGTTTCCTTTTGTAGTGCTTTCACTGTGTTACTGTTGGTTATGTGCAAGTGCTTTACACACTGCCTCTGAGATAAGCATGACTGCTCGTGCCAAGCTACAAAGGGGGTGAGCAGGGGTTATTTTAGGAGTGTAACTTCCTTATCCTGACTAGGAAGAAGGGTCCCTACTTGTACAAAGGTGCAGGCCCTTGCCAACTAGAGACCCCCAATTCTAACACCGTGATGCACCATGAGTGGACAAACAAGCAGGTAGGTCCTGGTCTCTTGTCAGTCCTCAGATCACTGTTTGGGCTGAAAATGTTTTAAGTCCCAAGGTATGTGTTTTGGCTGTTTGGGCACCTTTACTACTATTTACTAGGATCCAGTGGGAACTAGTTGGAGGGTAGGACTCACTTCAGGCAGAATCCAGGTGCAGGTTTTAAGTTGTTGGAGGTTTTTGTGGCACTGTAACTCAGACAGGATGCCAGTCACCTAGCCCTTGGAGTCATTCTGAAAGATGTGGATTCAAGCAGCTAGGCAGTCCTCAAGAAGCAGGGCAGACCTCTGAGCATTCATGACAGGCTGCAAACAGAAGGGCAGCTCTCATGTTGCGGCAGGGTTGTTCTGTGAAGTAAAAAGTAGGCCACAAGCAGTAGGGCAGCCCTCTGTAGTTCAGGGCAGGCCCACTGAGTGTCTTCCACAGGTACAGGAGTGAACAAAAGAGTGGGTCTGAGGGTCCTATTTTTATACCTGCTGCCAGCTTTGAAGTGGAATAAACTTTAAAAAATATTCTGCAGAGTTGGTCATGGAATTTCCTTTCCCCCTTCCCAGTCTCCAAGTGGTTTAGAGTGACAAACAACTGGTGTGAAATTCTTTGTGAATGTGCTGAAGCAGCTCCTTTGAAATGAAGTGGGGCAGGAAACCAGTCCACCCATCGCATCCTTGCAGGATGGTCCATTCTGCCAGCACCTAGTCCCCCTTTGCCTCACTATCTGGAAAAATACACAAAGGCCAAATGCCACTCTAATCAGTTATGTGGCCCAGTATAGGAAGGTGGCTCTCTGTACAGTGTACTAAAATGTAGTACACTATTTAGAGAGTCCTTTGCATTCACAAATGGTTTACAGAAGAAAAAACTGATAATTCTAAGGTTCTTTTTGTGGTAGTGTGGGCGAGCAGTCACAGAGTCTTATAAGACACAAACTCAGAATAAATCCAAGACAAATTTATAAAAATAGTATAGATTTTTTATATAATCTTTAGGACAAAGAACATGTTTCTAAGATAAGTACTTTCAGAGATAGGATTTTGCAAATTTCAGAAAATGTACCTCTTTCTATGTGTTATGTTATGTTAAAATCATTTGTAGAGCGCTAGCACACAATTGGTTTCTTGGTGCTGTTTCTAGGAGTGACCTGAGCCCTGGTGATGTATTCGTATGCCTGAGTGAACAGCCATGTCTTGAGAACTCTCCTAAATCTCAAGAGGTCAGTGCAAGATCTAATGTCAAGTGGAAGGGTGTTCCAGAATCTAGGCGCCTGCACTGCAAACCTGCATCCGCCTAGTCGCTTCAGTTTGCAGGATGGTGTCCTTCTTTATAAAGGTTAGCAACATATAGTGCTTTTATTTTGCTTTTATTTTGAGTGAACTCACTGGTTTGAATAAAGAGGGTGACCTAAAGTGAGTTTTCAACTCAATCTTAACATTGCTTGGATCACTTGTTCTTTGCAATACACAGGGATTTCTTTTTCTCTTGATGGGGACAGCGAAATTTCTTTAATAGTTTCTTTCTTTGTCTGTTTACTTTCCCCTCACTGGACACTAGTTTCCTGACTCTTGTGAGTTGGCAACCAATGATGACAAAACGTGGGCATACTGGCGAGAACCAGCTGGTAGACTCCCTGGTGTTGCGTACGTGAGGTGCCTTCTCACTTTTCACATTTATTTCTCTGACTACCTTTTCCGAGTTTTGGTGATTTACTTTTTGTGGAAAGTTACTGTCAAGCAACGGAGGGCAGTGCTGCAGGTCTTTTTAATTAAAATGTAAGAGGTCTAGGACTGCACTAATTTGGACGTGATGCCAGAAATTGGGGGAAGATAGGTATTCCCAATAGCAGTGGAGGTCCTAAGTTCAAATGTGACTCCTCATGGTGCCAAGCCCTTATTCGTTTTGATGTAGGATGGTGTGACCAAAAGGTTCAAGTGGGCTGAACGCAGATTACGGGTGGGTATATGTCTTTGAATGAGGCTAGAGACGAATTTTGGGCTGGTGGCATGCAAGGATTTGAAAATAAGGCAACCGACTTTGAGAGACAGTGTTGTGGTATGGGAAGCCAATGCAGCTTCCTCATAAGACGGGAAACGTGTTGCCATCTGGGCTGCTGGAAGATCAGCCTAGCAGCCTGAATCTGCACAAGTTGCAGTCTTTTGATTAGATATAATGGTCGGCCAAAGTGTGGAGAGTTGGGATAGTCTATGTGCGTCATGACCATGGCTAGAACAACCTGCACGAGTGCTTCCCTAGTTAGGAGTCTGCTGATTTTCCATATCTTTCTTAGCTAAAAGAAGCAGGTTGAGATTACTGATCCAATCTGAGATTTCTAGTAAGGTCACAGTTATTTGTGATCTGAGACTCTTAGCTGAGGGGGAACAGTATGGGGAGAACTCAACTCAGCTGGCCAGAAGTGTGAACTCCACGGATTCTGAGTGCTCCATGTGAGGATCAGTTCGGTCTTGTCCGGGTTTAATTTTAAGTGGTTGCTGTTCATCCAGTTATGAATGTGCAGCATAGTGGCTTGGAATTCGGACACAGAGTCGGGTGTGTTATCAATGGCTAACATTAATTGCAGGTCGTATGCATAGTTAAATGTGCACACCTTCCTTTCTTTCAAAGACCGGATCAGTGGGAGTAATTACAAATGGATCAAGTGCGGGGAGAATGAGGATCCCTGAGGTAGTCCGCATGTTGTTTTCATATTAAGTGCAGTAAAATGGGATAACGAACACTCTGGGAGCGGTCTTCCAGGAACGACATAATCAAACTGGGAGCCAAACCCTGGAGTCCTGCGTCCCTGACATGGTCCACTAAGATGCCATGGTTGACTGTGTCTAATGCTACGGAGAGATCCAACAGCCCCAAGGCCTGGGAGTAGCCTTTATCAGCTTCTTCCCAAAGCTTGTCCAATACGGTCAATATTACTGCCTCTGTTGAGTGGGAAGGGTGGAACCCTGCTTGATGGGGGTCGAGGTATTTAAACTTTTCAATAAAGGAAGAGAGGCATTTTGCCGCATTAGATTCCAGTATCTTGGCTAGGTAGGGAAGCAGTGAGATTGGACGGTAATTGGTCAAGGTAAGAGAGAGGGCATCCTTGAGGAGTACAGAAAAAACATCTTTAAAAATATTAGGCGGACAGCTTTCAGTGGGCAATCCAGATTTTACTGTGGCCAGAAGGTCCAGAAACACTTGTCTGCTTATTGCCGGAAATTGATGAAGGGAACAGGAGTTTTTCGGCGTTGATGGTAGTGCCTCAAGAGTGCGGTCGGTAGGAATATTGGCTTTAATCGTGGTAATTGTATTGATAAAAAAGGTATTCAGGGAGTTGCAAAGTGCTTGGGAAGGTTTGGATTTTATTGTGACTCTGTCAAGGTTGGACAGTTCATTGAGGATTGAGAATATTTCCTTTGATAGATTAGTGGCGCTAAGGATATTTGAAGAAAAATAAGTGGCCTTGGTTGTTAAAATGGTTTTTTATATTCCTTGAATTCAGCTAAATAGGTCTCTTTTTTGTAAGGGGAGTAGTCACGTCTCCTTTTCCTTCGGTTTTGCGTAGGGCTAGTTTTTAGGTTTTTAGATCTGAAGAGAACCATCTCTGAGCCTCATGACGCCTGACTGATCTAATTGTCCTGAGGGGTGGGGAGTTTGTTGCTCGCCACTGTTAGCCACGCTGTGATGTTTTCCTCACTTAGGTTGATGGGAAGCTGATTAATTGCTACAGTGTTCGCCGAATAAATTGAAAAAAATATTTCTGTTAATGTTATTCCAATTCCTTGCCATGGACCCTTCGTTGACTGGGGGTTTATCCGTGGTTATGTTGTTAATTACAAACTTTATTAAGTAGTTATCAGACCATGTGAAAGGGGAAATTGTCAATGCAGACATTGTAAGATTGGCTGTCCAGACTTGATCAAGTGTGTTTCACTTGATGTGTGAGGGGGATGTTACATGTTGAATACAATTCAACCCATTGAGTAGATCGGTCAATGCTGCGGAGTGGGGGCCACCCAGTGGGTCATTGGCCCAATAACTGAAATCGCCAATCAATAAAATTTTAGCGTGGTTGGTTATTAAGTGGGCTACCTACTCACCCAGTCATTGTGGGAACAGGGGCATGTTCTGGGGGGGCCTGTATAATAGTACACAAATTAAGGATGCCATGACTGACTCCACTTTGATAACTAAAATATCCACCAATGTTATATCTAACATGGTTAGTGAGGTAAATTTTGATTCCTGGTGTATAATGGTGGCTACCCTCCATCAGTTTTTCCTGCTGGGCGATTCGCCTGGAGGTTGAAGTAGTTGCTGGGGAGGGCACCTAAAATATCCGGAGTAGACTCCTGTGAGAGCCAGGTTTCCATTAGGAAGAGAACGTCCACATTAGTTGAGTCCATACAGTGGAATATATCTAGCTTATGTTTTGCCAGGCAGCGAGTGTTTAAATAGGAGATTGTTAGTTTAAAGGTCCTATGTTTATCCCATCCCTGGGTGCATCCTGTTTCATGGGGGGAAGGGGCAATTTCTGAAAAAGAAGCCCTTGTTTCCATAGTCCTGTGCCGAATCAGTCTAAGACCGATAGAGGGTTTGAAAAGGTAATTTTCTGAATGTAATAACTTTAGTTCAGATGGGCTGTAGGATGAAAATTGTGCATAGAGGCTGGCCCCGGACGGCCGCCGACAGGTGCAGATGGGCATGACCTTGGCGCTGCCAGCCGCGGCACTGGCACACCTGCTGCGTGCATCTGCTGCACTCCTGCACTGCGTCCGGCATTAAGTGGGCAGTTGCAGCCTTGACACCTCCTCTTGCCCTCTGTGATTGGACGCCCCTGGGGGGCGTCAACCAGGAAATGACTGCATCAGCGCTGCAACGTCAAGTGACCGAGCAACCAAGTTGAGGAGGTGAGATATTTAAAAATTACATCAAAATCAGTTTACACACAATTCTTAAACAGATAAAAGTTTTAAAAGTGTCTTGCACCGGGCAGCGGCACAATCCTAGAGTGCAATTGTGCAATTACGCACTTAGGAAACAATGGGTGAAAAGTAGAAGAAGGCCTAGAAATTCAGGCAATGCTTGCCTGAAGTTCACCTTCCTGTTTTAGGTGAATGTCAGGACAAGGTCCAAATTTCCAGCAGGAATAGTTCGGGATAATTCTGGATCGGCCAGGAGCAGAGTGCTGAGAGTCTTTGAAGCTGGTGGGCAAGGATGAAGGGGGAGTACTTGAAAGTACACTGCACAGTGGGACTTACAAGTAAGTCCAGTTGGTCTCCTTGGAGGGAGGAGGTCACAAGGGCTCGAGGACCACGGGTGCACAGCTGGTTGGTCAGTGCCGGAGCCAATAGAGCCGGGTGCAGAGCAAACAGGTCAGCCAGGAGTGGTGAGTCTTGAGGTCCTCGCTGTCAGGAAACGGCAAATAGGAGAGGCGATCTGGAAACAGCTAGGCCACTCAGGAAGTGGGTCTCGGATGTCTCCACGTCTCTTGATGGGTGCTTGCTTCTGGTCCTTTGGGAGTCTGTTGTGAACTCTTCTTCTCAGTGTTTGCCATTGGGGGTCCAGTACCCCAGGTATCGTTACACGGCGGCTCCAGTAGTTCCTGGTGTCTTCAAGCTTTGTGAGGAGACAAGGGGACCTTCCTGTACATAAACAATCCATGGCATTTTGCTTTTCCCATGTGTGCTGCCTTGTGCAAAATGAAAAAGCAAAAACGAGGATAAATAATGCATTTGTCCTATTTCCCCAACTTAAGACCAGGTTGTCCCTGTTATTAATGTTGGCGCTGACTTCTATGTACGCTGCCCTTGTAAATAGGGTGTAGCTTCAGAATCAATAGATGTTGTGGTGGAACGCTCCACCCCTTTCATGCTAACTGTAGCATGAAAGGGGGCCTTATTTACAAGGCAGCATTAAGCCACATTAAGAGGCTTAACGCTGCCTTGTAAATAAGGCTAAGCCCCTATCGCCACAACAACATCGATAAAAGTGACGCTGTGGTGGCTATAGGGGCTTGTACATCTGCCTCTATGTTCGGTACCAAACATCATATAAATAAGTGAAGCCATCATGGAGCTAGGAAACGTGTGCGGACAAGTATCCAGCCCATGTACTCTTTATGGCTTCCTTGTGCACTTAAAACACCTCTCATTTGCAAAAAGGAGCTTTATAATAATCTTAGGAAAAAAATGTTCTCAATGTTTGTTAGAACGTACTACATTTTAGAATCAGTAAAATTATGCTTGTCAGTGGTTTTGTGGGAATTGCTCTCTATATAACAGAGTAATGGCACCATTTAAACGAAATCACGGAGGATGCCAGGCAGCTGGACCAGCAGAGGTTCTGGCTCCCTCGAACTTGCAGCAGCCAGCCCACCACACTTAAATTTCTCCACTGCTGTGGCAAGGAGTGTTCCAACATAGCGGTAGCACTTTTAATGAAAATAGAATGCAGTATGGCTAAACATTATGGTTGCAAACTCAGCACTCTGTTTATTGTACAGAAATAAGTCCTAAAGAGCTGGTTTGAAAACCCCCTAAAAAAGTGTCTAAAGCGCTGCAAGTTTTCTAAGGGATATTTTCAATGTCTCTTGTTTGCAATCCCAGGACTTTTTGTGCCAGTTGTGAACTGAAAACTACTGCCATCAGAATGCTTGCCTTGAATAGTCAAAGCCTTCTTCTACTATAGGGCCGGTGGCCCCGGAATGACGTTTCTGTCAATGGATTTGATTGCTGATCCTTGCTCAGAAAATTGGTGATTCTCCAGCATCCATATTGGGTAAGGGAACAGCAAGGTGAGTGGATGGTAACATCCACCAATTTCCACTTATGTTCACTCCCTATGGCAACAATTTTCCATATTTTGTCCCATTGCCGCTTGTTAAATACCCATTTACTCAACTATTTTGAATCTGAGGGGCATATTCTCAAGGACTCATCGCCGAGTTAGCGGCACTTTATATCAGTGGTGATAAATGTATTGCCCCATTCACAAGCTGGTGCTAACAGCGAATATCAACAATTTACCTGCGATATCAGCCGCAAAAAAATCTCCACGGATGACACCGGCAAGTAACGCTAATGAGATGCAGAATAGGCGTTCCCATACCAATAGCCGCGACAACACCACTTCGCAGCATTCTCAACGACCAGACAGATCGGGAATAAGATCACAAAACATGCAAAAAGGCGCGTTAGCAGCAGGGATTTAACAAATTCTCCTAACCTGGTGTTAAGCCTGACGACAACCTGCACCATCAAAGGGAGCCCAGCCCAGAGCCACACTTGAAGAACAACAGATGCCATGGAGCTAATGATCATGCAGCCGGGCACCCAAGAGGGCCACAACACCTACCGCCACCATACACAGGACCCCCCACGGAGCCCTACCCCGGGCTTCCCCCCCACCCCACCCCTGGACAAAGCTACCTTACAGCAACTGCACAAAATCATGAACAAAACATTTCACCTGATGCCACACAATTACAACAATTAACACTCGTGTGGACAGAAAAAGGAGAATCATTCATTCATCTTTGAAGTTCCCAAAAAATTATTGCAATCAACTTCAACCCAAAACAACTATTAGGAAGAGCCATAGCAGGTCTACACTGGACAATCTGTAAGTCACAACCGGAATGACTAAATTCAAGATAAGGTGTGTCATGCGCTTCTCAAAGGACAGAGAGAGAGAAAGAGAGAGGAAGAGAGAGGGAGAGGAAGAGAGAGAGGAACAGAGGAAGAGAGAGGGCGAGAGGAAGTGAGAGGAAGAGAGAGAGGGAGAGGAAGTGAGAGAGGGCGAGAGAGAGTGAGAGAGAGAGGGAGAGGAAGAGAGAGAGGGAGAGAGGAAGAGAGAGGGAGAGAGAGAGAGAGAGAGACAGAGAAAGAGAGAGAGAGAGAGAGAGAGAAAGAGAGAAAGAGAGAGAGAGAGAGAGAGAGAGAGAGAGAGAGAGAGAGAGAAAGGAGAGAGAGAGAGATATTGTACAAGGAGCGCAAGGCCGCTCGGCCTCTTGGCTTATACATGTCAACTATTGTGTATGTATCGCCATTGGTGCACCATAAGCCTAATGCCTAGCTTCAATTCAGCGCAAAAGCAACATCACATTTCCCGAATGGAAGCAGTAGTCAGACTTACATTAGGGATGAAAGCTCCTTTGTCTCAATACATAAGGCAGAAGGACATCTGCACCTCCGACCTTGGTCTGGCATGCGGCTCACACCCCCTGAGAGAGATACCATTGCAGATGATGACAACTCCCACACCACGCACACCGCAAATGAAAGACCAACATATCCACACCCCACACAAAGAAGTCCTTGCTTGAGGTAGTCTTACATGGGACGCCCTTGAGACTTACGTACACCAAAACCCATTCTTCCAAATGTTGCACACACATACGACTCATTGCTCCGAGCTGTGGCATATCATCCACATAACTGCAGCAGGACAGAAGAGTGCCGGTTCTATAAGAGCAAACAACGCAATGGCGGGACATCCCGGGCACATGCACAACCCCAGTCACGTGGAACTGTACCGTGCATGTATGCTGCATTTGTTGGGGGCACTGCCACTGACAATGTTGTGCATCAGTTACCATCTGAGCTTCTGTCTTGCGTACATCACCTGAGTCCAGCCCTGGTTCCACTGTCGATCAAGCACATTCGAGTGGCCCATGGATGTCCTTCTATCCAACACAACGGTAGCTGAACTGGATTACGACTTGTGTGTGCGCCCCTGTTGGTCCACGAACAGGAGTTTAACTGTGATACCCATGCATGGGATGCCTCGATATTTGGCGTATGTGCAGGCAGTTGGGCATGGGAGATTGCACAAGTCCTTGTGTGCAGTGACCACATCGAGGCGCTACCCTATTGGGCTGTTTTGCGGATTGGTGATACGGTGTGGACAGAGCACATCTGTCCAGACCAGTTAATGGATTGGCTCTTCCACACGTTTGTTGAAGTTGACAATGACGTACTCTTGTAACTCAATGCCCATGAAGCTGCGCTCGCATTCATGGACGAGTAAGTATGTTCCTGCAGCCACAACTGATTGTAACCCAGAGCACAGGTCCCAACACCTTGCTGTATCTTGGAGGAATGGTCACATATCCCACCACAACAGTTGACATGTCTGCATTCGCCTGGACTCAGAATGCATGTGCGTGCACCTACGCGTGTTGACACACACCTATGCAAGGTGAGGCAGTACCATGGGTGGAGCTGCACAGCGTCATTTGGCAACGTTCCAAAATCTGACATACTGCTGGAGGGAGAGTACACACATGGCAATGTAGTAGTACATGTGACCTTGTTGGACCCATTCACCTTCTCACTGTCAGCAGAGCAGACAGTCGGCGCAGTCCGGTGGTACAGCACTATGCAGATCCCATGGGCTGTGAGTTATGTCCCCTGACACGGGGCAATGGGCATACGACAAACATCACATGACTCGTCCAGCAAGGCAAGGTGGGCTGAGACCGTTGCCATCCGTAATGATTTGTGTTCATTTTTGACCCATTTCTTGCACCTCTATATGTTCCTATTCTGCCTGTTAGTGTCTGAAGCATTGGTCTGCATGTTGTGGCCCTTGTCTTGCCCGTACTGACACGCACATGCTAATAAAGTCTTGGCAACTTCACTAGTGTTCAACTGTGATAAGTGTTGATTAGAATGACAAATTGTGTGCATCAATGAGCATTGTCCGTACACAGGGAGGGACTGACTGATGCATTTCACTTGGGGGTGAGTCCCTATTCACAGCTCCACCTCTGTGAGCCAGACATTGTGGTTGGGATAGTAGCTAGGAGACCTGTGCTCTTAAGTGTCTTCAGCAATGTGAGTATGGTGTCCAACCTCTTTCCATGTGGATCAATGTTATCCATCAAAACAGGCTGTGACCACAGATTGAGTGTGAGTAGGTATGCGAAGAGAAGTTCTGTTGTCACATGTGATGGAGGACTCTTCTTTGGGACGGCTCCCGAATTTGCCATTTATACACACAGCCCTATTTAATACATCGATGTGGGGCTACGTTGGGGGGTTGCGAGATTGTTGTTTATGAGCAATGAGGCCACAGCTAGTTCTCACCTTCACAGTCATCTTACTGGCCATGTGGGTCAGGCTCCAACATCCGCATTGATGTCATTTCCCAGGGTGTACCTTTTTGTGCAATCAATGTCCATACAGTCCTCCATACTTTCATACTTGATTAAACATAGACATGACACATCTGTGTGATTTTTTAATGTTTTATTCACATTCTGTGGTGTGTCGGAGCTGGAGCAGTACATGGCCATGCAAACCACATATTACATGGTTGCCCATTGGAGGGCCAGCCTGAGTCCTTTGTGGAATGATGAGTAAGTCGGAAGAGGAAGAGTTTAGTCCGCAGCCTGATAGCTGTATAATTGGTAACCAGGGCAGATATGGCAGTCCATGGTGAATGTCGCACAGTAGATGGTGTTGTTCCAGGGCATGATGCAGAGGGCTGAACCAAGCAGGAACAGGCCATATAGCGGGGATGAATGCTACAACCTCCTTTCACACACAGAGTCATTGCCATCCACATCTTAGTCATCTGCTATGTCTTCTGTGTCAGGTGTGTGTGGTGGTGTTATGGCTGCCTCACTGGGTGCCACTGGCACATCAGGGGGTTGGTGGTGTTATGGCTGCCTCACTTGGTGCCACTGGCACATCAGGGGGTGGGGGTGGTATGGCTGCCTCACTGGGTGCCCCTGACACATCATTGGGCTGGGGTGGTATGGCTGCCTCACTGGGTGCCACTGACACATCAGGGGGCGGAGGGGTGTGTGTTGAAGTTCCTGCAGCAGTCATCTGGGACAGGCTCTGTGGCAGCAATGGAAGATGAGGTTCTGCAGGGCATGGAAGATCCCAGCTACATCTCGCTGGTGTACATCAGTGGCAGCCATCCTTCCAGCCTGCATCCTCTCCATGTTCTCCATTGTCCTCCGCATGTGTCCCAACTCCCGGATGACATCGCAGGAGACTATCTGACTAGACAGTTCTTGTATCAGAGTAATGGCTCCAGCGAGGTCAGACAAGGAATGTTGTAGAGCATGGTACGGTAGGGACTGTAAGTGGTCCCTGATGGGACTCATACACCCATGTATGGCATCAAGTTTGGCTGCCTTGAGGTTGAAACCCACCCACACCTGTTCAGCCAGCCCCCTCTGGCAGTCTAACACACGGCGTTAGAATGCAATGTGTTTTTCCACGAGGTGCTGGGAGCCAGCCGTGGTAGTGGGTGCCCCCTGCTGTGTGGGCTGTGCAGGGAGTGGGGTCTCCTCGATGCAGCTAGGCTGCCCTGCTCCTGGAGGTGGGGTGCGGAGGCTGTCCACAAACTGTTGGAGGATGTCGGGGCAGATGGCCAGGGACTCCTGATCATCATCCCTGAAGAGATGTCTGGTGTGCTCTGCAGGAGGTGTTGCTTGTCCCTCTGAAATGTAAATGGATGGTGCAGGTTAACAGTGTGTACCATGTATGTTGACGCATTGTACATGTTTACATTCAGACTGCATGACAATGTACATTGTGACTGTTTTGGAGGAGCTGGATATTTGATGGGAGACAGTGGACATTTTGACTATATGACGGATGTGAGGTTGTACTCGTACATTGTCATCTCACAGTTCGCTGCTATGGCAGATGTGATTGGCCAGTTTCTACACACAAGCGGCACCAGTTGTGTCCTCCGTTCTGGATTGAAAGTGTTGCACTTTGTACCACATTATTGTCAATGTTGATGTGCTGTGATTGCTATGTGTGTGTGCTGCATTGTGGGAGAGTCTCCCCTGCACCTCTGATTTAGCGACCCCTTATCCCTTTGAGGCGGTGTGCCTTTGACTTGTGTGCTTTTACGGTGCTGAGATGATAGCGACTCTGGTTATTTGTGCTCTTGAACGGTTTTTGTACTCTTGAGCATTGTTTGTCTGCAGATGTGTTGTTGACGTCAGGGGTTGTATGTGCACATGGATGTGTCAGGGTGTGACCTGCTCCTTTGAGGTAGTGATCCACACTGGGCCACCTCAGTGTTGTGTCATGCACCATGTCATATATTTTGACTGCAGCCATGTTATTGGTCTTGCATTGTCAGTGTGGCTCACAGAGCTGTTGCTTTGCTGGATTCAGCACATGTGCTAGGGTAGGTTGTGAGATTGGTGATAGGGAAGGGTGACCCTTTGTTCACAGAGTGGACGGGGGCCTACATGGTGTTTCTATGTGTGCTGCAGTATGCCAAGGGTCTGAAAATTTTACAGCGCTCCGTCCATCATCTCCTTGTGTTTGCTTTGTTCGCTCTAAGTTGGCAGGGTATGCTCAGACGTGGGTCCCTTGCTCACTTTGCCACTGGATTCAAGCTAGCCTGGCTGATGAGGGCTGTTAGCCCAAAAGAGGTCCCAGGATGATTGTTTCTGGTCTAGAGAAGACATGGCTTGGCAGTTCGGGCTGGACTGTTTCCATGAGGCACAGGATCAAGACTGATTTGCATATAGCTGTGTCTGAACTGGAGTGGCGAAGTGAGCCAAAGAACGATGATGGATTCAACCCAGATCTGTGACTGGAGGTGAGTGTCTGAAAAGTTTTAGCGCTCCGTCCATCATCTCCTTGTGCTTGCTTTGTTTGCCCTAAGTTGGAAGGGTATGCCCAGAGGAGGGTCCCTTCCTCACTTTGCCACTGGATTCAAGATAGCCTGGCTGAAGAGGGCTGCTAGCCTGAAACCGGTGCCAGGATGCTTGTTTCCAATCCAGGGAAGACATGGCTTGGCAGTTCCGGCTGGACTGTTCTCATGCGGCACAGGGTCAAGACTGATTTGCACATAGCTGTGTCTGAACTGGGGTGGCGAAGTGAGCTAAGGAACGATGCTCGATTCAACCCAGATCTGTGACTGGGGGTGAGTGTCTGAAAGGTTTCAGCGCCCTGTCCATCATCTCCTTGTGTTTGCTTAGAGCATTCTGCAGAACAACCAGATTTAGCAGGAGCATCACCCATGATATCATCGGCAGGCTACTCTTCTTGCACTATTTTCTGGCCTCTGTGTGACACAACACTGCAGTTTTTCACACAGCACTTTTGAACGGCAGTAAGCCTGATGCCATGTCCTTCACATGAATGGAGAGCCCATTTTAACTTTGTCCAGCAATAACATCCTTTACTTTTCCAACCCTCACAATAGCTCTCTCCAAAGTTTTGAAAGAAGTATCAGAAAGCAAGAGGTGATGCTGAGCAAACCTACATAGTCTCTTTTCATAATTCTATAAGGTCTGAATTTGTTTTGACAACGTAAGTCCACCACATACTGATCATTCATATAAAACTTGCACTGCCGTCATAAAATGAGCCCTGTTTTGTAATGCTTTTTTAAAAAAAAAGTCCAGTGCTGTATGGCAAACGCTTTTATTGCACTAATGTGTAACAATGGATATGTTATGACTACATGTTTCCAAATGTTCTCAGTCAAATATGAGCTTGATTTTGTTTTGTCCTCTTTCTTTCCTTGTGTAAAATCACTATGAGTCTTCCCTCCTCATGAATCCCAAAATGTATTACTGCTGGTCAGATTTTGGCTACTATTTGTCGTGAAATTACATAGTCATATGGTGGTGACGTTAGCCAGCTTCCCAAGCCTGTGGCCTCTTGAGGAGAGTTGTAAAGCACTGATGAAGCTGTAACTCGCTGCTGCGGATTCCTTTGGATTGCTTTAAAGGGCAGAGAGGATTGTTAAGTGAGATCTAGCATGTGACCTTGAGGGACCTGACATATATGTGTGGGCTTTGTTTTTTGTGCATATTTATATAGCGCGATCTCGACCCGGAGGTATTGGGGCGCTTTACACGAGCACCGTATTTACATTACACATTCAGGCACGGGGAGATTAAGTGACTTGCCCAGAATCACAGTATGTGGACGCGACCCGGAGGCTCGAACCGTGGTTTCCAGCACCAAAGTCGACAGTCGAGCCGACGGACCACATTCCCTCCTCCCCATGGATGGTAACAGGACTGCGGAATGCCGAATTCCGAGTTTCAAGCCATGTGAGAGCTGTGAAAACCTTTGTGGTAAAGGACACTATAGCTGAACCAGGCAGGGAAATGGTAGCTGCGTTGCAAACTCCACTCAACGCCAAACACCATTTCTAGAGCTGTTTGTCACCTGTACGCCGCCCAACTGACCTCTTTCTATTGAATCCCCCATTCTCATTATTCCATCATGTTGGGCAGTGCACACTTCAACATATCACTGATATCAACCATATTTTTCAGAAGTTACCCAACGCTCACTCTGCTTAGTGCACATTTCTTTCACATTTACTGCTTATCTTCTCCTCATTTATCTGCATGAATACTTCTTTGTCCCTCTTCCTGCTGCTGTTTTATTCAGCATCAGTTTTCTTGGTTCTAGTGCTAAAGCACTATCCCAAAGGAAGGCGTAAAGTGCGCTTGAAGTACCCAAGCTCACCTGATTCAATGGAGGTAGACTGGATGACCTATCTCTTTGAGTCGTGTGAGATACAGGGGCACAAGGGGAGGACACTTTTAGCTAACTTGCTACCTGTTACCATCATAGAGCTGCAAGCCTGGTGGATGCCGCCACCTTTGGGAGGAGTGTCATTTCTTATCTAAATATTGGCCTTCTTGAGATCACTTTAACTCTTGCATCTGTGCTCCAGGACATGTCCACTTACCAGGCACATAAAACCCACACACTGCTCATAGAAGTTGATGGAAAAGTTTCTATTTCGCACACGGAAAAAGAAAAGGTGCAAGTCTGGCACTTCCAACATTAACTTTGGTCTGAATTGAAACTGAACAGGTGTCTTCCCTCTTCGACTCCTCAGTTGTTGCATTTGGTGCCAAGTCCTGCTCAGACTCTTTAAACAAGTGGGTCACATTAGTGTTAGATGTTACCATGCCAAAGGAATTACACAAATCCTATAGACATACACCTCTAGTCTTTTGTATGATTAATAATTTGCTGCTTCCAAAGGCATTGAAAATGCTATGAGGGATACTGGTGAGTCTTCTATTCAGCTCACAAAAGAGCATGATACAGGCTAGTGGCCCTTAAATACAAACAATTTCTGACAGTACTTTGCCAGATATTTCCAATCTCATCTTAAGAATGCCAAAAAGGTATTCTTAATTTTTCACACCTTTACCCATCCTGCACCAGTATTAAGCCATCCATCCGTCCATCCCAGCAGCAATGTTTTGATCTGTGTAATTTATTTCAATGCAATAGTGATACCAGAATGCAACCCTCCTCTACTACTTTCTCGCACGATTATATTATCAACCACAAGCTGCACTAAGTGGCCCTCTTTCTTACCAGTTTTTATTCTGCTTCTTCCCTTCTTCTTAGGCTGCAATCCTACATATATTATTGATTCTAATTCATCAGATTTTAGGAGACTGGTCAAAACCCTCACTTCCTCAATTGTTCCCATCTTGACAGCTATTAACAATGCCTGATTAGCTTCTGGACTGGTGTCTGATTAGAAAAAGAGAATTAGTTGTTCAGCTGCACCCAATGCCAGCTGCAGATCCAAACACATTTGCCAATTCGAGGCCCATGTCAGGTCTAGCTCTTGTTGCTTACAAATCCAAGGTCAACCAGCAACTTTCCACTTATGTCAAGTATAACAAAATAACACCTCCAAACAATCAGCCTACCTCCTCTGATTTAGTACCAGTTTCTGTGGTAAGAACATTATTTGCAAACTTCTCGACTGGGGTGGAGAGCCTGCACTCTTTTTATTTGAACTCTTGGTGTCATTCAAAAGGTTGTCTCATGCTGCACTGTTCATTTGGCTGCCTCATGTATGCAGAAAAGATCTGGTCTTACATAGGCTTTTCCCATTCTAACAGGCTACTCTCAGGTGGTGACCAACCCAGCCATCCAGTCTTTCTACAAAGAAGTTATTTGCTGGATCCACCGGACTCTTCTTTGAGTTTTGCCCTTCTCAAATTTAAATTTTTCCTCTTGTGATTTCGTTCAATCCCTCTGGTTGCACAGCTGCCAAGCTTCCCATGTCCATGCTTGATTTTCTGCTCCAGTCCAGGTGTTTTTTTCTTTGACTTCTGGGACTTGTAGTACTGTTTGATAATGATATAAACAAGACTCCAATCCCAGAATTCGAAGGAAATACCTGGACTGGAGAAGCACATCACACATGGACCTGGGAAACTTGGCAGTGCTTCATTTGCATTTCTATCCATCTGCAGATGAAATGCTATTCATTTTAAATTTAGAGAGCAATCAACCTCTCAGCCAATCCCATTCTAATGACTACCTGCAGGCAATTGCCAACTGGATCGATCTGAACACACTTCATTTGAGCACAGACAAAACAGAAGTCTTGTTTTTGGCAAGAGATCAGCCTGGTCCATTGCCTGCTGGCCAGAAGACGTAGGACCCATTGCTATTCTCATCAACTCTTCATGTAATCACTGTGTCATTTTGGGCACTGTGGGCCCGATTCACAAAGGTAAACTTACACTTTTGAGTAAGTTTTCTCTTATTCACTACTCACAAACAATGGATGTAATAGTAAGTTTACAACTGCAGAGACTGCACATTCAAGCGGAGTACACCACAAAGATAGGCCTGTCCTAGTGTTAAGGGATAGCTATTGAGATGCTGTGTGTACTCTATTGTGAATAAAGCATGAATGATGATGTTTCAGGGATCTCCTGTCTGCCTTCTCTCATTAATCCAGCATCCACAGCCTCTGCTCATTGTTTAAGTGCCCTGGTGAAATCTTCTGCTCATGTCTTGGACGAGAAATGCTGGATTGCAACACTCTTAATGATGTTCTTTTGTCATTGAGATATGACATAAAAAGAAGAAAAGAGATGCATGGTCACCTGTCTCCTGGGCATATTAAGCCAAGCAGTAACAGCCAGTTCCTAACTAGGACATTGGTGCCATAAACAGTTCTCCCTAGAACATTGCTGGCCTACACCAATGTCTTGAGAACTTTAGTTTATGAGAATAGTTGGAGCAATTTCATCCAACTGCATTTCAAGAAACCTAGGTTTTGTACCATCTACCACTTGCAGGATCCATTCTATTTCACTATCTAGGGAGAAAAAGCTTAAAAAGTTGAAGGAGCAGGGGCTTAGTGAATGGAGTCATGGCAGGGTTGTGCCACACATACCCAACACTCATGTTTAATGCAAGCACGTTTTGGTTATTGTGATGGGTATGCATAACAGTGAAGTCAGGTTCATAGGGTGTGAAAATATGATTTTGCTAAACATATATTTATATCCTCGAGAAGACAATGCGTCTTTGATGGTGTAAGTGAAAAATGCTCGACAAGATTACACATAAGAACCCTGACGTAGTCATACTCATCACAGGCGACTGTAATGTCAAGGTAACTGGGTTCCATGATCCTCATCTTGCAAATTACAGTTATGATAAACTTTGCAAAAATGTGTTTTAGTTTTCAGCTATATAATGAGATGTCTAAATCTCACCTTATATGGCTTGACAATGTAAATTCAACTGTTTCACTGGAATCTAAAAAACAGAATGAGTCGTAGGTAGAAATTAATTTAGCCATATGCACTACCTCAGCAGTTCAAAAAGGCTGCAGATGAGGCTTGTTAGAAACATATGGAGAAACTTATTGCAAGCACAAAGGGGCATATTAACAACGGCCAGCGATAATTATCGCTGGCCGTGCTTAGCGATAATTATATTATCGCAGGCTATCTCTGGTATTTATCGCCCTGGTAGCGCGTTATTAACAACGCGTTACTCCAGGGTGATACATATTCCAGAGATAGCGAGGTTATCGCCCTTTTGCAGGGAACATCGCTGGTTTTCCAGCGATGTTCCCTGCAAAAGGGCGATAACATTGCTGATATGACCCACAGGGTCGCATCAGCATAATCCACCCCCTATGTTAGGGATGGCTAAGTCAGGATTTTAGCAGGCGTTAGGTATTGGCGAAAACTGCAGTTTTCGCCAAAATCTAATGTGAGCCAAAATCATGTGGGCTGCCTTGTAATATCGCGATGTAAACATCAGCGATATTTGCAAGGTAGTCCATCTTGGGTACGCCCAGTAACGCCCACTTTGCATCTCATTGGAGATGCAAAGTGAGGCGTTGGGAAAAAGAGTGCTAACATGCGATTATGCATGTTAGCACCCTCTTGTAAATAGGGCGCTGGTTTTATCTTTGTAAGCCAAAAAAGCGGAGATAAAGCCCTTGTAAATATGCCCCAAAGGATTTTGGGACGATGGCCACTTTCAGTCATGTTGACCCAAAATGAAAACTCGCATAGTAAATATTGACAAACCTATGTACTTAGGGGCAGATTTACAAGCCACTTGCGCCACTTTTGCGTCATTTTTTCCACGTTAAAAATGATGCAAAAGTGGCGCAAGGGGCTTGTAAATCTGCCCCTTAGCATTTAACCTCCGAAGCAACAGAACCTGCATGAGAACTGCAACATATAGAATGCCTGGGCTAGGTGCACAGCATGATTTTTGAGGATATATAATCCTTCGACGACAGAAATTAGTTGAAGACCTAATTAGGGACCCTTACAGGTTGGTTGAAGTCATTTGTAGAAAAATCTACACTGGTGTGCCAATGCGCTGAAACTGGCACAAAAGTTATTTAGGACCGGATGTACAAAGACTCATTCACAAACCAGGATGTGCAACTTGCACACTGAGGTTTACCATCCCACCACTTTATTGTTTATTGTTTTGGCTTTCTGCCATACAGTAAAAAATAGTAAAATCTATAGATACATAAAATCAGATACAACAGTCTCTTGTTAATCGTATTAGCCAACAAGGTACCATTAGTAAGGACAGTAGTGCCTGCAGGACCCGCAGCTACAAGTTGACAACCCTGCGAAGTGCAAGTGCATATACAATAAAGAAATGGTGTTGGCATTCCCCAAGCTAAATAAAATCACGTAAAAACAGTAATCTCCCACTGGCTGTGTTGGCATATGAGATACAAACAATGGCGTCCATGAACACAACTGTCAATCAAGATCTGCAGGGTGCAGATGTACACATTTTATAAAGCGAGCTTAGGCACCATAGCGTCCATAATTGTATGCATTGCTGTTGGCGCCTAATCAGGTTCCTGGGGAGGCTACCAGCCCCCTCATATGTGGCCAATCTGCCCATGGGTATGAGGTGATTAAATTAAAAATACATTCATCATCTGTTCTAAAACAAAATGCTAATACCGCTCAAAAGCATTTAATCTCATATTTATTCAAAAGGGGCACAAGCCACTTCTTACGTGCTAAAAGATGTATTTAGTGAAAAACAGCAAAAATTGCAATAGATTATTCTTCCCTTTAAATTTACAGTCACTGTATTATTCACTTATAGGAGGCCGTGCACATGTCACTAGGTATTCCTTTGTCGCCAAGGAACCCAATCTCACTTTTATATAAAACGTAGGTTTTTCTTCAGGATAGATCAGATCTAGATAGAGCATGTCGATGGTACCATAGGTGTCGCTAAAATACTGCTCCAATAAACTCCTAGGTCTAATCAGACAAAAGGTTTCGCTCCAGTCTGATCTCAAAGTAGCGTACTTTGACCAGTTTTACTGTGTCCCACCTTACACAACTTGGGCCAGTCTAAAGAGACCCCGGCCGTAATTCAACAAGTAAGCATTGAGCATAGGACAGCCAGGTGTTTCTACCATGAGCACCAGTGTGGCTGGCATCTTCCATAGATTTTACATAAGCTACTGCCTTGGGGTTCACTACAGCTCTAATGCTTGATAATACTGGTTTTAGGGCGAGAAAGCAAATGACACACAATTGATGGACGGAATGCAGAACAAATCAAAACATTCACCCCCAGTCAAGAGATGGTCCTGGGCTCACTGTGCCACTGGAGTCAAGCTATCCTGGCTGAAGAGGGGTGAAACCCCCGAAACCAGTCCTAGGATGCTTGTTTCCGGTCCAGGGAGGACCTGGCTTGGCAGTTCGGGCTGGACTGCTCCCATGAGGCACAGCGTCAAGACTAATTTGCATATGGCCAGGTCTAAACTGGGGTGGCATGGTGAGCAAAAGAATGATGGATTTAACTCAGATCCCTTGACTGGGGGTGAATGTTTTGATTTGTTCTGCATTCCGTCCATCAATTGTGTGTTTTTTGCTTTCTCGCCCTAAGTGCGCAAGGTATGCCTAGACGTGGGTCCTGGGCTCACTGTGCCACTGGAGTTATGCTATCCTGGCTGAAGAGGGGTGAAACCCCCGAAACCAGTCCTAGGATGCTTGTTGCCAGTCCTGGGAGGACCTGGCTTGGCAGTTCGGGCTGGACTGCTCCCATGAGGCACAGGGTCAAGACTAATTTGCATATGGCCAGGTCTAAACTGGGGTTTCATGGTGAGCAAAAGAATGATGGATTTAACCCAGATCTCTTGACTGGGGGTGAATGTTTTGATTTGTTGTGTATTCCGTCCATCAATTGTGTGTCTTTTGCTTTCTCGATACTGGTTTTAGAGGTGTTTTGTCTCCTATTGCTGTTTGCCTGAGTTCTATATAAAGTGCTAGCAGGGGAGTACCGGGGTCCAGCCTTGACAGGCATCAAAGAAAATGATTCTCAGCAACTTGTAGGGGGTTTAGGTTCTCATACCCCCAGAGCGCAGCAGTCCTGCTGCTACCGCTATCTGTCGATAAATTTGCAGAATAGTGCTAATACTTTGGACACCTGCCTTGTACCTACATTTTAAAATTGCCCCAGGGGTATGGGTTAAAATTCTAGATGCCTTGTGATGTGACTGTTCCATTTCTAGCCTACAATAAACCATAACCCCAAACAGTCAAACTGTTTGACAGGCTCTAAATGCTTGCAATACATAGGCATCTTCCGTTTGACACTGGGGGGCTTATTTATGAGCCCTTGCATCACTTTTGCGCCACCGGTGCATCACTTTTTGTGACACACTAGCAACCTAAAAAATGCACCATGTTGCACCATATTTACAAAGTGACGCATCTAAGTAGATGTGTCACTTTGTTAACCCCTGCACCACATTATACCTGTGCCAGGTATAATGTATGCAGGTGGGGCGTTCTGACGCAAAAAAGGGTCGTAGAAGTGACTCAGTAAAATCTATAAGATTTCACTGCGCCACTTCTAGGATGCAAATGCATCAATATCTTATGCCTGCCTCACAGCAGGCGTAAGACTGACACAGGCACATTTCACATGGGACTTGATCATGTGAAATGACCCATTGCTAGAGTTGCATCACTTTTGTGGCACACCCCAGCAATGCGTAATTTTTACGCCTACAGATACATCAGAAATACTGGCGCATCTGTAACTCCTTGCGACATGATGTGTCATACTGTAAATATGACGCATCTTTGGTGTCGCAAGGAGAGCGCAATGAAAAGTGACGCATCGCTATTTTCTCGCAGCAATGCATCACTTTTCATAAATGAGGCCCTGGGGGGCGGTTTCAGCACCATTCTCTTTGCCTTACTGCAGTTAACATTCAGATACTTCTTTTGGCAATAGTCTACAAAGCTCAATACCAAGCTGTGGATAGCATTTTCTGTCTGTGCCAATAAAACTGCATCATCAGCAAATAGCAGCAGCTTGACCTTTTTCCCTGCTATAATGAGAGCGTCAATGTGATCTTTGAGCAGGTGTTCTACTACATCATTTAGGTATAGGCTAACAAGCAGAGGGGCTAGCAGGCATCACTGGCGGACACCATTTTCTATCGGGAAGGTTACAGTGCACTCATCCCCCGCCCATACCCTAGCTGCGTTGTTGTGCTTGTGGAGCACCATTTTTACATGTACTAATGTTATGTCAGCCCCTAATGCAGCTTAAGATCTCCATAGCTTCTCCTGGTCTACAAGACAGAAAGCTGCCTTTAGATCAATGAAGATTAGATAAAGTGGAGATTTCCTTTTAATTGTATATTTATGCGGGACCATGCACAGGTGTATTGTTTGATTTATAGCCCCAACCCCTGCTCTAAAGCTGCCTGCGCCTCTGTTAATATATTCTGGTTATCCATCCAGGCTTGCAATCTCTTTAGAAGGTCTTTCCCAAATATTTTCCCTACCCCATCCAAGAGAGACATTGGGCGGTAATTAGAGGGACTACTACAGTCACCTTAGTTGAATATATGAGCACTAGGACAGATGATGGATCCTGATTAATTGCAGTTGCCAAATTGAATATATTGGCAACAATTCTTGCCCATATTTCGGGATTCTCCCGATAGATATCAGCAGGCACTAGATATGGTCCTGGTGCCTTGTGCTTTTTCATACTTTTTATAGCCCGCTCCACTTCAGACACTAAAATATTCAATGAGCAATTACCCTTACAGGGAGCTAAAGAGCTTGACCCCCATGTCTGGGCCAAAAAGTCAATCTAGTATGTTTAATCCACCCTTCTCTACACGAGAAACAAACACCCAGAACCTTTTAGGGCCTCATTTATGAGGTTTTGCCGTAGGGCGCCGCAGTAGGCCTTCCAGCTGCGCTTCCCTACGACAAAAGAAAAGGGCAGGAATGCGCCGTACCTATAAGATACGGCTCATTCCTATCCTTTTCCCCTGCGCCGGCGCACAATGGACTGCCGAGTACCAACGCGGGCACCTTTGCACCATGGTGCAAGGGTGCCTGCGTTGCGGGGATGATTATTTTTGTACAGGAAGGGAAACTTTTCTGTACAAAAATATCACAAGAGGCTTTTTCCTCTTTCTATGTGTGGTGCAGAATGCAGCACACATAAAAAAAGGAAAAACAAGGAGAAATAAAGATATTTCTCCTTGTGCCTCCCTTACGCCTCCTCTGGGGAGGTGTAAGCTTTTGGTGCTGCCTCAGATTTACGATTTTTCGTAAATCTGGGACAGTGTAAAAAGGCCATGGATGTTGTTGGGAACGCCCCCAGCCACACCCATTGTAGCCCCTTTAACGCAGAATACTGCGTTAAAGTGACTGAACGTGACGTTCCGGAGGCGCAAGGAGTCTCAAAAATGAGGCCCTCAGTGTTCAATAGAGGAGCACTCTCTTAGCTCAACCGACAGATCATTTTGGAATACCAGTTTCTTGGAGTTTAAAAGATGTTTGTATTCTTCCCTGCATAAACGAAAACGTGCTTCATTCTGTGGACTATAGTGACGCAAAGTCAAAGCTTGCTAGACAGTTCGGGGCAGATTTACAATAAACTAACGCATGGTGCAGCAAGTCATTTTGCTGCGCCGTGCTGCGTTAGTTTGGAAAGCACAGCGATGTGACATATTTACAACAATATGTCCCATCTCTGTGCCTCCCCTGCGCTGGCGCACAATCTGCTGCCATGCGCCGGCACAGGCACCCTTGAACCATGGAGCAAGGATACCTGCGTCGTGGGGAGATTGTTTTTGTTCAGGAAGGGAACCCTTCCTGAACAAAAACAATCATTAGAGGTGATTTCCTCTTTCTATGTGTGCTGCGGAATGCAGCACTCATTGAAAGAGGAAAAAAACGAGCAGAAATGAAAACATTCCTCCTCATTGCGCCTCCCTACGTCTCCCCTGGGTAGGCGTAGCATTCAGACGCATATCCAGATTTACGATTCCTTGTAAACCTGGGAATGTGTCTTGGGGTGTTGCGTGGGAACACCCACAGCGACACTCATGGAACGCCCCTTTCACGCAAAGTGCTGCGTGTTAAGGGGCCATATTTACAAGGACAGGAAAAGCCACGCAGGGTGTATTGTGCTGCCAGGGTGTCACACAAAGTGACGTACTGGCTGCCCAAGGGGCTTGTAAATCTGCCCCCTTGTTTCATAGAGAAACATTTTGCATCATACCAGCTATGCCTCTATGTGACGATCTGTCTTGGCCTTTACTGGCTTGGACTAAAGCAGCTTCAGGTCTTCAATAACAGACCAAATACTATAAGTCTACAGTCACTGCTCTCAATCTGAGGGTCTTTACCATTATGGCCTCTAGATGAGATATTTCAGTTCGGCATTTCCTCGTGTTCCATCTTATACACTTCCTGTTATTAGTTGGAGTGATCACAAGGCCATAATTAGCATACGCATCAGAATTAAAATGCTTTACGGAGCTAGATTTAACACATAATACCAGAGGATCATTATCACTTTCTGGTCTTTTGACAACCACAGTATCAAGGGCACTCGTCCAGCTTGCAATGTTAATTATGAAGAAGAAGAATTTGTTGTTCAGTTAATAAAAATATGACACATTACATATTTCATACATATTATCATATAGTAACGGCTTTCTAAAATGCAAATTAAAAAGATAGTTTCTATGTTTAAAAAGATTCATTCATAATTAAAAAAAAAAACGAAACGTTCTGCCAAGGTGCATTTACTTGGGTCTTGATATCCTTGCTAATTCCGTTATGCCTAGAGTACCATATTTGCCCTATTGGCCATTAAATCATACTACGTACTGTGGGTGGATCTGTTCAGTGAAGGTGCAAAATAAATTGAGTTTAATATGTCCCATAGAGTGTCTCAAGAGATTTTTATTGGGCCCTGGCGCTAGACCTGGAGGGCTTACTTCATTTAAGGTTTTAAAGTGCCATGTGCCTTTTTGTAAATCGACTCAATGCTTTACATTTTCAAAGCTGTTGTTTTTACTCATTATTCGAGGCGCTCATTTATTGGCCCTCGCTATAATTATGTCTCGTTCCTATTAGTTTATTCCTCAATTAATTTTAAATAATCGAAAACCCTTTACCGTTTACATTTAGCTATTTTACCCTCGGCTATATCAACATATTTTTTTTTTAAATCCAGTAAATGGTAAATCTTCTCCCTGCAAGCCAGCTATAACTCATTGACGGCGTGTGTGAATGGCATGTTGGTTCAAACTAAACACAAGGAGATTATGGCATATTGGTTCAAATCAAACACAAGGAGATGATGGACAGAGAGCTGAAACTTTTCAGACACTCACCCCCAGTCACAGATCTGGATTGAATCCATCATCATTCTTTAGCTCACTTCGCCACCCCAGTTCAGACATAGCTCTATTCAAATCAGTTTTGACCCTGTGCCTCATGGGAACAGTCCAGCCCGAACTGTCAAGCCATGTCTTCCTTGGACCGTAAACAAGCATCCTGGGACCAGGTTTGGGCTTACAGCCCTCATCAGACAGGCTAAGTGGCAAAGTGAGCAAGGGACCCACGTCTCGGCATACCCTGACAAGTTAGGGTGAACAAAGCAAACACAAGGAGATGATGGAAAGAGCGCTGAAACCTTTAAGACACTCACCCCAGTCACAGATGTTGGTTAAATCCATCATTGTTCTTTAGCTTACTTTGCCACCCCAGTTCAGACATAGCTATATGCAAATCCGTCTTGACCCTGTGCCTCATGCGAACAGTCCAGCCCAAACTGCCAATCCATGTCTTCCCTGGACCGGAAACAAGCATCCTGGTACTGGTTTTGGGCTAATAGCCCTCATCAGCCAGGCTAGCTCGAATCCAGTGGCAAAGTGGCAAAGTAAGCAAGGTACCCACGCACAGGGATTTGACTGATTTTCATATAGCTGTGTCTGAACTGGGGTGGCAAAGTGAGCTAAACAATGATGGTGGATTCAACCCAGATCTGTGACTGGGGGTGAGTGTCTGTAAAGTTTCAGCGCTCCATCCATCATCTCCTTGTGTTTGCAATGGCATGTTGGTTGATATCATGTTTTAAAAGGCTTCTACATTCTACAGTTAAAGCTGGGCAACTGCAGACTTTGTGACAAATGTCTTTGCTGTTGTAATAGCAGAAGCGACATGACATTGCGTTGATCGATCTTTTCCAAGATGGTGTGTTGCAACGGAATTGGAAATTGCCAAGCCAGAGTCGCAAAAGCATTAGCTTTGCTTTGAATCCATTCAGGCCCCCCTTATAATTCTGGGGTTTTAATTGGCAATAAGTTTCAATAACCATCGAAGCATGGGATCTTTTCACTAGCACAGCTTTGTCCATCAATGATGAGACTTTTTTACTGATCCCATTGATAACTCAGTCAAATACGAGTTGTGAGAGGGGTAAGGCCCATAATTGTTCCGCTCTAAAAGTAGATATGGCCAGATTAAAATATTTATGGGCAGCCGTATTTCTAGGGTCACTTATCGCCTTCCATACGGTTGTCATGAGAGTGGAGTTCTTATTGTTTTTAATTTATGGCAGAATTTCAAAAATGCCCCAAAATGATTTACATTTGCTCTCCTGAGTCCGAACTCCAATCGGATTTGTGATGGCGAGGCCTGCTGAGGATCTCCACGCCATATGTCAATGACGGGGTGTGTTTGGCTGCCATGACTTGTAGTAATGGTTTGAGGGACAAGCCTTATAAGGTGTTCCGGTAGGGAAGCGAACACTACGATTAATGCGTTGTTCCGTATTTGTAGCACAGCACACTGGATCTTAAATGTAAATGAGCTTCTCGAGTCAAAGGTTACCCCCAGATATTTTTACTCTTGTACTGACTCTAGCCCTATCCCTTCTATGCAATATTTTGGTCTAGTTACTATACCCTGTTTCACTAGCATGGCTTTTGTTTTGGTTAAGTTAATTTTTAACCCAGGGGTTGAGGCATACTGAGCAGTTTTGCTGATTAACCACTGAAGCCCCATCTTTGTGTAACTGAGCAGCACAATGTCGTCTGCGTACAGAAGATGGGAAACATTAAAGCTGGTCACAGACGGGGAATGCAAGTTAGTATTATTCAAATCAGGAGTAATGTCAGCGAGGTACATGTTGAACAAGAGACAGGCAAGGATGCATCCTTGTTTTAGGCCGTTAATTGTTAGTATTTTTTTTTTATTGTTGTACCTTGGCCCAGCCTAACTTGTCTGTATACAGAAATTGGATTGCTCTGAAAAGACTATAAGAGATGTCCCAATTTAATAGTTTTCCCCAGAGGATATTTCTCTGCACCATGTTGAATGCTGATCAAAAGTCAATAAAACACAGGTGAAGATTGACTGAGCGACGCATTGCTTGCTCGATTGTGAGGACCAGCATCTGTATGTTGATTGATGTGCCAAGACCATTCATGAACCCAGTCTGATTTCTGGGCAACAGATTGTTAGATGCCACCCAAGCCGTAAGATCTGCCAGCAAGCATTTGGTGAAAAACTAGCCGTGCAATCCATAAGGAATTGCAACCGATAATTGGCGGAATCTTGTCTTCTGAATAGGGGCCAGTATTGATCTCCTCCAGTTGTCGGGAATTTCTTGACTAAAAAGGATGTGATTAAATAGAATGGTTAGATTCTCCTCCCAGAATTGCGGGTTCTGTTTGCTGATGATTTTTTTCACCGTCCTAGAATGGATCCGCCTAGGCGGGTCTTCCCAGATCACATTTTGACTGATTGTTTTTAAAGATCAGATTACAGTGACTGTGCCCCCCTACATATTTCCCAGGTGTTTTCTCCAAGCTTCTCCTGAGAAATTTGATATTGAGCATTGGGATTTCCAGCTGGTAGTTTGATTAACTAGTTTCCAGAACTCTCTTGAATCTTTGCGCTTGAAAGCATGGAGAATTATACAACAATATTGGTCAAATTCGGATTTAGTTTGGGACTATACCGCTTTTTTATATAATGTCCTTAGTTTTGTTAAAATCTCGCTCCAATGTGCTCGAATCCCTATGGTTTCTTAATACCCTCAGAGCATGATTCCGTTTCTTCTTAGCTATTGTAAGTTGAGCTGAAATTTTCCTTGGGAAGGAAATCACTGTTATCGTTCTAACTCTTTGACGGCTGCCATTTTTCTCTTTTAGGAGTGTTGAGAATTGTTCCCAATGATCCAAAGGGTTTTTATTTACATTGTATTGTTTTCCCCCAGGTCTTTAGCTTGAAGTTCGACTTTCTCAATGCAGGCTACCGACCACTGTAGTTATTTATAATTGGACATCACAGCATAGCCTATTCCTGTGGCAGTTTGATCGTGCAATGAAATATTTAAGTCAAAACTGATCCTTTGTGGCTGATGGTCGCTTTGCAACCTATTGCCCATCCCATAGTTTATGACCATGTGGTATAGGGGGAGAATACTAAAGAGTATTCTATGACTGCATGGGAATTTTCTGAGTGGTGCGATGCCTGTACCGAAATGTCCGGAGACACCCGGCCATTCAATACTCGTACGCCCAAGTGCTCCAAGTTGTTCACCAGTTCGTTCCCCCTTGTTTCTGACCATTGTTTAAAGGCTTGGGTTTGAGGAACATGCCAAATATGGTCAATTTTATTTGTTATCTGATCCCTAGGCATAACCTGAATTGAGTTCATATGAAAATTGCGGAAATCAAGAATTAGAGGAGCTGGGTTAGATGAACATTTGGATGATATGAAACTCAATACAAATGCGATCATTTCTTTTTTCCTAATTGGGTGACGATTAATGTAAACATTTATAATCAACAGTGTTGACACATCGAATGGGTGATTGGCCTAAACCTTTATCGCCTGTACGTTAGGATGATCAATATTTACTTCTTCTAATCTTATGTTCCAGTCCACTGTTACGGACAGGTCAGACCTCCTGCAGCACACCCCATTGATTTTGTTTTAATAACTGGTTTGCTAAAGCATAACATTTGCTGGGAGATCAATTTCTTCTTGTGCCCATGTCTCTTGCAGGAGCAATATGTGAAATCTTCTGATGAAGGTTAGGAAATCCTTATCGCCCTTCTTCCCAGAAAGCCCCTAGATGTTTCAGGCACAAACAGCAATGGTGTTCTGTATTTGGCCGGCTGGGGAACAATTTTTCTGTCATTTGTAAGCTTTTTTATGTGGATCAGAAAGCAGTACACCTGGAAGCCAAGACCAAACAAAAGGTTGGCCTAGGGCTTGGCTTACTGATCGTTCATCAGAGCTATTCCCGTCCGAGATGACTGCTGTGGCACAACGCGATGAAATTGATTGGCTCCATGCCCCTTTTAGAATTGAAGTTGCCGCTGAGTGTTGATTGTTCGTAGGATTTTGTAAACTTTTGTTCTCTCCATGCAAGCCCTATCCTCCCCCTTCACCTTCTGCCCAGGCACAGGCCCCAGAACATTCCAGGTGGAGAAGCTGTGGGTAAGCTTCCTCCTTTTCCCGTGACATGTCTATTCCCCAATTTGCGAATGCCTCCTTTTCTGCTCACACTTTGTCGGCCCAGGTAATCAACGTCGGTTCAATGCCACCCCCTGATGATGCATTTGAAAAGGTGACTGAATGGATATCAGATGACTCAATGTGGCGTAACACCGGTATTTCTTTGGCCATATGTAACATTGTTCCTCTGTTTATTTTGTCAAATGATCTCTTGTAGTTTAGGAAAAATGTCAGTTTTCAGAGGTGGTTAGGTAGACAGATGTAGAATGACATTGCTCCTAAACTTGGCTGAGCTTTGAGTTCAACTGCCTGTTGAACAGTGGGCCCCAGCACTAATGTTTGCGAACACTGTTGCGACACTTTGCTATTTAACTCGAGGAGCCGCATTTCAGTTTTTACCTTTTCATCTTCAAAGAAAATTGACTTTTCAATGGTGGTTTGTTTAATTCTATCTTTGAGGGGGAGGGATCATAAATTACTTTCCATGTTTGTTATATGTGATACTATAGTGGCCTGATTCTTTCGACTGTGTTGGTAATTATCTTGAGCGCACCCTGATGTAACCAGTCCCTTCTTACCCAGCCAAGGGAGGGCTGGCTGCCGCTGACTCTGGTCCAATTATTCTTGTAGGGAATCTTTTACCTTCCTCGCTGTATATGCTTTAACTTGAGTGGTAACTGAATTAACCCCCTTATCTTCCATGAGTTGGTCCTCTATGGAGGCTTCTTGTTTTTTATCTGGAGTGACAACTAACTTTGTTGCCTTTGCCACATTTTTTAAAATAGGGAGGCTTGCCCGAGTTGTCCAGGGTATGGTTCCTCTGGACATGGATTAACCTTTTTGTTGTGAGTTTTCCTAAGTCTTTTACATTGCCTTTTTGAAAGTTGGGCCTGTTCCCCTTGTGAAGCATGCGTTGTCACTGAATGTACTGCTGGAGCTCCCCTTCCCAGTGCAATGAAGTCTGATGGATTAGGTGAGAGATGAGCACTGTAGTCAGAGTTGGTAAACTGGCTACTAGTTGACAACCTCTCAGCTCCCATCTCCCGATGTTCCATCTCCATTCTGGTTGTCTCCCCAGTGGGCTTTCCAGCATCAGATGACTTTCTGGAGAGAACTTAGTTTCTGGTTGCCTGCTGTCAAGATTAATTCACAATGGAATGGCATTTTCGGCAGTGCCGGTTTTTAGCTGCCACTTAATCTCTGCAAGCACTGTTTCTAGCATTCCTGGGAGCGATGTCTGTTTATCTAAAACTGGACTACGGACACAGGCAGAAACACGCTGGGCATCGGATTACGCATCGGATTGTGCCATCTGGACAAGTGAGTTGAGTGCTGTGATTTTTTAGTCAATTGCAGTAATATAAAGAGCCATTGTGTTTAGAAGATCCACCTGGATATCAAGTTTGCTTGATTGATACGTTAAGGCGTTAACTAAGCAGAGTTTCCAACTGTTACTTTCTTGATTTTCTTACTTTTTGACTGGGGGTTTGACTGTGTGGGGTTTAAGCTTGTATGGAAATGTCAGGGGTAACCGATAGGAGGAAACAGGCCATAGCAAGATGTCATCTTGCCAGTGCTCGTTCTCTGCCTCCAAGGCTCAGCTTCTAATCTCAGAGCCTCAGGAGCAGGGCAGAACGGGCGAAACCCAGATCACATCTACTGCTCTTAATCAGGTGCCACCAACAATGGAGTTATGGGCACCCCAGGTCAGGATATATTGCTGCGGGGCATCCAGCTGGCTACGGAGCTCTGAACTAGGTGTCCGACGCCATAGCCGGCCAGCCAACATCCCTCTTTTTAAAAATTCTTATTAAACCACCAACTACGATTTATCAATGGTCGTACTCCCTCAGATACCCCTGCTAAAGCAACTTATGACAACGGCAACAGGTCATTGATTATATCAGGGATTGCCAGCCACAGTCAAATTAACCTAAAACTTGGTGGTTGCAGTGGGAGAAACAAAGTATCGAAGCAAGGCAGTGAAGCGGTGAAGCGAGGTGAAACAAAAGCGAGGTTCTGCTCGAGTCTGCTGTCCCACTGCAACATGTAACTGTGACCTGCGACTTGCAAGCCACTCGTGACGAGATTCACGGGTCCACGGGTAATGTTCCTGACTGCTCCTTACCGGCAGCTGTGCATTGACCGTGAGCATTCTCGTGGCGTAACGACGAGTGCAGCTGCCGATAGTTTGGGGCCGCAGAGCGAGATTCTCAGGTGGTCCACGAAGGCTGTCTGACTAGGTTTGGGTGTGGCCTGTGGACTCATCTGGTATGCCCCACTCATCCAGTGGCTCTGCACTTGGGAAGCCAAAATGGCATTAAAAATATCAACAGCAGGAAGTCCTTGGCCTGCGGGATAGAGGACAAGAGGGCTTGAGGATTTGTGGACTTTGAGGTCTTGGAAAAAATTGTAAAATTCCATCCTGTGAGGACCAGGGAAAGAACTGGTCCTGCTTCAGTTGCAGCGGCCAAGAAACCTGGTCTGGGAAGCCCTGAGCACCACTGGGCCCCTCACTTCAGCTACTCTCTAGCTATACGCCAGCCAAACAGTAATTTTCTGTAAGGACCTCATGCGCTTTACTGGAGTCTGGCGGTAAGAAGGCCCTTTTGTACTTTCTTGCTGCTCTGTTCCAGCTCTAATCTTGACTAAGATCCAGCCCACATTTCAGTGCATCCCCCAGCGGGCCCCAGTGTCACCCAATGAACTCCAGTGAGCCCTGGCAAGTCCCGGTCCCCCAGCAGTAGGAGCAGTAGGATTCTGCCTCTGGTCGTTGCCAACGCGGCAGCTCCCGAAGTGCGGGGAGAGGCCGGGCTCTAACAGGCTCTAGCTGGTCCCAAAGGTCGGGGGTAGAGAAAGAAAAGATCTGTGTAGAGCGAGGTGCAAAGAAAGATCCAGCTTCAGAACAGAGGTGGTATGGAAGAACAATGGAGAATCAAGTGAGGGCCAAGGGAAGGAGGCCACAGGTTGAGCTAGCACGCACAACTCTGCAGTATTCTAAAGCTTACCAACACCGCTATCTCTGCATAATGCGATCAGGGAAAACAAGAGGAGTGCCAACAGCTGCTCTACAGAGACCAAAACAGTCTAATGGGCCAATCTTAAGCAAAGTCTCTCATGGGGAAGCCGAACTGGAGCCAGGCTTAGTAGAACAAGAAGAAGGGCTTGCATTTACTCACTCAGAAGTACAAGCTCCCATTCACAAACATCAGGGAAAAGTGCAAATAAAATTTGTCTTTTGAAAGATCCCAGTTGACTCCTTACTTAGATATCATAAGGACATACATACAACCGGTTTACAAAGCCTGATACAATTGCTCTGGCTAGAGGCGTCCAATTTAGACTTTAACGTAGCCTTACATGTACTAGAGAACTCCACAGAGCCAACAACCAGGACCCTAAAATAAAAAAGTGTTTCTTTCACTGGGAATCTTAGGCAATAAAAAGCATCCAAGCTCAAGAGAACACAGAGTGGGCTATAGGCATCACAGAAGGGAGTGGGACAAGGCTCTGGTAGCAATGGGTAATACATCAATCATTGTGGCAATACCCGAAAGTAGCAAGGAGCCAAACTTAGCCCTCCAACCTGGCAAGGACATTCAGGTTGCAGTTGAGGTGCATCACCATACCTCTCATAATACTAATAGTCCTAAGACCAAAATGAACGGGCCAGTTGGGATGGACCCTGCCAGGGGGTTAGATATGGAAACAGATAGGGCGGTTTCCTTAAGAGATCAGAACATCACTACAACATATTTGGCATAAGAGGCCCTACCAGACAAGGTCTTCTTATCATCTCAGGGGTAGCCCCAGGTGGAAGAAGCAGCACTGCTTGACCAACATGGGGCCAGGACACCGACGCACCGTCGGGAGAGGCCTATGCTGGTCAGAGCTGGACATGAGCAACCTGTGGCGAGATGCAAGGAACAGTGGCAACCTGCGGAGAGTGGTTACTCACGGTCACACCAAGGTAAAGAGGTCCCTGCACCAGCCGCAACTTTACAGAGGTGGACTTGGACTCTTTTGGGCACGTGTGCTTATATATACTTTTCTTAACAAATGGACACTTCTGCCACCGCCAGGGACAAACCCACGACTGGTCATTGCTCACCTGAAGAATTTCAGGGACAGCAATGTGATTCTTCAGGCAGCAAGAAAACATGGTCCCTGGATGATAGACGAGCAAGAGGTCAATTTATACCCGGATTTCACCAATCTGGTCCAACAGCAAAGGGGGATTTATGTCCCAGTAAAGAGAGGGCTGTACCAACTTGATCTAAACTATTTGGTCCTCTTCTCAGCGAACCTATGGCTAGTGCATGAGGGGAAGCTCAATTTACAACTACACCACAGGAGGTCTGGACATGGCTTAAGACATGAGGTCTATGGTCCGGTCAACCACCAGATGCAGATGACAAAGACGGCTGGAAACAAGCGATGAACAGGTGCAGGAACAACAAGAGGAAAATCAACGCCTCCATAACTAAAGAACAAATGAAAGCAGCAAAAGTGCAGGCGGTCCAAGAGATCAAACATAACACAGACATTCTAGGTAACAACAAGTAATGATGTCTGGTACTGGAGGGAGGGGGACAGTGGCTCTGAACACACATAAATGGAATGTGGCTCGAGGACGAAACATTGCCTAGAGTAACACATATGACGTTGGATCAACTGGATTAATGGGGGATCTAAGGACAATAATTCCTGGTACTAGCAGCTCAAGCTCTGGGGAAAGAATGCTCTCGCAGGCAAGGGGTCCTGTCACACAGTGAGCTACATCTTGAACTATGAGTGGATTCTTGGACAGTCGAAATGTGGAAGCCGCTAGCTGCGCACCAGTGATGGAGTCACAATCAGTTTGTTTGGTTGCCAGGTTTGGGAATTATATGTACTGTGTGTTAGAGGGGTGGCTAGTTTTGTAATCATGACACAGTAATGTAGGGTGGGGTGAAGGTTTTGGGGTATTATTTTGTAGTACACCACATGCCACCCGTAAGCCGTGAGCAGTCGCACAATTGTTACATGTGTACTTGGTGAAGGGAGGCACACACCAGACATGATAAAGGTTAGACAGCTGTCACTATTGATATGGAATGTTAATTGACTGGGCAACATGGTAAAAAGGGGTTTGGTTCACAAAGCCCTTAAAAGATACCAACCAGACATAATATATTTAGAAGAGACATACCTTTGTAGATGCAAAACATCGTAGTATGGGGAAGGACAGGTACAACCTGATAGGACATGCCCAATACACATCTGAATCCAGTGGAGTGTTGATTCTTATCCGTACATCGCTCCCGTTTCACTCACTCCGCACTTAGGTGGATTCACAGAGGTGCTACTTGGCGATATTGGGTGAACATGAAGGAGAATCTCTGCTATTACTTAATGTCAATGTGCCTTCTGGACTTCAATGGTTAACTCTTCAAAAAGTGGGTGACTTATCGGTGGGGACACCACGGGCTCACATAAATGTGGGAGGGGACTTTAACCTAGCACTAGATGCGAATCTAGACAGATCTAGCTTACGAGCAGAAGGAGATTTGACAAGAGGGAAATTGGAGAGCTTTGCACAGGAGTTGGGGTTATGTGACATACGGAGGGCTATACATGGAGATCAAAGGGTGTACTCCTTCTACTTGGGGCCTTTGATGTAACCTCTAGGTTGAATTACTTCTTCACAACCACTGACACACTACCCAGAATCGAAACTGCAGAGTATCTGGAACATGGAATTAGTGACCACTCGCCTCTAAGGGTTACAAATATTAATGTGTGATCACCCAGGGTTGGGTGGAGATTGAGGCATGGCACCTAGTGAACAAGTCAGAGGTCAAGCATCTGTACGGGGCTTCCATGATTTGTTTTGCAGAAATGGAGAGTAGGTAGAGAGTTGCATTACACTCTGGGAAGATTACAAGTCTACAACTCAGAGGCTTATCATAGCCATGGAAATTGGGCACTGCAGGGAGCGACGCCATCGATATGCTATCCCAGAAGCTGAACTGACACGATTAGAGAGGCGCAAAGTGGTGAAACACACACCTGTAGGGAAAAAAGCGAAGGGCCAAATACCAATCAGTGGCTAAAAACGAGGTCAGGACGAAATATGAAGCGCAACAACAAAAGATATATGAGGCAGGGAATAAGGTATGGAAACTACTGCCATAGATTGGGAGTAAGGAAAGGTAAAGTTTGTTAATCAGGGAATTGAAGAAGACCTCCTGAGAGATGGTGTGAGGCAGTCACAAAATAGCGAAAGAGTGTGCGGAGCAGCTTAAGGATTTTTATAGGTCACAGAAGTTTGTTGCTCACCAGGAGGTACTGGACTTTATAAAATACTGTCCCATGATTCGGCTCTACATACAACAAACTATGGACATATAGGAAGACATATCAGTGAAGGAGGTTTCTTTAGCTATGAGGCAGATGCAATCTGGAGTGTTGGCAAAAAAAGACTTCGGCCCAAAAATATAGGAGATGGGTCCAATTACTTAATGATAAGCCAAAGACAGAGGTATGGGTCAATAGGTATTTCTTCAGGGAATGCAATCTATACAGTGGCATGAGACAGGGATGCCCTCTCTTGCTGATTTTATTTGCATTGGTGATAGAGGGACTGGCAGAATGGGTGAGAGTAGGGCATAGATCTGGGCTGGCCGTAGAGTCCAGACGGGAGGAACATATATCATTACACGTGGACGATATGTTGCTCTACCTGACTACCTGACATAACCTTGACACTCACTAAACTGAGAAACATTTTCCACACCTTCAGAGATGTCACTGGGTTCGCTGTTAATTAAGAGAAATACTTACTGTTTCTGGTGGGAGATTGGGATCAGACACATACATTAGCCTTAAAGCTGAGAGTTGAAGTATGTAGATTTAAATACTTGGGGATATGGATCATTAGATATTCCAATTTGGGCTATAAGGCAAACGTGGTAACCCTCTTGGCGAGGTTAGATCGATACATTAAACACTTGCATGTATTGCCACTCTCCTTACTTGGCAAGACAGCAATGTTCATTATGTTGGCACTCTCTAGATTTCTTTTTGTACTTCAGAACTCAACGTATAAGCTTCCAGATTCATTCTTTGAAGGGTGGGCACTCTGCTATGAGTTTTGTTATTGGCATGTGGCCAACCCAGAGTGGCCTTAAGAGTCTTCCAATTGTCCAAGCATGAGGGGGGAATAGTCCTGCCAAATATTCGGACATATCATGAGGTGGTGCAGGTGTGCGTGGTTAATCACTGAGCTTATTTAGACTGGGAGGATCTAGCGTTTTGCATAGATAGACTGGCGATGGGTGGAAAAAGCTACCTAAATGTGTTATATGGAGGCATTCTGAGATGTGACGTGTGCCCAGCCACGGCAACAGCAACGGCGATAGATGTCTGGAGGAAGTTGACTAAAGAGTTGAGGTGGGGGAATAGGCTGACCATGAGAATGCCATTATGGGATGGTCTAGGCTGAGACATGTGGCAAACCTGACAGGAATCTTGTGGTGGGATAATATTGGTATCTCCAACCTTGCAGATGTATGGGAATCAAATGGAGTGGTCCCCTCTGCCCACCTACAGTCTGAATATTGGATGTCACGGATGCAGTGGTGAAAGAACACTGAATTAAAGACTGCCCTAAAAAAGTGTGTCCTGGAGAAGGAGATCCAAGAAGAATCCATGCTGGAAATTAGACTGCTAGACGAACCAGTCGAATGCAAATTGATCACTTTAACATATGGGTCCTTAATGAGGAGCACATACACCCCCCCATCTAGACTGATGGATAGATGGTCGCAAAATTGTGGGGACCTAGGCAAGGAGGACAGGCAAGAGACTTCGATATTTCCGTCGGGGGTTCTGGAGCTGTCCCAATAGTGTGTTTTTTTGGGAGGCAGTGTGGTGAGTGCTTGTGGAGGCGACAGGTGTGCCCCAAGTCCTCCAACCTAGGCTTGAGTTATGGGGACAGACTAACCACATCCGGTATCAGAAACTCCTAGTAAACCTGGTCTGAAATTATAGCAAAACAAGATGTAGCTCAAAAATGGGGCTTAGGAAATGTCCCCCAATACCAAGATTAGGCGACAGGCATGTAAAACTGCAGACTCATGGAGAAAGAAATGAACCAGGGAAGAGGTTGCAACAAATCTGAGAAGATTTTGGGTAATTGGGACATTGGGGCGGTCCAGATAGGGTGTTCAACGAAAGAAGTCAGAAACAGGTTTTCATCAGAGTTGGGAGGTGGGGGAATGACATGAAGTTCCTGGTGTGTGTATTGTTTAAATCAAAATCAATAAAAAAATATGTTTTAAAAAAAGAAACTTGAAAAAGGATTGCCCTTCCTGTTTGACTTGAGGTTGCTAATGTCTGGCTCAGGGATACCAAAGCAGTGGTCTTCAAACAGTGCTTCATTAGTTAATGTGTCAGAAGGCGGAGTTTTAAAGTCAGCGCTAATCAAAATCTCATTCTTACCCTTCCTACCTTTCCCACGCACTTTTCGTGTATTGACTTCCTCTCTAACAGACTCCATATAACTGACAAATTTACCCACGATTGCTGTTGCCTCTGGGAGCCATCCAGGTGGAATATAAATGTTAAAAATATTGACCCCATTATTCAGTTAATCAGTAGAAGAAACCCTCACATGCAATACATTTGGGGAAGGTAGTGCCTCACCAAGAACCTCTATCTTGCAATTCAACTTAGAGGACACCCGTATGGAAAGACCCCCTGATGGGCGCCTCTTCCTGAGTGTTTTGCTGACACACTGATCCCCAGAAAACTGTTTGCAACACTACCAGATAAAGTCCAGTTTTCATGGAAACAACATATACCATACTGATTTATATATGTTAACCAGTTCTCATCTTCTAGTTTACTGGTCAGTCCTTCAATGGTCCAAGATAGAATGCGCAAATACTCCTTTTCAATAGGGTTAGTTTCATAATCATCCGATGACCTAATTGGCTTTTCAGGTGTCACTGGTGATGGCTGACTCTCTGCTGCAAAAAGAACAATTGATGGACAGAATGCAAAACAATGTCATACGTTCACCGCAGTACAGAGATTTGGGCCTAAACCGATCGGTTTTTTTGCTCATCATGTCATTCCAGTTTGGACCCAGCCATATGCAAATCAGTCTTGACCCTGCACCCGATGGGACATCTTGTAACGTCTTTTGTGAGTCAGAAAGAATTTTCTGACACTTACATTGGTTTTTGTACATTTCACAGCACTCTTTTACTGTTGCAAACCGTGTGATTTTGTGAAAAAAGGGCAAGGATCTATTTCCTTGGTTTGGTCATAAGGCCTTTAGTCATGGAAGGACTCCATTCAGATTCCTGGATTTATTAATGGAGACAAGCCCTCCAAGGAAAATATTTAAAGTTTTAGGCTACACTTAGCCCTCCCCGAAAGGTAGCAGCCCAAGCTGTATTGTGGTTTCTAATGTTGCTGAGTTGGCTGGATTGAAAATAAACTACCACATTAGTCTGCCATTTCTTGAACATAAAGACAGCTATTTACTTTATCAATCATTCTGTCTTATGGCATGAGATGGCCCTGGATGAGAGGGTCACATATCTAAAAAAAGGATCCTGTGTCCACACCAGTTGGAACTGGTGTGGACACAGGGTGTTGGAACTGTTACGTTCTGGTTGGCTGAGTCAAAGCCCTGGCCAGGCAGAACCGACTACTACCATCAGGGCTGGGTGATTACACTCACTGTACAACCTGCGCTCACCCTTTGGTACCTTGGCATTGAGCAGCTAGGGCTTTCACAAAGGCAATGTGTAAAGCATCGGCACGGCAATCTCACACAATAACTATACTGAGCATCACAAAATACACAAATAAGTGGTGTATGTAAATAAAGATTGTATTCAACACACACATTAATTAACACAACTTGAACATCATGTAGTTCTGTAGTACTACAGAAAAAACTAAAATCTCCCTAACTAATATATTAGAGTATAACTCGTAAGGTTTCTAGGGATAATTTGAATTCACGAGAGCCACAAACCTAAACATAAGCAATACTTAGTTTGTTGTATTTTATTTTTTGTGTTTTTTATTATTTTAACACTGGCAAAACATACCAAAGTCACAATGGGTAAAAACATATAACATATACCTATACAAGTGCCTAAATATTTCCAAGAATCAATGACTTAACAGTTCATAATACATAAATACCAGTACAAATTCCAAATCCAGACATCTTTCAAGTTACAAAACACTAACAATTCAGTCATTCCCCATACTCTCTCATACACAACACATTAAACCTAAAATAAAGCAGAATAACATATATTCTCTGGATCGGACCTACTGAGTTGTCCAATAGTACAATAATTGTAATAGTCTTAAATACACTTTTTCACAAGAATCAAAAAAAAAATGGATCACATAGCATAATTATGTCTAAATAGCAACATGTTCCTTTGTAGGTCACTTAGTAACACAAGAATAGCGCTAACGCGCGTTTCGGTAAACCACCATGATAAGGGGACACTTTCTTCAGAATGACAAGGAACAAACCACCAGGATAAAAGTAAAGATGTGCCGGTGGGTAGTCATGTGAATCAATCAATCAATCAATCAAAGACATTTATAGAGCGCACTACTCACCCGTAGGGTCTCAAGGCGCTAAGGGGGGGGTGCCGTTACTGCTCGAACAGCCAGGTCTTGAGCTTCTTCCTGAAGGAGAGGTGGTCTTGGGTCAGGCGCAGGTCGGCCGGGAGGGAGTTCCAGGTCTTGGCGGCCAGGTAGGAGAAGGACCTTCCTCCTGTTGTCGCTCTACGGATGCGTGGGACGGCGGCGAGGGCGTGGCTGGCTGATCGGAGGTGGCGTTTGGGAGCGTAGAAGTTGATTCGGTTGTTGAGGTAGCTCGGGCCTTGATCGTGTAGGGCTTTGTGTGCGTGGGTGAGGAGACGGAAGGTGATTCTTTTGTTGACGGGGAGCCAATGCAGGTCTCTCAGGTGTCCGGAGATGTGGCTGTTTCGTGGGATGTCGAGGATGAGTCTGGCTGAGGTGTTCTGGATCCGCTGGAGTCTCTTCTGGAGCTTGGCGGTGGTTCCGGCGTAGAGGGCGTTGCCGTAGTCCAGTCGGCTGGTGACGAGGGCCTGGGTGACGGTCTTCCTGGTCTCCGTGGGGATCCACCAGAAGATCTTCCGTAGCATGCGCAGGATGTTGAAGCACGACGAGGAGACGGCGTTGACTTGTCTGGTCATGGAGAGGGAGGAGTCCAGGATGAAGCCCAGGTTGCGTGCGTGGTTCGTCGGTTTGGGTGCGGTGCCCAGGGCGGGGGGCCACCAGGAGTCGTCCCAGGCGGTGGGCGAGGAGCCCAGGATGAGGACCTCCGTCTTGTCTGAGTTCAGTTTCAGGCGGCTGGTCGTCATCCACTCGGCTACATCCTTCATCCCTTCGTGCAGGTTGGCTCTGGCGGTGGCGGGGTCGTTGGTCAGGGAGAGGATCAGCTGGGTGTCGTCGGCGTAGGAGATTATGTTGAGGTTGTGTTGGCGTGCGATGGCCGCGAGGGGGCTCATGTAGACGTTGAAGAGGGTAGGGCTCAGCGAGGATCCTTGAGGGACGCCGCAGATGACTTCGGTGGCCTCTGACTTGTACGGTGGTAGGCGCACTCTCTGTGTTCTTCCGTCGAGGAAGGAGACGATCCATTCCAGTGCCTTCTCCTGGATTCCGACATTGCTGAGGCGCTGCACTAGGGTGCGGTGGCAGACAGTGTCGAAGGCCGCGGAGAGGTCTAAGAGGATGAGGGCCGCTGTTTCTCCGTTGTCCATCAGGGCTCGGATGTCGTCGGTGGCGGCGATGAGGGCGGTCTCGGTGCTGTGGTTGGCTCGGAAGCCGGACTGTGAGGGGTCGAGGGATCCGTTCGTCTCGAGGAAGGCGGCCAGCTGTTTGTTGACGGTCTTCTCGATGACTTTGGCTGGAAACGGGAGTAGCGAGATGGGGCGGTAATTCTTGAGTTCGGTGGGGTCTGCTGTAGGTTTCTTGAGTAGAGCGCTGAGTTCGGCGTGCTTCCAGCTCTCGGGGAAGGTGGCGGTGTTGAAGGAGGTGTTGATAATGTCCCGCAGGTGGGGTGCGATGACAGCGTCTGCCTTGTTGAAGACGTGGTGAGGGCAAGGGTCGGTCGGAGATCCGGAGTGGACGGAGTTCATCACGCGGACGGTGTCTTCGGTGCTGATCGGAGTCCAGGTTCGGAGGGTGGTGGTGGGCGGCGTTGCTGTGGTCGTGGCGTGCGTCGGTTGAGTGCTGAAGCTGTTGTGTATGTCCGCGATCTTGTTGTGGAAGTAGGAGGCGAGGGAGTTGCAGAGGTCTTGCGAAGGGGTGGTGTCGTTGTTTCCGGCGTTGGGGTTGGAGAGCTCTTTCACGATGTTGTGTGCGTTGTTGTCCAGCCGGTCCTTGAATGCAGTTTTCTTGGCGGCGCGGATCAGTTGGTGGTGCTTCCGGGTGGCGAGCTTGAGGGTGGTCATGTTGTCCGGTGTAGGTTCCTTTCTCCAGACTTTCTCGAGGGCTCGGCAGTTCTTCTTGGAGCTCTTGAGTTCGTCGGTGAACCATGGGGCTTTCTTGCTGCCGGGTCTGCTGGGCGGGGTCCTCAGCGGGGCGAGTTCGTCCGCGCAGTTGCTGATCCACTTCGTGAGGTTTTCGGCGGCCTGGCTGGGGTTCGCTGAGCTGGCAGGAGGGTGCTGGCTCAGGGAGGCGGCGAGCTGGTCGACGGTGATCTTGTTCCAGCTTCTACGGGCAACCTGTTGCTGGTGGTGGCGGATCGTCGTTCTTTCGAAGGTGAAGTGGACGCAGCTGTGGTCCGTCCAGTGGAGTTCTGTGGCGTGGCTGAAGGCGATGTCTTTGCTGGATGAGAAGACGGCGTCGAGTGTGTGTCCGGCGAGGTGGGTGGGGGTGCTCACCAGTTGCTTGAGTCCAAGGTTGGCGAGGTTGTCGAGCAGGGTGCTGGTGTTGCGGTCGTTGTTGTTCTCCAGGTGGAAGTTGAGGTCCCCCAGGAGGATGTAGTCAGCGGAGGGGAGGGCATGCGGGCTGACGAAGTCGGCGATGTCCTCGCTGAATTGAGTGCGTGGTCCCGGGGGTCGGTAGATCAGGGTGCCTCTGAGGGTGGTCTTCGGGTCGGTGTGGATCTGGAAATGCAGGTGTTCGGCGGTGGTTAGGGTGTTGTCGGTGCTAGTCGTGATACGGATGGTGTTCCTGTGGATGATGGCGATGCCTCCTCCCATCTGGTTGGCGGTGCGGTCCCTCCGGGTGATCTTGTAGCCCTCTGGGATGGCGATGGCGATGTCGGGCGCTGAAGAGGCGTTCATCCAGGTCTCCGTGAGGAAGGCGACGTCAGGGGCTGTGGTGTCTAGGAGGTTCCAGAGTTCGATGGCGTGTCTGCGGACGGAGCGGGTGTTGAGCAGGATGCACTTGAGGTGGTAGCTGCTGGTGTTCGGCTTGGCAGGTGCTGGTGCCGGGCAGGTCCGGATGCAGGCGTGGCAGCTGAAGGGTCCGTGGGAGCATCGTGGGGTGGCTTGGTAGCATCCTGGGATTCGGCCGGTGTTGAGTGCGATGAGGGTGGCGGCGGTGTATGTCAGGCGGGTTGGCCGGGGTCCTCGTGGGCCAGGTGTCCTGGCACTGGGCGCAGTCCAGGCGCGGACGGGCGTAGACGGGCTTACCTTTGGCGCGCCTTCTGCGCACAATCGGCGCGCCCGCTGCGCGTGACCGCTGCGCGTTCGTACGGTCGCCATATATGGCGAAGTGCGCGGGGGGTGGAACAGCTGGGAGCCGGGAGCGGGGAGGGTACAGAAGGCAAAAAGGGGCGGGGTTAGCGGCGGTGGCGGGAAGCGGGGAGCGGGGAGGGAGGACGCAGGGGGCAAAAAACAGGCAATACAGAAGGCAAAAACAAATTACAGGGAAACAGGCAACACTAAATACAGTTCTAAACACAAATGACGAGGGGGACAGGTCAGGCGGTCACGGACCACGCCGCTAGAAGGCAGGGGGCGTGGTCATGCGGCGGCAGCTTGGGCAGCAGGCAGTAAGGCGGGGAAGACACACGCAGCAGCTGGTGGCCGAGCGGCGCGGGGGTGTCCTAGAACTAGGTCACACTCACCTGCGTCGCACGGTCGCCATATATGGCCAAGTGCGCGGGGGGCAGAGCAGCTGGGAGGCGGGAGTGGGGAGGGTACAGAAGGCAAAAAGGGGCGGGGTTAGCGGCGGTGGCGGGAAGCGGGGAGCGGGGAGGGAGGACGCAGGGGGCAAAAAACAGGCAATACAGAAGGCAAAAACAAATTAGAGGGAAACAGGCAACACTAAATACAGTTCTAAACACAAATGACGACGGGGGCAGGTCAGGCGGTCACGGACCACGCCGCTAGAAGGCAGGGGGCGTGGTCACGCGGCGGCAGCTTGGGCAGCGGGCAGTAAGGCGGGGAAGACACACGCAGCAGCTGGTGGCCGTGCGGCGCGGGGGTGTCCTAGAACTAGGTCACACTCACCTGCGTCGCACGGTCGCCATATATGGCCAAGTGCGCGGGGGGGGCGGAGCAGCTGGGAGGCGGGAGCGGGGAGGGTACAGAAGGCAAAAAGGGGCAGGGTTAGCGGCGGTGGCGGGAAGCGGGGAGCGGGGAGGGAGGACGCAGGGGGCAAAAAACAGGCAATACAGAAGGCAAAAACAAATTACAGGGAAACAGGCAACACTAAATACAGTTCTAAACACAAATGACGACGGGGGCAGGTCAGGCGGTCACGGACCACGCCGCTAGAAGGCAGGGGGCGTGGTCACGCGGCGGCAGCTTGGGCAGCGGGCAGTAAGGCGGGGAAGACACACGCAGCAGCTGGTGGCCGTGCGGCGCGGGGGTGTCCTAGAACTAGGTCACACTCACCTGCGTCGCACGGTCGCCATATATGGCCAAGTGCGCGGGGGGGCAGAGCAGCTGGGAGGCAGGAGCGGGGAGGGTACAGAAGGCAAAAAGGGGCGGGGTTAGCAGCGGTGGCGGGAAGCGGGGAGCGGGGAGGGAGGACGCAGGGGGCAAAAAACAGGCAATACAGAAGGCAAAAACAAATTACAGGGAAACAGGCACCACTAAATACAGTTCTAAACACAAATGACGACGGGGGCAGGTCAGGCGGTCACGGACCACGCCGCTAGAAGGCAGGGGGCGTGGTCACGCGGCGGCAGCTTGGGCAGCGGGCAGTAAGGCGGGGAAGACACACGCAGCAGCTGGTGGCCGTGCGGCGCGGGGGTGACCAGCACAAAGAATGGATGCCCAAAAGAGGGAGGACCCACAGGTCAGTGGTCATTCGATGAGATGTATAACTATATAGGATACACTGCCGCATCCTCAATGTATATCCAAATACTTAGATAATGCCGGTAGGATAGCTAATCCCAGATAGAGATTCGTGCTCCCCTATGAGCTCTTCCACGTCCAAACGGTAAACCATCATGTAGTTTTGGGCATACATCACATTTGGAGTTATCACTAACAGTACAAGGCCCACCTGTGCTAAAATGACATCAGTAATATGCACACTTGGGAAACATCCTACTTTACCCCCCCCACACCCTTATGCGATGTGAAACGTTGTCAGAACAAGCCCCACCAGGGCAACTATTATAATTCAATACCACACAATTATAGGGTGCACCCCAGATCACAACGATATCAGTAATGTGTACACACAGATAATTACAATATTTTTAAGCAGCACCATGGGCCAAGGCTGCACTGGTAAAAACCAATGTCAAACACAGTATGTTTTTGTCAAGGGATAAACTTGTAAGGCAACACTGCCGTGCGGTGTAGCTAATAGCCGGCGAACACTCCCACACACTCATTCATCACTGCTCTGCAGTCCCACGTATATCAGGCAGGCCCGTATGGAGCACACCTGCACACACACACACATGCACACAGTACCTAATGCGGTGCACTGATATCTGGCAGCTCAGTTGATATTGCACATGCTTACCCCGTGGCCCAAGCCCTTCTCCAGCTCACCCCAAAAAACCCTACACCCATGGCCTGGAGATAAAAAAAGCCTTCCTCCCGATCTGAAGCCAATCGCGGCCAAGAAGTCACACTTAATCAGGGTCCCAGGGAAGAAGGTGGGGGTAGTTAGCAGGTCTAATTAGGCGGCAGTTGCAAAATGTGGGTTTGGCCTCTACTTGGGAAGTTCACCCACGGTATGAGGGGCAGAAGTGGTCTGAGGGTGATAGTTGTTCACTCAAGGGATTCCACATTGTGCCTTCCTGCACCAGCCCAGTTCTGCGAAGCACAAAGAGTGGCTTGCAGTCTCTTGACCCACTTATGATCGTTCTCTGAAGTGTTCCTTAGCCCAGTCAACCACTCTCACCACCTGGTCCAATCTGGGCAGTACTACCTGGTAACATGAAGTTGTCTGTGCTAGGTGAGGAGAGGGCAGTTGGTCTGCCACACTGAAGGCATGAAATTAACAATTAATGAATGGGGGATGAAGCAGGAGAGCCTCTTAGAAGAAAGAGACACCACGTTGGACACACATCGATCAAAGGAGCATCCAGGCAATCTGGGTGCCATAGAACACAAATCCACTCCTCTGCACATCCCTGGAAATGAGTCACAACAAATCTGGTGTGCATTGGTACGAGTCGAACTTGAGAATTCCGGTCACACAGACAAAGAGCTGCAAATTCTGTACCTCCCTGGAAATTAAACACAATGTCTGGTGCGCGTTGTTCTGATTTGCAATTCAGTCACACACAGGTGCAAGTTCAGCAATGCTGCACGGGGTACAACGAGGCACTACTTTGGGTATGCCCCAGCCCTGAGGGTTGCAACCTGTGAATCGGACACTGTACTCAAGGAGCATGCTGTCTGCATGTCGCACAGAAGAGATGCGGCACAATCGACGAAGCGGACCACATGGGACCACGCAATCAGTGAATCCGCTCACCACCATCAAGACACTTATGCATGTTGAGGTCCCATGATGCAGGGCCACACTCTTTAGATGTGGGCAGTGCTTTTTGGGGCTCCACACAAGGCAATCCGGTCTCCAGGCATAGTTCTTAGTTCCACGCTCACACTGTACTACTATTTGGGATTCAGCAGATGATGTGGGAACTTATGAGGGCACAGATCTACAGGTATCACAGTTAGATGTTTTGAGCCCCTTGTGGGAGGGATTTGATGTCCCCAAGTCCTCCACCAGAGGGCTGGGGCCAAGCCAACAAGCCCTTGGAGAGTCCACTTCAGGGTGCCACACAGAAGCAGGTAGTCAGCCCAGGCGAGCCACTTTTCAGGAAAGGTGCACAGTTCCTTCCAATGGAAGTAATCCTACTGCCACATAACCGATTCCTTTGGCAGTGTGCACCATGTAGTTCCAGGATCTCCGGCCCCACGGCCCTACAAGTGTATCTCTGCCCTGCTGAAGTATGGCACCAGTAGTTTGCTTTTGAAGTTGGGGGTGGTCTAGAAGGTTTCCCTTTGAACCACAAATGTCTCCCCTAACATTCAGTCCTGTCTACCATTGGGCCATGGAATGCAGATCTCAATCTTTAGTGGGGCCATGATCTGGCTCCCAGAGGCCAAGTGTCTAAATATCTTCCTTCAATCCATCCAGGTAGGCCCTCAAGTAGCAGACGTCTGTTGTTCCAGTTGCATGCCCAATGTTTATAGCTGTTTCTGCGGAATGCACAGAAGTGCTTCCCATCCTCCAGTGTGGACTGGAGACAAACTTAAAGGCACACAAAGAGTTTAAGAACCAAGAAATGCCCACTTTCTAAAAGTGGCATATCTAAGCTATTAATGACAAATCCCTATTAACCACAGGAGAAGATTTGCCATCGTGAATCCAATGACAGGAAACATTATGAGGCTACTCGAATGTAAGCCACTATTGCAGCTTGAAATAATTTCAACCATTCCCCCATGTTAACCTATGTGACGAGCATACCTTATTGGTAGTTAAAACACTCATGGGTATTCTTCACTACCTGTGCAGGGACCACACATGTGTATCTGTCCTGTCTGTCACGTGCCACTTGCTTCTCCCCTTTAAGACTTACCCCAGGGGTGCCCTAGTGGTAGTGAAAGGTCCCCTCTGGATTGGTCAGGGGTTTGGAAGGGCCAACCTGTGCATAAGTGGAACTGCACACACACAGGCCTGCAATGGCAATGGCAGGCTTTGACACATGTTTATAAACATAATGCATGCAAGAACGCATACACATGCCTGCAATGGCAGGCTTGAGACAAGTTTAAAAACATCTGGTAAGCACGACTTCCTAACATGTGCATGAAAGGCACATGCGCTTTCACACTGCTTTTACAATGGGAAAGTTCCCAGGGCCCTAAGGCCACACAATGAGTATCAGTCAAACCCAGGAGGAAAAAGCAAAATGTTAAACATTACCTCAAGTGTGTCTGTTCTAACAAAGGGTATCAAGAATATGAGAAAACACAAAAGTCCCTGCCCTAGAGGGTTCGAGCAAAGGCTGTACACTTGCTTCCATCTTATTTAATTTATTTGCAGATGACCTTGACACACCCTTTCAACTAAAATATACTCATGCTCCCAAGCAGAGGAAACTGTGACTGCTGGTTCTTTATTATTCCAACAATATTTCTCTGATAATACCTGCCCAGATAGGCCTACATCATTTCTTTTGGCATTATCTGAGTATTGCTTTGTCTTCATCCTCATAATTAACCATCTCAATACAATGACCAAAGTTTTCAAGAAACGGTCAAACAGCAGAATATCCCTGTTAAATGGCATTCCACTTGTCAAGTGATCATAGCTTTTTAATGGACGTTAAGCTCTAATGGTTACTTTCCTTGAAGGTAAACATTGCCGTCAATCAGATTTCAATCTGCGAATTGACCAGTTTCATCTAAGATATGGTGGCCTTGTTAAAGGTTACAATTCCAAAATCATTCGCCTACTAACATACTATTACCCTATTTAGTGTTCCACTAGAGATGATGTTCTAGCTCACTTCTGTGGGGCAAACTGTGTATATGTTTCTCCATTGCCTTTCACTGCTTAAAACTTGTACTCAACCGATAGGTAGGTGCTGCATGCTGGCATGTTATTGATAAAATACATGACCAGTGCTGAAGGTGGCAGCCTTCTGGTTAGCAGCGGCCCATGCAGGTAAGAGTGGTGGGGTGGTGGGGCCGGGTGGGGGGGTTTCGACAGATGATGAATAGGGAAAATATTTATTTATTTAACTATCCCTCATGGCCATTTGTCGAATCCCCCTCCAACTCGGCCCCGCAACTCTTACCTGCACGGCAGCTCCTGCTTCTGGTATTACTTTGAAATCACATTAGCCTAGGGCTCATCATCATTAGGCAGGAACAAAGCACTGTGTTATCTGATCTTGAGAAAACAGACTACAGTAATAAATGGATATGAGCACACGTTAAAATGTAGACAAAGGCTACACTGAGAGATTTTGGCCTCGGTAATGGAACATCTTAATCTTAATTGATGGCCAAGGATTTATACATACATTTTGTTCATTGTATTTATGGGGGTAAAAGTAATGTAAAACAAAATTAATTTCTGGCCTAAGTTGAAAGAAGATCCATTTTGTTGTTTCTGTTAGGCCAAATTATAATTTTAACATAGTTATAACCTCTTAATGAAAAAAACTGATCGGTCTCAGACATATAAGAGTATTCTTATTTATAAAGCTTTTGATAAAATATAGGGAATTACTAATTAAACTCTGATGGGCCTTTTTGATGAATCTCTGAAGCATTTCTACAGGTGTGTTTTTGTACTATTCTCCATTTTGTATAAGTGATAAGACAACAGCTCAACAATCTTTTTTTTTTTTCCTCTGGGTTGCTTTCATTGTCCTAATAGACCAAATACAGTTTCCTGCTACCTACCACCTGACCAAGTAGGCATTTTCAAAAATACTTCTCATATTCCTTCGTAGGCTTTTTGAATTCATTCAGCTTTCTATTGCCTTGATGTTCCTCTAGTAGGAGTTGCAATATAGAACACTGTGAACAAAAATCAATCAATGCTTGTAAAGCGCTGCTACCCATCTGTGAGGGTCTCAAGGTGCTGGGGGTGAGGGGGCTGCTGGTCAGACTGGGTGGAGGATCATTCGAAGAGCCCGATCTTGAGGTCCTTCCTGAATTGTATCAGTGATGCTGCATGCCTAAGGTGCAGGGGCAGGGAGAACCATGAATTGGCGGCAAAGTAGGAGATCGATCTTCCTCCTGTTCTGGTCTTGTGGATCCTTGGGATGGAAGCGAAGGTGTCTTGGGAGGATTGTAGTTGTCTGGTGGGTATGTGGAATGTGAGGCAGTGGTTGAGATACGCTGGTCCTTTGTTGTGCAGGGCTCTGTAGGCATGAGTGAGGTGCTTGAAAGTGACTCTCTTGTTGACAGTATGTGAAGTATGGCATAGTCCATCTGCCTCCAGATTTTTTCAGAGAGCAAGGTTGACTAATTGGGGAATACTAGGAGTTACCAGTTCCCCCATCTGCCTAGGTTGCGTCATACGTTTTTGGGAGAGTCTTGAAGTTCTACCCTTCCGAATAAAGACCATCAGTTTGTGCTGGATGAGCTTTGGAAATGAAGGGTCAAGCAATATTGGAAGTGCTTGAAATAACTATAAAGGTGTGGGAGTTTATTCATTTTGACGACATTAATTCTCCCAAACCAGGACAGCATGTGATTCTCGCAGGACTGTAGCTCTTTGGTTATAGTCAGTAGATGGGGTAGAGTAATTAGCCCTAAAGAGCTAAGGGGCACATGCATCAAGCCTTTTTCCGTTCACAAACGGGCCTTTTCAGATGTATGTACCTTTTGTCATTTACAATTTAGGTAATCGCAATTTTTTGCGATTATCTAAATTGCGAATGCATTTAGGGAACCGCAATTTGCGAATCCCTATTTGCCAATGCATGTAGCCTTTCCTAAATGCAAACTGTGCATTTAGGAAACGCTAATTACCATCAACTTCAAGTTAATGGTAATTTGTGCATGTTCTGAAAAATGCACAAAAATGCATTCTTCAAAGTGCCATGTAGCGCACATATGCCCTTAGGGCATTGTGTGCTTCACATGCACACACTTACCTTTTTTTGGGGGTGTATCAGGGGGGCCTTAGGTCCCCGGGCACACTTGGATTTGCATTTGCAATTTGCGATTACCAATTTGATAATCGCAATTTGCGAATGGATTACCATTCAATTCTATGGGCCTGTAGGCCGATAGGAATGAATGGAGTCACATTAGCTAATAGCAATTTGCAATTTCCAAATCGCTATTAGCTAATCTTAAGGAATCGCAAATTTTATTCCGATTCCTACATGCATAGGCATTTGCGATTCCCAAATAGTGATTCCTTAAAAATCGCTATTTGGTAATCGCAAATGTGGAGTTTAATGCATGTGACCCTAAGAGATTTGGCGTGTAAGTCAAACTCTGAGGTATTTAATGGCCTACCTAGCCTATTAAAAGGGAACGTGGGGAAACAAGTCATCCACCTCATCTGTTCCATGTGTCAAGTTTATAATTTCTGATTTGCAAAGATTTTCCTTATATCCAGTGGCTGATTGGAAGTCTTCAAGTATAGTCAATACCGCTGGTAGAGAAATGCACGGGGTACCCAATGTCAGAAGGACATCGTCAGCGTAAAGAGAAATTGTAAACTCCTGAAAGCCAAACTTAATCCCTGTAATCACTGACATTTTTCTAATGAGGCATGCCAGGGGTTCTACAAAAAGAGCAAAAAAAAGAGAGGACAGGGGGTAATCTTGACTGGTTCCCCTGAAAAAATAAAAAGGCCCAGATAGGTGTCAATTAAAGGTCACCTTGGTGCTGTGGTTATCATAGTTGGAGGGTACCATCCATAGAAAGTGAGGCCTATTCCCATCTTCGGCAGCATGATTCTCAGAAATTTGAAATCCACCTGGTGGATTAGTGAAGCTCTGCTTTGTTAGTACTGTGTATTCGTAATTGACCTCTAGCCATCGTGAGTGCTGTCGTTGTGTGGTTGAGGTCTGTGGGATGGAGTCAGCTTCCAAGACGTGAATCTCAACCACTAATATCTTCACTTCCAAGGAGTGGATACCCTTACCTTCTGCTGCTACTGCTATGCAGCGGTCTCTTATAACTGCCTTAAGGGTGTACTGGACTTCCGGAGTGGGACCCTTCCTGCATTATGTTCAAAATCCTTATCAATTTGTTGTTCTATGTCATGTTTGGTGACTGGATCTCTAAGCGATGGGTGTAATCTCCAATTTCCACTGGGCTTTCACACTCCATGGTCAAGCTGGTCAGTGTGTGGTCTGATAGCCAGATAAGCCCAATGTCTGTGTTGCGGGTTAGTCTCATGAGGGAAGTACACAGAAATGTGTAATTGATCTGGGAGTGTGTGCAGTGTGCATGAGAATAAAAAATGTAGGCTGCTAAGGTTGGATGTCTTTCCTGCCACATATTTCGGAAGCCTAGCTCGGCCAGTGCCATTTTCAGTCTTGTAGAGAAAGCCCCCGAAAGATCAATCTATCTTACCTCCCTGTCCTGAAGAGGGTCCCACACCAGATTGAAGTCCCCAGTCAATACAATGTCTCCCTGTGCTATATCTGCCAGCTGCTCAAGTAAGCCTGTAAGGTAAGAATCCTGGGTGGAATTAGGAGCATACACTGTTGCTATTGTGATGGGACAGTCCTCAACAGACCCCATCAGGATGAGGTAGCTCCCTTCCTTGTCTGTGTGGGAATGAGTCACTTGAAATGGGAGAAAGTGCCTCAGATTTATTACTACTCCCTGTGCTTGGCTGTAGGAGAGGCATGGTATTCTGAGGGGTATGCTCTGTGTTTTATCTTCACTTGATCCTTACAGAGAAGGTGAGTTTCTGCTTACATCAGGTATGAAATTCCCCAGTGCAAGCCAGACAGGTCTGTGTTTATACGGGGAGTTCAGCCCACACACATTCAGTGAAATAATAAAAAATAAAATAAAATAAAAGTAGAGTTGATATTGTGGAACTAGAGTATCCCTCCCTCCCCCCTCCCTATTCCATCTACCCTGACCATAAGATACAACTAGAGAAAGAAAAGAAACAAGAATAAAATATATATCACATAATAAACAACATATGCACATATAAAAACACAGAAGAGAGCACCCGCTCTGCCACACCCAACAGTAGACAGAACTGCAACAGCACCCCATGCATGGGGTAGGAGGCCCCTCTCCGCAGCACGTCCATGTCCTGCTGAATGGAATGTTCTGCCTAGCTAGGGTTTGTCCACTACAGAGAGTTTGAAAGTTTCCCTCCTGCCCTGCTGGCCAAATCTGTGCTACAGTATATAAATCCTGTACTAGATACTCCCGGGAGGCTCAAAACAATGGGGCCACCACACACTCACCACTCCTGGAGGAGATTGTCTGCTCTGGAGGCCTCGCACTATGTCTACCCAAGGGATTCTCTGGTCTGTATGCACCCGTTCTCAAGGTGAACCTTCTCTCAAGGTGGCAGACATGGGCCCCCACAGAGTCAATCTAACTGGTACAAATCCTTTACATGCAATACCCCTGCAGGTAAAAATCCATCAAGGTGAGACCAATTGTGATCATTTATGACCCTTCGATATAGCTGAATCTAGGTTCATTATTGGATATCCCAGGACCCAGGCACTGCCCCAGGAGATCCCAGACAGCCCTCCTCTGCTCAGGGCCCAACTGAATCTTTGAAGCCCATTTGGGGCACAATCATTTGCACCACGATCCCTCCTTCCTTCCCCCTAGGTGCACTGATTCTGTATTATGTTGCTGAGGCCTACCCTGGGAAGCGTCACTGGCAATCCCCAAAATTGCCCCAACTCAACGAACCGCCATAACTGTATGACTCTGGTCGCTCATTTCAAAAGATTCACCAAAGGGGTGAGACCACCTGCATCAGATGCCATCTCTGAGCTTTTTCGTGATTGGTCGAAATGCTGCATGTCGCTGAAGCGTAGCCTGGGATAAACCCTGGAAGACAGTGCAGGAGAAATACTAAAAGGAGACTTCACCAACTTTCCTCACCTGTTGTTGGACCCTTTCTTTCTCTGAGTAGTAGTGGAACTACACAAGCACATCTCTGGGTCGCTGTTACTATGACTGTCTTTTAGAGCCCAATTGGTGTACCGATCCACCGTTATTTTGAGGTGGGCATCTAACAGCAAAGAGGAGAGCATTCCCACCACAAAGCTCTCCAGGTTGGCATCCAAGATCTCCTCGCTCAGGTCTCTGAGGTGGAGATTTGCATGTGGTGAGAGATTTTCCAAATCCTCCAGTTTCTCTATGGCCATCCGCAGTTGGTCCTCAATGGCTATGCAGGCTGCCTCCCTGGCAGAGCGCACCATTGCATTGACCAGGCATACTTCAGTTTCCACAGTACATTGCTCCACAGAGTCCACGTCTCCCTTCAGGATCTAGATTGGATTACCCAAGTCCGTGCGGAGTTACGCTAGGCTCTTTGAGAAGTCCTACTTAAGTTCATTCCTGAGCTCCAACTTGAACACCGTGAGTCTGTCCAGAAGGTCCGTGTTTGTTAAAGCCATAGCAGGTTCAGAGGTGTTATCCGGTGGTTGCTGAGTGTCAGAGCAGGTGCCGTCTTATTATGCCAGAGGCGCACCTCGTACCTGGGATTTCTTTTTAGGAGAAATGAAAGTGATCTTCTTCGTTGGCACAGGTACCATTGTCTGCAAGACAATCAACACTTCAGTAGCTGTGGAAGGTTCATGGGCAGAATCCAGAGCTGTCCCTCGTGTGCCCTACACCTCATGCCGCCTCATCCTGGGGACCCTACTCACCCGGGGTATGTATCAGGGGGCTGCGCAGCACAGGCGCAGGTCTAGCAGCAACCCAGATGGGATATTTGCTCTTGCTGTGCCATGCCCCAAGGAATGGACTGCTTGCTCATGCCCCCGAGTCTCCAGGATTCTCTCAGTCCAAAAGTGACACTCACCTCCGAGGCCTCTAATGCAAATCAGTGTGCTGGTTTCTTTCACAGGACGTAAATCACAATGTGCTGCATATCCACACCCGGCCCGCCATCTGTGCCACTCCCTCTGGTCTGCCTCATTCTGCATCGCCCAGGGTTGCCTCCTCAGCTCCACGTCACGGCTTCAGGGCTCCCAAGAGACCAGGCAGCTCCCTGGCCTGTGTGAAGAACACTGGGCAGTCCGCCCCACCAGCGCCAAGGCTCGGCAGTCAGGGGTGCCGTTAGCACTCATGAGTAAGACTGGGTGGAGTTTGCAGAGTTAGCGGAACTCCGCAAAGAGACATAAAACTCCACCAAGCTGCGTGGAGTTCTATAAGCGGCGAAGTAGGTTACCTTGTGCTGTTCGCACTGATTTTTAGTGCTGGGTGTTTGTCCCAAGCTGTAAAATCAGTGCGAACTGCCTCTCGCATAGTGCAAGGGGGCGCTGCTTCTTTCTGCTGCTCCAGTAGAAGTCTACTCAAGTGGCAGCTTCCTCAGCGTGAATTAAAGGTTTCTCGTGACCATTCGCGAATGCCCACATTGAGAAATCTCGTGGAGAAGTGGTCTATCGTTGGATTTTTCTCGCTCGCTCTCGCTTGTTTACTATTGGTGAGCCCGAGCAAAGAAAAAACTCCGCTCCACGAGTTTTCAGAACTCCGCAAGCTCAGCATTTGAGAGAATGTGTGTTTATTCCTGGTCTTTTATAATATTGTTTACATTTTCTCTGTCTAAGTATAGTCGTGTGCTTTATGACTGTATATATGCATGTGAATATATTATTGACTTATGATTTGATTATGCAATATGTTAACTGTGTCTGAATTTCGTTTTCTGAATGTGAATTTTTGAAAAGCAATAGCAATGTGAAAATCGAATTTGTTTAATGTTTCTATACTGGGCCCTTTAGCTCTTTCCATAACAGAAACATTCTAAGGTTGCTCTGGAGCCTTTGAGTCCCAGGCTCGAAAGATAAGCTTCTGCACTGAAAGTGACCCTGCCCAGAAAAATAAATGGCTCTTACAATGTGCAAATGCCCTTGATGAAGATGTACCTATATTATACTTTGTACAGCCTCACACATCCAAATGACTCACACATTACATGCAACCGTAACATATGCATTAGAATTTGCATAAGTATCACTGTGAATGGAGGCTGGCTACGTTCAATCCAGGTGAAAGCGTGAATCCTAATGCCTGGTTCATGCAATTCAAAGTACAGTTGTTGAGAATGTGAATACACCAGACAAAAGGCTGACATTTTTGTAGATGCTCTCAGTGTTTCCAACTGCGTTTAAAGGACAAAGCTGAAAAATAGCATACATCTGGTGTGCTGCCTGCAATGCTCTTGAAAGCTCAATTTATTTTGACATTTCCAAGGTTTATACAGAGGGCAAATACGATCTTTCAGAGAAAAAAAAACATATTTGTGCGAGCTTGAACAAAAGACAGGTGTGCACATGGATGCCAGCAGGATTAGCTGTCTGAACAGGAGACAGACATAGTAGTCTGGCAGGATATTACAAACAAGCATTGGCAAAACCAAAATGTTTGGCATTGGCTACAGCTAGTAACAGAATTTGGCTCTGCAAAAGATAATGGGTAGATGTAAGGTTGGGCAGATGAATAAGTGACTTTGAATTAATTAATATAATGTGTGTGTGTGTGTGTGTGTTGTAGACTTGTAAAGCGCACAGCTGCCCAAGCAACGGGGCGTCCCGGCGCTGTAGACCGCTGGGTAACCCGTCCTGGCTATCCCTGTGAGATGGTCCCTTTCTGGGAATCTCCAAGGTGAAACCAGGCATCCCCGGCGTCTGTGGGGGGCCGTTGTAGAGATGAGGCAAGCTTAATGCCCAGAGTTGCCGAGTGTGTTCCTGGTTAGAGTAGGTACCGAGGCGAGAATTATCGAGTCTGTTTTGACCCTGGTCCACAACCCTGCCGCGTCGGGAATTGAACCCTGGTCGATTCTCTGCTTACGGGTCTGCCGCCTCTAACTAGTGAGCCACACCTCTCCACCAGCGACCAATTGAATAAATGTTCAAAACATAAGTGATATGTATACCTTTTTATTTCGACCCAAAGTAATTGTGGTTAATAAAGAATTAAACACATTTGTCTGCTTTTTATGACAGTATACTTTTTTTTTCGAATGAAATCAGTGATCGTTTTTGTACAGTATATATTTCTCATGAAAGAAACCTAATATGCTAAAGGTGAAACACCCCATAGCCAATTAAACCCTTCACAGTTCCAACAACAGTATATGGTATGAGAGTATGGTTTCCCAGGGGATGTGCAAATTTGTGTTATTTGCTTTTGCATAATTATGCCAATTTCTGCACAATTATGTTTAATTACATGAAATGCAAATCTGTCATTTTGCACTATATTTTAGCATAAAATGCACCCGTGCGTCAATTTTTCACATGAGGACGCATTTCAACTAAAACTCCACGAACAACACAGCCATGCGCCCTCTGTTGTTCCTGTGCGTGCACGTTTTGCAGTAATTTTGGTATGCAAATGATGCATAACTATGCAAAGTGGCATAATGGCTAGTTAGGGCGATTTCAAGTAACAAGCATAACGCAAGAAGACACAATCTTTGCAGGCATAATGTCAATACCTACTCTGGAGCTGCTACCAGCATCCAGATCAAGACGAAGAAGGACGACAGCTTGATAATACCATCAAAGTGAAAAGCAGAATGTTATTTATGGAACGCTTCAGCAACTCTTCAGTGATAGTAAGCGCTATATAAATGCAATTACAATACAATTCTTCAAGGTCCAACACTCTGCAGCTGTGGGTATGGGATGCAGTTTGGGGCTGGAATATACAGCCCTGGGCCACTAGTGATGTCCTGGTCGCAGCTATGCAGCCCCACAGCCAAAGCAAAAGAAAACAACATAAGAATATTTTGCAGGGATGGGCCGTCATTACTTACGACTGTCGTCTGATTTCAGTGATGGAACAGACAAGTGACCCAGCTCTGGAATTAGCCTCTGAATCTTACTAGACCAGTGCAGTGTTTTCTATTCGCCTTTTTATGGTAAAAGTGCTCCCGATATAACATGCAATCAGAAAGCTATATCTGCACCTTGTGGGCCAGATTTGGTAAGAAATTTGCATAATGGTAGCACCACTTTTATGACACATCCATGATGCAAAATGCTAGTAGATATTTACAAAGCCGCACAAGGGGTGCCTTTGCACCACCTTGAGTGGCTTTGCAAAAAAATGCAGTGCAATCCAGTCACTTGCAGTGCATTGTGTTATGTTTCATTCTGTGAGGCGTTACATGGGTGGAACATGGGCGCACCCATGCATTCACCCATGGATTTCAGGCAATCTTAATTTGCAAAGGTTTGTAAACGTGTGATTGCGTAAAATTGCTGTGCCTCCCAGAGGATGTTGTAAAGAGGAGAAAAATATTTTTTTCTCTTCCTTATTTCCTCTTTTTATGTGTGCTGAGATATGCAATAAACATAGAAAGAGGAAAATGCCTCGAGAGATTGTTTAATTGTGTTTATGTAGGAAGGTATCCCTTGCTGCACAAAAACAATTTTCCCTGTGATGTAGGCATCCTTCCCCCTTGGTGAATGGGTGCCTGCAATGGCGCTAGGCTGACTGAAGTGCGCCAGTGCTGAGAGAGCAGAAGTGCACCATATTTTAGTAGTGATGACTCATTTCTGGTCTCTCCCTTACATGCAATGTAGCACATCAAGTTGCCTTGCTACACTGCGTTGCATGGAAGATTAGTAAATCTGGCTGTTTATGTAGTGCACGAGCACCTAAACAAAGACATGAAAAAAATACACAGAAGCCTGGTTTTTTCTCACAATATTTAAGTATCTTGTGTGCTTGTTTGTGTTAATGCATTTTACCTTGGTGTTCCTGTTATAACCTAGGCACCTTGCCCTTCCCCTCCACCCTCCCTCCTTTGTTCCAGTCGGACTCTCCTCTGGAACCCTGAGAAAGAGGCTATTTAGAATGCTGGGTTTGTAGTGTTTGACAGAGCTGCCCTAGCAAGCTGAAGATGTTGATTGCATCTACTTGAATAATGCTTTTGGACTTACCTTCTGTGTCTTCATAACTTCAGGCCTGAACAATTTGAAGAGCCCATAATGTCAAAATAATTTTGCACATGTTAGAAAGCAGCTTCCTTTCGAAGTACACTAAAATTGTGCTGAATCAGAAAGGTGCATTTTCAGATATACTAGTACATTAAAAACCAAAGGCTACACCGTGCATTGAACAATACTTTGGAGGTTCATAGCGGGTGGCATGTTGTAATTTAAGCTGTCGCTATACCACGCGCAAAGGCATGCAGGATTGCTGAGCGTGCCACGAGCTGCAGTTGCATAATCGATTATAGCTCGAAATTGGGGCACAAACTTATTGTCACAAGTGGAGCAGTATAATTTTAATCTCATTCTAAGACACTGTAGGAGTGCGTTATGATCATGTGTAGTCAGCACTCAAATATATTCTGTGTGATTAATGTTACTAAAGAAAGATGCTGCACTGCATATTTAAAGTACTCCCCCTTTAAGGGCATGTCGAAATAAATTGAGTGCTTAGAAATGTGGCATAAACCATAACATTCTGAAGAGACTTTGAGCTTATAATGTGTCTCGTTGTGAAATGATAGTATATATGGCTTATGTAGAATAGTATTTAGGCATTAATTCACATAACAAGAACTTATTTGTATTAATGTATTTTTAAATTACATCTTTCATAATTCAATCAGTCTGTCAGTGACAAAAACTCTACTCAGCCAAATATGGCCATACAAGTACAGATGATAACATCGTTCCATAAATAAAAATAACAACCTTACTTGATTCAAGTCACATTTGGGGATAATACAGTTATTTAAAAAAAAGACAAAACATAGAGTGCATCTCTGTGATAAGATGCATAACACATATAAAAAGGGCTGATGGGCCACATATTAGAGGCAAAAAAGTTTAAAAGAGATAAAATAGGATCAGATCCTAATCATATAAATATAATACAATTGGAGTAGTTATATTGAGCCCTATTTGTCTTGAACCCCCAGTGAAAGGTGGACAAAATGTCCCACTGCCATGCACATTTTCTCATTCTCCAGCCTTTGTAATCACTCAAAAGCCACCTGATGGGAGTTTGTATAAAAGGAGCGAAAAATAGTGCACAAAATTGCTTCCTAGCATGTGCAAATGGAGTACTAAATACAATAAAGTTCAATGTGTTTTTAGTATCAGCATTATTGCACAGACAGCTGGGCAGTGGTTCTACTCAGACTATATTCCTAGGAAAACCTACTGTCAAATGTAATAGACTGAATTGCAGCATGGTTAGATAAAATCTGAGGTTCCCATACGGAAACAAGGTGAGATATGGCTCACAGCCCTGTGTCTGAATGATTGGGTTATATGTGCGCCTGACAAGCAGATTATCAAAAGCCTCCTAATGGGGTCTGTCTCGCCTATACCAAAGTGCCTCTTTTAGCCAGGAAATAGCCATGGAATCTATGATGGCCTAATGGCGTAATTCTTTGCAACTACTTATTCATTGATTAAATGCATTTGCAATGTGTGGAAATGTGCACATAATGTAACCCAGTGCAATGTTAAGTTAGCATAATTTGCAGCCTCAAACATTTGTTTAGTGCAAGTTCACATTAGGAATTAATTTGTATCAGCCGTCAATGTGGAATGCATTTGTTTGTATTTTTGTTTCCCATTGCAGTTGTGGATAAGGCTTCATTATCTTGTTTTAGTTAGATAGTAAGGCATGTGAAGATGGAATTTGGAACAGAGAAACATGATAATGAGCAAGTAGACGAGTTCTCTTGGCAGAGTAGAAGAATGGCCAAGGAAGAAGGGAGAAACAATGTATTGATGTGGATAAGGTGTTTCCAGGAGCTAATTTGTGCTGGAACCATAGACAACGACTGGAATAAAGTCATGTGGGATTGTCTACATTGAATGAAATAATATCCTATGTTGTAACATAGTGAGGTACAGAGAAACATTGTAGGACTTCATGAGGTGCAGACCTCTTCTAATCTGCATGGCTTTATGCCGCCTGACCTTTGGTTTGAGTTTTCCACTGAAGACTCTGACACCTGACACATTTCTTACTTTCCAAATGTCCCCTTTGAACTCTTATCTTTAGTTTAGTGTTGTCCCTTTTTGAGAAAATGTAGGGAAAGATAGAGGGCTCATGCTTACCTTTGAGAATCCTTTGATGCAATTTAATGCACATTTACTTTTTCTCATTACCTGCATAGTAAGTTATATGTTTCTTGTTAAATAGGGCAGGGTAAATCTCTTTAGGAGATTTGGCCTTATTCGGTTTGTTCTGTATTTCTATACTGTTATGTTGGGGTTGATTTATGTCAAACTTATTTTTTTTGAATTTATAATGAAACCCTAACTAATCCCAGATTTAGTTGTTGTGTGGATTACTGTGTAACTAAATTGTTTACACTGTATTTAAAACTTAACGGAAGTGTTGTTCCCTCTTACCTCTCAAGCAGTCAAAAAGACCATTGGGTTATAAGGAAACATATTTAGGTAGGCCTGAGCATCTTCAAAAGTGAGTTGAGCACCACAGCAGGATGAAGTCTAGAAAGAACACACACCACCACATGTCAACAATTACAGTAAAAGCACAGTACCTGTGGAGGCCGCCATGATGCTAATGAACACAGAAGAAGCTTGGTGATTCTCAGCACAGGCTTTCTGCTTTACAGTGTGCCAAGCAGTGATGGAGAAGGGTGACGGTGGTGTGATAGTCGCTGGCTGCATCAATGCACATAAGTGGGCAGGGTTGAAAGCAATGAAAGGCTTGATCGCCCCTGATATACAGCACAGATTCTGCAGTCTGCTTTCCTATGAGCAAGGGAGTGGCGTGAAAGAAGGGTGCCAATGATAATTGTTTTGCCTCAAAAGGCGCACATTGCCATAGCAGACCCTGGCACTGAAGGGAACTATTTTGCTTGAAGATGGTCTCCTAGTGAATGGACAAAAGGCTGTCACTAATAAAGAAGCTAGCCAATGACTAAAGTGGACTCACCAATTGCTGCATGCTGTATGCTGAGGTTAGTGAAACAAGAATGCAACTGATAAAATAACAAACTAATGGACAAAGAGTGCTGTCTTAAAATCCTTATAAGTAAGTATACTTTACATATGAGTATATACATATGTGTTTGTATATCTATCTATCTATCTATCTATCTATCTATCTATCTATCTATCTATCTATCTATCTATCTATCTATCTATCTATCTATCTATCTATCTATCTATCTATCTATCTATCTATCTATCTATCTATCTATCTATCTATCTATCTTCCTATTTATCTATCTATCAGTGAATTTCAATGGTACTCTCTACGTAATTAGATGAGTGCATGAGCAGATTCTGAGTGTTTCATGAATGCACGCGAGTATTTCAATGACAGAATGGGTTGTAAGTGAGTGTTTATATGGCTGCATAGGTTCTATACCAATGTTATAATGATTGCATAGTTAACCTTGTTAATAGCAAGTCAATAGATAGTACCTAGGTTTATTAGATGAATGTATGGGTACTGTCTGCATAGTTCATTGACTACATAATTTCTGACTGCCTGATTGCAAGAGTACAGGTGTAATGTCTGGGTAATTGAGTATCTCCATGCATAGTGAATCACTGATTTGATGGCTGCCTGGGTAATGGCTGGGTGATTGCATGAGTGCCTGAATACTGCTTGACTAACTGTGAAAGTACCTTCATGGCTTTTAGATCAATAACACTTGTCACTATATCTCTGATCCACTGGTTATCTCCTTCTGTCAGTATCAAACTACCTGTTTTACTGTAAATATGTGTTTCTTCTGAGCTATGTGTGAGTGAAATCAAGGTATAACACTTGATGTATAATTGCATTCATGGCTCTCTATGACGACATTGTGATCTCCTCGGACACGTCATGAAAACGGAAAACAAAATTTATATTATACATTCTTCTTTTGTTTATGTTTAAACTCATATTTTTGTACTAAGTTTCTTTGAAACCATCTTTCAGACCTTTTTTCTGTTTTTCTCAGGTATTCGATACGTGCATTGACGTCGTTAAGTACAGCAATTGCGCCATTTCCATAAAGTGAAAACATATACATGCACACATATTACAGAATTTTACACACTTAAGGTTTATTTACTGTACACCTCAAACTCATGTTTTTCTAGGGTATTTCTAAAGCAGTTTTTTTGCGGTGATGACGGAGATTGCGATCACGTTGATAATTGCGATCCCCGCCGTTATGTTGTGAAAGCAGAAAGCAGAAGCAGGAATTCAATAGCCACCACCACACACCACATTATAAAATTATAACTATATAATTAATTCCACCCATCACAGTACATAACTCATAACTCACTATATAAATAACTCTTTAAAAACATTTATCAATATCTTAATATATCTTTAACAAGGCATATTAATGAAACATTGATGTATTTTTAAAATATTTTCGCCAATCTTCGCAATGACTTCGGTAATCGTGATGTCCCCGTGATAATACATGGAGGACTGCGCTGGCAGTCACGGAGTTGTCTCGAATATCGTGCACGAATAAAAAAATCTATTTTGGATACATAAATTGTGTCACTTACAACCCCATTTCTCAACCATGTGGTCAGAGTATCTCCACCCTGACTGTTATGTGGCCTTTCACACAGATTTTCCGCCCTGGGAGCCGTTCCCAAGTGATAAAATGGCATCTGCAGCTAACTGTTCAAATTGTGTCTAGCCAATCAGAGCATTCCAGTTGATGTGTGCATTTGCGATTAATTGAAATATCCTCGGCCAGAGATATTAATATAATTTTAAACTTAAATATTTCTCAACAACTACTGAATGGATTTACACCAAATAAGTAAAAGGGACTTCCTTGTACAGACATCTACCTTCCTGCCAAATTTGGTGTAAGTCCGTTCGTAAGTCCGTTTGGCAGTTCGGGCTGTAGAGCTGGCTAAAGGTTACTTTGGGAATTAACATTACAAAAGCAACCTTATTTTGTGTCCCAAATGTTTGGTCCCTACTGCACAGATAACCCTGAAACTGACAACCAGAACCTACCTTGACACTTTTTGGAGGATGTCATCAAGATTGGTCAAAAAACACCAAAGTTATATTCAAGTAAAAAAACGCTTTTCCAATGGAAACATGGTCCCATAGGAACCCGCTGTCAAACATACAGCTCGAACCGCTTGCAGGAATGACACAAAATTTGGCATGTGTAGATGTTGTTACGCAGATTGTGCTTTTTGTTATTTAGTGCAAAACCGTCCAGTCGTTTTTGAGAAATGTAAGTAAAAATGTATAGGTGTATCTCGGGCCACGGATATTTCTCGATGGCTTTGCGATTAATCGTGGATGCACATGCCAACAGGAAGGTTGTGATTGGCTGGACACAACCTGAACAGAAAGTTGCAGCCTCCATTTTGTCATTCAGGATCAGTTCCCGGGCAGAAAATTTGTGTAAAAGACTACCTAGGTATTTTATTTTATTTTAATAGTAATTTTCATTTAGACCAGTCTAGACTTAAATTCATTAGAACCCTAGATTTTGCAATAAAATAGGTAGCAAAGCAATCTGTGATATGCTTAAAATATATGGCAGTAAATGTCTACCAGTAGCAACCTATAGCTCAATAGTGTAGGACAATGCCAATCTCATTACATTGCAAGTGTGTGAAAATAATTTTTTCTGCCGTATGCTGGCCGTACCAAGATCGACCGCCACATATCTCTTGCATAAAGAGCTGGATGCACCATATGTGGCAGACCTAGTACAAGCAAGAGCATTGTGCTCGTGGCATAACATTTGGTGCAAGATGGACCAAAGTTTACAAGGGATATAATGAGGAATTGCTTAACTTTGGAACATACTAACAAAATCCCATGACTAGCATACATGGATAAATTACTAAAGAATATTGACAAAGAACTATCGGTTAAAAACCCCACAGACACTTTACAGTTTAGTAAAAGAGAAATTGAAAAATGGTATATGTAGGAATTAAGTTAGGAGAGGGCTAGGAGGGTTGAGGAAAAAATAAGCGTATCGAGATACATGGCCTATATTGAGTCGACTGGTTTACCCAATTATTTGGTTAAAATTACAAACACTCAGGATAGATTTTATGTGACAAGACTGCGTCTGGGTACAGTCCATGAATTGGTAGCTTTCCCAAAACATGAAAATTGCTGAAAATTGTTTATAAATGAGCATGTGATGGAAAAGCAAATCAGTCCACTATGCACTTTATGTTGTTTTGTAAATTTTACCGTGACATTAGGAAACATTTTTTACGGCCAATTTTTATTGCAGAGAAATGATTTTTTTATAAGGATTCCATGAAACGTATTTGTACTCTTGAAAATGAATTAGTCTGTTGCACAGTTGCTGGTTTTATCAGCAGGGCTTTACATAGAAGGAAATCCCTTGCACACTTAAAAAATCTAGTCTACGAAGTTGATTGAAGTATGCCTTTTGATTGAGAAGTCTAATTTAATATACGGGACAACATGGTGATTCTTAACAGAAACTTTATGTATTAAATAACATTTTATTGATATTAAGTTTTAAATGTATGTACTTTTATGGATAAAAAAAAGATTCAAATAAAGTTTTAGGATGATAGTGTAAAAGCCTTTTGCATATTTGTTGTAAATCTGTTCAGTAGTTTTTAAGAAATTTAAGCTGATATCCCAATATTTTGCAGTGGTTTAGCGCTAAATGCTAGCGAGAGGGGGCCGAAGCATGTGCAGTGCTTGCCACTTCAACGGGCCAACAGCCCGAGAATCCAGGGCCCTGCGTTGCATCGTGACCTGAGCAACGGCGGCTGTTGAGCTGTGTAGGTGGACCTTGCTGTGGAGCGGTGAGCCTGATTTGCCTACAGATTACTGCCAGCCGAGATAGTGCGGGTGGGCAGACAGCCGCACTTGACTAAATTAAATACGGCAGTGGAGCTGGGCCTGCGTGCGGCTCGTGTAGTGAGAGAGACGTGGAAAGAAAATCAGCACCCCTGAGGCCTAGATAATTGCAGGGCCTGTGGTTTTTTTGACGGCGGTCAGGTCAAGATGTCGAAATACACATAGCTGTGAGCATTGCCAGGCAGGACGCCTGGTCCGGGAGAGGCTGACCAGAAGACTGGAAAGCTGAGGCTGTCCACACAGAAAGGAAGGAAAGCACTGGGTCAGTGTGTGTAATTAAGGAGGGAGATCCGCAAGCTTTAGAAGGGGATCGCGGGTCGGAGCTGTACCCCTCCCGCTTAATAGCCTTATTCAGGAACTTGAGGAGAGCCGGCGCACACACTACGCAATATTGGATCACTGCAGGGTGGCCCACCGATTTCGGGCTAACAGCCCTCATCAGCCAAGCTAGCTTGAATCCAGTGGCAAAGTGAGCAAGGGACCCATGTCTGGGCATACCCTGTCAACTTTGCCACTGGATTCAAGCTACCCTGGCTGATGAAGGGTGTTACCCAGAAACCAGTCCCAGGATGCTTGTTTCCAGTTCAGGGAAGACCTGGCTTGGCAGTTCTGGCTGGACTGTTCCCATGAGGCACAGGGTCAAGACTGATTTGCATATAGCTGTGTCTGAACTGGGGTGGCGAAGTGAGCTAAAGAACGATGATGGATTCAACCCAGAACTGTGACTGGGGGTGTGTGTCTGAAAAGTTTCAGCGCTTCGTCCATTATCTCCTTGTGTTTGAAGAAGTTAGTTGATATTACTAAAAAAGCAACTTTATATCTGGTACAAAACAATGTTGACTATGGAAATGTGGAAAGCCTGCAAGATATCACACATATGGAGGATCAGACGTTTCCATCATCAGGTCAGACTGAGAAGGTGGATCAGTCCAGTACAGAAGAAATGTATGAACATTATGGCATTCACCCTTTGCATTCTAAAGAGGTTAATGGTGATGCCATTGAGTTGTTTCAAAGGAAGGGAGAAAAAGGAGCTCCATTAAGTCTGTGCGAAAAAAGTTTAGAAGCTCAGTGTTTCCCAAATCTTTTTCCTGCTCAAGTAGGTGGCAGGTATTATTGAGTGGCCTGTAAAAATACCTCCAACTGAGTATAGATGTATTAGACTTTATACAGAAGACCCTAGATTTTGTCAGTGTATTCCATACTTATTTCACCCATTATTTGAGAGTGACTTGTCTGGCTTCTAATATGCTGTGAATCATATTCTAAAAAGAGGAGTTAATTTGCATAATATATCAGCAAGACAACTTTTGGAGAAAGTACAAGGAAAAGATGAGCCCTTGAAATACAATTTACTAAACCTAATGGCATATAAGCATTGTCTAATGAATATCGGTATCGGCGTCATGGTGAACTTAAGTGCATGTTGAGAAACCTTGGCGCACCTGCTTGGTTCCTAACGCTGAGTTGTGCTGAATATGCATGGGATGAAGTGCTAGAATGCTTGCAGGAGGCAAATTCAAATGTAAAAGACATTCATTCTGAAGACATCAGGAGATCTGTGCTCACTAGACCATGCAAATATTTGCAGAAATTTTAATCACAGATTTCAAGCAATTATGTCTGTCATCTTGAACAAAACAAAACCTCCTCCGTGTGAAGTGATTGATTTGTTTTGGGGTAAACAGTACCAAGCCAGAGGTGCTCCCCATATTCACAGACTGTTGTGCGTAAAAGATGCCCCAAAGTTTGGAATAGACAGTGTTGTCTTTTATTGAACAGTATGTAACTTGCTCCCTCCCAAAGGAGGGTAGTGACAACATATTAAGACAACAAGTTCTACGATTCCAAAATCATAGAGGCAGAAAATATTGTCAGCAAAAATACAGAGCAAAAGGGAAATTTTATACAAGATGTGGTTTTGGATTCCCACAAGCTGTCATCTCACAAGGAAGAGTCAACAGCTTTTTATCTGCAATCATACATAAACTTTCAAGGAAATCACATACAACCTAAGTAGAACATAGGGCTCCAAGTACATTAATGACTACAACATTGTGATTCCGAAGAGGTGGAATGCAAAGATGGATGTACAGTTTGTGGCAGACAACTAAAGTGCTGTTGCTCAGTACATTACATGTTATATAACAAAGTCAGAGAAAACTGAGATGAAAGAGATATGAGAGGAGATTTCAGCAGAAAAGAGTCTTACAAAGTAATTGTACAGTTTTAGTTTGAAAATGCTTTCTTACAGAGAGGCTCCTATTAATGTTTAGAAAGGTTAAGCTCAGCTAGTTTGTTTTTTAAATCTAGAGGAGTTCAACAGGTGAGTTTAGGGCTTGCTAATACTCATAACAGAATACTGAAGTCTTTTGCTAAAATTCAATATCTTGCAGAAATTGAGCTTACAGTACAGACATTCTGAAGAGTAACATGCTGGATATGTACTATCCAAGAAGAAGAATTCATCTGGAAAGGATGTGTAACTATGAAATACTTCAATACCATACTTTCAGAAGTAATGTCAGTGAAAACATAGATGATGGTAAATTTGCTGTGGCTGGGTATGAAGGATGTTTGGTGAGACATAACAAAGGAAATGTAATCAACCATCGAATGCTAAGTTGCCAAACTCCAGACTAAAGAGTGTTTTTATATTTAACCTTGGTACAGTTGTTTAAGCCATGGTGTTCTGAAAGTTAGCTACTTGGAGAATTTGACTGTGATGAAGACTTATTCTACGCTGTCAAATACAGCATTAAGTGCTGTGTGTTTCCAGTGTATCTTCAAATGTTGAAAGAAGAGATTGAACAAGAAGAAACAATCGCTGCTGAGATAGCAAGAGAGAGTTCTCAGAGCTGTCAAAGTTCAGCACCTGGAAGTCAAGATGCTCTTGGATAGCTAATCATTGAAAATGACGCTGCAATTGCTATGAATAAAGTAGAACATGCAATGCAGCAAGTAATATGGGAACTGTGGCTCTAGAACGACTAATCCAGCAGTTGAATGCCGATCAGAAAGAAGTTTTTGAAGATCTAAAAGATAAAGTAGAACATGGATTTCTCCATGAGAATAAATAGTGTGCATGTTCTATATATAAACCAGTTCTATTGTGACTAAGTGGTCAAGCTGGAACTAGAAAAACGTCTTGATTAAAGTACTGACAAGTAACCTACAGAAGACAACATATTCCAATTTGTCATGTGAGATCACTACACAAACATGCTTAGCTGCTCATAATGTATAAGGAGTTACCCTTCTTAATGCTGACTGTTAAACATGACAACAAATTACAATACAACAAATTATCTGGTGATGCTTGTCATGAAGTGGCAAGATTATTAAGTAAAGTAAAGCTACTTATTATTGATGAATTCAGCATGGTGTCTAACCAAATTCTAGCTTTTATACATTTAAGAAGGAAGCAAATATCAAAAACTGATCACAATATACTTTTTGGAGGCAAACACTCAATAGTCTTTGGAGACCTGCTACAACTAAATCCTGTAAAAGGACAACCTGTATTCAAGAAACTACTACATACTGAAGCAAGGAATTCACTAGGAAGAATTAGAAATGTACACATTTGGGAAAATGTTCAATACAAAGAGTTAATCCAAAATATGAGCTAACCCTCAGATGTGCTATATGCAGATATACTAAAGGATATAAGAGTCGGGGTCCTCACAAAAGAGGGAAAGACAGTATTACAAACCAACCTCATCAAACATTTGTTTACAAGTAATGTTTCAGCTGCTGGAATAAAGTATATTTTTTTTAAGGAAGAGAAGTCTATTGTTTGTTTGATGCCAACTCTTGAGGAATGTAGTAAATTCAATGAACAAATATTGCAAATTGAAACTCACAGAAAAAACTTGGTTTACAATGTTGGGACTTGGCGGAGACCGAGGTGATTAGAAATAAATGAGCTTATACTTACCTTACTGGCTCTATTTCCTCTTGAAGAAAAAATACAACACTGGCGACAATCCTGCGTGGGTGGCAGACATTCACCTTCCCCTTTGTGTGCTTTCTCCGATTTGCAAGTCTACAGCTCCACTTCACATTCAGCGTGTTCCGTTGGAAGTCTGTGGTGATTTCATCTGTATTCTGCGGTTGCTTTGGTGCTTGGGAGTCGTACTTGCGTTGGCGTCAAGCAGTTTGCTTTGGAGAGGAGGGGGTGAGTCTTCTTCTGCTGCCGGACCTGCCTCTCTTTGTGCTCTGTGGGAGGCTGCAGGTGCCGTCCTCTGTTCTTCTCCATAGAGAAGTGTCACTGCGGCACTTTTTGAAGCTGATTGTTGCCTGGGACCCTGCTTTCCGGATGTTCCAGTGTCGTCGGTTCAGACCGAGTTAATCCTTCTGGCTACCGCTTTTGTCGCTCCTGTGGAGGCTGTGTGCCGCCGCTTGTGTCATCCTGTGAGACCTCAGTTGTGTTCCTCTGGACTTCGAACTGCTGTTGTCCGAGCGTTGCTGTGGATCTTCGCTTTCCTGTCAGCCCTGGAGACGCGTCACCGCGCAACTCCTTCAGCCAGCCTCCTCAGGTTACTTCAGCGTTACGCTCCCGGCGCCCCAGTCACTTTTGGCCGGTTTTAAAGTCTGTGTCGAAAACTGCAGGATTATAAAAACAGTTACGTGTCTGTAAAAATTGTCATGTAATCTTACATCGTAATTTAAATGTTGGAGAAGGGCTAGTGAATGGTGCGATGGATAAAGTTATGAAATTTGTTAATTATCCAAACAGAAATTATGTGGAATTTTAGCCATAACATTTTATGATATTGCTGAAGTTGAGCAGATTGGTAGATGTGTTGTACGTTTCCTACTTGTAAAAGACTTGTATGTCCAGCGAAAGCAGTTGCCGGTGTCTTTAGCGTACGCAGTAACTATTCACAAGTTGCAAGCTTTAAGTGTAGATACAGGTCTTGTTAATGTTGGTTGTAGTGTGTTCAAAGAAGGCATGTCATATGTTGCTTTGTCACAAATTCGAACATTGTCTGGTTTATTTCTGATTGATTTTGATGAGAAGAAGTAATTGTTTGTGTGAGCTGGGTAATGGAGTATAATCGGTTAAGACCTCAATATGCTCCTCATTTAGGCCAGTATCCTGTGGTTCAAAAAGAAATACTGTGTCCAAAGTGGAAAATGTCAAAACAGTCTATCAGATTTGAACAGAAAGATAAACAAAAAGATCATCAATAAGGAGGAAAGACAAGAAAACTAGAGCACAGTAAAGAAATACAAGGCTGTCCCTTTGATAATAAATCTGGAGTGAACTGTTATGCAAATGTAGTTTTAAATGGACTATATAATTTGCCTCATTTTAAAACTTATATTAAAGAAAATGTAGATAAAAGAATGTCCTCACAACTATGTAGTTTACTTGAAGAATTAAGAAGTGATAGAAGCATTATAAATTCTGCTGCTGGAATAAGAAAACTCACCGATAACTGTACTGGATCAGTAGTGTTCTCTTCAGCAGGATGCTCAAGAATTTCTAATGGTAATGCTAGGGGTATTAGATTAAGAAGATGTGAATATCAATTAATTATCTGGTTTAACTTATAAATGGAACCATAACTGTGAAGATTGTGAATTTACGTCTAGCACTCAAATCAAATCAGAACCATTTCTCTACCTGACATTACCAGATTGTAAAGCTGTGCCTTCTTTGAAGATTTAACTACAAACACCCACCAAGAAATGACCTGTCCAAACTATAGATCAGAACTTAGGTCAATGTTTTTTCTACAAAGGTATGGAAAGTATGTCATAGTCATGCTACAAAGATGGTGCGTGGATGGCACTAAATTAGGAACTGAAATTACAAACTTTAAAGCTGCACAAACTTCCATGTCAAAGAGAGCTTTCACAACTGTAGCAATCATATTTCATGAACCTCTGGACAGTAAAAAATTGTTGTATCTTTATTCAACCAAATAATGATCATTCACAAAAATCTTTCTTATAAAATATATTATACAGTAATAAAAAAATAAACTTAACATAAAACTATCACAAGTTGGAAGATCAACATGGTAATGAATATTATAAAAATAGATAGTCATCAACCTTAAAAAGACTGTGCCAGTAAAATCAAGATGCAGCTGACAAATGGACCCTTATCATAAATCACCCGGTGTGTTGCCCTGACATCATATGACCGTTTTCTTGGGTAAATATCACCCTACGATTAAGACCATATTAAAAAAATAAACCTCTCCTGATAACATCATACTGGGACCAAATTACTCAGTCTACGTAACGACTTCATCCTAGTGTGGCAGGCTTAACGCAAATATCTTGTTAATGCGAACACTAGCCATTTTGTTGTATCTGTATCTGTATCTGATCATAGCACTTGTAAAGCTTCAGCTGAATGCATAAATGATAAGAGACGACAAACCGGTATTATCCACTTTTTCCTGATTTGTGCATAGTAGGGACAAAGAAACATGAAACGGTCTAATGATTCAGGGCAAAGGCTGCATACATGGCACAGTGGGGTTAGAGTAGCCTGCTTCCATTTACTTTTACTGTAATTCAGGGTCAAAGTTCTGTACCTAAATTGTAGATAAAGTACATGTGCATGAGGAGTTTAATCTCATCCATAAAAGTTTCAAAAAAAAACATGCATTTAAAATGTAGGGACCTTCCATTTATAGTGCCCAGTGCTGCATCATTAAAATAGGAATCCTGAATATGGATACAAAACTTTGCCTTTAAAAGAGGTACTGCTTCTTTTGTCAGGGATTTGGGATCCTCCCACAAATCCCTCAGCCCCAATCTCAACAACCCTTGCCTAACCTCTCTGAACCACTTCACTTGTCCGGCTGGTTTGTCAAGAGTTTGTACTTCAGCTATGGCTTCTTTAACTGGGATCTGAGGTTTTCTAATCCATAGTGTAACCAAGAACACTAAAGCCGTCAGTTCCACAATTGCTTGATGCTCTTTAGCCTAAGATCTAGCCGTGCTGGTAATAGTGGGGTATTGCATACACAAGTAGATGATGGACGGAGCGCTGAAACTTTTCGGACACTCACCCCCAGTCACAGATCTGGGTTGAATGAATCCAGCATCGTTCTTTAGCTCACTTCGCCACCCCAGATCAGACACAGCTATATGCAAATCAGTCTTGACCCTGTGCCTCATGGGAACAGTCCAGCCTGAAGTGCCAAGCCATGTCTTCCTTGGACTGGAAACAAGCATCCTGGGACAGTTTTCGGACTAACAGCCCTCATCAGCCAGGCTAGCTTGAATCCAGTGGCAAAGTGGGCAAGGGACCCAGGTCTGGGCATACCCTGCTAACTTAGGGTGAACAAAGCAAACACAAGGAGATGATGGATGGAGCGCTGAAACTTTTCAGACACTCACCTCCAGTCACAGATCTGGGTTGAATCCATCATCGTTCTTTAGCTCACTTCGCCACCCCAGTTAAGACACAGCTATATGCAAATCAGTCTTGACCCTGTGCCTCATGGGAACAGTCCAGCCTGAACTGCCAAACCATTTCTTCCCTGGACTGGAAACAAGCATCCTGGGAGCATTTTTGTGCTAACAGCCCTCATCAGCCAGGCTAGCTTGAATCCAGTGGCAAAGTGAGCAAGCGAACCACGACTGGGCATACCCTGCCAACTTAGGGCGAACAAAGCAAACACAAGGAGATAACGGAGGGAGCGCTGAAACTTTTCAGACACTCACCCCCAGTCACAGATCTGGGATGAATCCATCATCGTTCTTTAGCTCACTTCGCCACCCCAGTTCAGACACAGCTATATGCAAATCAGTCATCACCCTGTGTCTCATGGGAACAGTCCAGCCCGAACTGCCAAGCCATGTCTTCCCTGGACTGGAAACAAGCATCCTTGGACAGGTTTCAGGCTAACAGCCCTCATCAGCCAGGCTAGCTTGAATCCAGTGGCAAAGTGAGCAAGGCGCCCACGTCTGGGCATACCCTGCCAACTTAGGGTGAAGAAAGCACACAAAAGGAGATGATGGACGGAGCGCTGAAACTTTTCAGGCACTCACCCCCAGGCACAGATCTGGGTTGAATCCATCATCGTTCTTTAGCTCACTTTGCCACCCCAGTTCAGACACAGCTATATGCAAATCCGTCTTGACCCTGTGCCTCATGGGAACAGTCCAGCTCAAATAGTGGGGTATTAATCTGAAGATTTAGTAGAGATCTTATAAATTAATTTTCTACCCACTCTAGGCACTTTGTCTGTTCCATATACCACAAGTAAGCACCATAAAGAGCAACGCCCAAACCTCTAGATGGATGTATTTCAATAACTGGGGAGATAGGGCGATAAACAGATTGATTGAGATTTTTTACAACTGCGGTGTTGACATGTTGGAGTGCAAGACTACTCTGTTTAATTTGGCTGATCCATCTCAAGTTACAATTCAATTTAACCCCTAGGTAATCAAAAGCCTTGACTTTTTCAAGTGTATTTGAACCCAGCTTCAAACTCCCTTTAAATAAACCTGTAGGGGTTAAAGGGCAAAAATGCAGTCTTTGGGCAGGTAATTTCAAGACCAAAATGTATACAAGCTATTGCAAACCTATTTAATATATTCTTCATGCCCATTGGTGTTTTTGCGCTCAACAGTGTATTGTCAGCAAACAGGAGTGAAGGATTTTGTCTGCCAGAAAGTTTTGGATGTTCACCACCACAGTCAAATAATGCATTAATTAGCCCATTCATATATAAGTAAATAGGGTTGGGGCTAGATAACAACCTTGGTGAACTCTCTGTAGCACCTTAGCATAATTATCTTGCATGCTCATTATGACCATTGGGGAGCCCTAACTCCCTCAGTGCAGACCATAGTTTAGTGCGATTGATGGAGTTGAACGCTTGCTTGAGATCTACAAATACAATGTGGAGGTGACCCTTCCTAATAATGACCACCTTCCAAATAAGCAGTAAAAAAATGGAACACCTGGTCCAACCTGCTTGTAGATTCCCTAAAGCCTGCTTGCAGATGTGACATTATATTGTTTTCCTCCATCCAAGTATGTAAGTGTGTCAGAATAAGTTTGCTAAATATTTTCTGTGCAGTATCTGTAAGACTAGTTAGACTTTAATTGGATGGGTCCCCTTTGTCCCCATTCTTAAATATAAGGATAATTTCTGCACCCTTCCAAGTACAAGGAATATCCCCCACATGGGTAATAGCATTAAATGTCGAATGAAAACACACACTACGCAATGTATTTAAGATGTCAAACAGGATGGACAGAGTGCAATGACATACACGTGACATTCAAATCAAGACTACCTCAAAAGTTACCAAACTCATATCTGCTATTTCTGGAATCAAAGTTCTAAGGAGAATCTAGGATAAGAAAATGTGGTATTGTGTGACATATATATGGATTGTGTGTTTCCGAGACATTATTTGGCATGTTGGGGGTATTGTCTACAGCAAGCTGTTAGAAATGAAGGACTCTTCTTAACTGCGGGAAAGGAATTTATAAAACATTTAAGTACTATATTGCGTTGCTACACATAAAAAGAAAATGGAGGTACTATATTACCAGTAGCCTTACGTTCCATGTGAAAAGTCTCTTCATCACTAAAAAATAAAGCCTTTTGTGTTTGCTACAGCAACTTCTATGTAGTACTATGAGTTAGGTTTTTCATACATGGACTCAGAACAATTTAGATATCATTTGGCCTTACAGGGATGATGTTTAGAAAAGGATTTGCAAAGATGATGACTGCTTCATAATTGGACATTTTGTACCAGATATAAAAATATCAGAATCATATAGTTGTTTTCGTTAAGGTTGTAACCTATCAGCAAGCCAGTATTAAAACACTTGAGTGAGTGCAGTGAACAGTATGTCACAGTTGTAATGATCTAGTGTGCTCATTTGTTTTTTGTTTTTTACAATCCATTGATTGTTTTTTCCCATTGTTTAATGGTGAGTTTTCATACAAAGCACTTTTGAAAATAAACAAGTAGGATAGCTGAAAAGAGTCAAAAACAGTAAAACATTTGTCAATTTTGAATTAAAGTTTTGCTTAAAAATATTGTATGTTGTTTGGTTGCCTAATGTCTGAAATTAAATTTGATTTAATTTTTGTCTGTTTCTATTTTTTCACAGTCGTTGGAGGTCAAGATACATTACGTGTGTCAAATCACAAACCTAGTGATGGATTCATTGAGTTACTACTCATGTACTCATTCCATCTCCAAAAGTTGCATTAGTCCAATGATCCAGCCACTACCTAAGAAGTCATCCAATCACTCAGGTACTGCACTTGAATTCATCTAATCTCCTAGCCACTCATCCAATTACCCAGGCAGTACCCATGTACTCATCCAATCACCCAGGCACTATCAGTGCACTCACCTAATCATGCAGGCAGCATCCATGCATTCACCCAATCACCCAGGCACTATCCATGTACTCACCCAATCACCAAGGTACTACCCTTTCATTCATCCAATCACCCAGGCGCAACTCTTTCACTCATCCAGGTACCTGTGCCCTATCAACTTAATCATAAAATCAACCAGGCACTGCCCATGAACTAATCCAATCAGGCAAGCAGTACCCATGCACTCATCTATTCACTCAGGCACTAGCTATGCACTCTCCCAATTACCTAGGCGCTATCCATGCACTCATCCAATCACCCAGACACTACCCTTGCACTCATCCATTCACTGAGACACTACCCATGCATTTATCCAATCACACAATCACCCAGGCACTAATCATACTTTCTTACAATCACTCAGGCAATATAAATGCACTAACACAGTCACCCATTGCACTACCCTTGCGTTAATCCATTCACTTAGGCACTACCTATGCACTCATCTGATCACCCAGGCCCTATCCATGCACACATCCAGTCACCCAGGTTCTACCCTTCTACTCATTCATTCAACCCGGAACTACCCATGCACTCATCTATTCACCCAGGCAATACCCATGCACTCATCCAATCACCCAGGCACTACCCATGCACTCACCCAATCATGCGAGCACTATGCATGAATTCCCCCAATCAACCAGGCATCATCCATGCACTCACCCAATCACCCAGGCACTACCCTTGCACTCATGCATTTACCCAGGCACTACCTTGCACTCATCCAATCACTCAGGTGTTACCCTTCCACTCATTTATTTACTCAGGCACTACACTTGCACTGATCCATTCTGTCACACACTACCCATCCAGTCATCTATTCACCCAGGTACTACCCATGCACTCATCCAGTGACCCAGGCACTAATGTTGCACACAACCATTCACACAGCCACTACCCATGCACTCATCCATTCACACAAGCAGTTCCCATGCACTCATCTATTTACCCAGGCACTATCCATGCACTCATCAAATCAGCCATGAACTATGCATTCACTCATCCAATCACCCAGGCACTATGCTTGCACTAATCCACTCAATGAGGCACTACTTATGGAATTCAATCACCGAGGTGGTACTTTTGCACTCATCCAGTCATCCAAACACTACCCACACACTTATACAATCACAATCAACCAGGCACTCCCTTGCACAAATCTAATCACTCAAGCAGTACACATACACACATCCATTTACTCAGGCACTACCCATGTAGTCATGCAATCAACCAGACACTACCCATGCACTCATCCATTCAATGAGGTGCTATTCATGCATTCCTCCAGTCACCAGGCACTAATCTTGCACTCATCCATTCATCCAGCCACTACCCATGCACTTGCCATCACCCACACCCCAACCATGCACGTATCCAGTCACTCAGGCACTACCCATGCACTCATACATTCACTCAGGCTCTATCCATGCTTTCATCCATTCACTCAGGCACTATCCATGCATTCATCCGTCCGCCCAGGCACTACCTATGCACACATCCAATCACTCAAGCACTACCCATGCATACATCCATTCACCAAGGCACTACCCATGCACACATCAAATTAACCTGGCACTACCCTGCAACTCATCCACTCACTCAGGCACTACCCATGCACTCATCCAGTGACCCAGGCACTAATGTTGCACTCATCCATCCACTCATTCAGTACCCATGCACTCATCCATTCACTTAAGCACTACTCATGCACTCCTCCTCTCACCCAGGCACTAGCCATGCACTCATCCAATCACCTAGCCGTTATCCATGCACTCATCCATTCACTGAGGCACTACCCATTCAGTCCTCCATCCACTCATGCAGTTTCTATGCACTTATCCATTCACTTAAGCACTACTCATGACTTCCTCCACTCACCTAGACACTAGCCATGCACTCATCAAATCACTCAGGCAGTGACCAGGCACTCATTCACTTACTCGGGCACTACCAATGCACTCATCCAATGACCCAGGCACTAATGTTGCACTCATCCATCCATTCACACGGTACCCATGCACTCATCCATTCACTCAAGCACTACACATGCACTCATCCGATCACCCAGGCACTACCCATGCACTCATCCAATCACTCACGCAGTACCCTTTTACTCATCCAATCAACCAAGCACTATGCATGCACTCACCCAATCACCCATGTACTATCCATGCACTCACCCAATCACTCTGGCAGTACCCTTGCACTCATCCAATTACCCAGGCATAGCCATGGACTCATCCAATGCTTCAGGCACTACTTGTGCACTCATAGTTTCAGTCAGGCAGCACTGCTGCACTTATTGTAACATTCATGCACCAGTTAATGCACTCATTCAAACATCCATACACCAGTCATACACACATTCCAACATATATACATACTTTATCATTTCTTAACTGTAAAAGGCGGTTCCAACAGGAATTTTTTTTGTTAGTTTTTTTTTGTGCTTTTGTAAAGTTATACATTTTTTTCTTCTTTTTTATAATAACAAAAATGGCAACTGGGACAGGAGGAATTTAAAAACGTGCACCGAAAAATGTGCAAAACATATCAAAGGGGAAAAGAATTTGCTTGTATGCTGTTTTGCAGCATGGCGAATAGCTGTAAGACACTGCTCACCAGCACTTATAACTAAGGGTGGGCGACAATTTCCGTTACGCTCGTGGAAATTGCGAAAATACAACATTTTCGCGTTCCACGCGGAACGCGAAAATTTAGAAACTTCCGCGATCCGCGAGGGAACGGAAATTGTGTCCCACCCTTACCGCCAACCCATTGCTTTCCCTTCAAGGACACTCTATGTCTCCGGGCCGTCACGTCCTTAAGGGGCGTACGCTCTGACGCACTGAGAGCGCCGCGACGTCACTGGAATATTTCATTCCGTCTCCGGGTGATGCTGCGCACCAGTCTTTTGGCGCGTGACGACCCAGCCAGCAGAGTGAGGCAGTAGCGGCGCGCTCATCCTACAGTCCAGCCATGAAGATCTGGGCCTCCGAGCACGTCTTTGAGTGAGTCCGAGGGGGGAGTAGGGAGCCGGTTGTCAGGAAGGAGAGTGTCTGTCCGCCGGTCCTCTCTCCCGGCTTGACATGGCTGCCGCAGGCGAGTTTCAAGGAATAGGGGGTCGCGGTGTGCAGCTTCGCAGCAGAGACTAGGCGGCCAAACCCTGGGGCTCTTTCTTGCTCCCTGTAGGAGGCCTCTGTGCGCACGGGGAACTCGAGTGAGGTTCAGGCTGGTAGACATCTGGACTCCATTAGAATAAAAAGTAGCTGACTCAGAAAATTAGAAAATTTTAAATGTAAGCATGGCATATCGGTTTTGCGTGTTGCGGCCGTTGGGCCGTTCCCTTGCTGTTCTGTAACTAGTCTACTTTCACCATAAATAGACTCGCTACGCTGCAGTGGTTGTTGAATGAGTTTACCAGGAAGGGCACTCAAGTAGGTCATCGTGCCTACAGTGCCCTGTGATAAAGCGGTCTTTGGGTCGGCTTTTCAGGGGTCACACAACAACCTGTCGATTGGAGCTCAGTGGCTTAAGAGCCTGCAGCTGACATCTGCTGTCACCTGAATGTCACAAGTGCGAATCCAATTCTTTTTTCGAGATCAGTATATTATTTATATAGTATGCGGCAGTAATGGGTAATCTCTTCCAACTAGGTTTCCTGCATTTACATGCACGTTCCTTAACACAGTGGTAATGGAATGCGCCTTGAGGCTGCTGCATATGGTACCGTGCCATACAATGAATAAACTTGATTGGTGTTTTCCATCACAGAATAAGAGGCAAAGTCCTCACACTCTTGTGCTTCTTGTGTGTTGAAGCGCATTCAAGCTTAAGTGTTATTTCTCGCGTTTTTTCACTCAGGTGTGAGCTTCATATTCTGAATTGAATCGCACAGTTTAAAGTGTTGACAACTGAATTAGAATTGAGGTCTGCTGGATTTACCGTAAATGCTTCTGCCCACGTTTCAATTGGGTGAGGTGTTAGAGACACACAGGGTCACTGGAGACAACTCTTCTGGCCCTTTACGCAGCTGTAGTGTAAGAAAAGCACTATACATTTACCCAACGAGGTAGCACTTACTGATTAGCCAGTAGAAAGTACTCCAGTTGAGTTGAGGTATTGCACAAAACGGTGGCATTTTCTTGGATAAATATGCAGGGCAGGATTCATTCTGGCACGTTGCTCCTGTCACAAAAATAAACCTCAACAGGAAGCCCTTAGTCTTATACTAAATTTGACCTTCAACTCGGGCTCCTGCTTTATTTATATCTGTAAGTCTTACAGATATAAAGCAGGTGCCCGAGTTGAAGGTCAAATTCAGTAACACATTAATCAGCACAAAATCTTCGTGATCACGCGAAATTTCACGTGATCGTGGAGATTTTTTGCCGTTTCGCGATATTTTGCGAAAGGCACTTTCGCAAATTCCGCCCACCCTTACTTATAACAACACTACAGTCCATGCAGTACATGGACATTCTTGAAAGATCTGCAGCCATATCTGTTGCAGTAATCTGCACCTCGTGAGAGACTTTATGGCTGAGAATTGTTGCTGCTACCACTGAAGTAGATGGTCCTCCAGCTTCCCTCTGCTTGATCACCATGATTATGATAGGTTTTTAGATGATATAACATCGATGTTGTCCCACATTAATATTTCTTGTTTGTCCCGTTAGAGAGGGTCTTGTCACAGTTTGTGCATTGCACAAGTTTGGCAGCAGTTTTCGATTCCCCTGATGTGATTTGGAAAAAATTCCATGCCACACTGGCTATCTTTTGTGGGCATTCTTCTTCCAAATCTTCAGTCTCCACCTCCTCCACAACCTGGTCCAAAAAATGCCCAAAACTTTGCACACCAGGTTGAATCTAACCGCTCAGAATGAAGTGCTATGAAAGAAGATTCAAGAAGGATGAGTGGGTGTGTACTTCCTATTGATTTTGATGAAAAGTATAGTATCCAATGACATTCCTTGCTTTCCCGGTCATTTGTTATTTGCGGTGACCAATATGTTTGCGGTTACCGCAGTGAAGCAGAAATTCTAAGTACAAGTTTAAAGTACTCTTCTTTAAAAATGGAAAGAACATCAGAACTTTCAATACTATAATAGTTAACAGTTGTACTGAAACTTGTTCAAAATACCGCTGCATATATGTTTCTGAATTGTTGAAAAACGCGATATCCACAATTACCGCCATTGTGGCTTCCGTTGTCTTTGCGGAAAATAAAATATTAATCTAGAAACTCAATCCAAAACCTACTGAAATGATTGGTAGAGTCTTTTCTGTGCTCCGAGCAGGCTAAATCAATGTGTCAGCGTTGCTGTGGCTGGGAACGGGACTGTGTTGGCGTTGTGGAGCGGAGCTGACCCTCGCCTTACTTGCTCTCGGCCCGGTCATAATGTAGCACGGGAGCTGCCACAAAGCATTACTAAGGAACCAGGGCGGAACCCTTAGTGGGAGCATCGGACAGACAGACAGATTCCCATGCACCAGCTCCCTCTGCCCTCCATCCAGCACTTGCTTTGCCTGGCTTTCAGTCAGGTCTTCAGGTTTTCCCTGCACCGCCTCAACGACTCACCAACTCACCGCTTTCAAGACGGTCAAGGCAGTCGAGACCTGAGGGCTTCCAGGCTCCAAGGCTAAGCTCGTCAAGCACCACAAGGAAGAGCTCGGCAACCAGCTAAGGCGACACGGCTAGGCCCGGGTGCAGCAAGCGGGTCATCTGGTTGTGCCCCATTCGCTTGAGCTCCACCCGTGCCTAACCCGTGCCGACTTTCCTGACCTGCTTGACCTGAGCTGGTCTACCAGAGGACAGCACCCTGAGGTCCGGTGTAGATTGCTGACTCCGCCTCTCCCTTCATCTCTTTTCCGGCGGCGACAATGGTCTATGAGGAGGTGGCAGCAAACCGCCGTGAATCCCAAGGGGTCCGGGTCCTGGCCTACATCTGCTCGGGTAACAGGGGTCACGAGGGGGATTAGTGGAGGATCTCCCGCGTTTCTCCCAAAGCACACAGTCAAATACTACACTAAACCACGGCGTCACTGTGTGACACCCTCCGCGCAATACCCCCAATTTCTCAACCCTTCAAAGCCAGGAAGCCAGAAAGCCCAGTAGAAACTAAAACAATGGACAGAGAGAGACAGTTCAAACAGTGAGAGAGCAAAGAACAGTGGAAAAAGGAAAAAGGGGAAAAGGAAAAAAGGGAAATCAGTAAATCAAAGGCTGGACTAGGCAGACCGATCACACCACACCTCACCACATCAGTAGTAGTGCAACACAGGCACAGCTTAGTACTGCAACGATCATCAAGGAATGAGAAAAAGGTCCCTCAAAGAATTCCCACAATGAAACGCGGGTACCTAATCATTCAGTACTCAGAATGATAAGCTCAGCTAACACAACAGCTGGCCATATAAGGGAGAAAGCCAAGGCCGAAGGATATAATGAATACTACAAGACAAATTAACATATTAGAGACCTAGAGCATAGACATCACCTCCTGCAATTTGAGGAAACACAACCAACAAAACTCAAAATAGATCCACCAGAGCCGATTAACGCTGCAGAAAAAGGGGACTTGAAACACAGTCCCAAACAGAGGAGGAAAGGATGAAAGAGGGAGAAGAACATAATGGACTACTTCCACACAGGTAAAGCAAAACTTGGGACAAAAAGCCCAACCTACAGCAAAACATCGAGACTACTGTCTCCAAAAGTGGACAACAAATTGAGACAATTGTCTACATCGACCACGGGGGGCACTGAACCTGTGTTGAAAAGGGCTGAAGATGGTCTGCTCAAGTCATTTTACAAAGCATCAGACGATAACACGAAGACCGCAAGTAGCATCAACCCGACCACTTCAACTAATATTAGGCATGCACATTCAGTCTCTTCAACAAAAGTAATTCCCACCACCAGGGAAGACTTCAGAGCTCAGGCTGACTCTCGAAATCTTGACCTCCAAGAGGGGCAGGACATATAGACTAAACTCCCAACTACCAACCAGACACAATCTAAAAGCCGTCGTATCCTGTTCTTTCCTGAATATAAGTCCAGAGGTTGTGGCGATATCCTCAATAGAAGGAACATTCTACCATTATTTCTATCAATCAGTAGCTTGGCGGACATAAGCTCGCATGACCTTGAATAAATAGAGTTTAAAACCATCAAAGTACTCTCAAGCTGAGGAGTAACAAAATCAAGTTGGTCCTCACATGAAACAGTGAGGAGAATTCTGGATGAAGGAGTCCAACTTGAGGCCTGGGGAATCAAAATATACCTCTATCAAAAGCCGGGCTACCCAGATTCTCTGATACTAAACAGACATGAGCAAGCAACTCCATGTACCCTATCACTGGGGATGCAGTCTGAATCTGTGCTTAATGGGGGACGGAGCATGAAACCACTGCTGACAGATCGATAAGTCCAGAACCTACCCACCAGACTGGAAGACTGGACCTGGCTAGCCAGAACAATAAACCAACATGGCGAGAGTACTTGACTCAGAACAAAACACCTTCCAGCAGGCGACCACCAGCTACGAATCTGCTCTTGGAATATAAATGGATTAGGAAACAAAACATCGGATAGAAAACTTTTAGATTACTTCCAAGGCTTCGACCTCATTCTACCACAAGAGACATGGCTAGATTAACCTATTCATTTACATGGCTTCAAAACACATCACTTACCAGCTGAAAAAGTGCCAAATTTGGGCACCTAAAGAGCGGATTAACAATTTACTTGCATATTAAGAGCATACCGGCGACCAAAGATGTACACATTATCACAACCTCTACAAATGCAATCAAAGCTCTCAGAGTAAATATATGAGATGACAACATAAAACAACAAATAATAGTGCTAAACATACACATACATCCATGCGACAAAACAAAAGGAGTCAAATTGATGGGATCTAAAATAACCAGATTGCTCTCAGAAGAATCAATGTCTAACTTTCTGTTGACAAGAGACTTTAATATGCACCTACTAGGACCTCAAAGAAGGGATGAACTACCGGAGGAACAATATATGGCCTGGAACATCCCCCGCCAGGAAGAGAGCAAATGGACGAGTCAATCAAGACTCGCCAGTAACTTCATAAGGGACATGGAACACTGGAGCTTATTGGCACTAAACGGGCGCTTCAAGGGAGATCAACCCCCAGCGGCAACATTTTACAATGCTGCTGCCAGTACGCTAATGGATTACACCTTCGTAACATTACCACTTATCAGCAAGTTTGCAGGCTTCCCGATAGGGACACAAGACCAAAGTGACCATCTGCCACAGGAAATCACTATGAGTATATTCAGTCCGATACAAGCCAAGCCTGTGGAGGATCCAGATTCCATATACACAGTGAACTTCAGGAGGATAAAATGCAAAACCAACCAACCAGAAATACTGCAGGCTTCAGCAAAGGTACTTTGGGATAACCCGGAGGAGGCAGACACAAACGTGATAACACGCTGAGAACTTTTCATCAAAAAATTTGGAGAAATGCACACAGCAAGGGCTGGTCCCGGTTAAAAATCTAGGGAAGCTCTTCAAAAACAGATTCCCCCTTGATCAGCAGAAAACCAAAAGTTTCACCTCTTCATGTCCAAGAAACTTAACTTACAGGAGCTCAAGTAAGCAATAAACAAAACCCTATGCAGACTTTGGCGAACGGGACTAGACCCCACTATCCAGCAGGAGGTAACACAACTAAAAGCGAACAAGAAAAATGTAATCTAGCAAGCAAAAAGGTAATCATATGATAAACTGCGGGCCAGGCTATTGTACGATTCAAAGACTAATAACAGCACAAGATTTTGGCACACAATAAACAGCTTAGAAAACCCAAACGTACACAAAGAGTTAACTCACACCTAACGGAAGAGGCCTGGGTCACTCATCTCCTGTAACATTTTAACTCAGAACAGGAAGGTAATAGGATTGGGAAGCATAGCCCCAGACACACCGCTGAGGCAACTCTGCCCGATCAAACTAATCTCGCAGAAATCGAGCCTCTCTCATTTACAACCAATCAGATCAAGAACAGGATTGCTAAAGCCAAGCAGGAGGGCGCTTCAGGCCCTAACGGGATTCCTCTGATCCTAATAAAAAAAGATCCGGATTACAGGGCGGCTGCATTACTACTGCTGTTTGAGTAAATGTGGGAGGAGAAAGCATACCAGACTCCTGGAGGGGGTCTATCATATCTCCAATATACAAGAGAGGTGACAAGAACAAAGCAAATTGCTCCAGGTTTGTAGCATTAATCAATATTGAGGCCAAATACTACGCTGGACTTCTCCCGGATGATTTTACAGCTTGGGCAATCACTAAATCCATTATCCCCATCAACCAGATAGGCTTTTGCAAGGACTTCTCCCGGATGATTTTACAGCATGGGCAATCACTAAATCCATTATCCCCATCAACCAGACAGACTTTTGCAAGGGCATGGGAACTACAAAGAACATACTCACCCTGTCTCTACTTATAGACAGCACCAAAGCAGCAAAACTCCCACTCTTTATGTGTTTTATCCACTACTCATCAGCTTATGACAAAATAGACAGGAACCAACTCTGGGCCAAACTTAAGAAAAAGAAAATACCATCTGCTCTCTTAAACCAGGTGATACTCTTACGCACCGACAAGTGGGTTCAAGTGAAGCTAGGAGACGGCAACTCCCTGTCCAGGAAAATATCAACCACAAAGGGGTTAAAACAGGGGAGTGTGCTGGCCCCGATGCTGTTCAATTTGTATATAGCTTATCTATCGATGGAATTTGACAATTGCAAATCACATGCTCCAAGGATGGGAGAGTTTCTACTCTCTAATCTGCTGTACGCAGACAACCTTGTTTTGATCAGCTGTACCCCTATTGGACTCCAACACCTGTTAGACGCAACCAGCGGCTATTCTGCTAACAATGGTCTAACCGTCAACCTAGATAAATCAAAGGTAATGCGACTAAGCCCAAAAAAGATAACATCCAGTTACCGTTGGCAGTTGGCTGGTATAACGATAGAAGCAGTCGAAGAATATAAGTACTTGAGGGTGATAATAGACAACAAAGGCACGTTCAAAACACAAAAAGAAGCCATCAAGAGAAGAGGCAGCTTAAGCATGGTAGCTTTAAAATCCATCAAACATAAAACTGCCTGCCCAAGCATCACCCCACTGTTACAGGTCCTACAAGCAAAGCTCATCCCAATTATCACTTATGGGAGTGCTTGCCTGAGGGGAAGAGACACGGGCATCCTGGACAGCCTAGTCACAAGATCGGTAAAAATTATATTCAACCTACCCAAATATGTCTCGTCCGCCCAAATCAGGCTGGAATTTGGTCTGCAAACCCAATAAATCGCTCTCAAATATGTCTCTGTTAAGTGCTGGTACAGAATTAAAAAGGCCAACCGTTGAACACTGAATACTCACCTATGGAATTAAATACACTTAAAGAAGGAATGTGCAGCCATTGCCTATTTGATAACATTAGTAAATCGTCTAGGCCTTGAGGACCTTTGGGTGGCCTCAGGGACACACAACAGATTCAAACAACTTGTAAACAAGACAGTGAAAAGACTGTCTATGGTGGAAGACAAGGCAGTACTCAAAGAAAGGGCCCACCGATGTTTGGTCCTGCAGAGCTATGCCAGATCCTGCCCACAACTTTATTTAGGCACTGGATTCAACAGGAGAACGCACAACGCCCATTAGTATAACACCATCCTGGCTGTCTAGAGAACAATCGAGTACAGTACTGTCTTTTACTTCTACAGAGATATAAGTCTGAACTTTTAAACCACTTAATCATCTTTTAAACCACTGAATCATGTACCCTATCCATTTGCTTATTCTCCTTTTTGGTAAACACACACCTTTAAAATGTGATATCTCATTGCAATCGCTTTTATTAAACCAGATTAATAAAGTCATTCATCATCATTTATAACTCTCTAGCCACTTTACGTGCCAGCAACCTCAAGCACTTTAAAAAACATTTAAATCCAAGAATGGAGTTTGCATTTGCCTTGCTATTACCTGCACAGTGAACCAACTCTTAACGGATGCATTTGTTACGGAGCTATGCAAGACTTAATATTGTCTGACGACTTAAGCTAGCAATGGGTTTTAGTCTATTATCCCAGTATCCACATTGCTCACTTTCCACATTGAATGAACTGCCTAAAATGTACACATTTAGTTAATTACAGCTAAAATTTTATACAACTAGTTAGCTTGAGACAAATATTTTATGTCTGATCTCAAGATTGAAGACATTGTCTTTTTACCATCCTGATAGCAATCATTGTACATTGTTCTGACTACCTTCATAGAAGGAATCAATGATTTTTTTATATGCTCTCCGATCTTTTAATTATGAAACCTGCTGTATCATGCTTTTTAAGTCAAAATTGTTAAAGTTTTTTATTAACTAAACAATGAACTTATTACCTACTTACTTAATCTGGAATCTCACAAAAAAATGAGTTTGAAAAGTACACTAATAAAGCTCTATTGTTAACCATACTGTAGAATATGTCTATTTATATGTTTTACACTTTGTACAAAACATGCGCTCTTTGCGACTGCAGACGTCACTGCGATGACGTCCGTAGTCACAAATATGACATTGTTTTTTGTAAATATGGTTTTCTCCTAAATTGATCACAGAAGGAAAAGTTAAAACAATATATTCCTAAATATTTAGTTTTAGACGTTATTTAAAAAATGTCTTTAAGTGTATTTTTCTGTATATGAAACACATTTACTGATCACAGATTCTCCACAGTATAAGCAACAATGTTGTGCTGACTCACAAAACTGTTAAAAATAAAAGCAGTTATTAATGAACTTTGTATTAAACACATACAAAATCAAGGGATTTGTGGTATATAATATAAATATAATACACAATATCCAATTATAGAAAGAAAATACGAAAATCTTAGAGGTTCACTAAAATAAAATGGGCAATACAATTAAGAAATAGAATTTAAAAAACCTTAGAAAGTGAAAAAAACAAAGGTTACAGGGAAGTTATAGTTAGGAATTTGCATTTAAAAAACCTTAGATATTCACAGAAAAACTAAAGTTTACAGGGACGTTATAGTTAGGAAATATAATTTAAAACAAACCTTAGAAATTCATTGAAAAAAACTACTTCTACAAAGACGTTATAGTCACTCACTAATATAGCCCCTGATATAGCCACTAATACACTAATGTAGCCACTCACCCACTGTCATTCAACCATAGAACTATTCACATACCTACACACCCACCCCTATAGTCAATCACACAGTCACTTACTCACCTATGCAGTTATATACACACCAACTCACTTATTCATACAGATACGGACACATACTCACTCACCAGTACAGTCACTGACACAAACACACTCACCCATACAGTCACTCTCACAATTACTTACTCACACATACAGTCGCTTATATACTCTAACTCTCATCTATACTGTCTTTCACATATGCAGTTACTCACCCATATACCACTGACACATCCATTCAATCACCAACACAGCCCCTCACAGATGTACTCACTAACCCATACAGTCATTGACTCACCCACCAGCTCATCCATGCAGGCAGTCACACACACCCACACAGACATTCATACACCCGTACAGGTACTCAGACAACCAATCAATCACCCATACAGCCACTCATGTACCCACTCACCAACCCATTCAGCCAGCTAGACACCAACTGACAGACTGATACAGACATTCACACAACCTAGTCACTCATCCATACATTCACTGAGACACCTAATCACTCACTTATACAGTCAGACATGAACCCACTGAATCATACATACAGGTACTTATACTCCCACTAATTCATCAATACACCTTCTCATTTAGATGTAACACTCATAAACTTTTTAAAAACACTCACAGTCACTGGATGATGTCATAAGTGATGTCATTTAAGATGTCATCAGTGATGTCACTGACCATGTCATGAGTGATGTAATCTGTGAGGTCATAAGCAGTGCATTACGGGGGCGTGAGTTATAGTTAGCTCAGCTAACTATACCTGGTTTATTTATCTGATTTTGTACGAGTAAAATGTCAGCCTAACTATAGCGTCCCTGTAACCTTTGTTTTTTCAGTGAATATATATATATTGATTGTTTTGGCATGATTGTTTTGCTGTGAATATCTAAACATGTTTAGTTACTTACAATTATTTAGAGGATGAAATAAGCATTAGCTTGCAAAAAAATGTGTAATATCTTGCAACATTTGTTTTCTATCCTCTATGAACTATTGGCATTCTTGCTAGTACATTAATTTTTGGGAAACATCTGCCTGTTTTTCTATAGAATAACCGTTATGTATATAGATTTGTATATGTATAATCAATGCCAGAGACATGTGAAAAGATTGCCGCTCTGACGGACACCACATTAAGGTGTGAAGAGTTGATTTGGCAACCTTCGCTGTTCATGAATTAGTTTTAACATAGCACTGGGATTTCAAGTAGTACATGGATGATGTAATAGCCAATGGATGTGAATATCTCTTTATAACAAGGTATCCCATATTTTGAGAGGGTGTCTTGCATCATGTGGATTGATATGGGTAACAAGACTCTTATTATTGATGCTTGCCTGAGCCAGAGGAGGCCCCTTCCACTCACCACAATTTGCTGCCCCTATTCCTTTCTCGCTGAGGAGGGACTCGGTTCCCCAGTGCAACGCGAACCAGTGCAGGGGGTAGGGCCAAGCACTGCATGTGCCATAAAGGTGCCGGAACTCTCCTGCAGCTTGCCTAGGCCAGAGGAGACCCCTTCCACTCACCTCAATTTCCTGCTCCTGTTCCTTTCTCGCTGGGGTGGGACTCGGTCCCCCAGCGCAACATGATCCAGTGCAGGGGGCGGGCCCAAGCACCAAATGTGCCAAAAAGGCACCGGAACTCTCCCGCAGCACAGGACGCACGCAGGTGTACCCGACTGTGCCCAGACAAAGCCTGGGCCAAGGGGGGGCCCATCTGCTCCCGTTTGTGGCTGGACAAGACTGGGCTGGGCCCACCCTCTTTAGTCCTGCCTCTTGCCACAGTACAAATATGAGCTCTGGAGCGGGGTGCTGAAGGGGAACACCAAAACCAACAAAAAGAGATAGAAGGTGAGACAGTTCTGTGTATAAACTCTTTTTATATTTCCACCCTCTCTAAACCTGCCCACCACCTCCTTACCTAGTAATTACTAGACAAAAAGACTTAAATAAGGGGCAATTGTAAATTATCACAGCCATCGGGAAAAGGGGCTTTGAAACCGACTTCCTCCACTAAATCAATTAACAAATATCTGACGAATGCCATGGTTATATGGAATAGTAAAATCACTAATGCGGAAGAAGGATTGGCTGCAACAAGTCTGCTTTGCATAATGCTATGGATAAGGTGATCGAGAAATACATTGCAACAGAGCCAGTAAAGCCTCTAGCCGCGGAGAAAACTTTGACACCATGTGTTTTTAATAGCTCCCTGACGATTAGTGAGGACTTCCTGCCTCACCATAACACGCACCCCAGAGATCTAAAAAAGAGGAAGGTAACTACAGGAGGCAAAGGAAATAATGTCAAAGAGAGACCGTTGAGGCTCCCCAAACCAACAGATTGCTATCTAGAGAATGGGCATAATAGATTGACAGATAGGAGTTTTTTAAAAAAAAAGGAATTGGAGGTAAAAAATGTGGGATTTGTTTACTTGCGGTATCTGTTAAGGAATGGCAGGTTTGGAGACCCAAAGATTGAGGCATTTGTACAACAGGGGGATTAGATAGAACATTGTAATACAATTTGTAACCCAGAATGTAGTATTTTAAACCTGTCTTTTACACATTTACATCAAATTGATGCCATGGATATTCCAGATAAAACTTTGGAAGAGGTTATTACCGCTCTAAATAAAGCAGCAAGTGAAAGGCTTCTGGCCCCGATGGTGTTCCAGGAGATATTTTTAAAGCACATGTCACTTTATGGGCTCCGATGCTGACCCAAGTATGTAACTCCACAGTTAAGGGTTTTCTCCCTGTTTCCTGGACAGAAAGTATAATAGTCCCAATTTTTAAAAAAGGTAACAGAGTTGATCCAAAATGTTACTGTCCAATATCTCCCTAGGACTCCAGTGCTAAATTAATGGGTAGAATCCTCCTGGGCAAGCTAGAACAATGGGTGGAATAAAAACACATACTCACTGATACACAATATGGGTCCAGGACTGATATTGGAACAATAGAACAATGTGTTAACCTACATTTGTTAATTAATAAATATACAGTAGCACGGACAGGACATGTGCACCTATGTTTTGCAGATCTGAACAGTGCGTTCGATCTGGTAAATCATAACAAACTCTGGGAAACACTTGCGGATCTGGGAGCCCCTCGGGGTATTGTTATCTATCTGTCCCAAAGGTACTCCTACCTTACCGTGCAGGTGCGTTACGGACCAAATAGGGAATGTACAGGTAGCTTTAAGGTCACCTGAGGTATTAGAAAGGATTGTGTCCTTGCTCCTCTGTTCTTTTCAATCTACATCAATGGGGTGGATGAATGCCTACAAAAAACTAAAGCTGATGACCCCATGGTCAGTACTCGCCCTGTCCCCATCTTATTATATGCAGATGAGGCAGTGCTCTTATCCAGACCAGCTAATGGGCCACAGTTTTTATTAGATAACTTTGTTAAATTTATGGATAATAAAGGTATGAAAGTTAATTTGAAGAACACCGTTACCATGGCAGCTGGAAAAGGAAGAGCAGATAAAATGATACATCATATAAATGGGGAGAGGTTAGGGGAGACACACATTTTGACATACCTGGGTATTCACTTTACTGCATCGTGGTCTTGGGAAAGTCAACTAGACATATCAAAAATGAAATTTTTAAGAGCGACAGAATCAATTTTTAGGTTCTCTAGTAAAATAGGCCAAAAACTGATTAGAGAAATGCTGATGCTGTGCAAAAGTAAATTCCTACGAAAGTGCTGGCTATGTTGCTGCCCTATGGGGTTATACAAACTGTGCTAAGCTGCAGACATTAGAAAACCTGTCCTTGGCTCAATTATTGGCTCTCCCGAAACCAAGCTCAACGTCCATAACACATAAGGAAGTGACAGTTCCTTTTTTAGAGGACGACCTACACAGCAGGCCAATTATTCTTTGGTACAATATATGGAGTAAAACAGGGACACAGTTTACAAAGGAAATAAGTTTAGATTGCCTCAGGCTAGATGCTTGGAAGATAATCAAATGGCTGCCCTATTTAGATGCCTGTTTAAGAAAAATGGACCCGGACATAGGAGTAAATGATACAGTTAAAATCCTTTCCTATTCTAAAACAGAGGTCAGGACTATACTTAGGGGACAAAGAGAAAAAGAGAGAGATTTAAATTAAAACAAAAAATTCATGGTAGCTACTTCTCTGCTACACTATGTACATGAGAGCCAGTTAATTTATTTGATAATTGTTAACAATAGCAAGCAAAGATTTTACCTTACCAGACTGTGATTAGGCATCTTGCATGTACAGTTTGCTTTTCCAAAAAGTGGGGCATGGACTAATAGTCTCCCAAAATGTCCATGTGATGGCAATTCACGACAAAGCACAATGCACTTTATTTTATTTAGCAGTTTTAGGAAATATTTTTTAGCCCCCCTTGTTAAAATTGGTAAATATATCTATTATTAGCATACCTTTAATCATTTATGTGCCTTGGAAAATAGCGATATCTGCTCATCTGTTACATCATTCATTGCAATGGCCATAGGAAGAAGGAAACACTAGCATACCTTGAGGCCCTAACCTATGAGACATCAGAGTAAATTTGTATTACCTAGTGTAATTGGATAATATGAATTTTACCATCCACATTGAATAAAAATCGGACAGAGTCTGAAGCCACATGATTAGTAATGACCTTTAGACCCCTACATAGGCATTTGACGGTTACTAAGAGATGATGTTATGCTGTCAAATCACAATTGTTATGGTGAATCTGAATGGGGAAGGTGTACTTGTACGTGAATGTGAATCATGGATTATTTTTTAAATTTATCTTTTTATTATAATGCTTTTATTGTGTACTTTTATGGTTTTATGCATATAAACTGATTAACATTTTTGTATTGAATTGAATTGAGTCTTTGATATTAACAATGGTTAATGATAGGGTTATCATGACTACTTTTATGACTGCAGGCTAATGGACACAACATGATATGATGCAAATGTAGCCCATGGAGATGTCAAGCTTTCCTATAATGAACCATAAGGTATTTCAAGTTATTTCCAATTATGTTGTTGGCTTGGGGGCTTATTTAAGGTACAATGGGATATGGTACTGAACTCAAGGAGTAGTGATCATGAGAAATTATACTATGAAATCATAGTGATCCTTTTGTGGTTGACAGACCTCATTTAATATGATTATAGGGCAATCACATAATGATGAATGAAAATCCCTTTAAAAAAAACATATATAGTGCTAAATGATGTGCATTCCTTTTCTAACATAATAATTGAAGATTTTAATTGTATACTGACCAAATGTGTATACTAATTATATTTTAGCCCTGAAGAAGTTTTAAGTGAACAGAACAAGTTGGCTTTGGTGACAAGCAAAAATGTGTTTGGATAATGAATACATGAATAAAGGATTATATTCTTACCTAGAATGTGGACCATTGTGAAGTCATTGGATACACCTTTTCACTGAAGACATTTCATTAATACGCAGATGAGATGCAGTCATTTTGAAATTGGACATTACCAAACATAGAATATATTGTGCTGTGCCATGTCCTTATGCAATAGGATAGAGTACTTGGTCATATTTAGCAGTATTGTAACTTGAAAGTTCCTCATTTAAGAAGGGGATGTAATGGCTGCTCTACTTTGACTCCTTGCACCTGTGGCAGAATTATTTGTCAATTAGGGGTGATAGAGGCATGTATGGTACTTCTAAATTACCTCTGCCATTATATACAAATCATTCATGATAAATGCTGCAGTGATTATATATGACTTCTGCTTTAGCAGAATCAACTTTATTAAGCTGACCAGCATCTCTAACCTTAGAAGACTGTGTATTGACCAAACTTATATGTTAGTCTACAGCTACATCTTTGCAAAATTTGCTTTCCAGTTTCAGGTATTGCACGACTTTCTTAACTTTGTCAATACTTACAAGTTCCTGCCTATTTCTTATTGGTAGGCCAGCGACGAGAACCAATAGTTGTTCTTCTACATCTCGATCTACACCTACACTTTAAATATTATCCTTTAAATGCAGCGGCAGATGTACCACCTTTCATTTTCAACATTTCAATAGCTCTGTTCAAAGTAACTTAGGGGAATATTATCAAGCACGGCATTAAAATTATCGCTGCTTTAGCAGCAGAAAAATGCCGCTAAAGCGGCGATAATGGGCTTGATAATATGCCGCAGAGAATTCCAATAGAAGCCCATGTTGACACCGGGGCTTCTATGGGAATTCTCAAGGGCATATTATCAAGCCCATTATCGCCACTTTAGCGGCAGTTTTCGGTTGTTAAAGAAGCGGTAATTTTAACACTGTTTCTTGATAATATGCCCCTTAGTGATGTTTGGCTACAATTGTACTATGCTTGAAAAGTATGGACACTCTGAAAGAGAATATTCCCATACACATTGAGATGTTCAAGCTCAGCAGGAATAGGAAAATCCTCTAACTAATTACAAATGCTTCCTGCAGATAACTTATCATCCAGTTTGGATATGCATTATTTGCATACAATCTGCCTCATACATAAATCAAAACGATCCTCAGCTATTAAATAGAGAGCCAATTTTAACCACTGTGTAAGGTCTGTCTTTTCACTTTTAGCACAAATATCTATTTTTTTTGTGTGCATTGTAATTAGTTCTCAGATAACAGATGCATACTTAATTTGGGATTTTAGCAGAAGTTGCAGCAAACTATTCAATTTCTCAAACTGTCCAACACCTTTTCTGTTGTGATATTGTCATTTAAAATCTGGGCTGCTTCTTCGCTTTCTTCACTCTGTTTTCTGGTCCAAATAATATTTGGATATTGTTTAGAATAGTAATCACTTGACAGTGAGTTCAATACAACAGAGGGGCATATTATCAAGACAGGCGATAACATTATCGCCGCTTTAGCGGCAGAAAACTGCCACTAAAACGGCGATAATGGGCTTGATAACATGCTCTATGGAATTCCAATTGAAGCCCATGTTACCCGTGAAGGACATTTAACCTGAGCTTCAATTGGAATTCCATTGAGCATATTATCAAGCCCATTATCGCAGTTTTCTGCCGCTAAAGCGGCGATCATTTTATTGCCTGTCTTGATACTATGCCCCAGAGTGTTTTTAGAGCTTGTAGATGTAGTGGTGGACTTTTTACCAAGTACAGCTTTTTGACTTGTGTGTTGCATAGACAGCATTCTTATATGGTGGAAAATGGTGTCACAAACTTGCTTTGATAAGCAAGCCAATGAATGTCCTTGAAGATTTGACATTTTTCTTAACTCTGTAAGTGTCTAGAGTTTGTAAACATTTTGGGCCTCATTTACAAAGAATTAATGCAGTGCGGTGCTGCAAGTCATTTGATAGCGACATTTCTCCTATCATGTCAGGTCAGGAACGCCCACTTTGC